>NC_079335.1:135253309-135853309 GCF_029582105.1 Oenanthe melanoleuca | reverse complement strand
TTCCATCTGCCCCGTTGGAATTTCAGTGCCCATCACTGAACAATTTCTAGTTAAAAAAACAGTAACAGGACTTCTGCCAATAGTGGACTCTGACTATTCACCCACCAATTTCAGCCACTTCCAGGCAGAAACACAACATATGCTGCTCTGCCTTGTCCCTGACACAGCTGCCACTGCTGCACACATCTAATGAAAGCAAAATAGAGAATCCACCCCAGAGAACAGCACTGGGCAGGGCCACTGCTAAAATGCCCATTTTCCATAAAATACCCCGTGTCACACTGCACACCTGCACTGAAGGTACTGATCAGCTGGTCCCCTCTTATCTTTAGATACATGAAATGGCAAAAAGTCAAACAGCTGATTATTACATGTTTTAAAAGCATTTACATTTAGGAAACAAACAGAAGTGAGCACCTCAATGAAGTCACAGGCAGTGACTACAAAAAGATAACAGTAAGCAAAACAGAGAGATCACAGAATAATATCACCTTCTATCTACTGACTTTTCTATCCAGACTTTTCAAGTATCAGACAATGCAGAGACTTTCTTGCAATTTCAGTAATGACAAACAGCTTTAAAATTATGATAGAAGTGATTAAAAACAGACTTTCAAAATTTGGAATATCAAGATTTCAAACCTCAGAAAATGAACTGGGTATGGGGCAGTTTTGAAAATACTGATACCTACATTTTATGGGTTTTATCTGATGGGTTCCTCATCAGGCTTCAAATCAAGACATGTACCAAAATTTTTAAAAAATTAAATCTTTTCTATTTAACTGGACCAAATTGCCAAGGTAGAAGTGTTTTCTTAATCACTAGGATTTAAGACAGGCTTTAGACAAAATCCATAAAAATGATGGTGGAGAATGTCACCTGTTTATTCAGTTTACTGTCATAAACAGAATATTCTGAACACTAATCTTTTGTGAAATACAATCTTTCAGGAGTTTTTTCTATTCATGGGAAATGAAAGTAACAGAAACAGTAACACCACAAATGCCTGAGCACTTGACTGTGGTTTCAAATCGCTTCCTCCTTGAATATCTGTCTTGTGAAAAACTGCAGCATGGAATTCGGTGGGAGGGGTGATAGAATTTTTTTCCTCTTAATCTATTGTTTAAGGCATCATTAGACTTGATAATACACAACTCAGTGGCTAGTCCTCAACTTTACTTTAACCTCTTACTTTTACTTACCCCTCAATATGCAATTCTTGCAATTTCTAAAGATGCCTATATAATCAAGTGCAGTTTATTCTAGAAGACACCTTTTCTGGAAGAAAACTCTTCCTTTTATCCAATAGCAATGTATTTCCCACTATAAATCACCTTTTTTTTTTTTCAGTGTATGCTAACAATGCTCCCTAATACACAGAGCAGCAAAACCGTAACTGTTAACAGAAGTTTCACATTTCCAGTTTCTTTTCTCCTTTGCACACTGCTTAGGCAAGGAAAACCCAGATTGTGATGCACAGCTGGTGACTCCACTGCCTTCCTACCAAAGTGTAATTATAGGACATGCAACACTCAAACCACCCCCAGCATTCTATGCAAAAAAAACCAGAGACCTAAAGAAACCATAAGGCTGTGTACAGGCTTCTTCAGAAATCAAGATGCTAGGGCTGAAATATACTGAGTTTTAGAAAGCCTATCCTATTTCCATAGCTGACTGAGAAAGATGGCCCCTTGCTCCTTCCTTTAAATCCAAATCAAACATCAGTCTTTATGGGCATGCAACTGTGCAGCACAAGAACTAAAATCATATTTCACACTGAAAATTGATTTGGATTTGTCCCTATAAAACATACAATTTTTTTAAGAACAAAATTAGGTAAAAAAAAAAAAAAAAAAAAAAAGTGCATTTTAGCATTCTAGTCGTCTCTGAAAACTTGTCACTTGTCTGAAACTGTTCTCACAGACCATCAATGCAGCCTAGGCCTTATGAAATTAAAGTGTCCAATATGTGAGGATGTCTGCTGCTCACATACCAGCACAGTTCTGCAGGACCCCAGCACTTCTGCCCCTCTGCCTGGGAAATACAGGCACTCCAAAACAATCCCACAGACAAACTTACTTTCTTGTACAAGAAGCAATCCAAATCTAACACAGAGGTTTATAAACAATTAATGATTTGTTTTTTTAAGGCTACTACTATCTTTCCCTTTAAAAAAAGAATCACATCAAAGACAATTGTAATTCTTGCTTCTGTCTCACATGTTCACAGGTATTCTCCAGTTCTGTAAAGCTATTCTAATTCAGCACAGTGCAGATGTTCCTGTGCACTTTCTCTGAGCAGCTGCTGCTGCCAGAGACACCATCTTGGCCAACTGTGGGATTTCTCAAATTCTCTGCTACATGCTAATACAACACTTGAAGACAAGTATGTAAGGCATTTTTTGTAAGGAAATAAAATTTAGTGAAGGCTTATTCTGCATTTGTTTTTTAACTTTACTGAGTAATCAAGTGGTTTGGCTTTCTAAAAGTCAGTCTCATTTAGTATCTTACCATAATATACCCCTAGCAAATACTCATCAGAAAACAACACAGACAGAATTGCACCCTTCATCTAAAGGCAGGGAAAGAGACAGGAGACCAGTTGGTCAGCCACCTTTTAAATACACTTTCACAGAGAAAATATTTGAGATAGTAAAAAATCTGTCCTTTGCTAAAACCCAGGTGGCTGAAAAGGTAGAAAGGATTTTTTTTTCCTCAGCCCAAGGTTGTAGCTATCATCAAAACAGCTATAAATTAAACTCCAAGTAGAAACACTGCTGAACTTCACTCTAAAAGAAAACAGCAAGACAAATGCATAATTTAATGCCAACTTAATCTTCAAAGGAAGAGGAAAGTTGCTGATCTTGTCTTGGATACATCCCAGCCAAGTGAGCCCACCACATGCTGTTCACCTTGCAGGTCCCATAAGGCTCCTCTCAGTGTGTGTCCTTCACATCTTAACATCAGCACAGAAGGTATTTTCAGCCAGGATTGGTGAGAATGAAGAACTCCTATATGAGCCAGGAACTAAGGACCAAGCCCCAAAAGGATACCTTGGTTTTGACTGCAAACAGGAAGGTTATTTTCAAAATATCTTTTTTTTAGTATCTTTTTTCACTCTCTTTTTATTTTTTTTCCGTTGGAGAATGAACAATAGAAGTCAAGAAGAGTTATTGTACAGTGTACAGAGTCATAAAGGATTTAGCAAAGTAAGTTTTTGGCTGTTATCAGCTCTATTTAATTTACATGTTCCTGGTAGGGCTGTTATCAGTTCTATTTAATTTACACCTTCCTGGCAGGAATTTATGTCCCAAGATCTTACACATTCACAGAGAATCCTGAATTTTCTATACCAAAAGGTTTTAGTTGTAAGGGGGTTTATATAAATGTACATAAATATATGCATATATATGTACACAAAAAAAAAAAAAATTAAAAACCCTATAACTAAACCAAAAACTATTCCAATTCTTACAGCATTGTTTTATTTTCAAGGAAGAAATTTTACTACAAGAACTAGATTAACTTTTTCTTTGGTCTAAACTGGCAGAAAACCTCTCAATTTCTTTTCTTGCAGGCATATGAAAAAATCTACACCCCGAAGGAACTCTCTATCCTTGGATCTAACTTCAAGAGTTGCCTTGATACATCACCTTGGAAAATAAAGAGACATTTTCTTATATTTAATTCTACTAAATTCCCTGAGAAAGGCATTGGAACAAGCAAATTAGGGATACTGCAACTTCTACTACAGTCTGCAGATCCAGTGAATAAAGTAATTATTTCCCCACCCCACTGTAAGTCATCTAGCATGTTTTAAGGGCCTTTCATTCTCTCACAAATATTACTTGTTAACATGGAGATTGTTTTGCTTGAAAGATGCCAGCTGATATTTTTAATTCTAGCTTGCAGTGTCAAGATACTGTCTTTAAAAAAATTAAAATCTTTCATATCAGGAAAATAAAAATTTCCATTAAGAGGAAGAGGACATATATTAACTTAAAAATAAATCCTGTTCCTAAGAGCCAGGCATAGTATTTGCAAATTATTTAATATTCAAATAGTTTTCAGTTTTCTTTGTTCATATCACCAATCCTTTTCTTTTTTTTAAATTTCATATTTCTGATAAATAGAGAGCCAAGGAGATTTCTTACTGCTCTCTGAGCTTGAAAACACATAAGTTACCCATTATTAACATATTATACTAATAAGCACAAGCATGAACACAAAGTGTTGTTCATCACAACAACCTTCATTTGCAAGTAATTTCTGATTCTCCATTGTTTGCCAGGTGAATGTACTACCACAAAGATGACAATTATCCCTTTTAATCAAAGGAATGAAACTAATGGAAATAATTAATGCTAACTACCAATATATTGGCTATTTAATTAAAATACAAAGGCATGTGCCTGGACATAGCTGCTATATAGCATCAGGAAACTCTGACTTTTTCCCCACATCTATTTTGAATTCCATTACAAAAAATACACTCAGCCCAAGTTTAGGTATGGCACCAAAAAATGCTATCATGATCAAACTCTGGATAATAACTTCAGCTTGATATGATAAGAAAGCTTACTTGTGGCAAAACAATAAACCCTGCCAAAAAGAGATAAACAGAAGACAAAAGAGAAGAGAAGGATACAAGGAAAACTTAGAGCAAGAAAAAAGACACCAGACCCAAAGAGCAAGATAGACAGGAAATGCCACTTAGCAGTGGCATAAAACTGGTTTTTTGAACCAAGTCTTGGGTTTCTCCCCAAACAATAAGTAAATAATGTCACATCTTAATTGAAAGATGCCACAGAGATCTTTCCAGAGATCAAACAGTTCCTGGGTAAAACTTATTTTCCAGCTAACAGGTAGGTATTACCAACTCTCTAGAAGACATCAATAATCAAGTTTTATCAGTGCATGCTTGCCCCATTATTTTCTATCAGATATGAAGAAGAACGTACCTCAGTTACTTGAGGAAAGAGAACTGCAGCAAGCAGTATGAAACTAACAGGACTGTTTAGAAATCAGATGCAATATCCTCTTTCAACAAGCACCTTGCTGAACACTAAGAGTCTTGCAAGAGCAAGTTCCATGCTCTGAATTACTCCAACAGGACTTATTCCCACATGGGTCCTGGTTAGAAAATTTATCATAGGAATTAATTGTGTGATAACAACAGTTTAGGTGCTTTAGTATAATTGCAAATATAAGTGTTTTACAGCCAGCAATGCACTTGAGTACCACTGCACTGCTGAAGTGAAGCTTCACACTTAATTCTATACTTTTGCACCCCTGCCAAAGCATTTTCATCATTAATTATCCCACTCCTCATTTGATAATTACCTGTAACAGCTTATTTCTGGTATACCTGCACCAAAGCTATTTTACCTCAATGAAAACCAGGATTAAAACCCCCATGTAAGAACTGACAATGACTCAAGCAGGTCAGCACATTCTCATGAAATCTAGTTGCAATAAAATACAGTTTTTATTGCATAAACAAGAGAAATTATACAGCTGCATACATTATACAGTTATACATTTGACAGTATGCTGATGTGACACATGCTGATGTGACATTCCCTCCAGTTTTGACTAGCACAGAATCACCAGTGTGAAGGAATTTCTGGTGGAGATGATGGCATGGCCAGCAAGGGGAGCAGAGCAAGCACTCATGACAATTTCAGGAGCTTTCTGCAAAACACCTTCTAGAAGTAGACAACAGGGACAGAGAGCTCTTCTGACCCACAAATTAAAACCCTCATGTGGCCAAGAGCCCAGACTAACAAAGCCAAGAGAAGGAAGTGCACCAGACACAGTCCCACAAGTGGAACCTCTAGGTGCCACCACTACCTGGCAGGGCAGGACTGGGCTGGACTCAGGAACCCAACAGGGACAGCACAACTGCCCTTCCTGCCCTGCCAGCCCCTCAGGTAACCCTGGCCAGAAGAGGCCAGCCACCAATCCCACTGGGCAATGCTGAGCTCAAGCACATTCCCACTACTTCAACAGAAAGAAAATATTTTCCAGCAAGAGACTCTATCTTCCAATTAGGACACACCAAATCAGTCAGATTTCAGTCCCCTAATAGAAACCAAGAAGGGCCTTCATTTGCATGAGGAAAGAAATGCAAAAACACATGGTTAGAGAAGATTTACATACAGCTGGACACATTGAATAATGGGCAGAGTATAATTACAAAGATGGTAATTACCAGGAAATTTTTTCCATGAAATGCAGATCTTAAGATTTCTATCAACTAGTTCTCTTTTCAGTTTTTTATTCAGAAGAAAGCAGTGTATATGTATTCCATACTCTTTAAAAAGAAAAAAAAACCTACACAGCTTCACAGCCTGTTTTAAGAATTACACCATGGTTCATTTGCAGTCCCCAACTGTAATCCAGGACATATATTCATCACTAAAAACACATCTCCAAAAGACATGAAGAAAGTTATAGAGATTAAAATGCACTTCGAAGTCCAAAGAGACAATGCAGAAATACAGAAATTTTACCAATTTGTGGATAACCATCACACAGATCCAAGAGAACAAGGACTATTTTCTTGTCTGTAAAACATGTAGGAGAGGGAGGAAAACAGGAATGTGCAGCAAATGTTGAAATGAAAACATGACGTAAGATAATAGAGGGCTTGGAAATCAATGCTGACAGTTATGATGCCACCCTGGAATCTTCACTGACCCTGCTCTAGAACAAACTGTAATTGCTGTGCACTTCTCATCACTGAAAAAGAACTGTGAAACAGAAGGGGTCAAGCAAGAGGAGATCAGACCAGGGAAAGGATGTCTGTGTGGGTAGAAGGAGGTTGGCTGAGCATAGTCAGGAGGCAAGCAAGGCAGATTATGACAGAGTGAGACAAAACAAAGGGGAAGAGGGGAAAGGACATAAAAATCAGACAGTCTTGGTAAAGCAACAAGGATGAAGAAATCATCAAAAATGATTGGAAGAATGATCAAAAAGGAATATATTTATCTTTCAGCTCAAAGCTGCTTTCACCATTGTACTAGAAGCACACCAAAAATCAATAAACTAATTTCTCACTTTAAAAATATGTTTAACAAATGTATTGGAGTATAGTAAGACTTTAAGAGCAAAGTTTTCATTGAAGACCACACACACACACAAAAATAAAATAATTGGGGGCAGAATCTGCTACCTAATTGTAGCCTGCTCTTCTACCAAAGCCCGGATGCTTTGCCTTCACTTCTGGAGCTTCCTGCAGCTCTCAGACATCCCAAAGACAAATGGCACACTGGGTTTGCACATTTATCCAGCAGGCTGGTACCAGAGCAGGCCCTGAGCCACCAGGAGCAGGAGGACACTCGGGCACAGAGCCATGGCAGGGCTTTGCAGGGATCACCCACGGCCAGCACCTCCTCTGGAGCACCTGGCAGCAGTCAGTGCCAGCACCATTCCTCACTGGAATAACCCTGCAGAGCCAGTACGAGTACATTTGCTCACTCCCTACATTAAATACACTGGCATATCCATGGGAGCGAAATTTGAGATATTCAACACAAAAATCAGAGACAAAAGAAGTACAGAAGTGCTTCCTGAAGTTCTTTTCTCCTTTTCTACCCACAATCATACATAATTTCACTGCTGTTGAATTGCAAATTTATATTCAAAAATTGAAACGCGCAGTAAGGAGAAAAACAAAAGAAACAAAAAAAAAAAACACTTTCAGGTAAGTGAAAATATGAAAGCAGTTGTACAATATAAGTTCAGGTTCTCATGTAGTAATATAAAACCTCATTGTTTGGATTGCATGAACTGTGACTCAAATACTTGTTACAAAAATAATTCTTTACCATAATAGTTTTTAAAGAAATATGACTTAATGTCATGAGCTTATTTTTCACAAAACAGTCACTTCCAGTCCAATTTAACTTGGCACTGTCCCGTTCACTTAAATATCCATTTTTGCCCAAGGGAAATCAGTTCCTAGATTTAGAATTTTCATCAGTGCTTATATATGGAATTTTAAACTATTTTTTTGTTTTCTTTGGCTTTCAAAGGCAGTATTGGTTTCTTTTTCCCCATGAAACAACCAGTTAAATCTCTCCTACTTCTTACTCTTTTTACCATAGGTAAAAAGATTTTTAGGCCATCTCAGCTCCAGAAATCCTTCCTGTACGTAACCCAAAGAAAAAGTACAGAAAACCCCCCATACAATTATAATTCCAATTTCTATATCCAACACAGAGAGTGTAACTGTATATTGTGAATGCAGCATTCTAGACACTAATCCCAAGTGAATTATCCTAAAAGAAAAGAGGACATTTAGCTGCATGAAGTGTGATTGGAAAGCTTAAAATACAATTGCACTTCCAAACTCTTCACATGCTTTCAACCTCCAGAGTGACTGTATAAATGCATATGGATTTCTGCCAGCTAGGAACAGTCACAACAACCAGCTCCAAGAAGGAAGTGCCACTGAGAGCTGTGCATTCACAGGGAGCATCAGGTGGGACTGACACACAGCTCAGAGCAGAGGCACATGCAGAAGATCTTGTTGTTCACTTGTGAAACTGGATTTTACCTTGATATCTCTTACCATCTGAACTTTGAAATCTGCTGCACATGATTTTAACAAGAAATATCATAATATTAACCAGATAAAGCTCATGTATCTTAATTTCAGAATCCTCAACAGATTTTACTAAGTTTGGAGATGCAATAGATTTAAGATTCTGCCTATAGAAGCAGTTGAATCTTTGCTAGCTACTAGAAATAAAATTCTTTGTAATAAAATCTGAAACTATTTTTTCCTTAATTACAAACAAGGCAGAATAATGCTGTGAATTTTTAGGTAAAATATTCTGCCACTGGACTTATTATTATGAATTTTAATTCTGTTTATTTCAGTCATATATTTAATAAACTTATATATTTCACAAACATATATATTTCATAAACTTTATAAAACCAAAATGAGTTCTTCAAAGTTCTCCAAAATGAAGAGAAAACAAAATAAACAGGAATAGAAAGAGATTTTAAAGACCCCAATTCCTAATAGAACTGGGCTCCTAAAGAACCAATTTGTTGTGCACTTCTCATCACTCAAAAAGAGCTGTGAAACAAAAGGGTCAAGTAAGAGATGAGACCAGGGACAGGATGTCTGTGTGTTGTGGGTAGAAGGTTGGGCTGAGCATAGGCAGGAGGCAAGTAATGCAGATGATGACAGAGTGATAAAAAACAAAGGGGAAGAAGGGAAGAACTAAAGAACCCAATTCCTGTGGCTCTACCTCCCAAACACACAGGAGACTGCAGCTCTATAATAAGCAAACCAACCGTCTGGAAATGAAAATTTCTTTCAGGATTATCTGCATGTTCTCAGTTGTAACAACTTCTTTTTCCAACCTGTATTTCACAATGGTTATTCTAACAGCATTCTTTGAAGAGGAGGAAGTGGGGAGGGACACCCACACCAAATTTGTAGAGGCTACAGTTCACTGAATGAAAACTGCATATATAACATAGGGACAACTTTTTTCAAGCTACAGAAACAGATGAGATCTAAAATCCCTAATATGAACCTAGGAATGAAGAGATCTAATTAATTTCAAATGTTGAAAGATCTTCTTCAAGGTCTTTAGATCACTTGCATCACTTTACCACACAACCCAGCTCACCAAGTACTTCAGAGATGTAATTACTGCTTGTAAAACTCACTGACCACAGCCTCAAAGTTTCTTTTAGTCAAAGCAGAGAAGCATGATCTGCTGTGTTCACGATCAGCCACTGGATCTTCTAATCCAATGCAATGCCCTTCCATAGGAAGGTCAGGAAGGAGGATAAAGAAACCACTGTATACTTAACTGCAAAATGGAAATATTGATAAATAGCACAAAAGCATAACTACTGCCAGTCATTTCACATACACAGCCTCATCTACTGACAATTTCTAAATAAACCCCTCCATAGAGAGCTTGCACAGAAGTGGAAAAGTGTAGGATAACAATGCAAAACATCTTTGCTGACCAAGCAGGGTTTCTTTCCCATGCAGTACTACTTACAATATCTGAAATGAATGTATTTTTTCCAGGAACAAAGATGGTAGTAAGTTTCTTCTTCAGTTGGAAGCATCCCTTAGGATGCCATAAAACAAATAACAACATGGCAACAAAAAGATACTTCTTCCCAGAATACTGATGTGAAGGGATAATATGCAAAACATGAACAGTTTTAAATATGCCAGTGATTCTAAATTCTGGATCCAATTCTGAATGTAGAAAAGAACCCCTGTATCACCAAGTCTTGCATCTTCTTTTACTAACACTGCACCTTTATCCTGCCATTTAGTGTAGCCTAACTTGACAAAGCCCTGGAGTACTCTGTATCTTCTGTAAGTTTTGTCTCCTTACAATCCAACTTTCTGATGCAGGAACAATCCATCAATTCCCACTCTTAATGAAATACCAACACAGCAAAGAAAAGAATCTTTTAAAATTTCAACATGTTCTCATATTGGTTTCAATAGTGTTGAAAGTAAATACTTTCACTTCCCATCTGATATCTTCTGGATCTCAGCCACAGCTGCATAAGAATCATTCTGCAGACCAAAAAAAAAAAAAAAAAAAAAAGCAAAAAGTCTGAGATACAACTTTTTAAACTAAGGCTGGGTGGAGTTTTATTTAAAAGAAAATTCCAAGGCAGTAGTTGAAGGCTGACTCTTCTTATTGCAGAGAGCAGGATATCACAGGGCAGACTCTCCCTCTAAGAGTCACAGAAGAAAAGAGAATGGGGAATGTTACACAAGGTGGATGAAAATTCGCTAAAATCTGGGGATTAGCTCTATTCCATAACACTGTCTGAGCATTCAGCTATTGCAGTTTTCTGCAACATTTTTACACCAACAAACACAGTAATAAAATGCCATTCACAGCACCAAAACCACTGATTTTATTGATACTTTGTGTTCAAACCAGCATAAGCTACAGGAGGAGAGCACAAGTTTTGCAGTGCAAACTACACCATAGCAAAGGTATTTCAGCAACATGGTTAGAACATTAGCCTGACTTAAAAGAATATGTATTGATTTCCAAAGAAATAAAGAGAGAAGGAAATAAATAGAAGTTGGACTTCAATGATCCTTGTGGGTCTTTTGCAACTCAGAATATTCTATGATTTTAACACCAGTTAATGGAAAATGTGAATCCTGATGATCTGAGAATCTTGCCTTAGCTGAATGATCTAAATAATCCTTTCCAATTTGCAGGCCCAAAATGTTATAGGCATTATGAGAAAAGAAACAAATTAAAACAAAAGGGGGAAAAAACAGGATTTTGTGGAAATTCTCCAACAGGTTTTCATCAGTAATTTTCCATTAATGCCAACCACAGCTCTTTAGCCAGCTCCATACTAGTTAAGGATTAGAAGCAGGAGCTTTGGCCTGAAAACTAAGTTCTTTTTCCACCCAGCTCAGGCTACTGAGCACTCCAGATTTAAAACCAGTCCTCCTAGAAGAAGCACAAGAGCTGGTGATGTTCCTACTGCACCAGCTGAGGGAATGGGTTATGGTGGTATATGGGGCTTACAAAATCAGCAACAAAAGATAGCTTAAGTTGAGCTCAGTAAAACCATCTCTGAACTTTGGTCAACTTCTGCAAAAGATTTCAGCTCAGGAAATGAACATCCCAACAGTCCATTTCAGCAATTCTGGAATATTTGCTTTTAAAGTTGGTTTGTAAGGAGATAAAACTCCTAACAAAACGTCTGTTCTTCTTACAGAATGTACAGAGGAAGTAGTAACTACTCCAGTGAAGGCAACACCTATGCACCCTGCTTGGAATGTAGTCCATCCATAGCTCTAGACTTAAAAGTTTTATGAATGCTTACTAGCTCTTCACATGCCATTTCAGAGAGGTATGGCACACATATTAAATATTTTGCAGGATGAAGTGAAAAAGATCACTCCATATGTCAGAACGCACACAGAAAATCAATAAATTTTAAAAGTTCTATTTATACAAGTTCAAAGGAAAGGAAAACAAGCAGAAGTATTGTTAATTCATTTCTACATGGAAAGCTCAGAGAAAAGCTATATATATGCTTTCAGTCTGCAAAGTCTATTTCATATTCTTGCAAAGATGTTAAACAAGGAAGATATTTAGACTATGTGTGACATGCAGCTGGATGGCAGGACAAAGACAAGGACAAGGCCAGTCATCAGGTAGTGCTAGACATTGCTCACTTATTACCCTTCCAGCCTCAGAATACACAGCAGAGAGCAGCCAGAAAAAGCATGCACAGTATCAATAACCTGCTGTATGTCCCACCAGGACTGGTTTTTATATTATCTGACCTGAGCAAGGCCTGAAGATGCAGTAAATACACCCTGGAAATCTGAAGAACCTCCAGTAAGTATATAAAATTAGGTAAAACAGCTATGACCACACAGTGAAGAGGTTTCCATTCCTTTTAAATACATTATTCTTATTACAAAACCCAAGGAAAAACAATCCAAATATAAATCCAAAAATATCCAAAACAACTCAAAATACAGTAGTTCTTTCATTTTCTGAGACCTATAATTTTAAGTTTTGTCCTTCTGTTACAAGTACCAATTTACCCACCCAAGATTGTGTAACTCACTTTCAAAGAAAATATTAATTGGATGGCAGTGCACTAATAAAATTTCTTGGAGGTAAGTTCAGATATGACTAGTCTTAGTATGTCCCCCTTTGAAAGCTTCTGCAGCTAAATATGTAAATACTGACTTCATACAGGGTGTAAATGTATTGGTTTGATGTGAACAGAGTAAAAATGAGGCTTTAGGAAGGCCTTGTACAACATGATGGTGTCTCTTAGGAGAAGAAGGGCACTGACAGAATAACCAGATGAGGCTGATAACAGAAGAAAAAAGAAACCTGTGCAAGAGGCCTCTTTAGCAAGGTGCAATATATGCCTAGGGTCACCAGTGTAGGCCACAGCAGGCTGTATTTTTAATTTTTTGATGCATCCAAATACAGGGGTACCTTGATACATGACCTCTGACAAATGCTTCGGTAGATAATGCCAAATACCAAATACCAAACAATAGCACTGAAAAACACATAGATCACCTCTGTGCTGGAGTTCTGGCTAGGGGAACACTTTTTGAAAGAGAATTTTCTGTAAACCAAACAGACTTTGTTTTGAAAGAAGGACTATCCTTTTACAATCCGTGTTTTAGCAGGAAGGTCTGTGTGCAGCACACTACATGTTTAATTTGCTTCTGAAACGCTTATGTCTTGACTTTTGTGAAGTAGGTCAGTTCCTTCACAATGTACAGCCCATCATGCTCTAGCTCTTGAAAACACCAGTATTCCCTTTCAGCAAAATTCCATTAGGTATATGGGGCAGACATTTTTAAACTTCCTTCTATTTTGCTAAAATCTTGTAATTCTTATGAAACCCAGCAGACAAGAAATACACAAATACTAACTAATCCCTAGTCAGAGACCCTCTTATGCCAGTTCCAAGAAGATGGACGGAAAAAAAATACTTCAATGAACAAATAAATAGTTTTTTTAATATCAGTCCATTCTTAGGAGCCTGTGCACTATGCAGCAAAAAAATTAACATGATTGACCCATCATAAAAAGGGCTGAAAAGGTTTATCAGTGATGCGCAGTTGTACAAGACATTATCTGAGCTAGCAATGCATGACCTAGTGACATTAGCAGAAGTTTACAAAGAGGGGAATAGTAAATCTGATTTTTGTGGGGTAAAGGGGTAAAAAGGGGAGAAGCTGATCACTAACAACCATCTTTTCTTGAAATAGCCTAGGAACCCTCCATCTAGCCTCTGTTTCAAGAGCAGCCTTTTGGCCAATTTCATTGTATGGTACCAGCTTTGCTTCACACCATCATACTTGTGGTAAGATGTTCCCTTTCGCCCCCTCACTACAGCTCCATATTTGAAAAGCTGACTGTAGAAACCATGCTTTAAACAGAGGAATCACACCTGAGAGGAAGCACACATGCTGCCTTCTCATGAGCTAAACCACCCCTGGCCCTGACTGTGACCTGCTGATGTAAAGAGTAAGTGGAGTCTGTGCTCAGCCCAGCCAGCGAGGACTCACACAATGCATACACCAAGGTGCTTTCATGGCTAGAACTGGGAAAAGTTTGCATCCAAAGTGACACAGAATTTGGTACATAAAGGTCTCAACCATTATTACTTATGGTTGCCATTTGATGGCAAACACATAGATGTAGAAATCGACAAGTTTTGAATCCACTGCCACAATTTTCTTAAAGTAAACTTCTAAATGCAAAGCACTGAAAAATGTGGAAGCTAAGCAACAAATCATCAAAACCAGAAGGTAACCTCTGTATGTTACAGTTACCCTCTTGCTCTTCCTCAAAAGAGGAAAACATTAAAAATCTGTTAGGTGTTCTTCATTATCACGGGCCTGTACAAACTAACAATAAAATAAACAAAAAAAGCATTCAGAAACAAACAAAACCAAAGTTTTCTGGTGACTGCACAATATTCAAGAGAGGCATTTTTGCATGTGTGGATTTTTGTAGAAGTTCACTACCTTCTTAGAAATTTGAGGGGAAGAAAAAAGAGGAAGAGAGGTGAATTCAAATTTACTATTCGCCAGAATAAATCTCTTGATAAATTCCTGTTCATCAAAACTCTTTCAAAATTCCCCTTCTCTTTAAGACACCAATTCATCTCTTTCAGATACCAATTCATAAACAGCTGTAAAATATTGCAGCAATTGAGATTTTTCTAGCAAAGTACCAGTGATGTAGAGGTATTTTGTCATAAAATCAATTCCTACTGCAAAAAATACTTTCTCTACCTATTCTTTGAAAAACTACTAGTGGATTGGGTATGGAACTTGAATGAGAGAAGAAAATTCAAAAGCATGATTTTGGAGGCAGATTTGATGAGTATTTCCTTATGAAGTACATAAGACAGGCAGATGTCAAACAGTTCCACTAGTACTAAAATTTCCAGTTAAATCACTCTAAGATTTGACATCCCTCCCTCTTTTTCTTTCTCCCTCTCATACTGGCAGAAACAGGGCCTGCAACAGTGAAAACCACGCATCTCTTAAAAGCTTAAAATAACCCACAGCTGATTTAAAGGTTCTAAAAGTTCTTGATTTACCCAGCTTTACCCACTTCAAAAAATAAAATGTTTCCTGAATTTCCATCAATATGAGCATGAAAACAACTTCCACACAAAACACAGTAGCTAAGACACTGCATGACATGATTTTTACAGTTCCTAAAAGTACCAGTGGCAAAGTAAACGCTTGTTAGAGACATGAATTTGCACTTTGAGACCTATCACTGACACATACACCCAAGCAGGATAGAAGGGCCCTCACTTGAAGAACAGTGAGAAATAAGTTTTAAGTGTCAAAAAAGTTTCCTTTCAGTGCATTAGTCTTTGTCATCATTTATTTAAATTTTTTAAAAAGCATAATTGGCAACACTACCAATCTGAGAAACCTTATGACTTGCAGGAACACTAAGGAATAAACACCCAGCATTCTCTCTTCACAACACAGATAACCAGTCTATTGTTCTTTCATTCTAAAATGGTAAAAATATCATCAGAGTTCTGTGAAGAGTTCTACTGTGAAGAGTTTTTCCCACCCCAGTGTCTCATCCATAAACCTCTGTATGCCACACAACTTCAAACAATCTAACAAAAAAAAACATAATAGCTAGTCTAACACAAAATAAAATTTCAGAAACAAGGAATCATCCTATTACATTTAATACTCAGTCATCATCTTTAACCAAGAGACTGTCAGTGAGCATGACTCCAGGGCAACACACCTGCAACAAAGCACACTTCAGAAAGTTGTTTTACCCAAGTCTGTCCAATTGTTTTGAATGTACAGACGTCTATTGTCACCAGTCCCCACACTGAAAACTTAATTCTCAAACTCTATCCATAAAAAGGGTCAGGAGTAGAGTAAAGCATAAAAAGGAAACCCATAACTGTTAGTTTTCAAATTTGAAGACAGCTTGCCCATTTGAAACTGTGGCATTGCAGTGACAGTGGCCCCAGATGAAAACCAATAAAATGTAAAATAAATAACGCATGAGGTATTTTCTTTTTTCTAGCAACAGGTTACAACTCTACACTTGACACATGCCACAGTTAAAAGGAAAAGAGAGAAAGAACACACATGTACCTTGACCCAACAAATTAAACAACCAACCAATAAAGATCTTCTGGATTTTTTTTTGCAAATAACTACTAAGATGCAGGAACTTATTTGCATTGTATGCACATTTTAACAAGTACACATGCACTTACTATTTCCATCAAAGCCTTTCTTCCCATCCTTAAAAAAAAAAAAAACCACACTGAGAACAAGGCATAAAACCCACACGTGTCTCTCTGACCGAAAACTTTAGTGCAGCCTGTGTTGCTATAGATGGAGAAATCCATACCATTGGAGAGAGCTGCATCCTGCTGCACTGTACAGCACTGATGCTGGAAGAATTAATCATTCACAGATCAACAATCGGTTCTTTCATCTCCCTGGCTTTCTCACATCAGGCCATTATGTATTTTTTTTCTGCCTACTGATCCTGTTACACTCAACTTTTCAGCTGCATGTAGCAAAGACATCTGAAAAACATTCCTGTATCTGAAAGTCACTGAAAGAAACCAGCGAGGGTACCTATACGTTTCCATGGGCTTCATAACTTTACCAGCGTCAAGAAGAGACTGAACACTGAATTCTGCACTAAAATCATAATCTAATAAGCTGTGAAAAAAATGTGGAAGGCAAACTGAAGGGCACCAAAGTCCTTCTTTCTGGCTTTCTACCAAAAGCAGTTCATGTGAACAAACCCATGAGGTAGCTGACCTTTTAGCAAGTAAAGTTTTAGGACTAAATACTTCAGCTAATCAAAAACTAAAGTACATGTATACATTAACTCAACCCACATCTTTAAAATAAAGCTGTATTCTTGCCAGCGTGAACGGCATCACCTCAGTCACGACTAAACCAACAGGAACATGGCTTTTTTAATATCTCTGCAGAGAAAGAGAGGGCAAGGCAGGATTCACGATGAGCACTGCGCCTCATCATGACACTAACGGAAGAAAAAGTCCCTGGAAGAGAAGGTTGTCATGGGAAACACTTCTCCCACTTTCATCGCTGGCAGGGTTTGTCCTTTAAGCGCTCGCCCCTGCAGAGGCCTGGCAGGTGACATCCCGGCAGGTGACGTGAGCTCGGCTCCGCCAGCCCTGCCAAGGGCGAGGGACGCTCCCCCGGGCCACAGCCGAGCCCCGGTGTCCCAGCCCGCCGGGACTGCCCGGAATGTCACCTCTCCACACTCTGAAGGGCGAAGGGTCTCGGCAGCGCAGCCCCGGGGCTGGAAAACCGCACCGTGCCAGAGGATGCGGCGCGGCGCGGGGATGCTCGCAGTCCCCGCCAGCAGGCACGGCTCTCCCGGGGACTGGAGCAGCTCTGGAGGCGGAACGTGCCGCGGCATCCCCGCGGGGGCGAGCAGGGGGAGCAGCCCCGGCACGGTGCGGGGCAGCGGGACCGGGACCGGCCCCGCCCGCGGGGAGCCCCGGCAGCGCCGCAGGGAGCGCAGGGCAGGGCAGGGCAGGGGGAGGGATGCGGGGCTCCGCGGGCCGCCCGCCGCGCTCACCGTCGATGTTCTCCCGGTCGCTGATGTGCTGCAGGTTGCAGCCCGTGTCCTCCCGGCTCAGCTCGGCCTCGGGGCGGTAGGACTCCAGCCGAGAGTGGGCATTCCGGCGCAGCTTGGGGCTGGAGGAGACGCAGCAGGACGTGGTGTTCCCCATCTTCTCTGCCCGGCCCCGGCCCGGCCCGGCTCGGGAGGAGGCGAGGGGCGGCCGGTCAGCGGGGGCGGCGGGAAGCCATGGGCGGCAGCGGCGACGAGAGGGAGCGGCGGCGGGGGAGGAGGCGGCGGCTGCGGCGCCCTGCGGCTGCACTCGCCCGCGGTTCCCCCCGGCGGCTCATCCGCGGAGGCGGCCCCGCAGCGCGGCCGCCGGCGTGGGCTGCGGCAGCTAAGCCGCCCTCCTGGGCGGGCGGGCAGCGCGGGGCCCGCCGGGGCACAGCCCCATCCTCCCCCGCCCCGCCAGCCGCCGGGCCCGCTCCGCGCACGCACCCACGCGGCAGCGGCGCAGCCTCCGCGGCAGCCACACCGCAGCAGCAGCGGCGGCGGCAGCTGCAGCCGCCCCGGGCGGCCCCCGCGAACCGGTTCCGGTTCAAGCGGGCGGTGACGCCTCCCGCCGGGCGGGCTGCGGAGCGCGGCTCGGCTGAGGGGCCGCCCCGGCGGAACCCCCTGAGCCGCGGGGCTCCCCGCGCTAGCCCCGGTCCCCGGCCCTGCTCAGCGGAGCTGCCGCGCTCGGCCGCGGACACTCCGCCCGGCGCAGGAGCTCGGCGCGCTGGTGCCGCAGGAGGAGCGGCAGGCGCTGCCCGCCCCGCACCAAGGGCAACAACAGCCCTTTGCCAATTTCAGCCTTTTGGACCCGCTTCCACCAGGAAATAGCCACTGGTGTCCCAGAGCTTTGTAGGGACTGCACGGATTCTTTGAGAACTTGCTAAACTCTCCTCTAGACTGACCGTCCCAAAGATAACACGCCACAGAGAAATGAGAGGGTGTGAAGTGCCCCTTTGTACCACCTTCCCTATGTTTAGGGCTTTCCCAGTCAAAATCCACTTTTGCCATATTTAAAGTATTCTTATAGATGGGGATGGTGAATGGCTTTCATTAGTCTTTTTTTGTTGTTTTGTGTTTTTTTTTCCTTTAAATCATTGTAATCTAAGCAAATCTCTTGACTGCTAGAGGTCTGAGTCATGGTAGTTGAATGGGTACACTGATAATTTGATAACAGAAAAGCACTTTTCTGTGTTTATAAAAGATGCTTTGACTCCCTGTGTCCAGGGAGCTATTACTTATTCTGTCAGGCATCTCATGATATCTGCTGTTTTCACAAGATCTGCTCAAGTCAGGTGATTACATGACAGACTTGTAGATTTTTATCTTACTTTTTTTTCAGATCACACATTTATTGATGCAAATGTGCTCTAGTGGGTTACAAAGAACCAAAAAGAAAGAAAAAGAATGTGAAATATTTTCAAAATAAAATTGTTTTGGAGATGTAACTGGTAACTAGTTTTGTGATGCTCCTCTCCTCAAACATGGATGGGCAGTAGATTTGGAGTTACATTTGTGTTTGAGTAACTCAAGATAGATTAAGGGTAGGTTCAGCAACTTTTTTTGTATTAGTGTATTCAGTAGTTTGTATCCAAAGGAAAATCTTTGCTGAGCTCTGCTTTAGAACTGCTGTCTAGGAGGATGTCATGCTAACTAGTTCCTTCCACCATGTCATCGTTTCCTGAGGGCACCTCAGCTCCTCCACTAGAGCTCACCTGCTCTCCAGCTGAGCCTGAGCCTGCTCAGACCAGGCCTAACTTTAACCTGGCAGCAGGGTAGGTTAAATCTCAAACAGGCATAAGCAACAATCAGAAAATCTCAACACCATTTTTAAAGAATCAAATCATCTCAGTATATATACAACAGAACAGTAAGATGTTACTGAAACACCTGGCTTACCACATCTTACAAGAGGACCTCAAACTAGTGAGATTCCTGTGGAAGACTTATCTGACCTGCCCTCTTAAATCCCACCTTCCCATAGCAATCAGGGACATGTGCTCACTTGTGGCCTTTTCAACCTGTAGCCTCCTGCTCTGACTGCCCCTAGGGCCCCAGTGCCATTGTCTGTTAAGGACTTTTTGGGTTATGCTAACTGGGCAACTGTTGCCTTGCTGTATCTTTTGCATAAACATTTCATAACTCCTAATTATTTAGAAATTTGTAACAGCTGTAAATCTATTGTAACTAAATCTTAAGACAAAAGTTGCTGTTTATACTTACCCACATTTTCATAGGCTTTGAAACAAAACAGGCCACTTCATGATGTAGATGAATTAATTATGAAGTTTGCTTCTCTAAATGTATAAGTAGAGCTTAAAAAGAAATGTTTTCTTTATTAGAAAGAATTGATTTAAACTTTGGTTTTTATTTAAAACTAATATTCTAAAACTAGACATTGTAATTGTTTTAATGTATTGAAAATTTGCGATCACTGGCTGTGACCAATGTAATCACTAGATGTGACTATTGATCACTAGATGGATGCCCTTTAAGGTCCCTTCCAACCCAAACCATTCTATATTCTATCCATAATTCTATTATTTTGTATAGCTACCTATTTTCTTGCTTGCAGTCTTTCATTCTAAATTTTTACCTTTATTCCTCCTCTTTTGACTCCAAGAGCTTGCTGAAGTACATTATAATGACAAAGGTGCTAAAATACATATTTCAAATCAAAGAAAAGAGATGCTGCTCTAGGATAATGGTCTCCTGCTGGTATGTAAGAGCTGAGAAGAGGTGAAATATATACCATGAAAACATATTTGGGGTTTGATTATGATTATTTTATTTCAGCTACTTGAAGTGCATGATATAAATGTAACTGCATTATTTGATAAATATTCATACAGTATAGGAAGAACAGCTCACTGTACCTTATTTAGATGCCTAGATGTATCCTGAGATGTCAATGTATGTCCTTTGATTAGAGACTATTCTGTTCTTGAGATTTACAATTTATATATTTAAATGACTTTGCCCTCCCAAGCAACTGCATCAGCTGAGGAGCACCATAAAGCTCCCTAAACTAAGGTCAAGGTTTTCACAATTGGTCAGTGCTGACATACCTTTGTTTAAAAAGTGCCTATTCCTGCACAAAAAATCTGTAGCATCTCCACTGTACAGAAGACACTCCACTATACAAAGACAGTGGATTTTAATAGGCTAAAATTAATGATGTGACCCATTAAATTCTGTGCTTGAAATCTTCGTAGAACTTTATTGAAGAATGTGTTTCAAATCAGCAGATATAGGCCAGTGTTTTGCTTATATAAGCTTATTAGCTATTTTGAGCAGATAAATATTGTAACTATTATTTAATCCAAAAGTATTCCCTGTTCACAAACCAAATGAAACTGTACTTGGGAAACACAGTTAAAAACACAAACAAATAAACAAATAAAAACAAAACCTCCCCCAACCCTTAAAATAGATGAGTGGTGATAACTAGATCTTTTGATTCTGCTCCTCTTTTAAGTGCAGCCTGAGAAATTTGTGTCACACAATACCTTCCCCACACTGCCATCTGATGTTTAGTAGGAGTCCTACTCACAGTTAGGGTGTACAGCCACTCTAAAATGCCATCGTATCAGTTTTCTCACAGAGCTAATCACTGCCTGGAGTTTAAGCAAAAGCTTAAAATTAACATTCCCATGTACAAAGTGTTCAGTCTGATCAACTGAATCATACCCTAGACTTTGTTGATTGTAATAGCTAAATTTCTTTTGACAATAGTAATAAATTCCAAATCAGTTAAAACCAGTGATGAACACACCTGAGGAATGCTATTATCCCTCTGACAATTCCTATTGTTAATATTTGCATTTATTGTTACAAGCCTGAATTCAGTAGCATTAGCAGACTTCCTTCCTGAAGGCAAGTTCAGAATGCATCACACTTGATTCTGACCCAGGCTGTATGGCAAAGCCTTTTACTGAGCTGCTCCTCAAGGGAATGCATTCATGGTCATGTCTTAGATTCCCTCCCGCAAGTATTTGCACAGGCTTCTCCTATGGTGGATTTCCCCTTTGCTGAAGGTGTTGATTCTTCCAGGCTTAAGAACAGTATTCTCTTTCTTGGAGGTAGAAATCCAGTGCTTGCCAGAAAACATCCTTTCAGCCTCAACACAAGTTATCTGCCAGCCCCAACCACTGAGCCTTCACCGGAGATAGGAGGTTTCTGTACAGAGCAGATAGCTGCAGCTACTGTTCACAGGAAAGGCAACCAGACCTAACAAAAAGTATGTAAGAGATGGGACCCAGTTTAAAAATATGCAAATGGTATCAGTGAAGTTATTTCTCTGGTGAATGGCACTCTTGTTTTGCAGGAACCAAGTGCCTTACTGGAATCCTTGAGAATCAAGGAAAGAGTAAAGATTTCTTTTAAGGATCAAGGCAGAAATTTGGGCTATTTGATTAATTTATTCAACTTTAGTGCATAAATTGGTATATTAATCTCATGCTAACCCATGAAGAGATACTATTCTAGGCAACAATGCAAAGCCCTAAGTCACACTCCTACTCTGAAGTGTGTGGCAACCAGAGGACTCTGCCTATTGCCACTTACTGTACAGGAGGAAACGGTTGCTTCAAGAAGGAAGGTGATGCACCAGATAGCAAGTGTTGGAGTATTCACTTATATGTATGAAACATACATAGCCCAGATATGTGCATATTATCTTATATTACAATCTTTTTTAATTAGTGCCATGTTTCTTACCAGCTTGAAATCACTGCAAAAAGAGGCAGCTACCCCACAAGTAGGGAAAGATTGTTCATTGTTTTAGGGGAAACATTTGAAGAGCAACTGTGCTAGAATATTTATATATATATACACACATATATATGTAACTGTTCTTTTTGTTTTTATTGTTTCTTCAAGGGTTGAATGAGATAAGATCTGCACTCAGAAGCAGCCAGAAACCCACACGTTACACTTACGAGGGAAGATCACCCACGCTGCACAGATCTGCAGTGAGCTTTGGGAGGGAGGAGGCAGTTCAGCAGAGTGTACCATGGATGCCCTTGCATTGTGGAGGAAGGCACAGGGAATTGGATTTAACCAGCTGGGTGGAATTTGATTTGATTGGCTTTGGCACAGTTTCACATACTCTCAATTCATCAGTGAATGGAGTAACTATATTGGAAAGCTACTGGGGAAAAACAACATTGCCCCTGATGCTACTGTCACAGGCAGATAGAGCACAATCCCATACAGGCTCACTCTGTGTTTTCCTCTCTTCATTGTCTCCCTAGTTAGTTTTCTTGTGCCAGTGTGTGTCTTCCTGTATCAGGATTGGCTGCCTTTTCTTGATCTGAGATCTTGGCATGTAAAGAGCAGCAATTACTCCATGGTATGACTCGATGACTATGAGCAAGGGTGGGAGTGCCCCCTCTTCAACAATAAAACCCCTTGTATAGAAAAGCCTAACTAAACAAAACGTGTAAAACCAGGCAGTGCTGCCACGAAACACTTTGCTAGCTAGAGTGTCTATATGGAGTATGAATAAGAGCCTACTGTATTTTAGTCTGTCCTGCCTGTGAAAGATCTCATTCTGTAAAGGGGTATGTCTTAGTCTCTTATTTCATACAAGTCTAGGCAAATACAACTTCTTTAGTTTCAATGAAGCTGTGCCTCATTCCATTAAGAATGAGAACTGAACCAGGCCAGCAATTTGGGATAGCATGATCATACAAAACCATCTTCTGTCAAATTCATTTTGAGAAAATAACATCCCCTACTTTTACCAACTGTCAATACCTAGTAATTTTGGGTATCATCGTGGCAGCTCACAGTTAAAAAAAAATGTATGTATAGTATGAGTTTCCAAGTCCTGCCATATATGAGCTAATAGGGTAATATGCAAGTGATTGAACTCTTTTCAAACATGGCTCACCAGAAGATGTGTCTATACATAAATTTGCTCAGGTAGAGTTCTCTGTAAGAAGAAGAAAATGAGGGAAGTTTATTGCTTTATCTTACAGCTCCCCAGAAGATCATCTTTTTAAAGTAGAATATAAAAAAAGGTTTTGTTTGAAGGATAGATCTGAAGAAAAGTTATAGGTTTCAGTGACAGGGAATCAAGATAAATATGATGAACTGTACAGATGCATCTCAATAATTATTCCTGTGAAACACATTTTCAAGATAAGTTCCCCTAAGTATTAATATCTGTATTGTGTGAAAATAGGCTTTCCTCAGCTAATTTTCAAATCAAGAGGTGAAATTAAGAAGTGAGAAAATTCTCAGTATGAAAATTAAATTGAAGCATCCAAGTTTTCAATAGAGAAGTGTCCAGGCATGAGCCTTTTTTATTTTTAGCAGGGTACTACAATTGTTAATACCTGTAGGAATGCATTTGGAACTGTAGAGAGGCCAAAAATTATGCTTCTCCAGACAAAACCCCCCATGTATATGTCTGGAAAATACAGAAAATGGAAATATGGATCTTAAAGGTAAAGAACCAAAAATTAATTAATGTAATTAACAAATGATCAACAGTACTTCTTATAGATTTTGTTCTACTTCCTCAGGTCCTAATCCCTAATGGGATTAGGCAGGACATTTTCCTTTGAAAAACAATGCAAGATTAATAACTATATATGAAAACAGGCCAAAAGCTTTTCTTGTGAATTCTGTTCACTATCAGTGGTCAGTGATATCAATGCCTGTTGAGTAGAAAGGCTACAAAAATCAATAAAATAAAAACATTACCTCCTTGTATTCCAGAGTTCTTTCCCTCTCAATGGAAAAGTATCCAGGACATAAGCAAGCCTACTGATCTAAAATTGAGGCTTCCACACAAATATTTAAAAATTTCAGCTCAAATATAGCAAAACCTGGCATGATCCTTAGATTAAGTTTCCGTTACATGGAGGAAGGGGAGGGAAGAAGAAAGTTTTCTCCTTTAATCAGGTGAAACTCCTGGGTTTTTGTTACCACATTTTGAACTACAAAACCACAGACGGGACAAATGATTGCTTTATTTTTGAGAATAACCACCCAGAGATTTGCCCACAGTCAAGGAACCCAAATTCATTTTTCTGCTCCATTGCAGACTGTGCAAGACTTTTGAAAACCACTTAAACCCCATATCTCTATCCTTTTCAGTGAATAGAAATCACTATATGAAAGGGTTTTTTTTAAGACTAAAATCTTTAAAACCGCAAGTTGTTCATGTGTTACAGGAAAAGGTACCAAATAAATAAGATGGAGAGATTACTCAGTAATCACACATGTCCTCCCATGGTGCTTTTAACATGCACCAACACTGCAGGATGCAGGCAGTGCCTGGACTGTCATTAAATTATTAAATTCTTGTCTGTTGTAATACATTTTGCCACTTGTGTAGCTTATTAACTTTGCTGTCACCATCACTCAACATGCAGATACATCAGTTGATAGAAAAAATGCCAATGTGAGGATAACAAGTTCATAGGTTAAAAAAGTCATCTTTCCTCTATAAATAGAGTTGGTATAAATCACAAGAGTCTGCAAAATGGGCCTGGGAAAATTAGCTGCTGACCTAAAAACACTTCCTGTTGGCTGTCTGGGAATCCATTTCACACAGTTAAAAGTGACAAGAATTAAAGCAGCTAAAGAAGCAGGACTTTATGGTGAAGCAAAGTGTCTAGCAAACATGAAAATAAACCAAGTGCAACTAATAAAAATACAGTTATACTATTCTGCAAGTATTCTAAATAATCAAAAGGCAAAATGAGCCATACTTTTTAACCTCTTAATGAGGAAATTATTATATATTCTCAGTGTTCTGCAGTCCTTGCAGCAGCTCTGGAATTTCAGCAGCTGACCAGCCATCAGGCCCCATGACCTGTAGTTGCATCTGGCAATGTGTGCTTAAACAGGAAACGGAGCACACACATTTCTGCAGAAACTGCTGACTAACATTGGGAACAATCTATTCGATTTGAATTATACTTCAAGTTAAAGAGAATGTAATTAATGAAGACATTTTTATCTGAAGTAAGGAACTAGCTTGCTGTTTTTCATTCAAAGTTAATGTCACCCTTCACTGCTGGAACTCTTCAGCTAACACTTCACCCAAGTATCCTCTGCTGTCACTCAAAAAAGGCTTCTTAAGGAGTGCTTCAGGAAATAAAACGTGCACATTAAAACAGGTGGTTTTTTTAGGTCCAGCTCACTGCATCACCAGGTTATTGCAGCATACTTCTATTGTGCTTATGCATCTGACACTTCTATAACACCAATTAATTCAGTCACGAGTGTCTCTTTACTTTAAAGCTACTTAACTAGAAACGATGTAGAGACACCAGATTTTTACATTCCAGGAACTTTGAACTGTCACATAATTTGACAATTAAGGCCTTAATAATACATAATATGACTATAAATTGTAGCCCTTCTAGACCAGCTTGGCTCCAAACAGAATAGACAGGCCTCCTCAAATTCATCTTGAAAACCAGAAAAATATCTTGTGTAACACAGGACAGAATATCTGTCTATAAGCATGCGTCCATTTTCTGCAAATTTTGTAGTAAAACTTCTAAAATTGCAGCACAACCTTTCCAATAAATGGCAAAAACACATCAAAAAACACTTGGGTTTTTTCCTGTAATCTCTGAATTAAAGTAATTTCTAATACTGGTGAGTTAGATGAATTATAAAATTTGGTACAAGATTACAAAGCAAACTTCCTTCTTTGGATTACTTAGGCAATTCAGCTCAGATGTTTGCAGCTGCCTCTTAAAGACTGAAGACCAGTGAAATGCAATCTTTGAACTCTAATTATGTATTCAAGCTTACAAATTCTCTAACCTCAACCTTAATTGTCTTTGTCCAAAATAAAGTTGCCAAAGATACATCTCACTCTTTAGTATTTTGGATTATCTGTAAGGATAATACAGTATTTTGTTTCATAATTTTCCCAGTTGTTCAGACTGCGTTATCTTATGAATTCACAGCTGGTATGGGATTGCCTACATAGCAAAAATATGTGTCTTGGTAATGGTTAATATTTCTAATCAAATATGTGTTGGCAAAGTGTTTAGGTTCAGGATAAATCATGCTGCTGACCACAGTATTGCAAACAAAAGGAGAAAAAGTTATACATTATGTAATGCAAAATAAATTTTCTATCATTCATCTAAAGCATTAGGACTCACAGACTTTTTGAGTTTGATCTATACCCTTAATCATGCACAATCCCATTAATAAGACTTTTAAAAACTACCAAAAACAAAACAAAAAACTTAACCAACTTCGCAGTACAAATTTCCCAGAACAAGCACTGGGAGAAGCAGAAACACAACCACTGAGTTAACTGTCTCACTGCAAGGTATCCTGCTTTTAGATGCGCTTAAACTTAATGTACAATTTTGCATGTGCCATCAAAGCCGTAAATGTGTCAGGGGCCCCTCCAGAATAGAGCATCACTAAAAACTGCCTAGTAGTCTGTCCCAAGGAGAGTCAAATCACTCTGGCCCAATGACTGCAACACTTGAATGAATGTACAAGGATCATTTCAGAAGGGATTCTTGCCACTCTTGAGATTTGGAGGTAACGACCTCCTTTCCAGTAAAAGTAAACAAGTTCCAACAGCCTAATTTTCACTTGCACCACTGAAAATCTCAGTTTACCACAGATGCATCCAATATGCAGAACTTCTTCCAGATCCTACTAATGGTACACAAAGTATTTGAAAATGGTCAACACTGACAGACAAAAAACTGTCCCCCCCTTTCCTTTCCCTGGGACCAGCACATAACCAGAGGAAGGAAAATCCTTGTCTGCAATTCCTTTTCTGTGCACATGCGTTGGGAACTTTTGCTGCCCCTGATGATGATTTCCTAATTTTTACATTCTTCTCCTCAAAAACACAAGATATACTGACACTCACTCTGAATCATGTGTTCACTGTTATAAAACCAGCTGTCCTGATCTGCCACATGCAGGATCACTTCTGTTCCCCTGCCCACACTATTATTTGTATGGCCATATAGGCAGCTCTATCAGCCTGTTCTGTTTGAAGCTAGATCAGGCAAAGTTTTCAGCTAGTCTCTAACCCAGCTTACCATGTAATTGTGCTAACATTATTACTGGCTCAGGAGAAGCAGTGGAAATATGTGACTGGGGAAAGACAGGACTCAAGGGGCTTAAGTGACTGAGACAGCAGCCTAAATTTGGGAATCATCTCTGAGAACAAATGTATTCTCATGAATTCTCCCTATCACTACTCCTACATTGATAGTTGCTTTTGCAGGTCATTTCAATGTTTTTTCTAAGATGCTGAAATAAAAGCAGGAGAGGATTTTTAATCATGTGAATTTGACTAGTGCCAGACAACTGTAGCTTCAGCAGATTATCTGAAATCTTCCACTGTGCTGTTCTTTTTGTTTTGGTTATATCATTTGCTTCCACTTCAAGAACCTGGAGCATCAGACAGCATTGCTGAACACAGACCAAAATTTAGAAATATGTAATACAGATATTGAAATCAGCATTGGCTTTTTATTAATCTGTCACATTTATGATGGAAATAATTTTGAATTACCTCATTTCACACGACTGTTGCTGAATTTCTGCTGGTGCAATACTTAAAATATATTTTTAAGTAAAAGACACCAAGTTTTCTGCTGTGCCAAAGGAAAATTAGAATTGTAACGTTCTGTCAAAGGAGGAGTTATGTATTTTTATGACAAAATAAAAATGTTCATGGAAACGAGAGGCTATATAGCCAACATACGCGTTGGAACCTTATTATGTATGCAATTTAACTATATTGACTAAAAAACCCACACATTTTTCGGAATAACTACTTTAACAGTCCTATTTCAACAAGCAGATCTGTTGAATTAAAATAAAAAGCCTTTGCTATCCTACCTCCTAATGCAAATTAATTTACATAAAGAGAATGGTGAGGTGCACAGAAACTGCAAGAGCTTAAGGCAACCACTGGTTTCCAGATGGATCAAATGGGTCAGGTATAAAGATTTGGAGAAGCAAGATCCATAACAGCTCCGTAAATCAGGATTTTTTGTGAGGTACTGGTAAGACTGAAAGTAAAAATACAGGATACCAAATAGGTTTCTGTCTGTAGAAAGAACTAATCACACATGTCCTAAAGCTGTCAGCATCGGTGGTACATGGTACTGCAAATGAAGACAAAAATATCTTCAAACATTTTCAGATATGCACTGATTATTAATTTATGTTGTTCATCTGAATAACATAACTTTTGAAGTTGACATTGGGAACCCACATAAACTAAATAACTATCTAGGTTAGACTAGAAATTTGGGTTGGGGAACTTTATTGCAATATGCAATTTGTACAATGTACAAATTTAAACCTACCTCCCTAACAAAGAAAGAGAAAAAATAAATCTTGTGAAGAATTCCATGTTTTTATTCTGAGATTAAGTCACAGGTAACAGTGAATTCTCATTTACATAACAATGCTGAAAATTAACTAATGACAAAAATCCAACAAATTTAAACAAAATAGCTCCATAACACTTCATAATATCCTTCTGGGATTGCGTATTTTCAATTTCAAATGAAGAGCGGACTCATTCCCAAGAGTAGCAGAGTCACACATTATCTTAAGCCCTTCTTGCATTCTTATGCAACAGTTCAGCTCTGTAAATATCCATAAAATATTTCTAGAATACATTCAAAAGGTTAGGAACTATTCAGAATTTTTTTTTTTTAATTTAATGCTAAATAAGTTAAAATATATTAGCTAATAAGGTAAAGATAAACAAAATAATCCTTATCTAGCATTTAATGGTCATGGATATCTCTGTACTTCAAGCTTAATTATATCCACATTCAACAAAGAAGAAATATTAATGAGAACATGATATTTGACTAAGCATACTGCAACAATGCCAGATCTAGTCAAGGGTTTGCTGCTTAAAATGGGATGCAAATGACCTTGGATATCTGTCTTAACAGCTCCTGTCAAGGCTACAGCTTTGCTCCTTGTAATAGCTCCTGTAGTTATAGTAATTTTGCTCCTGTTAACAGTGGTTAACAGCTACAACTTTTCCACTGCTTACAGAGCTGCTGCTTACACTCAACCTAACCTGAATGCAACCTGATACCATTAAAGTTTTCAATTAGCTTCAAAGTTGAAAACCTACTTCCATACTTTCAGATCAAGCTTGACATATGAAGCCAACAAAACTATTACTACCCTTTAAAATTACATAATCCATGCCTGGGATGTTTATGGAGTTTCTTCCATGGCACAGAATCAGGACCACTGTCACAGATGTAGGATGTATCCAATTCCTCTCCTGGGAATCTTACCTTCAATCTTACCGACCTCCTTACCTCTTCAGCTACCATGCTGGTCAGGGTCTGCTGCCTGTACACCATTATTCTGATAATACCATCTCCCCTTCCTTACCACAACAGTTCCTCTCAGGACTTTTTCTTCAAGATAAAAGTTGATCTGTCTTGGAAAGTATCAGGAATTTAGAAAATTGGGGTTGGGTGTATCTTGATTAACTTCAATTGAAAAAAATCAGCCCTCTGTTTGTAGCTCCTCTTGGAACTGTTTGCTTGATTAGTGGAAGGAAAGGGACTTCAGCAAGGGCAAATAACTTCATCCTCTAAGTTATGGATTGCATTATGGAAACACTGCCTGCCATCCCACTGAAATACAGAACTAGACTATGGAGAAATACCTGGAGTTTAGATTACCATTGTTAGATAAGACACGTATCACTTCAAGCAACTAACAGTTAACTTATGCAGGAATCAGGAGAAAGGAGATGGACTTTGTAAATCTACTCCTATGAACTTATCTGAATTTTATTGTAAGCAGTCATGTATTGTGTAGAGAGCCTGTACACACTGAGAGATCCAATTACTAGATTTGGGACCAGATATCTAAAGTTTAGACATGCAACAATTTCCTAGACCATTTAGTATCTGGCCCTTAAGATAGGGCTATTTCCCCTAGCAGGTTCACAAATGCCATTTCAGTTCTCCTGGGTACCATCAATGTGAGATGGTCTTCAAGGTTTTACCCCCTCTAGCACTTCTGCAGTGATGAAGCACAAGTAAATCTGCAGACCAAGTTCTGGCAGTGCAGCAACTCTGTTCTTCAGGCAGGTCTGCATCTCTCATCACTGGACATACTCAGCTTCACAAACATTGAAGGAGAACCAGGTAAAGCACTCCAGACTCATTCTGTACAACTGCTAATGAATACTGAGCTAGGACAGTAGGCACAATTATTTTTTCCAGCCCCTTTGTTGCAGTATATTCCTTCATTTTGCCTCAGTTATCTACTGGGTTGGGAATTTTTTTTTTGTAGCTTATATGCTACAAGGTCTAGCTATGCTTTCTGCTACAATTATTGACTGACTGGAGCAAACAATACCTGCTGATCTGGCCCAAATGTCATACCTGATGACGTATCAGCTACACTCCCTCTATTTTTTAATATCTTTAATCCTACTTTATGTTGCTAAAGATTTAAAGTAGATCAATTCATTAGGAATAAAATCTTTAACCACATTTAAAATGTATTTAGCCACTGTCCTTATGATTATATCAATTTGATAGGCTTATTTCCTTATCAAGTATGTATTTTAAAATAAAGCTGCTGTCCTGACATCACTTCTCTACATTATTGCAAAGTTAATGTTGTATTTTAATAGGATTATTTTATATCAGCAATTCCATTTAATGTGTTTTATTTTGCTGGGCATCTGTCCAAGATGCCAGATAACTAATCTCTAAAAAGCGACCTACATACTTAACCATTGTCCTGTTCATAAGTGACACTAATTGACTCTCATTTTCTGTTGATCTATACACAATTTCTCTCATGCAATTGCATAAATCCTTGTACTTTAGTAATTTTTTTTGTTAATGAAGATTTTTCCAAGAGTAATTCAGACAGACAAGACTACCCCCTACCTTAAGCAAAATTTAAGTTTATGTGGATACTGTTAATCATGCTCTCCTTTGTCCTAAATACAGTCTTTCTGCAGTGCATAATAAATATGCACTGAATAAATAATGAAAGCACCAGGTTTATTTACTCAAAATTTCAGCAGAGGCAGGCATCAGATTTGTTACATAATCTGCTGTAAACTGATTCTTTCAGATTCTTTAGACTGGCTGGACAGTTTAAATTTTTTATTTTCAAAACCTCTGCAGGGGGCAGAGGAGTACATGAGGAAATACTCTGGCCAGATTTAAAGTTTGTTATGAAACTTCAGAGTAGATCTTTGATAATTTTATTATGGGAGTGCCCTCTTGCTTAAAGGAAGCTTTTCCTTCCTTCAAGTTTGAGCATATGCCTTTATTTTACCTTGGTACATTTGAAAAAGCTCTTGGACATTTCTATAGCTGTTCCCTTAGTGTTAAGTGTGCATTAAAGAGAGTAGCAAGTTCCCTTGCTAGAGGTAGAAGCTGACCATCTTGCTAGAGAAAAACTCAAATTTGAACTTTGTTACCTAGAGGCAGCTAGGTTCTGCTAAGAGTCATCACTCTGAGAAAAAAAAATTTGAAAAACGAACTAAAAGAAGCCAATAAAAAGTGATAGTTCCAGAAAAATTAGTAACTTGAGCAAGTTCTTTTAAGTGTAGTTTTGGGCAAATGAGCAGTAGAAAGCAGAGGTCCTGTTGCCAGTCATTTACAAAGAAGATCTGGTAGAAATGTGTCTCTAGAGATGGCTCTTGACCTGAGGCCTGCAGATGCTGCTGTGCATATCTGCACGAGTTGTTTCTATTCTCTGCTCATACATTTCCAAGTTGCACAATGAGACCTCTGCTGTTTATAAAAGCACATAGCTGGGTTCTGAGAGCAAATCCATTTCTGATCCTTAGGGAGCTAATGGCAAAGTGGGAGATCAAACAGACATAAGGATTTCCAGGGCTAAAATACTGGCTAAAGAAGTGTAACATTTATTTCTTTCATTCTTGAAAGTGGGATGGTGTGGGGGTGTGTGTGAATTGGAAACAGAAGGACTTAGTGAAACCAACTGATCTACTCAAACAGCAAGAGCTAATATTAGATGTTGTTTGAGCATAATGTTTGCCACCTCAGGAATGCTCTAGTCTGGGGAAGAGATGCACAACCAGATTTGCATACCATTAGACACTGACCAAAAACAGCTGGGACAGTAAATCAGTTTTATAGGCTTTGCAGTCATACACTACAGTGAAAGTGGATACTGACCCTTTTCAGACAATCTCTGTTACAACACAAAGTTAACTATGACCAAGTTAATATTTTGGACTGGGAAAAAAATTTGCATGGCATTACCAACTGGTTTCATTGTTAAATTATATAAATATTTAATTTAATCTCTTAATAAAAATAATTCCCAAACCACATATATTTTCATTTTTCATAGAACAGGCCTATAAACTTACCATACACAAATGCCTTTGTTATTCTAGATCTTGACATCACATCTCATGTATTTGGCTAATTCTCTTGAAATAGTTTAGAAAATTTCTGTTTAGGTTCTCAGCTCATCCACTTCACAGGTGCTGTGGAAAAACACATGCATGAACTATCCACATAGTCACTTGCAGATGTGTCTGTGGGGGACAGAATGCTATATAGTCATGGCTGTAATGCAGACCTGTGCAATTTATTAGAAATGTGGGATCTATCTAGCCTGAAGAATGATTTTTTTCATGATTTTGCCTTTACCTTTTCCTGTATTCTGAATTCCCCCTTTTTACCTCCCCCTTCCATTTCCAGAATGATATTTCCATATACCAGGATTAGAACTGCGAAATTTCATTTTCCCTTCACATCATTACATCTCAAAAGATACTTAACTTTTTTATTGTATTTAATTTCTGTGACCTAGAACTAATAACTACTGTGCTTCAATAGCAGTATTTGTAATAGCACTTAGATAAAATTTATTATTATTATCATTATTATTAATAAAAATTAAATAATTCCTATTTTGTCTTTAATTAAATATGACTATTGGTTAGAAAGACTATAAATTGAAAAACTGTCAATACTGTTCTTTTTCTCTTGAAAGGAAAAAAATTAATTTAAAATGAAAAAATTTTAAATCACTTATTTCTAACTACGTATTATATTAACACAGGAACAGCAGAAAAAAATGAGTTTGTGTCCTCAACAGCCACAGAAAGCCCCACCCCCCATACCTCCCCCATAAGATACAAGAAATTCCCTACTTCTGGAATCCATTGGCTGCTTTATCAGTTTTAAAATAAAGTGCAAACGTTTATACTCCACAAGGTGTCACTCTAAAACAGCTGGAAAAAACTCCTGTCTTTTTTGCTCTGAAATTTACCGAGATGGTCAGAAATTACCAGCATTTCAAATTTAAGACTGAATTACCAGATTCTACTCAGAGCAACTACAATGTAACACTATAGGCAGTAGGTATTTTTTCTTGTAAATAGTGTATTTCAAAACCAGTCTAATTTTAACTTATTTGCCTAGCTGAAGTGCAGGGGAAAGGAAAAAAAAAAAAAAAAAAAAAAAAAAGGAACTGTGTTAGTAACTGTTTCAATTTGGGGGAGCATCCAGCAAGTATTTTATCAGGATACATTGCACTGTCCTTTACCCAACTACCACTGGCTCATTAAAGAGACAGAAAACAACATCAGACCAAATAGCTTAGGGCTGGTCTGCAAGGTATTCCAGCTTTTTAATAAAATACATTTAATCTATAAACAAATTGTCATTTTAAACAAATATGTATAATCTAGAGACATTCAAACATCCTCCAAAAAATACAAATAGTCATCAACAAAAAACCCCTCACTTTCTACGGTTCACAGGCAATCAGTGAATTAATTCTCTGGAATCTAATAGGAGAGAATTCCCAGTAAGTTTTCTTGAATCTAAAAAAAGCTTACATTCCAACTTCTCCTGTAGTAAGTCCATGCCTTCATTGCTAACTACCTGTTTTCATAAACTTTTGAGAGATCTTTGACACATCTATGAACTTTATTTGCTGTTGACCACCAGGTTCAAAACATACTAGAAGAAATGTGACACAAACATGAGCAACTGTCATTTCACAGGAAACAATATTAGTATTTCAGGAAAATGAAAATCCTCAAAGAAAAAGAACAAAGAATGTACAGAACAGGTCTGATAGCATGAGGCAGGGAGCTGTAGGTAACAATTTACACAAGATACAACAAAAGAAAGCAGAACTGATTTTGAAATGTTAAAGTTCTCATCCTGTGCTCAACACTGCAGAGCTCTGATCCCTGCACAGACCAATGGGGTTCTTGCACAAAAAAAATACAAAAATGAAAAAATAAACAGTCACACATCCAAATTTACCATACCTGCTTGTGTTATACTCTGTAACAGCACTGCTTTCAAACACTTTGCTCAATCTATCCTGACTTCTTCTTTTTCTGTAGCTGTATTTCATGCTAGGACCATTTCCAATAGACACATTTCAGAAAAGCTAAATAGATCAGGCCTCAAATGAGAGAAAAAGAACAATGTCTGCCTCGAAGATCTTAACAGATTTGGGCTGCTCACTTGTCATAAAAGCTGCAGCTCCAGGCCCATGTCTGGATCTTTGAAGTAACTGAGAACTTCACTGGTAAAAATGCAGGGGGTATGAAAGATTTAAGTATTTTTCTGTTTGTATGCCAACTGACAAACTTCAGAAAGCTTTTAGTTCACACAACCAGGATCTTGGAGAATCTAATTCTTCAAAATCAACTTCATCAAAGAACACACCTTCGTATGCATTAAACTTAAAAATGAGTGCAGTTCTCTCACTTCTGTAAGAATTAATGAAAGCTAAAAATGTGATAAATACTTCGCTTAGAGGAAAAAAAAAATCTTTAAGAGAACTATTTTAGAAAAAACAACTCCCTTGGTTCAGACCAAGTTTGTTAAACAACCCTGCAGCAGCTTTTACCTGGTGTGAGTACAACCACATTGGGAAGGGGCAGAGGAGAGAATCATGAAAGTGAGAACATTAAGAGCCTCATTCAAGGTTGTTTGGAAATCGTATTTTTGAAGCCACAAAACAAAAACAATGACTTGGCTAGATAACCAGATTTCTGAATTGTGACATTTTTATAGCCATAATTCCATTCACAAGATGTATTAATCACACTCGATTCCACTGACAAAGGCTATTAAAGGAGAGGAAAAAGCTCAGCAGTTACCATAACAAAGACACTTCCTTCACTGGTTTTTCCATTCAAGTCACACAGAACACAATGAAGTTATTTTTTTTCCTTAGTCTACACACGGCATTCAACTCACACACTACTCTCTCAGACTTGGTGCATATACACAGCTTCTGCTTCATTCTGCTGTATTGAACAAGGCTGTTGCAAGAATGAAGTTCTAACTCAGAATTAGGAAAAAACTAGAAACCTGAGAAAATAGACTAAAGATTCATCAGACACAGAAAAATAAATTTATTTTTTCCGACCTGCCATTTCCAGTTGGGATAAGAGACTATCAAATTGCTCTAAAATTTACCTAAATTATTTTCCTCAGTTATTAAACCAAGCAAATAGTAGAATACTTTTGCTAGAATAATGACATCATTGTTATTCTCATCCAGAAGTGTCTCATAGTGCCTTAAAAAAATCTCCAAAAAACTAGACGCCCTCCCCACACTAAAATATTTTCTACAGAAAGGCTGACAACCAAAAGGTAGTTTTGGTTCTGTCAGCTGCTTAACAGCTCAGCATTCCCTACAGTCTTGCCATGTACACACCCACACACTAAACACCAAGGGGATGAAACAGAAAAAAACTGTGGGCAAAATGAGTCAATCCAAACTAGAATCTGAGCAGACCCCTTAGTTTTCTTTGAAGTGATACTTAATTCAGAAAACGATCACACTTGAATTTAGCTATTACACTGATCTCTGCAGGGTACCAGTATAGATCAGCAATTACATGTGACAAGAACTGAAGGAAAACCAAGCAGGAGACAATTTGCACTCCTCAGGACTGCACCAGTGCAGGAAAAAAAAAATAAAAAAAATCCACCATTATTCTTGCAAACAGCAAAATCGATGGGATTAACAATCAAAAAAGTCCTTCCAAAGAAACTAAATCCACACCTCCAATATACTTCTTTTAATCCCTGTCTTCACTGGCCAAAACAGCTGAGGCTGTTTTAGAGAGTCAAGAGAGATATGTCTGGATAGTCTATAGAGATTTCTCTTTGCACATCTGTTTAAGAAGAAAACAGCTATGACTCAAAGCTGTACCTTAAGAGGAAGCTGACTATTACATTTTTCATCGCCCACAACTCTAGGAAACTGAAGACATTTTACAAGAGACTATTTTACCTGAGCTACATGAATATCTATTTTGAAAAAAAAAATACTTAAATCCATGCAGGCCTGTACACACTTTCCCTCAAAGGCCAATCCTCTAGCTGTCTACCTTGAAGAAATTTGCATTTGTATGGTTTCAACAAGGAAGGGGTTTCATACCACAGAAATGCAGTTTTCTAACAGAAAGCAAAAAAACACAACTATTTTGGCCTCTATTCCTCATAATGAAAAACCAAAATTCCTAGCTCTGCCAAATCAAAGCTTGGGCAGTGCTCAAATTCTTTTGCAATAAACCAACAGAGATTGACTTGATGTTTCTATATAAAGAATACTACTGAAAAGGCCTTTTTCCTGCACCACATCCATCACTCTCCTTCAGTGTGTGCCTGCTGCCCCAAAGGCTGAGTGCATTCAGGGCTGCATCCAAAGCAGGGTGAGCAGCAGGTGAGGAAGAGGATTCTGCCCCTTTGCTGTGGTAGGACCCTACCTGCAGTGCTGCATCCAGCTCTGGGGGCCCCACTACAGAAAAGCCATGGACCTGTCAGAGCAGGTTTGGTGGAGAGCCACAAATATAATCACAGGGCAGGAGAACCTTTCCTATGAAAGCAGCCTGAGATGGCTGGGCTTTTTCATCCTGGAGAAAAGAAAGCTCCAGGGAGACCTCACTGAGCCTTTCAGTACTTACAGAAAGCTTACAGGAAAAAAGGAGAGAACTTTTTTACACAGGTAGACAATGACAGGACAAGGGGCAATGGTTACAAAGAAAAGAGGAGAGATTCACATTAGATAGTAGGAATTAGTTCTTTACTCAGAGGCTAGCACTCAGTGAAGAAGTGGTTGCCCCATCTCTGGAAGCATTTAAGGCTAGGTTGGATTGAGCTCTAAGCAACATGATTCAGTAGTGAGTGGCATCCCTGCTCATGGCACGGTGGTTGGGAACTAGATATCTTTACTGTTCCTTCCAACCCAAACCATTCTATGGTTCTACCAGTAAAGAAATGAGTGATGATCTCTTCCACACAGATGTGGAACAGACAAGGATTCCTCCTATCAAATTTCAAGCTGTAGTTAATATCAGATACTATTGTGAAGATAAAGAGACATACTTTTACTGGAGACATATCTACCACATACACACATGTTTCTCTCTATTTAAGTTTCCAAATCCCTTGCGAGTCAGGAGCAATGCTTACCTGTAACAGAAAACAGACTTTAGTGACAGAGCCACAACAAACAACTTACTTGTTGCACTACAGAGGCTGCAACATGGACCTGCAGATTGCATTCATCCTGTCCAGACTGAACAGAACTTTTGACTTCTGCTGACCTTAGCACTTTGGATGTAATTTCACAGTAAAGAAAGTATTTCAAAGTTTACTATACTTTTGTTCCAAACCTGCAGCAGAGCCTTAGAGGCCAGAGGCATCTTGATACCTCCTTAAATCAATTGAAGTGGCAGTAGGAAGTGAGAGAGCATACCTCTTCTTTCAAATAGTCTCACTTAGGTATCTAGTGGGATTTTCAAAATATTTGAGAAAACTATCCTGTGTAATTCAAGTAATTTAGGAAAAAAATAAAAAAAAATACATATAGACCAACCCAACCCAACAGGGTCAGAGTGAAGAGGGCTAAATGCAAATTGAGTTTAAATTAAATAAGGAAGTCTCAATGACTTCAGTATGTTTCCATCCCTCCTCCCCTTCCACACACTCACACTCTCACACACACCCACCCCTCAGTAAAACAAATTAAGTAGGAACCAGTCCTTTCTTCCTACCACATCAGTAAGGCAATGGTGCCATTAGCTCCAGTAAAGCTCCCAAATGCTCTGCTCATAGACTGTACTGGCCAAACAATTAGATCACTCATGAATTATAAAATACCCAGAAGCAAGTTTGCCTGTGCACTAGTTTTTTCAAAGCACAATGGAAAGTTGGCACATACTGCATTTACGAGAGTTGTAATCTGGTTTAAACACAGGTTTATGTTAAAAATCTTCAGCTCTTGTCTGTAGGCTACTCCAGAAGCCAGTGAATCAGCAAATAGTTACTATTTATTGGAAAGCTTCCTTCTTTAGTTCACCTTGACCATCAGTCAGTAGTTTGCTGAAATTGTGAAAAGAACTACACCATCAGTCTTCACTACGGGCAACTATCCACAGGTGTACAGGATCTAGAATGTGAAGTATTCAGGATGAACATTTAAATTTTGATATATAGACCTCCAATGAATCAAGTATTCTCCAGATTACAGACAATTTAAGTAAATAGCAGCTGTATAACAGAGAGCTTCTTACAGGTATTTACAATATACTTTGCATCATGTCATGAGCTTAGGTGTGCTTTTTTCCCTTTGTCTTCTTTCAGATACTCATGGATTTTAAAGCATCTCAACCAGGTTTTTAAAGGAAATCAGACACTACACAGGTTAAACAACATGGTTCTATTAAAAACTATCTTTAACCATGGCACTCAGTGACAGCAATACAATACTTTTTTCCACAAAGCAACTAATATAAAAATATGCCATAAAATCATCTGTAGACTAGTATACTAGTACATACATATAATCATAACATTCTTTTATAAACTCTTTCCTGAGATACCTTGGGTTGTTTGATTTTCTTGTATTACTGGATGCATTATCTTTATGATTCATCTAAAACAATTGCAAAATATTTTGAATGTGCAGGACACTCAGTAACATGTAAAAAGTAGTATGTAAATATATGGCAAAGAAACAGCTCTTAGAAATTATGCGCTTTTTTACTTTGTTATATTTTTTAACATTTGGCTCCTTGGGAGACAGAAGGATGGTGCATGAAAAACCTGAAATTACTGCTATGAATTGACAAAAAGCAGGAAAGCATTCAGGAATGTTAGGAGTTGGAATATATTATAAATGACACAAAGAGAAAGCTGTAAGTCATGTTGGCTATGTATTGTCTTACAAAGCAACTGGACATATCTTAGTTCACAGTATAATAAATATTTTTACTTTACTAATCTGTTTTGGAAGAGCAAATGTCTTTTAGGGTTTCAAGCTCCTGTATAAGTTTCTTGTTCTGAACTTCTAGCACTGCAACACGACTCTCCAGACATTTTATGTATTCTTTCTTCCGACGTCGACATTCTTTAGCAGCTTCCCTGCAAAAAGCAGAAGTAAAAAGTGCAAACAAAAAAGCCATTTGCATGCCATTAGAAAGCTCAGCAGAATATGGAGACTATGACAGAATTCCAAATTTTGGAATATCTCCCAAATCAGTCTGAAAACACTAAGCAAAACTGGGTTCCACAAGGGCCTCAAGTGTCTCTTTCTCAAGTTCATATGGCAATCTGTAGAATTGCTTCCTCTCATGCCTTGATTAAAGTTCATAATAAAGGAGGTCCAAATGAAAGACAGTTATTCTGCTTTATGACAATAAAGATCTTTGAGGGCCTTGAGTTCCTCAATGAGAGTCTTGTTTTGGTTTTCAAGCACAGCCACACGATTTTCAAGACATTTGACATATTCTTTCTTCTTTCTGCGACATTCTCTGGCAGCTTCCCTGGAACCAATACAAGGCAAATGACTACAGGAACAGCCACAATATGGCAAAGACTGGATAAATGCAATTACCTGCATTCCCTATGGTTCCACAATAACAACAACCACCACCAACCACTGCTGGATTGCACAAACAGAACATCAGATAACAGCCAAAAGCAGTAACATAATTAAAATATAATCCAAAATATCTAGAACTTGAAACGCATCCAGCATCACCAAATATAAAGATGGAACTGATACAAAGAAGAAATGAGAAAAACAGGGACTAAATGATAATGTATTGACTTGAATTGTACTAAACATTAGGATGGAAAGCAACATTTCTTCTTCCAGTCACATTCTACTTTGTGTGTTTATCAGGAGCATTGTCTTCTGCCATCAAAATCTTAAAACCAAACCCAGAAAACATACTTTCAGAAAAAACAAACATAACACTACTCTCTTCAGATAAAAAGCTAGATGCCAGGCTTACATGAAGATAAAACTTACAGCATGTTGTAGCCATGTACAGTACAATATAAGTCCAAACAAATAAAATTTATTAGCATTTCAGAACTGGCTGCCTGAGCACACTTCAGCCACAAGAGTCTGTGGTTTTTGTTGCTGGCAAATGGTAGCCTGAAGCCATTCTTGTAGGTCTGCTCAAAAGTCTCTTTTATTTGAGCTAAATATAGAACTGTTCAGAAGCATGTGACTAAACAAGTATTCAATTTCAGAAGAAATATTAGAAGTACTGGGAGTCCTACTTTACCACCTTGGAACACGATAAACTGTCAGATTCTGAGAGGATAACACTCCAGCAGGTTATGAGCTATTGCATAGGCACTAGTTTTAAAACTGAAGAGAGAAGAAAAAGGAGGCACAACAATGCAGTGATCCTCGTAAGTCATTTAAAATAAAGGACAGGCATGAGAGCAAAGCAATACCATTAATTCAACCAAAAGACAAGTGGTTAAGCATTGTATTAGAGATCTGCAGAGCAGACTATTTCTACTGTTAATCTGCCAATGACAGAGGTGGCTACATATTTAAAAAAGACAGACTCCCCTAAGAATAGTATGAAGAATGCACAAAGACTGACATTTACAACATTCAGTCAAGTCCAAGACAACTAATTAAAAAATACACAACAACTTCACACAATACGTCTCACAAAATGACAGGGGTACTGCACAGTATCTCATCCTAGCAGCCAAGTATTTAGGAAAGTCTATAATTATCATTCCATCTTTGAATAAGTCTTCTTCACAGCATCATTAATGGACAGCTGCTAATGATATCCTCAGCTATTTTCCTAACCAATTCTTTGCTGGGAAGTTTTTAAATGGAAAAGTCCCTACTGTTAATTTTACTGTCAGCAGTGGGAAAGGACAGGAAGTAAAATTCAATGAACAGTGTAACTCTATATCATCACAAAAATTATCTGATATTGATTTCTGAATCACCTAATATTTTCAAACTAAAAATCCACGGGTATAAGGCAAATTCTAATCTTCCAGAGTTTATAAGCAATACTCTATGCTAGAGGGACATGGGATGACTGACAAAGAATTTCCTGCCTTCCCTTCATCAGTTACAGGCAGTGCTCATGACCTTAAGAAGAAAATGTCATTATAATGTTTGTGGGGGAGGAGGGTGGTTTGCAACACTGACTACAAATTATTATATAGTCTTACCTATTTTTCAAAAGTCTCAGCTCTCTCTTGCGTGTTGCCTCTTCTGCCATTTGCTGAGGGCTATGCAAAGTCCCTGGAGAGGCTGCCATAACCACTCCCTGAGGTAAGGTAGTAGTGGGAGTTCGAATCTGGTAAGCTGGCATGTCTCCAGTGGCAGCTGTATAAAAGAAACACATTTAAAAATGTATGGCAAAAAAAAAAAGACGTTTATCTGAAAATAACAGATTTCTGACAACGACTTATCCAGGATCCCAGATATGTCAATTATTTCACAGGTCTGTAAGGACACAACTGTATTTTTTATCTTAATAGCGTTTACTTCCACACTATAAAGTATCTGAATTTCTCTCATGTGACCGCACTATCCAGCCAGACTGAAAGCTTCCCCATGGCTCTCTTCAGACAACATGGGGAAAGCAGCTTAAGAGCAGCCACACTTATTTCCGTTTGCACAATCCCACAAAAAGAGGGTCCTGCTGTGGCAGCCAGTGAGGCTTATATGCTATCCTGTTCTCCCTGTACAGGACTCAATTTGCTTCAGAAGACAACTTTCTTCTCCTTCCTTGTGATAGCAACACTACCAGCTTTACAGCCTCTCCTTCTCTTACAAAAGCAGTGTGGCAACCCTTGGATAACCTGTTGCTACAATGAAAAGAAACAGAGAAGTACTCAGGCTGTACAGGCATTTGTTCCCCGGGCAAGAGGACCACACATGGGATGCTGCAGCATTAGCGAGCAACAGGAGGCACCAGCAGTTGCACAGGAAGGGGTGTAGCTAAATCAGTAGTAAATCAGAGGGCAAAAGTTCAGATTCAGCTCCTGAATTTAGCAGTTTTGTGCTCTCCCCAAGCTAAATGCTGATCTGACGTGACTTGAAACCAATACCTTTCTGACAGTCTCACGTCATTTCTTTGTTTCAGATGTACTTGTCCCTACATTATGTACCTCAACTTAAAAACACTGGGGAAGTCCTAAGTACTTGTATCTTGTCTGACAGAAAACAAAAGCAAACAAAAGATACATCTCTCTTTACATTTTAAACAAGTATTTATATATTCTTTTCCATAAGTATTTTTTTATATTATGATAAAACAAAACTTCAGATTTTGTCATTAAAACAACTGTATATAGCTGATGTTTCAGAGGCTTTGTTAAACTTAGTTTATACTTTACTTCTTTGAAGCATTATTCAAATAATGGAAAAACATGTCTCACAGTTTAACCCCAGCCTGCAACTGAGCACCACAGAGTCACTTGTTCACTCCACCCACACAGCTCCACAGCTGGATGGGGTTAGAAAACTCATAGGTTGAGATGGGAACAGTTTGATGGAAATAAAATAAAATACAATAAATGTAATGAAAAGGAAAATAACAAAAAGAAAGATAAATAAAACTATGAAAAATAACTGATGCAAAATAAAAGCAATTGTTCACTACTCACCAACTGATGCCCAGCCTGTCGCTGAGCAGCAGGCCCCAGACCCTTTTCCTACAGTTTATATGTTGAGCATGATGCCTCATGGTATGGAATATCCCTTTGGCTATCTGGGGTCAGCTGTTCTGGCTGTGATCCCTCACAGCTTTATGAGCACCCCCAGCCTACTCACTGGCAGAGCATGAGAAGCTGGACAGTCCTCGACTTAGTGCAAATACTGCTGAGCAACAATCAAACAACAAATGTGCTATCAACATCTCTCTCCTCCTAAAACCAAAACACAGTACTGTACCAGTTAACAGGAAGACAATTAACTCTATCCCAGCTGACGCTAGGACAACTTGGAAAAATAAAATGTAGACAAAAACATCTTGGGAAGGCTGACAGGTTGAGCAGTTAAGACTATAGGAGTAAAAAATTAAACTTAGCAAAAATATACTATTATTCTTGCTATATTAATGCAAGTACCTCACTAATTCAAATCAAAAAAAATAGAATCAAGTTGTCTTTAGACTACAATTCCACAGCCATGTCCTGAAATCATTATCAGCTTAAACCCTGTGCACCTCCCCCGCTCCAGTCCTGTGGGTAAAAGTGTTTGTGGAATTACAAGATGAACTGGACCAGTGAACTGACCTGGATAATCCCCCGGGGATGTGGGAGGGAGGAAGGGAGGGAGGGAGGAAGGGAGGGAGAAATCAGCCCAGAACAGCCCTGTGAGCACTGACAGGCAGCTGCCATGAACACAGGGCTTGGTCATCTTGTACATCTACAAGGGAACTGCTTAACCCTTTAAATCCTCCACATTTCTTAGCAGTCCCAGTCACGCCAATGGAAAGATAGCTCACTAATTATAAAAATGGAATTTTAGCAACCCTTCAGGCTCACATTTATGCTGGTCACATTACATCCATCTTACAGACTCTATGGTAAGAGCTACCTTTTTCTATCTCATCACCAGGTATTAAAGAGATGGTATCTTAGTTTGCCTTAGCTACAATGAATTAGAAATCAAGCAAACCATTTTGTACATCAAGTCATGGGGAGCACTCCACAACCCGGATCACCTCAGCTTGGCAAGACCAATTACTTTGTTTTCTGTGTCTGATTTATACTCAGATGGCAGCAAACAGGACCTACTGCAGCCTTTGTGCAGAGGACTCAGTGCGACCATGTACCTCCAGCAAGACTTAACAAAAGCAAGTCCCTATCTCAGCTGGGATCAGCAAACACCACTGGTAAGTGTTCTAGTCTGAGCAGGTACCAGTAGTGGCAGTCTCTGCCTGACAGTTGTCTCACTTATAAACCTGCCAGCACAGGAACACAGAAAAGTAACTATTCTGGTGGTAAAGACCTTACAAATCCAGACACCACCATCCAGATACAAGAAAAAAGCATAGCATAACATTGGCAAAGTATCTTTTAGCTGTGCAATAATATATGTTCTATGATACATCATTGCAAAAAAATATTTCAAAGCCTGAAAAATGTTTTGTATATTATCTCAAGGAACTACAGTGCAACTGATTTCCCTTTGGACCTTTGGAAAGATGAAAAAGGCTTTAAACAGAGTGGGATAAACTTATTTTTTTTCAAAGTTATTTGAAGCCTAGTTATATATCTATATTACAGGGAAGCATAGCTTCCATTTCAGCATCTGAGAAAAATGTCACACACACTTCAGACTGACAAATTTCTGTGGCTGTTTCTAATGCAACACTTCACAAAGATTTAATGTAACTCCTAAAGTACCAGAAGTAGAACTGAGAGTGTTAACAAAGCAACAAACCTGGAGTTGGTGCACTTCCCTAACACACTGCCCCAGGTAATTTTTTTTTAATCCTTAAAATGTAAGGGAATAAAAATCACTGAAATCCTGAACCTTTAGTTGCGACTTACAAACAAAAAATTAAGAAAGCCAAAAGACAACTACTGAAAAAAAAAACAAGCTGAATTTAAAAAAAAAATTAGAAAAGCAACTACCTCTTGGAAAAAGTAACTTGCTGAACACTAGAGAGCATCCCTGCACTCGAGTTCTTTCAGTGACTATCCAGGAGAAAAAATGCCCAATGTATTTGGACGCTTATTCTCCCCCTCTGTGAGTCATAATGGTGGGACTTGATTATCAAAGGGTTTTTAACTTCACCACTAAACTGGCTACACGAGCATGAATCATTATCCCTTTGAGCATTAGAAACATCGACCTGGAGCAGATATTTATCTCTGGATTAATGAAACAACGTGCACCAGCAGTGAGCGGCAGCACGTAGGAGCCGGCAGGGAAGCAGTTAATGTTACCGAGCTGCCGGAGGCAATTGACGAGGCAGAAAGGAACTGACTAAATCGCAGCATGACTTGGAGCTGACGTCAATGTGTATCTTGTTTGGAGTTTAACTTTTCCAGTTCCCTACTGCAACACGATTCCAGGAAATCTAATGACGTCAGCCTTTTGAACTCAATTAGCTGAGGAACAGACCATTTTAACAGTGGAAGAGAAAACAAGCAGGCGTTACAGTACTTCAATTATTGCCCTCAAATTTGTTTCCATTCAGTGTTTTTTTAAAAATGGTAGCATAGGGTTGATTTACACTGCTGAAACAGTTTCTATACAGCTAACCTTAAGCCCATGGCTATCAAATTTGTAGTGTCTATTGCTCAATAAAAAAGGGAGTTGTCATTTTTACAAAAAAAAAAAAAAAGCAATTATAAACACAGTAACATATATGACTATCGCCACAATAAAGAAAAATGCAAAAGTAGAGTGGTGGATTGTTTTCAGCAATCCTGAATCAAATAATAAAGACCAATTACTGAATCAATCTGTGCAAGAACTCAATGCACTAGCAGTGATTTTTTTTCTTTTTCCCCCAAACGGAACTGTTAAAATTGCCCTGGAATGCTACACTAAGTAGATAGAATCAGAAGCTATTTGTATGACTTTAGAGATGGAAGAATTACAGCAACAAGTTAAAAGAAAATATCACAAATATTAACTAAACACTGCACAGGCATACAAAAATACCATTTCAAAAGCTAAAAAATTTTTACCTGTTTCATCTCCTGTTACAGCCATGGTAACTTCTGCACACACGATTCTGCTGTTCCTCTACCAGAGCTCAGCATGAACTGTTCCAAACTACCAAGCATGTGCAGGATTACAAGCAAGAGCACTGACATCACAGTGACCTCACTTGCTTACCACTGTCATTAACATGCTCCATCACTGGAACAGCTCACTGAAACTGCAGCCTGAAGAATTCCTTTTCCAGTAAACCTGCTATTTTTTTTCCTCTTCCATATTGTTATAATTCTAGCTTTGTTCTTTTCCCCTGAATTATTCATAAAGCTAGGGAAAGCACTCACCACAAAGCAAGCTGTTAAGAAAGACCTGAAAATTCAAAGCACTAACTGATAGAAATTAAAACATGGTTCTAGCATTCATGAATGAACCCAAATGATAGTGTCATGATTGGATAGAAAATAGGAAATTTAAAACAGACATGCAGTTGTTTTAATTGGCACAGTTCCACTAAAAGGCAGAGAACTCTGTTGGACAGACATGCAAGTCAGGAAAGCTTAACAAGCTGTAACGACTAGGTAAATGAAAGGCTAGAGCTCCTTGCTTTGCAGGAAAACCCACAACCCACTCATTTAATTTCAGTGAAAAGCTTCAGAAATTATTTAGGAACACTCCAACAAAGTAAGTCAACCTAATGCAGTGATTTCAGATACTGTAACATGCAGAACAGTAACTCTGAGTAAAGGCTACCTCTTCCCCCTTCTCTCCCTTTCCAAAATATGTCCAAGAGATCTGGTTCACTTAGTTTTAAAGTAGAATATAAAAAAACAAAAAACAACTCAGCTCTAAGAGAGTTACTCCTTATTTACATCAATGCAAGTGAAATTAGTATCAGACCAAGAGTCAAAGCACTGGTTTGTATGTAGGGCACAGCAAACTTCTAAGGTCTTTGCAACAAACAAATTCAGACTGGTAATTTATCAACTGTGAAACTGTGATGGATGGCAGCAATGGAAGCATCAATGTTTGCACTGATGTTCTGTGTTTTACATCCTGTTTACAGGAGTGCTCTGTGGTTACAGGACCACTTCAGGATCATATGTACAGAAGATCAGAACTAAAGCACAAGAAATTAAAGCCACGGATTTCAAGTATCACTAACAATATAATGAAAACATAGATCGCACTAGAATTTTTTCTATAACTTTTCTACACTCATTTTCACTAATACTCAAACACTTTCTTCTTCAGCTTGCAAAGAAATCCTTAACCCTTAATGTATTAGGAAACTGCCCAAACACTAACACTGCCTCTTATTTTGTCTATGTAAATTTGTAGTAAATACAATGTCACTCAATTGGATCAATATATTTGGCACTTCTATCCTAATATTCTTTTGCACCACAGGTTATCAGAAAATACCAAGCACAGATTTTATGTCACGTTATCCATTATTACATGAGATTCATTAACATATACTTTAGAAAAAAATAACAATACATATGCTATCTGAAAGATTCTGAAACAGAATCTGAAACAGATCTTTTCTGCTTCCAGGTATTTGTTATATTATTTTCTTCTTCTACTATTAAGAAAAAAAATTATATGCTACTTACCCAAAATTATTATAAAAATATGTAAATGGTAAGCTTATTAAGCAGAGTATTTTTCTATTATAATCTATGCTATCACAATATTAGGTGAACAACTACAAAGTGTACATAAATGACCAGTGTTCATAATCTGTATTCCAACAGACTTTCTAGCATAGACAAGATGACCTGTAGTAAGGACATTTCAGACACTTGTATATTCAACTTATTCCATTGTGATTGACCCAGGATTGCTGCCCACATACAACTGTATTACTATAAACATCTTCAAGTGCTTTCACACTATTTTTATGCATCTCTTTTTTACTATAGAGGTTTTGTTTTTTCTAAAGATTTTCTAATATCAATAGCATGTAGGATAAGTTGAATCCTTTTATCTTCTCATAATCTCCAAGCTCATGCTCACTTACTGTTTGCTTCGTACTTTCCCTGTATATGTTAGGCTGCATTTTTCTTCTGTGTTAACGGCTATGAGGCTCACTAAAGCACAAAGGAATAGAGAATTCCAGGAAATAAACTTCTCTGAGCATGGACAGAGAACAAATCGATTTAGTTAAAAGTATCTGGATGCTTCCAGAAACATGATACAGAAGGTATTCAGTAACTGTCTCTGAATCCATTTTGAAAGTTTCCATCACTGGCAGAACACTTAATGGGCAATTCCAACTTGTGGAGCCCATTGCTGAGACTGAGTAGCCCTGTCAGAGAACAGCACTGTAATGGAGAGCCTGTAAAGGAAAATCAGTCAAATGGAATTCTCAAGGACTGAAATGCTGCCAGATAAAATCCTCAAATGCCGTGTTTCTTTACAGACTTGGAAAGTTTTAGGAAGCAGCTGAGGAGTTATTCTCTCTGCCCCTGATGCCAAAGCTCTGAAGAATCAAAGGAATACCTATAAAGTACTACAGTTATCCTGGAGAGATGGAGGTGGCCTCTGATTTAAGGGATGTGTAGGCGCACGCTTAGAAAACATATTAGACTTGTAGTCAGAAAAACATGCAGTACTAGAGTGGGAAATTGATTTGGAGGACAGCCAAATTTGGGTCTTAAGGCTTTGTTAAGAATGTATTCATAATAACATTTAGGGAAATTGTAACCATACTCTCTGAAGAATAAAAACTAACATTTGGCTAAGGCGTTTTCATCTTATAGTCTTAATGCACTTGAAATGCTTCTGGAAAGTCTTGGGACGACAATGTATTTCAGCATGTATTTGATGACCCTCATCCACTCCATGAATATATATCTAAATCCTTCCCAGCTCCACTCCTGGCTTATTTCAGACAGCTGTTTTGGCTTAAGAAAGTATTCATACAGCCCTCCCTCCCTACTTCTATCAATAATTTTTAAATTCTGTATATCATCCATAGCTATTAATTTAGCATCTCTATAGAGAAATCTCTCTCCCATTTTCAAAGGTTTTCATCACATCATGTGTGCACTTTATAAGACCTTCAAAGTGTTCCTCTGTGAGAAAACTAGCTTCAATAAAGGATCAGTTTTCTAGTAACTGCAAGAGCCATAAGTTGTAAGGAAATACAGCCCTAAATATATCTTAAAATCTTCAGAATTTGTGTTTTATTAACATTAACTGCTGAAAAAAACAAATTCGTTTCATATATTAAATGATGAGCACCTTCAGCATCTCACTTCAATCCGTAAGAGTACCTTTATTCCAATTAAACATGTCTCAAAATCTGGACAAGAGAATCCAAAGGAGAAAGTGATGTTATACTGTTATTTCATTCTTTACTAAGCAGAAAACCTGAATCCCTTTCTAAGACTCTTTCATCTTGCCATGAGTATTTTACCTAATAGAGCAATAATGCCAGCACAAAATAAAAAATCTTTTAAGAAAAATTGTTTAATAAGAAAAAACGAAAATGGAATAGACTAATAAAACATACCTTGAACAACTACTGGGCTTCCAGGAACAAAAAACTGTTGTGTGCCATCAGATGACTGTGCTGCATATTGCACAATGGTAGCACCTGGCTGAGGAGCTCCTGAATTTGTCACAGTCTGAATTGTACCACCTTGAGATATGGTAACTAAACAGAAAAACAAAACAAAACAAAGAAGGTAAGTTAGGCAATAGAAAGACATAACACATGCTAAAAAACATGAAATAAACTTCTAGGACTCCTGGTCCTCTCCTTGCTTAAGGATAAAATGTACAATAAAACTTAGGTAATATCAATACTGATTTCCACAAACATAAAGCCTGTTGTGTAGTCTTCTATGCCATAAAAAGCATGTGTTCAACACATTTTATCTCTATGTTTCCAGAAATATTAACTCTACTAAAATAGTTTAAATATGGGGAAAAATAGAAGCTCCTGGCCATATAAAAGTGTTGTTTTAAATACTAACAGAGAACTTAATTTAAATTTAAAAATTCTTACAAAAAAGTTGCTTACTGACTCTCAGAAAACAAAAACCAGGACACCAAGACAAAGGAAAAGAAAGTTGTCTAACACTAACAATCCTTTCCTTAGTGTAAGAAAAGGATTAGCACAACATTTAACCAGATTGTACACAGTTGTATGGAGCCCAATACTCATGTAAAAAGAGAAACAGAACAAAGTGGGATTCTTCCCTCAATCTAATAGCAATATTAAAAAAAACAAATGTACTTTCCCCATTAAAAAAATCATACTGCATCCTTGCCATAATCAAGTATTTATAAAAATGTAATTCCCTAGAGACATTGTTAATTGTATATTCCTTTTGAAATTAGCATTGCCTTTGTTAAACACAGAAATATCATTGAACCATAGAATGGCTTGAGCTGGAAGGGACCTCCAAGATCATCTAGCTCTAGCGCCCTTGCCATCTTCCACTAGATTAGGTTGCTCAGACTCCCCATCCAACCTGGCCTTGAACACTGGGATGAGGTAGGAAGTATTCTTCCCCACTTCTTCTGGGCAACCTGTTCCAGTGCCTTGCCATCCACAAAGTGAAGATTTCATCCTAACATCTAAATTAAGTCTATCCTCTCTGTTTAAAGCCATTGCCCCTCATCCTATCACTATATTCCCTGATAAAGAATCCCTCCCTATCTTTTCTCTAGGCCTCCTTTAAGTACTGGAAGGCTACTGCCAGGTCGCCCTAGAGCCTTCTTTTCTTCAGGCTAATCAATCCCAAAGCTGCCAACCTGTCTTTATGGGAAGGCCTCCAGCCCCTGATAATCTCCATGGCCCTCATTTGGACCTGTTCAAGCAAGTCCATGTCTGTCTTGTGCTGGAAACTCAGAGCTGGATGCAGCACTCAAGGTGGGTCTCACCAGAGTAGAGAGGCAGAATCCTGTCCCTCAAGCTGTTGCCCACACCGCTTTGGAAGTGGCCTAAGATCTGTTTGGCTTTCTGGGCTGCAAGCACACATTGCCAGCTCATACTCAGTGTTTCAGCCACCAGCATATCCAAGTCCTTTCAATCCACTCATTGCTCAGCCTATATCCACATTTAGGATTGCCACAACCCGTACACAGGACCCTGCACTTAGCCTTATCATGAAGTTTGCATGGGTCCACCCCTCTGCCACAGTCCCTTTGGATGGAACCTCTTCTCTCTACCGAGCTTTCAGTATCAATTGCATCATTTAGCCTGGTGTCACATGCAAACTTTCTGAAGGTGCATTCAATCTCACCTTCCACATCTCCAGCCAAAGATATTAAATGGTCCCAAAAGATATTAAGTGGTCCCAAACCAGATCTCTGAAGGACACCACTCATCACTGGCCTCCACCTGAACATCAAGCTATTGACTGGAGCTCTTTGAGCCAGGTCCTTATCCACCAAGTGATTCACCAGACAAATCCACATCTCCTATGTTAATTAAAACAACCCTGACACTTTTAGCTGAGAACCCAATCCCCAAGGAGTAAAAACTCTTTTCTTCCCCAAAAAATATTTAAATTATGAACATCGTATTTAAAGTGATCTGAGATGTTATGAAAGTCAGGCATAAAAAAAGATTCAGGCTTGCCAAGTCCTCTGAATTAATTGTGAGATTACACTAATTCATGCCATTCTTGAAGGTTCAGCTCTGCTTATCTCAATACAGGATTTGTTAGATACCTATGTGAATTTTAGAGACTGCTGATTTCAAATGCTCTGTTTTGACAACAGTAGGTCATTTCAAAAGCTCAACTTCAGATATAAACACTTGAAGGAGACTGAGATTGCCAAATCTCAGCAGCTGAATTAGCTTCTTTTCGGGGAAAACATGGAATTCCTCTCGTTCTGAATTAAGTTCAGAGCCTTGTCTGCAATAATGAAACACAGGTCAGCATGGACCTCCAGTCCTGCCCTTGGAATGAGTAGTATGTAACATAGGGATTAGTTGGGTGCTGCACACAGCCTCTGCAAGGCATTGACGAGAAGGGGAAGAGTGTGGCAGGGTGCAGAGTGCAAGATGTTTCAGTCTGGCCTCCAAAAAAGAAACTGCCTCATTTTAGGACAGGACAAAAGAGAAAAAAGCAAGAAAAGTAAAGCATTGTATCCTCTACTCTTCACAAAGTCCAGGACAAGAGCAACAAGGTTTGTCAATTCTACCCCCCAGAGAAGTTATAAAGAGCCAAATTCTGCCTCTCAGCACCAGGAATGGTACACCTATACCATCACAGAACCATACCACATAAACCCCAATCAGTTTGGCTTCCTAAGCAGTTAAAAACAAAAAACATCAGCACAGATTGATACAAAGCTCTTGGCTCCATGGTGAGCCTGGGTAAACAATTATGTCACAACTGTCCTGCAATTATTCATTCAGATCAAAATTCAGTAGTTAATAAATAAAAGTGAATTACCTCCATTAACTGCCTCCCTTATGGGACTGATTCCTGCCATATTCCCAGAACAACACACTGCCACCCCCCTCATTCACTGTCCTGATCTCAACCACTACACACACTTTGCTGTGCTGGAACTCTACTGAAAACTGGGCCTTCTATGATGAGTACAGGACTTTCCTAGACAGACCTTGTAGCTGCATTTCATGAAGGTGGATGGGTGCAAGAGGTATCTTCTCTTCCAGTTAGAAGTGAAGACAGTACTAATACCACTCTCTGAGAATGATCATCAGCTCTAATCCAGAAAAAAAAAAAAATCACATCTTTTTCCCCTCCAAAACTGGAAATGGAACTAAAGTTAGTCTTTCCCAAAAGATTTCTTAATTCTCCAACTGTTAAAAGTCTGTTCTAAGACAGCAAGTAACCCAAACAAATAGCAAAAGATCTAGTAATATTCATCCCTTCTGCATTTTTTCATTCAGATCATCATGATATGCATAAGGAGGCAGGGGGATGGGGAGGCTCATTAACACACTCTAACTGAATGAACAACTCTTGCACATTAGACTATTACCGTAGGTGAGCAACTAACAATTTTTTTCAGTATTAAATAACCAACATGACAGATCTACAGCCAACAGAGAAGGTGTGTTATCAGATGAGAATACAAGGCAGCACCTTGTGCAAAACTACTCATTTTCCTGACAGAAAGATTACATATATGTTGATCGAGATAGCTGGCAAAGACATTTTATCTGGTCATGTCAGTCTGTCTGCTTCCATAAGCCAAAGCCAAGAAGCTCCAAGGAAAAAGGTATTTGGAAACCATGGCAACATACCATTCTGGCTGGTGAAAAGTAAGTAGAGAACAGCCATCAATGCTGCTAATAGACAAAAATACATTTGTTTCCCAGAAAAATTTACTTATCAAGTTCTTCCAAAAAAGAATCACCCCAGACATCCAGACATAAACGTACACTCAAAATGATCTTTACAACTAAACTGCCTTTCCTTTGCAGGAATAGAAAAAACAGCAGAGAAAAAAAGGATAGAGCAAATGTATTAAGATAACACCTCTTTTAAACCAAGGCACACTACAGATGGCCCCAGTGACACTGCAAGGCCAGTTCATTGCCACGGACACTGCACAAGCTTTAGGCATAAACCACTGGGTGCCTGCACAGGAGAACCTGTGCAGCCCATGCTGGCCAGGGAGAGAGGAGTCCTCAGGCACAGTACCCACAGGCAGAAGCACAGAGCTATTGACAGCAGGCATAAAGATGAAGGAGGTACATGGAGTCACCCTCTGCATCATATCAGTCTAAAATAAACACTGAAGTTTCTACATTCCCACCCAGTGCTCCTGGGTTTAGCTAACAGCAGCTCCTGAGGATCATAGGCAACCAACAGGATGGCTCAGAAACACCTCAGATCTGTGCTCCATACATGTAAAGACTAGGGGTCAACAGCCAAGCTCTCATCAGCAAGTTTCAAATTAAGACCCCCATTATTACAATACTTTATACTTGCTACCACCTGGCCTAACTAGAATTAAAATACACAGACTTTGCTGAGGCAAAAGATATTTTAAGTTACAAAAATGAGCTTTTAAAAAATATCAAATTCATGAACTAACAAATTCAGCAAGAAAAACTATTTCCAAGAAGAAAAACTCTCAAAATGAAGTTTTTGAGCCAAAACCAAGAGAGTCCATGAAGGCTGACATTGCATTCTGAAGCAATGCTCAATTATGATGAGAACCTAAATTACAGAGCACATATTTTAGGCTAAAACTATAACTTACTCAAAGAAAAAGCAGCAAAGAACAGAAATTTCCCAAGCTTGGCTTATAGCCAAGTTTAAATTACGACACACAAGATTTAATTAAATTTTTGTAGATTCTATTCTCATATTGTCTGTCATGCTGTTTCTTAATTTTCAGAAGTAAATGGAACTTGAATTCAATTGAAATCTAATGTCTGACTGAACAAGAAAGCAAACCCTTTGAATTTTCTTGTTCACTTAAACACTTCCCTATCACTATTGTTTATAGGTGTGTTCAAATGAAAATATATTCCCCTAAGAATCACCTCCTGCAAGACACTGCAGTCAAAGTACAACTCTGGCTTCCAAGAGGAAGCTATGATTAAACCTAAGCTCTAAAATTTCTTAGAAATCCTATAGGTTTACATGCTCACTAGGCAATTATAGCACAGACATTATAACGCTTTTTCTTAAGCCTTGAGATAGCAAATATATATATATTCTTAATTAAACCTAAGCAAAACCAAAAATACAATTCAAAATTTGAAGAAAAATATTTAATTTTTCTTAGAATACAAGAATACATGAATACATGCCAGATTCTGTACTGGATAGCTGTAACTTAGGACTACATTCTTTTCCACAGAAAAGAACAGATCCTGGACATCACACAGCAAACATTTATTTCTATAGCTTACAGAAAGGGTAACAAAAGCAGCCTAGGGGCACAAGAAAAATTACTTTCTATGCTGAAAGGGCAGATACTAGAAGCAAATTCTGTCTTCTCACCATTTATAATTAGTTTAGTTGCATAAATTAAAAATAACTGAAGAATTCTAAGGGTGAGTAGAACACAACTAGAGCCATTCTATCATCGTTTATATGCCAGTGCAGTGTTTTAATGGACTTCCTCTGTTTTCTCATTTCAGGAAAAAAACTCCACAACAATTCTTATGCAATCTTCCTGTCATTATATCAAAGGAAAAACACCTGCACTTTAGTGCGTCTACTTATGAAAAGACATGAAAAACCCCTACAAACTGTAGGAGTGAAGCTTTATAAAATACATAATTTAAAAAAGAGTTGTTATTATAGAGTTATCCAAACTGATAACTGATTATCTGACTATGTCCAAAGAAGCCACAGCGTGTAAGTTATGCAACACTTCTACTACAAATACAGGAATAAAAATATCCAAAAGCAAATCTACAGAACAGAACTGTGAATGTAACTTTTAACTTGCATTTGGATGATGTATCAAATGTTGGAAATTATGTTTCAGGTTAATTCTGTGGTGAAAATGTAGATACTTTAAAACCGGTGACAAAAAGACACAGTTCTTTTAAGAAAGAAAATTAGAACTTGCAAGTAATTTAATATTCTGACCTTACATTTCAAAAAACTATACTTGCCATTTCATATAATGAATAGCAATAATACATAGCAAATCAGAAGAATTTGAAACTGCAATGATTTGTATCATTAAACGTTCACATAAAAGAGTCAACATTTTTCATTTCAGCTGAGCTTTACCCCCACATTTTTATGCACAGAACTCTAGAAGGACTGTATCTAGCAGCCAACAAATACTACAAGAAAGAGACTAAGAGTCTATAACTTAAAAATTAATAATTACTTAGAAATACAGAATCTCTTACTCTTCTTCACCAAAATCAAACATCCCGACTGCATCATGTAACTGCTAGAAATAAAGCTGTGCTATGTATGTTCTGCATCATCACATAGTACATTTCAAACATACGGTATTGCCCTGTGTTAGTATGATACAGGCTGGTTGGCATGGCCATTGCAGAAATACCAGAAGGCGTTCCTTCATCTTCTGACTTCTCTTCTTCTTCAATCTTCGATATCGCAGGAGAATCTGATGAGAGCTCATTCAAAATTTTTCTAAAAAAAGAATGTAAGTAATTTTATGCACTTGGAAATCTGCACCCATATGAAAATCAAAGAACTGACTTTTATCAGGCTGTTTTGCTGTAATAAATAAGCTGCCTTTAAAACCAGCAAAACCAAAATTAAAAGTCCTTACCGGTATGAAGGCCTTCTTGAAAGTATTTCCCTACGTTTTTGAGAATCAGTTATCACTTCTGATTGTGCAGCTTCATCTGCAATCGATGCTACCTGTAATAGCAAAGTTCCTGAAATTCATAACTTCATTTAAAAAAAGTAGCAGCAGAGTAAAATATTTTTTTTAAATTCCTTCCATGTTTACATATGGGAAGTTTGTAGACTTATTTATCACTAATCATGTGATTTTGTACTACTTTTTCCAACACAAATTGCAAATTCTGAGGTTGCCCAGACACAGCCACTCAGATAACATTGTCCATTTGAAAAAGGAAAAAGTCAATATAATCCAGGTTACTTTTTTGTAAATGACACTTAGAAGAAGTATTGGAAAGAGATTTCTTTAAATATAAAAACATTATAACATTTAATTAGCTCTTAAAGTGAGGCCAAACATCTTAAATACAGAATACTGCATTAATGTGTCTTAAATAATATTATGAAATATAAAAGTTTCTTCACACCACACCAAAGCTATTTAAAAATAACTTTATTTAAATATACACATTTATTAGACTTACTAACACATTCATAAACACAAAGACATTGCTTAGCAATGTTCCATGCATTTTGGAAGTGCCTGAGAAGTCCACAGTACCTCATTTGCTCAGACATTTTAGTATTTTTATATATTCTTCTTCTGTTAAAATTACCCCAGACAACATTAAGGCCTAGTGCTGAATCCCACTCTTGATCAGCGCCTATCTTACTACACAGAACTGAAAGTCATTATTGAACAAGGAAAAGGCATTATTTTCTTGGAGTCTTTTAATTACTCAGAACTACTGTTGTGTTGAGATTTCCAAATTGAAACAGTGTGAAAATCTTTTTACATGAAGACAGACCAGACTGCAGTTTCAGATTAAGCACTTTGTTAAACTAACACTGAACAAACATGATGTAAGAGACCAGTAGAATTCAAGTGCTTGAACCAGCTGCAGTGGAAGCTCAGAGAATACAAGGAAGAGCTCTAGAATTAATGCATCTGCCAGTCCTCAGTGTTTGGTACTAGAAATAAAACCTGCCTGACCTCAACAGAAAATGACTGTCTGGAAGTTCTGGAAATTTAAAGGCCTGGGTCACTTCAACTACACCTTGAACTACACCATGAAGGAACTGCGGGGCTGTTGCAGAAGAACACTGTCTCTTCACTTTTAAATTTTATTACATTACATTTCTGTGTGAAAATATTTAATGTAGCCTCATTTTGCTGGGTAATATACAACAAACATCATTAGAACTCTGTGTCTGCCACCTAGGTAGTGAGAGTTACATTTGCATGTGTACAGATGTATAGCTCCAAACCAGACATCAGAGTTGACTGCAGAGATGCAGGTGCTTCAAGAAGTCTGTATTCCTCCTTTTGCAGGAGAGACCAATGCTGAGCAGCAGAGAGAGATCCTGAAAGACATTTCCCTCCCAATATGTCTTCAACAATCTCCTTATGGATCGACCTTCAAGCCTCTAGCATAATCTTTCAAAAGTAAGATAGTATTGCATAGCCAAGAAAGAGCTTGGGCACCCTAACTCAAAACAGTATTTTCATTCTGCTGGGGCATGGGGGTTAATAAATAACCTATTTATCCCAGGACAAACAGCTTGAAAACAAGACCTCAGTTGTCTTTAAATGATCACATTCCCCTAACAGCTACCAACAGACCGCCTAATTTGTGAACATGGCTGAAGAAGTTGGGAACAGCCATACTCTAGGAAGAGGCTAAGGAAATCACAAGACTATTTAAGCATTTTTATGTGTGTGCTGGTTTAGCACAGCCCATATTTTGGTAGCAGAAGGGGCTGCAGAGGCAGCTTCCCTGAGAAGTGGCTAGAAGCTTCCACAATGTCCAACACAGCCAATCTCTGACGGCTCTGAGGATGGATGTGCCACTGGCCAAGCCTGGGCCAGTAAGAGATGGTGGTAACACCTCTGTGTTAACATATTCAGGAAGAAATCAAAATAAAGACTGGGGGCATAGTTTCAATTCTAGCCAAAAAAGAGGAGGAGGTGAGAACGTGTGAGGAAACGACATGGAGACACCAAGGCCAGTGGAGGAGGAGGTGCTCCAGATGCTGGAGTCAAGATTCCCCCGCAGCCTGTGGTGATGACCATGGTGAAGCAGCTGTGCCCCTGAAGCCCGTGGGGATCCATGGGGGATGCAGAGATCCACCCACAGCCCATGGGGGAGGTGCCTACACCAGAGCAGGTGGATGCCTGGAGGAGGCTGTGATGCAGTGGGAAACCCATGGAGAGATAGGTCTTGCCCTGTAGTTGGAACAGCCTGTCCTTTGAGGACTGGACCTTGTCGAAGAGTGACCCATGCCACAGCAGTTTTAGGAGGACTGTTTGCCCGTGGGAGGAACTCACATTGAAGCAGCTTTGGGAGGACTGCTGCTCAAGAGATTGGAGTCACACTGGAGAAGTTAACGGAGAACTGTCTCCCATGGGAGGGACTCCACAGTCACACTGGGAAACAACTTCCATGCCTGTGCAGCAGAGGAAAACCTTGGGTGACGAACTGACCAAAACACCCACACTTTGTCTCCCTGCACAGTCAGTGGGAAGGAGGGAGGGGCTGGGGGAAAAGAGGTGTTTATAGGGGCTTATTTTACTTCTCATTATCCTGCTCTGATTTTGTTAGTAATAAATTCATTTTATATCTTTAAGTTGAGCCTGTTTTGCCCTTGGAGCTTATCTCAACTCATGAACCCTTTGTTAAATTTTCCCTCCTCTGCCCAGCTGTAGCAGGGGAGAGTAAGTGAACAGCTTCCATGGGTGCCTGGTGTTTGATGAGTGTCAAATACCACAATGTGGAAGAGAACATTTTCTGCAAGAAATTTCAAAAGCTTTAATTTTCATCATGACAAAGAGAGAAATGAACACTTCAGATCACTCTAATGGCAAACAACCATGGCCATAATGTTAACAAACAAACCACTAATTTTTTCCTGGACATTGCTCAGATTTCAACTTTACCTATTTCAACTTAATCTGCATTTGAACAAATTTCACTTCAAACTCATGATAAGTCTTGCCAAGGCTGATATACTACAGGAGGGAGCAAGCAGTAAGTCAACAATTTAAATCTCCCTACAAATAAAACAACATTTAACAAAACAATAAAGAATGCTATACATGTATTTTTTTTAATCTAAAAAGCAACAGCATTATGAGAAAAACTTTTGAGCACTTCCTGGTTGAAAATGGCAGATGTTTGAGGAAGAGGTCATGCAAGCTTCAACACCAACCTTCAGCATACTTCTTTATTTCTTTTTTAAACTGATATAATTTCCCAAGTTCCCCATTGTCTGGCAGAGAGAAGGTAGCGAGTTAAAGCCAAATGATCTGCAGGAAATGCCAGGTGGCAGGATAGTGTACTGAAAAGGATCACAGAAGGGCTAAACACCCTCTGTAATGGAGTCTTCTACAGTATCTTCAAGCCCTTTCTTATCCAGATGAAACTAAAGCGAAATCCTGGAACTAACTAGTTGGTATTGGGACAAAACTTCCCTTTTTCTACTCCTCTGGGAAAGGGTGGACAGCAAGAGCTCACTCAATACAACAGATAGTTGACTTCCACTCCCCTAAGATGACACAGCAGCAGCTGGCAAGAGATTCCTGAGCTTTGAAAAAAGTTCTCTATCTTTGCATGTATGTCCTGACTACAGGGACTTAAGGAAAAGCAGTGATAGAAAATGGGAAATTAGTAATGTGCTTATTAATAAAGGTTACTCAGGAAAATTACAGTTAGAAAGAATTCCAATGAAAAAAGTATTTACTTTGAATACTCTCTTCTGACTTCAAGTTTAATCAAGTATTGACATCTACTGCACATCTTTCAACAGTGATCTAGGATTTCAAAACCTTCAGGTGCCATCATCTACACCTACTGCTCAACAAAAAATATTCATTATCTGATCATGGTTTTATTCTTTTCTCGAATATAAATCACATTTACATATGCATTGTTATTTATTATACTAGAAAGTTAAGAAGCCTCAAACATTAAAGATGATTTCTCAAGACCAGCAATGCATGGCTTTTCCTTAACATGTTGCAACAGCCACAGGTAAAACCCTTCCATCATAACAGCAAAATGTCAATTGCATCTGCAAAAAGTAATTCAGTTGACATTTCCCAAACAGATTTTAATAAAACTAGAGCAGAGGCCTTCCTAGCTACAAGAAAAACACCAATGGGAGGCCTAGCAATTTCCAAAACACTGCAAATTTATTCTCTCTTGCCTTTTCTGCTTTTTAGAAACTCTGAGAAGTCTTACGCATTTTGCACTGATCCTTCTTTATTAGTTCCAGCAATTTTAAACATGAACATTTGCCACATAAATGTTTGCTTTGAGGCTGCCCGTATTTTTGGTATCTACATATCCACATCCACAAAAAGCAACACCAGATGCTCTAACAGGGTCTGAAATCAAGGAACCACTTGATACAATATGCTTACTTCCACAATGTTCAGGCCCTTTCCAATATTAAAGCAGGAGATTAATTTTTTTACATTTTCTTTTTGAGTTCATAGTCTCATTAGAAACGTCATGTTAATAGAATTTAACAAAATGGAAAAACTGCAGGATACACTGAAGTAAGGCCATGTTATGACACAAACTTGCTATTGCGTAAGTTGAGACATGAGTTCCAAGACAGCTTCTTCTAAGATAAACAGGAAGTATTAAGGAATTGCTACACAATGCTTGTAGAGCTGCTGCTGGTTGGATGTTTGCCACCTTTCCCCCTGCTTTTTCCTGTGCCATCTGAGTAAATCTTGCAGCACTGGTTGGAATGAAGAGAAACTGAAGATGGGTTGGGAAAAGAGTTATGAGGTATCAAATATTCATGAAAATGTAACAATAAAAAAGCTAACCTGAACAGCTTGCATGTGTGGTGACTGAATGACTGAGGGCTGTGTGGCTTGAATGACACCCTGGACATGAACAGTTTGACCAGAAGGCAACTGCACTAGAGTTACAGCTGGAGATCCTCTTCCAGCACTGGAAGCAGCTACAGAAACCTGCAAAAATTACAATCATCATGTTTAAGTAAGATGCCTTAAGACTTCAGCAAATGCTTTTAGAAGTGATTACTAAAACAAACTGATTTTGTTGCCACACCTAAAATAGCTTAGCTGTATATAATTATCATACACAAAAATAAATTAGTTTTACTGGTAAAAGTTTGGCATGTACTTTTCCAAATGGTCTGGAAAGCTTAAAACTGTACCCTAACAATTTTAAGACTAAATTGTAATTATTTGGTTTATTCCCTTCAGAGACTTCATATTTTCTTTTTAATCAAAGAAAAAACCCCAACCCTTGGCCATCACACACCAGATGTACTGTTGCTAGCATGAAGGTTAAGAAGAAGCCCTAGAAACACAACAAAACCCATGCATATTCACTGGAGTGGAATGTCACTGCAACAACCTAAAGGGCACAATGCTCTTAAGAAAAAAAAATCTAGAACTGCTTTAGTTCTGCTCTGCTTATTAGGTAAGAAGTTATGCTTTTTGGATGGATGTCTCAAGACACATGAGACTTCTTCAGATAATGAAAAATCACCCTGTTAAATAAAGCTGTACAAGGATTTGTAAGCTGATTTAGTTTAACACACTCCTGTTACATATATAATTATATATATCAAGTAAAAGAGAGCTGGAGTATATCAGTGCATCAAAACAACAACAAAAATAAAGAGTTGAATCTTCTCTAAGCCTAGCATAGCTACAGAACAGCTTTCCCCAGCCTGTGGCCTCAACCCTCAGAGCTGAGAGTTGGGTTGAGAAACAGCTTAACACCTGTGGGCTAAGAAATAGTTCATATTTCTGCTCTTACTGTTAAATCTATTAACAGAAACAAATAGTGATGCAAAGGGAAAACACTACGATTCATCTCAACTTGTGGGATGAAACATCTCTAAACTCAGAAAAGGAAGACAATGACAAACATACCACATCATAAAAACAAATACTGTGTTTGTCAATTAAACTTCATAGAAAACTCTTATTTCTATATTCTGCACATTCAACAATAAACTCAGACACAGACATAAAATTCCATTATTATTCCTTTCCTAGCGTTGTTCTCAGCTCCAAAGGTATCTGGCATGAGTAGTAAATGTAAAATGAGATGAGAGTAAGAAGAAAAACATGAAGAACGATTAATATTTTAAAAAAAGTCAAACAAACTTTTGTAGTTTTTATGTATTTACACTGAAGTGTTTTTTTTAAATCCAAATATAAAAGCAATTTTCATTCCTGATCCATAAGGTATTGCTTGCCTAGGAAATAATCCTGTCTTGAAGCAAGTGAAAAAATTTAACTACTATTAAGATCCACTGCTATCAAAAAGTCCAAATGTTAGTTCAAATTACCTCAAAGAAACAGTGTTTCTAAGAAACAAAGACAGGATCTTGTCTGCATTCACTATGCAAATTGTTCAATGTTATAGGAAACTGAACCGCTTTTAAGAAAACAGAAGAACTGAAGGCATTTTTAACCCTGAAATGAATTCCTTAAATGGCATGAAATGGCAACAGGGAAACTGGACACACAAATCTTCTTCCCAACTATCTGACAAATGTTATGAGAAATTTATCAGAAATAGATATTTGATATTAAGCTCTAAAAACCACAAAGATCTGAAGACTATGATCTATTTTGTGGCAAAGCTTACACCCTAAACCCAAGTTTCAAGGAGTGATCACAGAGCAGACTAAATGTTTACAAAGCATGCTAACTTTTCAAAACATTATAAAGGCAATTTCACAAAACCTTTCTACTTACTCCTCTCTTTGTGAGAATTGCAACGTCTCACAATTCTCAACAATACTCAGTGGGTCAGAAAGAACTTTCCGAGTACAACAGCCAGAAAACGGTAATAGGTGAACAATTTAAAAGTTTCTTTTTGGTACACAATGGGTCTGTCACACATAATCAGGAAATAATCCAGTACTTGAGATTAAGAAACTACATTCATTTTAAAGCTCCTTATTCAGTATAACCCCACAGGAAAAAAAAAAAAAAAACAACAAAACCTCACTCAGCTAATACTCTTTTGGACTAAAGTTTACAATATAACAGGAGAAATTGTTTTGTTCCCATTAATTCAGGTAAGAGATTAAATGAATGGGATAAGTGCTAAGGGAATAGGAGATAGTAGTATGAGTTTTTCAAGGTTTATATTCTGCATCACTTCTATAGATGTTGGAAATTATGATTAGAATTTTGATTCAGATTTCCCTTTACAGTTTTCAAGCTGAATATTCCTGCGTCCACTGAAATATTAGAACATTTTCATGCTATCATGTGCAAATCCTGACTGAAACAGACTTGGCAAAGAAATTTCTTTCTGACATCAGTGATGAGCAGCGCTACCTTTAACATCATTACTTCAAGGACTGTTGTCTGGCACAGCAACTGAAAACAATCCACAGAAGCAACTCAGGAACACAGAGGCTGAGGGGAAGCTAAACGCATTCTATGGGTTCTATGCACCTGGGCATGCAACAGTCACATCCAACAGCTTCAACAAATATCAACCATGCAACTACAATAGCAGTATGGTCCCATATTTCAGGTATTTGGAAATGTAAGTGTTCCCTCTTCTAGGTGGGGAGAGAAAAGTAGCCAGCAGGAATGATCAGAAGAAGAGGCTCCCCATCATTTATCTAACTTCAAGATACATGGTACATCTGAACAACTATCCTGGGCATCCTGTGAATGTCAGGTATCCTATCCCTCCTGAGAACTAGAGAGGTTACCTTCACATCCAACTCCTCATACCTTCAATATTGCCAAATGAAGAATGCAGAACAAAGGCCCATTTGATTTCTGATTTCAGGCCCTGCTGTAGACTAAATACTACAAGGACTCTAGAAGCGAAGTGAAAAGTAATTCTGGAAAAGGGAAAGTCAAGGCAAATCCACACTGGATTCACCTAACAGAACAAAGTACCTGCCACACTTGGGCTCTGAGTAGGCTCCATGAGGAAAAGCTGGAGACAGATGTTTTGATCAATTACAAAGCTACTGCCAAAATAGAAGCACCTAATTTTAAAGAGAATAAGGTTAGGCTGATTCCAGACATTTGGGGCCAGCATACACTTCAAGGAAGCACAAAATGGTGACACAGCTGTACATTTATAATCCTCTAACGTCAACTTTGCTAAATGGCCAGCATTTGCATTTGGCAGGCTGGTTTTAGAGCCTTACAACAGCCTAGCAAACTCCTTTAGGTCTCAATCTCTAGGGAGCGAGGTTTAACACTGATGTCAAGAGCCCACAAGGACAACCCCCCAAAGTGCTAAACTTGAACAGTCCCAGCTTGCAATAGTTACGCACTCCAGGTTCTGAAAATCTCCCTATGCTCTCTGACAGCAGTTCTCATACTGTAAATCCTGGCATATGTCTAATTCAGGGCCACCACCAAAAAGTCAACAGATGGTAACTCAGACAAGGTTAGCAGATAGCCCTACTGACAGCCAACATGACAAGGTTAACAGAAAGTGAATCAAAGAAGAATACATCAAGACATAGGATTAAAGAGAAAAGAAAACACAACTGAAAGGGTTTTTATCAAATCTGAGAAGGGCTAAAGTACATTGATCTTACATTGCTGTAGTTATATTTAGTGTAGCTGAGCACAGAGCAACACAGAATGCAGCAAGGCTTCTAGAAATCCTGCAAAAGGTACATCTCATTTCTCTTTGAATGCCATTGCAGATATAAGTCTTCCAAGATGTAAGTTTGACTATCACCAACACTATCCGAATATTCCAATACAAATTAACTTCCTTTTAAGCACAGCTCTGTGTGTAGCAATAGATGATCTGTGCATGTGAGACAATCCAGGGAGCTCATCTCAAAATAGGTTGAGAAATTTTTCGTCTCTCACCTCTGCTCTTCCTTCAAAGGCATCAGGCTTTTGTAGAGGTGCTCTGCACATTTTCAACAGCTTCTAAAGACAGCCACTAATAATTTTACTTTCTTACCTATTTATTCTGGTGGCTGGATCACATAAACATTACCATGTCAATTCAACAACCGACTAAAAGTGATGGATGCAAGAAATGCAACTATAAACTGATTCTATAGTAGAATACTTTATTTAAAAAATAACCATTTAGTGGACAAAAAATGCATCTTGTCTTTGCTAGTTTCAAACTTACTCTTTCTACTTTAGTAGAAAAAGTAATTTTACTTTCAACACCAAAAAATTGCAGGAGAATATAGCAGGATCTATGACACAAGCTAATAAAAAATGCAAACACTACCTTTTCACTACAAATAATGTATAATAGGTCCTTCTTAGCATCACACCATAGTGCTGCAGCCCACACACTCTTAATGTCTCCTCTCCCTCCCAACAGGAGGGACACTAAAAATGCTTCAGCACAAGACAAACTCTGCCCTCTAGAGATTATCATCTTATTGAGTACCTGGTCCATCCTTTTAGAACTAAACAGCGTGTATTTCTTTAGAAAGCCTACAGACGAGGGGAAAATAATATAGCTGCCTCCCCAAGAAGAGAAGAAGAAAAAAAAAAAGTATGCCTACCTCCTATGTAGTTGTATCCCTCAGCATTTTGCTAGTCACTCCCTGGCCAAAGCGATAATTCAATTAAATACCAAGCACATTAAAAACCATTACATTCCATCTGGACATAAAAACTCCACCTGTTTCACTGGAAGCGCAGTCATCGAGTCACACAGATGCCCAGAGAGGTTCTGGAGATGCCATCCTTGGAGATATTCAAAACCCAGTTCTGGCTGACCCTGCCTGCACAGTCAGGTCAGACTAGATAATCTTAAAAGGCTCCTTCCAAGCTTGACCCTTCTACAATTAATTCTTTGATAACACACAGAAAACCACAAATTTAAAGATAGTGTATTTAAATGTTTTACTTCTAACTGACCAAAACCACGTCTGAACAAATATTTCATTTGACAACATAGAAACAAAGCTGCCATCCCTCCAGTCCCTTGGGGATATCTGAAAAGGAGTCCTCATTGACCAGGCATTTTAGGAAAGTCATACTTTTCTCCTAATTCTGCATATCTGCAACAAAATTAGTAGGAGGGATGACTGGAAGTTGGCACAAAGTATTTCAGTCACCTTTAGTCATCAACTTCTCTTAACAGCCTTCCTCTATAGGCCGAAGAGGGAGAAGGGATCTGTGCTCCTCTGGAACAGCCAAAATACACAGGCACTGGACAGCAGCACAGCCACAAACTCCTCAGAAACACACAAACTTCCCATCTGGATCACCATAAAACCAGACACATGTCCCATACAGGGGCTCCAGTGAGCTTTAGCCCCTCAACATCCAGGCTCAACTCTCCATGACAAAGCACCTCACCTTCCAAGCCAGCCAGGTAGGAACACAGGCTAAGAAAATCCTACTCATCCTAAGCCAAAGGACCGTCTCAACAAGGCCTGTCAGCAGTAAGTGCTCTGTCTGGGCAGTTGTTCCACAACAAATGCTGTGGCAGAGCAGCCTGAAGGCTCTGAGGGTGTGTGAGGGCTGCAGGCCCCGGGAGGCCAAGGCTGAGGAGACGGGCACAGGCCCGGAGCCCTCGGAGCGGGACAGCAGCAGCAGCCCCGCCGCTCTGGCAGCCCAGCAGAGGGATGTCTGCTCCAGCTCCTGCACCGAGCAGCTCTGACAGGTCCAGGACAGCTCGCTGCGCCTCTGAGCAAAGAACGGGACTCGGGATGCCAGTCCAGAGTCTCACCCTCAGGCTTCAAACTGAGGTACACGTTCGGGTTTAGTGTTAATTGAAGGAGGTTCATCAATACTTCAGAGTTACTCATTTTAACTGGAAGGTATGAGACCCATACCCAGTACAGCCAAACCTTCACACACAATACTCAAGGATTAAATGCAGACAAGCATAAAAAGTGTTATACACTACACAATATAGGAATGAAAAAACTCTCCTGCAGCATTAGTGCCACCTTTGTCTCTGGATCAACATTAAAAATCCCAAGTGACAGAATTCACAGCTGTCTTCCCCAGAGACTATTGCACAAGTCAATAGATTTTACACATCAATCATCCTATGAAGCTAAAACAGAAAATTTGAACAGCACTACCAAGGAAGAAACGTGGGGATGACATCACAGAACAAAGCAAATAAAAATCTTAAAGAAAAAAAATGAAAAAACTGAACAAGCAATATTCCCAATGCTGCATGTATCAAAACCAACAAAAAAAGGTTGATAAATATTTTGCAATCTACTTTGTGTCTGAAGATCTGACAAAAAGAGCAGCTGCTTTCAGTTTCAAAAATATATCTACAATGTAAATCAAGTATCTAACATTCCAAATACATGGCATCAAATCTTAGCAAGTAACTTCTAACTTCCAATTCTGAAAAAATTCTGTAAGACATTTTTTAAAATCAGTTCTTTTATTTACCAAAGGGCTTTTGAAGATCTTTTAAGGTCCATACACTTTTCTGAAGCTATAAATCTTAATACTGTCAGGAACACTACTTCTCCCAAGTGCTGAATGTTTCAGTACATATTTTAAATGTTTGAGAATTATTACTATATAATCTTTTATACATTAAGCACCAAAGAATAATCCAGGTAGAGCAACCATAAAAAACATGTAAAGTATGCTTTTAGAAGTCCAGACACTGTCATTAGATACACATGGATGAAAAAAAAAGCACACATTAAAAATGTACTTGCAATTAGATGAAATACATTCTGTAAAAAAAACTGGATCTAGGAGAGATCCATGGTTATTTTTATTCATGCTTCCTTTTTTGTCATATAACACATCTTCAAGATATACAATGGTTTACGTATGTTTGATCTTGTAACCACCTCAATTCTTTAAGACTGTATCCCATCTCTGTAACAATCTACTTGTAAAAGTGAAAGGAAAAAACCATCACTCTTGTTTGAAAGGGCTCCTAAAAATGTTACCTTTTAACAGACCTGATGTTTTATTAGTCTTTTTTTAACTACTGAAGGCATAGTTTCCAGCATACTTTTGCTGTATTTTTCCTATTTAATACCAAGACCTATAAAACATGAGAATACCATACAAATTGATAGTTTAAAAATCATAGCAGCTCTGAATGTCACTTCATTGATTCTTCTCATCTTTCCACATTTCAACTTACCTCAGATCCTGAGGAAATCTGACTTTGGCCTGGCTGATTCTGAAGGTGACCAGCACTTCTCTCTGTCATAGAATCCACTGCATTGTCATCCTGTTCAACCATTTCCATGGTCATCAGTCTAAAAGTAAGTAAATACACATTCAAATAACTCAGTACAGGGAGGTATATCAGGCAGCTAGGGAGAGTAATTCCAACCTATTTCATATTTGGAGCAGACAGAAAATAAATATGTTTCTGTCAAACTGAAGTCCTTTTTTCATTCCCCTGTATTAAAATATTCACTCATATAGCCAAGAGCACTAAAACAAGTATTTTGGAAAGCTGCAGGGAGGGGCAGTTCTGGAGATGGTGTTCAGGGAGGGAGGGACAAGCAGAGTCCCAGGGTCCCATTCAGTGCTGCCCACAGAAGGTCACTTCAGTCTCATGGGCTGTTACAGCCTTCTTGAACCTTCCAAGATGCCTATTTCCTGCTGGCATCTACACTTAGATTGTCTGTAAACTACTCATGGCTCAAGAGTCACAACAATTCTTCTCACTTTACAGGTTTAAAAGTAGGGTAGATTTCATTGAAAAATAAGCAACTTGCTGACCTTCAATTTAAACAGAGTTTAAACTTCATAGAGAAAACTTCCAAATCTGCTATATATCTGCTACAGAAAAATACAATTTACCTGACAGCTCCTTTTCGATATTTCTTGGCACACTTAGTCATAACGGAAGGTGTGAGTTTTTAAACAAGAGCTTGGATCTCTTCGGCTCCCTTTCTCTCCTACCAAACCCTGCACTGAAGGTGCAACATTGAACAGGTGATGTCAAACATTGTCATGGCAACAGGTCAGTTTACAAACAGAACAGAGACAGGACAGGGTCAGGCAGAGGCAGGCAGGATGCCCTGCAGGCACGCTCCCACCTACACCCTACTTACACAATCAATTGACAGCCGCAAAAGGAAGACATAATATTAGCTGAAGTGTTTAAGAGGTAGCAAATCTCTGTTCCCCTGGTTCAGTTTCTGTAACTAGGGGATGCCAAGCCTGACTGAAGTCAAAGTTCAGTTATTTCAACCAGCTGATAGTTACTTTGGTTTCTTCTCAGGATTTACACTGAAAGATGCAAGAGGCAGGTATGGATTGCTACCCACCTGAGGCTTTGGAATTTAGCCCCACATGTTATAAGTTAACTACACTAAATCAAATTAAATGTAAACCAAATTCCTTTTGTGGCATTATTTCACAGAACACTCTATAATCTTTGAAGAGAATAATTTTTATTAATTTTTTTAAAATCAAATTTTTGCTTATAATGAAGGCAAGAAAATGTGAAAAGATACCCATTCAAATTATGCAGAGAAGCAAACTTCTAGCTCATATGCCTCCAATGCCTCTACTAACCAGACCTAACAGCACTATAACTAATGGTAGCCAAGCTGCAAAACAATTTAACATTTTATGGGTTAACACGAGTGGTTTTGCTCAGAGAAGTTACACACCCTATGCCAGTATCAATTCAGACTAGAATCATAGGGACCTCTTTTACATATAAAATCTTTCTACATTTTTGTCTTGCTAGTTACCACTAATCACCTTTTTCTTTGGATACCATCTAATTAAATATCTACTGAAATTCACCAAAGTCTAACAGCTCCGGGAAAAATGTTTTCACCAAGCTTTTCACCATAACTTTCTATAAGATGTTATCTGATTAAACTATTCTGTTTTCATATATGTGCAATATAATAATAATAATAAGGTACGTAAAAAAAAGTTCTTCCTTTTTTAAGCCAGGGCCATCCACAGAGTCTCAAATATGAAGGTCTATGTGGTTCATGTAAGAATAAGCTTCAGAATAGCTCACACACCAAGGAAGATTAAATAATGCACAGGTACTGGCAACATATTCATTGTAATCTCTTCCTAAAGATAGGAATACAGTGGGAATTAATTCACTTTATGAAGGCCCTGAAGTATTTTTGTATCCAGAGCCATCTGTCACAAAAAACCTACTGTTGAAAAAAAACAAAAAGCAAAACCAAATTTAAAAAAACCCAAGCACTTGAATCCCACTGAATGCATTTCATAGCAATTTTACCCAGAAAGAGCCATTTTTTATCTTTGAAAAAAAGATTTTTAACTTAATTTCTCACTGACTGCAGAACAGTATAAAAATGTATTTATTTCTACCACTTTATCAGGATTTTTCTCCGCAAGACTTTTCATCTGCAGTGCTGCACTAAGTTAGCAAAAAGCTACAAAAAGAGCATCAGTGCAGCAGAAAATCTAACAAAGTTATTCCTCGTATTTTGCAAAATGTAGTACGGAGAGAGGAGTGTATTTTTTTATTAATGTTTAATTAGAAAAACAACAGCAAGAATATACTTGTCAGTGGAGTGACAATTTAGATTTATGATATGCATGGAAAACTCTAGAATTTATATAGATTTTCCATCTATAATTGTGTATATGCTGACTCTTTTTTTGGTTAACTGAAAACTTTAGCAGGGTGGAGTAAAGTCTGAAAATTTGACTGCCATAAAATGCAATCACTTCTCTGAAACATAGCAAAATACTTTTCCTAGGTAAGCTCAAACCTGCTTCTTTTTGACAGCCTCTGTGACCAAATAGTGACTCGACTTAAAACAACATCCAAATATAAAGATCCAATCACAGCCTAAAAAAAAAAAAAAAAATAAAAATAACAAAGTATATGAGTAATTTTTAAAGATATACAAGCTATCTTGGCATAAAACTTCAATGAGAAAGACGACTTAAGATAAACTGTAGCACATGGGTATCACAATTCAGACATGTTACAAGATGAGGAATCTTTGATAGACACAAACCAAGGGATCGCTGAACTGGCAGGAGCAGGTCAGCTGCAGTCATTTGAGCCCCGGGGTCAGCACAGGTGGCACAGTTACACTGAGCTCTGCCAGTTCATGTGGGCTTGTACACAGCTCGAGACTAGGCATGCCAAGGAACTCCTGAACTTCAGACTAGGTTGTCACTATCCTTAGAGCACTCTTATAACCTGAATTGTACAGGGTTTTCATTTCCCATACTATATATAATGTCAACATGTTTACATCAAACTTTTTAATAAATACACAAAAAATACTGGGCAATATTGTAATTATTCTTTTTCTAAAACATCAGTAATACAGTCTGTGGCATGATACCATTACTAATCCAATTCAGAAAACAGTTTCCACACATATCACACTCAGTCTGCATTGCAAGCAAATTCTAACATATTCATTGCTTTAAGTTTCCAAGAAAGAACAGAATTTTCCACCAAGCCCTTAAAATCCTTTATAATCCAGTACACATCACACTTAAAAGTTTACATTACCTTCCTTCTGTTTTTAAAAGAAAACTAAGCAAATAGTTTAAAGCAGGTGGTCTTGGATCCTGTTTAAAATTAAACATTTTTCTTCATTGTATGACTAATTATATACATGTTTTAGTCTTATACTCAAGTATTAATACATCTTTTTCTTATATTTTTTATCTTAGCTGCTTATAAATATTGAACAATAATTTTAAATATTAGTCTGTTTTTTAAATTAATAAACAAATTATACCTCTACACTCGCATAAAAAGGGGATAAAAATGGTTTTCCATAATGTAAGCAAAGATACCTGCTTCTTCCTACAACACTGCAAAGAGATCTCCAGGATCTGGCAGGAAGTTTAACTGTTACCAAACTAGCAACATTTCAAGATATATAAGCATATGTTTACTGTAGTCACTGAGACTAATGGAGAGCAGGTCAGTAGCACATTAGCACTGATTAAGACGATGCATACAGTGCACATCAAAAGCTTCTTCAACTGTGATCAGATGAACCACCCCTGACAAGAAAAATCTGACAGATGGAATCAGCTGGAGGAAAACAGAAAATTTTTCCTAGAAAATTTGAAGCAGTTTACAGCTAAAGGTGTGAAAATTTTATGTTTTTGTCCATAGGTAAGAGATGAAGGATAGCATCCCTATCAAGACATGTGCTTTTGCAATAAAGAGCATGATAAATCATTTTACTCCTCCCAATACTGCTGCTTGCTTTGCATCACTGCATATTAATATAATATTTAATGAGTATTGGTGAAATTATACTGCAAAACTAGATTGCTACAGTATTTTGTATAACTGGGACAGTCTAAATAAATACCCAGAGACATTTTAAAAAACAACTTTTTTATTTCATCCTTTATACATCAGGGACTGCTTACAGGGTTTTATACAAAGGAAATAAATTGCAATGGGCTAAAAGATATGTTTCAGCCCTTGCTCCAAAACTTTTTCAAGGCTTTTATCCACAGGGGAATTACTAGAAAGCAGGAATGTGAATTTACAACCACTTGTTTTGCATTTACTGAAATGCAAACTCTCAGAATGTACTCGTTTCAGGAGAGCATTGTGTTTTCAAGTATGAACTCTGTAATAACTGCTTTACCACATTGAAGGCGTGAAGAAGACCAGCTAATAAGGTGGTCACAGAATTCAATCAAGTAAAATGTGCAACAGCACAACACACCCGATTTTGAAAGTGCAAATTTTCATTTGTCAGCATCACCAGAAGCTTCTTGTGTTACCTCCACTCTCAATATTTCCCTATTTTCTTCCCCGAACACCTCAGCTAAACCCCAAGGTGCCATCACTCTGAGCACAGGCAATGCTGCCTGGCCACTCCGCAGCTGCCACCTCACCCATCCTGCCAAGGCAGCGCAGGGCCGGCCGTGAGAGGACACACAGCCCCCTTGAGAACGGCCCAACCAGACCCTGGGTAGGCCAGAGGACCAGCCGAGCATCAGTCCCCACGGAATCACCTAACACGCGGCTGCACTCAGCACCCAAGGCGATGCTATCACAGCACTGGGGGATGCACACAAAACGCTCAAAGTTTTAAGCAAGACTTCGGACTCGCGAAGCCGACTGTGATCCCTGCCCACTTGGTCTGACCCAGCTCCAAAAGCCCCGTCGGGAGTAACGGACTCCCTGTTTACCGGGAGTAACGGACCGAGGGGCAAACGCCACCGGGCACCCCGCTCCCCTCGGCCGGGGCAGCCCCGCGGAGGGCCCGGGACGGGCCGGCCGTGCACGGCGCTCTGCCCCCGCTCCGAGCCGCGGCGCCGGGCGAGCCGAGCCGGTGCCGCGAGCCAAGGGCCGGAGCCACCGCCTGCCGGAGCCCGGCGAGGTCCGCGCCTCCCGAGCGGCACCGGAGCCGGCGCTCCGCGCAGCCCTGCCCGAATTCCCGGGATGCGGAGCCGCCTCGGGGCCGCCCCACAGCGCCGTGCGGGCTCTGCGCGGCCGTCCCTGAGCCCAGCGCGCTCCCGGCTGCCGGCCGCGCCCCCGCCGCCCGTGCGCGCTCCCGCGGCGGGGCTGAGCCAAGCGCGGCACAGCGCCCCCCGCCTGCCCTGCCCGTGCCTGCCCTGCCCGCCGCGCCGCCCGCTGCCCCCCGCGCTGCCCCGCTCCCGGCCCGCGGGGGGTCGGGCTGCGCGCACACGTGTCCCCGCCCCCTCCCGCACTCACCCGCCGCCCTGTACGTGCTGCCCCCGTCACAGGGGGTGGGGGGGACCGAGCCGGGCGGAGCCGCACGTCGGCCTCACGTCAGCGCTGATGCAGCCGCGCCGCCGCGGGGGCGCCGAGGAAATGGCGTCTGCGGGGCCTCCCAGCGCCAGCGGCCGCGGCGGGAGGCGGAGCCGCGCGCGGGCGGCGGCGCCGGGCGGCCGTGGGGCGCAACGGCCGCGGCGCTGACCAACCGCCGCCGCGGGGGCCCCGCCGGCGCCGCCCATTGGCCGGGGCGGGACGCGCCGCGGTGCGGGCGGGGCGGCCCCGCGCTGCCGGGGGCGGGGGCGGCCGGTAACAGCCGGGGAGCCGCGGGCCCGCCGCGCTCCCTGCGCTGCACTCCGGGTGTGCGATAGCGGGGCGGTGCCGGCCGCTCGCCGCGCCGGCCGGGCCCCGCCGATAAGGGCGGTTGGCTGGGCCCGCTCCCCCACAGGGCCCAGCCCCGGCCGTCCCCGCGCTGACCGGGGAAAGGGACGCGCGCAACCCCTGTTGTCCCCGGGCGGTGCCGGAACCCCGAGGGACGCGGAAACCTGCCCGGAGGCCGCCCCGCCGAGGTGCTGCCCGCAGGTTGTTTTGTAATTGTGCTTAGTAAAAGCACGTTCCTTACGTCAGTCATTCATGGTATGACATAGTATTTTACATTTACATTTCCATTACGTGAATCAGAAATTGCCAAGAGGTAACAAGCGGGAGCGACGTGCGTGTTTCCCCGCTCGCTGTCACGGGATAACGTCCAAATACCCTGAGTCATGTTGGGCTTGTGCTGTAGGTGCGAGCACGTCCTTTGCTGGGAGCACAAGGCCCGTCGGCTCAGGGTTAACAATGTTCAAATGCAATAAATACGTTAGCCATAAACTTTGTTACTAGGGGTGTTGGATCATCGTATGTCCTATTGCTGCCCAGTATTTTACAAAGCAGTGTCAGAAGGAATTATACTGCAGCATATTTTAAAATTAATATCTAGACATCACTGCACATATATTCTGAAGTTACATAATGTATTTACCCATTTTTATGTTTTGAGTTTGGTGGTGGTTTTTTTTTTTTGTTTTATTTTTTTGGTTTTTATTTTTTTGTTTTTTTTTTTTACTGTGAGAAACTACTCATTATGCTAAATAAACATGAAAAACCGAAGTTAATTTCACATAACTCATTGTGATTGAAGAATTGGAGGATGTGTGTGTCAGGATTGGTGATACGTCCACACAGGTCAAACACTCAGTCTTATTCATTGCATGAAGAGAACCTGCGTATTGATTTCCTGTGTTTTTAAAAAAACAAATAACTCTTATCTCTGACTTCATTAGAGATGAATCATATTTATTTGCAAAGGTTTTGCCTTTAAGCATTTAGTTCTTGTATTTGCTTCACAGGAGTTATTTAACACAGCTATCAAAACTGCAATGTAGTGGAAAAAAATACAGAATCTTCAATTATCACTATTGCTTGTGCAAGTTTTCAGTTTTCATCCTACATTTCCTTTGTTGAAATATTGAACACCCCCTTCCTGTTTTGAGTTCTGTTTCCCTCCCTTTGTTTCTAGTATATATATTATGTGTCTGTTCTGGCTTTTTAAATAGGAGTTTCTCTTCCCATAATTAGTTCTGCTTTAAGAGCTGACCCATTATGTACACTATTGTTATGCTCATTCATTAAAATATATGTTTTCCCTTGTCAATTAAAAGTATTTATTAGAATAGTAAGATAATCAGATGAACAGGCAAGTGTTAAACTGCTGAGAACTACTCTGCTGAAACCTTTGGAAGAAATTCCAGTTTTGCCTTGTATACTCAAAGAGCCAAATATGGCTCTTAGGATAGTAGCAGAACCTCAAAAAATATTTTTATGCTCAAAAAGGCAAAAATTACTCTTAGGATATTAGAAAATATTATTGAAGGTAGTAATTTTATTACAAACAGGAAGAAAATTCAAATGAGTATGTTAAATAATGGAAACCACTGGAGTTACCTGTAAACAAACTGAGAATTTCCATGAACTCTTAGGGCCTGGATTTGGACAAGCAGTTATTTTTTATTGGTTTTCAAGTAAGTTATAAACAGCTTTGAAATGTTTAACTAAGAATTTATTACTATTTATACCGCTTCTCTCATAATGAAGAGTATCAGAGGAGTAAGTGAACTGCCAGAGGGACTTGGACCCTGGCAATACAGAGATGACTAACCACATTTGGCTCTTGGTGCAGCTCACTGAAGTTGGTGGGCTGGAAGAGGAAGGGAATGACAAGGGACTGTTGTGTTCTTTCTGCTGCAGGGCTGGGGTACTGTGTTTGTTACCTGAGGCCAGACTGTGCCACAGAAGTGCTCATTTTGACTAGAAACAGTTCTCTTTAAATTGGCATCAATGCCTGGTGTGAACCCATTTAATTTCAAATGCTAAGACTGAGGGGAATCCATAAGAATGACACACAGGTCAGGATTTGTCATGAGTTTCATAATTTGTGTAAGAACAAACTTGAAATCCAGGCTCTTTGCTGCCATCAGAAATCAGAATGACTGCCTGAGTCTTCTTTTCTCTCTAACTCAAAATGTCCACTGCATTTTTTTTTAAATTTCATTGGGTAGAGCCACTAAGTTTCTTTCAACCTAGATGAATTTTTAAGTCTGATCCACTGGACCATCACACAGAGAAGTACTACCTTAACCAGGGAGAGTAATAGATGAGCAGGGAGTTGGAACAACTTCATTTGGCACCAAAAGAAACATGGTGCTGTTTCCAGAGAGCATCAATATTTCACCAATGCACATTATATCAGTAGGAATGCTATCTGTGTAATTTTCAGACAACTGATTTTCATATGGGTCTTACAACTATCTTTTGAAATAGGTTTTTTTTAAGGAGATTTGAAGAACTTCTTGCATTTCAGTTCTAATCTTATGAAATGCCTGCTTAGTTTTCTTGTAAAAAAGTTAATGGATTGTCTTGGCATAAACAATGACAGCAAAATAGATATGCTGCCTATCTTAGTTGTCAATTTCTCTTTAATTAGTATCCATATATCTGAAGAAAATACGGGTAAAACTGACAGAAAAATACACCGGTATCCTATTTAATATATCTTACACTATATATCCTATATTATGGATTAATAATTTCACCACAGGTCTCCTCATGGACCATTCCAATTTTAGCTATCATTGAATAATCTTACCTCTACTCTCTCATTGCCTGCAAGGAAGTAGAGGGACAAGTGCAGAACTTGCAGAGTGGTCACAGGAAAGAGTACAGTCATCACACAGCCACTGTTTTCACAATTTATTTTGTAAATGTGATGAAAGTCGGAAGTAGCCAATACCTGCATGCTGCAACAGAATCCTGATCAGTCTGAAACAGAGGACAGATTAGGCAAGAGGTACACTTTATTGAGTATAAAATATAAGACTAATAATCTATTTTACCTATTCTTTTCTTTTACAAACTCCTAGCAATGGCAGAAAAATATGGATTTCCATTGGCTCACAAATAGAAATGGCACACCTTTAGAAAGGCAAACATTGAACAATACTGTAAAAGGTAAAAGCTTTGTAAATATTATTTTCCAAATGTATATAGATTCTTTTTAAGTTACACATCTGTAGAATTATAAATATTTTGTAATGTCTCCTTCCCTAAATTATGTTAAGTTGGAAATAAGACTGAGTGACAGTACGAGAAGTACAAGTGCAAATTGATGATTTTTTTATTCTTGTTGTTTGCTACTCCCCATCACTGGAACCTCTGAAAATCAACACTGCCTAAATTAGTGCTGTGCTAAGGCACTGCCTTGACTTTTGTGGGTTGCATAAGCCAGAAGCACAGGAAGGAATAGCCTTGAGGAGTCTCAGGTCTGCCTTAGTGAGAAGCCTGGCCTAACAGCTGTGAGGATTTGCAGTACCTCAGCTAGCTCTACTTTGCCTTGTGTCATGTAGAGAATAGGATTTCTTTATTTGGAAGGGTTGGACATTATTATTGGTGAAGGGGTTATCAAGTATGATTCTAGGTCCATTTTTTAAAATATCATTACTTTGATTTTCTTGGGTTTGCAATGATTTCATTTTGGATAGTAACTTGCAGTAATGTTATAATATTTTACACTCCAAAGATGAAATACAACATTTTCATGTGGTTTGTTTGTGTTTGGTTTGTGTTTTTTTTTTTTTTGGTTTTGGTTTTTTTTGGTTTTTTTTTTTGTTCCCCCCCCCCCCTCCACGTTTTTAGGATTTGTAATAAGAAATTGAAGTCTATAAATACGAAACAGGTATCCCTAGTCATATGCTACTGTCTGGTATGTCCTGCAGTTTGAAAGGAGGTACTCACTGATGCATCAAAACATTGCAAAGCAAATCAGAGTGCAGTAGTTGCTCAGCTGTGATCACTTCATGAATATTTGCTTGAACAATAATGCAAACGGCTAAAATTATTTGTGAATGTGTAGTTAGATACCTGGTATGGTGTTTGTCAGTAATGAGGAGAATTGACAGGATTCAGACTGTCTTCTAATCTCCTAGTCCTAGGCCAGGTCTCTAACACTGTTGTCTCCCCACATGCTAGAGCCAGAACAAACAAAACAATGGAGGAATTTATAGTCTGATTAATAACTTGGCATTATATAAATTGCTGCATACTCATTTGTTACATATTCATTTCATGAGAGAAATTATTATAATGGGAAAATAATATTCTGACTAGGGAACAATGTAAGGCATCTGACATATTTAAAGTATTGACTGGTGACTTCAAGATACATGCAAAATGATATTTCTGTTGCAGCAGAAGAAAATAATGGTAACTTAAATCTACTACTTTAAATTTTCATTTCCTCTGCTGAACAATGAACTTTACTTATATAACACCTTTTTCATAACATGAATATAACATGTAGTTCACAGTATTCATAAACATTTCCAATTTATTGCTGTTTGTACAGATCTTTGAACTTTTCAGGTGAAAAATACAGGTTTGTATAAAGCATTATTTTGTACTTATAGTATGAATATTCAGTTTCCAAACAACTGCTTGAGTTGTATTTAAAATTTAAATACAAAAAACTTTACTATTAAAAGTTCCATGAATAGGCTGTGTTAAAAGACGCACAAAGAACACAGTTGAATGTAGTTGAATGTGAATGTGAATGCATTGTACCACAGGAATATGGATATCCCAGACAGCTGTCATACACTTGTGCCTTGAAAAAGATGTATCCTATAAAGCACAGTGAGCCAGTGTAGGAATGTGGCTAGCATTAGCAGGATATTTAGGAACTGCCTCACATAAAGGTGATTGACATCAAACATTCAGATAATGCAGTAAAAGGGAAGCACATACAAAGTATTCATATTTATTAAAAATATACAATGAAAATATATTTTAAAAAAGAATTTGCATTTGTTTACCAGTGGCTGTAGACTAGATTTTCCAGAAACTTTAGGTTGTTTTTGATGGGGGAGGAGATTGTTTTGTTGCTGGTAAATGGTTGTAAATGACAGTGAAGAGCAAGAATGCAGAATATAAAATGAAAAGCAAAAGCTGCTGAATAAATGGAGCAAGGTAAAGATATCTGGGAACTATAAAGAGAAGGAAGAAGTCCAAGTCAAAAATAACTAAATGGAAGAGTATTCTGTGTAACAGAAGATTATTAGCCTATTTGCAGTGTGTTTATGTGAGAGAGCTTCTGTATTTCTTTCATGTCAAGAATTGTTTGTTCTTAATCTACCAGTGATATAGATAAATGGCTAAAGAAACATATTTTTCTGAAAATAATATATCTTTCATCAAATGCTAGCTCAAGTAATTTATATCTTTGATGGTGCTATTTTGCCAGCTGGTTTATTTATGAGCTGTTTTTTCTCATTCTATTTGTCTGTTTCTCATTCTATCAGTCTAGCACTTTTGCACATTATGGGAGGTTTCCATCTCCATTAAGTATGAAATATATGTTTTACTGGATTATTTGAGAGACAAATATATATATTTTTGTAAAACAATTTCTCAAGAAAACTCAAGGAAATGGAATGATGCCTAGTTTAATTTGGAAAATGACATTTTAGAAATGGGCACTAGACATTTCCCATTTATCATATTTTAGTAGAGACAGATACTATTTGCTCTTTTTCCTCCTTTTTTTTTTTTTTTTTTTTTTTCCTGGGAAGATCAGCTCTGGAAATTCAACCTTGTCTCAAAATTAAGTTGTGTTGCCTAAGAGTCATCATCACTAGGGGTTCTTCAGTCACCAACTTCAAGTGTTTTTCTTCCATCTGCGTGTATATTTATACATATTGCACACACAGATGTTATAGAGCTGTATGCTGGGGTTTTCATTTTTAATATAGTGGTAGAACCACTCAAGATTTACATGACTATTTTCTCCAAAACATTGTGCCTGGCAAACAGAAAGCAGCAGGTGCCTTCCTCTCACAGTATCTGCTCATAAAATCATAGGATTATAAAATCATTGAGGTTGGAAAATACCTCCAAGGTCATGGAATCCAACCTTTGGCTGAATACCACCTTGTCAAATAAACCATTAGCACTAAGTTCCACATCCAGTTGTTTCATGAATACCTCCCAGGATGACTGCACCACTTTCCTGGGCAGCCCATTCCAATGGCTGACAACCTTTTGAGTGAAGAAATTCTTCCAGATGTCCAACCTGAACATCTCCAATCGCTGCTTGAGGCCACTTCCTCTCGTTCTGTCTCTGATTGCCTGGGAGAAGAGGTTGACCCCCACCTGGCTACAATCTCCTTTGAAGGAGTCATAGAGGGAAATAAGATCTTCCCTGAGACTCCTCAAGGCTAAACACCCCCAGCTCCCCCGACTGCATCCTCATATGTACACTTCATTCCTCTTCCCCAGACATGCTCCAGCACCTCAGTGTCTTTCTTGAAGCGACAGGCCCAGAACTGGGCATAGGACTCGAGGTATTGAGCAATGTCTTTTCACTGTTACAGCATCTCCATGAAAGGATTATTTCACTATGATTTTTAAAAGCAATTGTACAATGGTGCACATGATCTATGAGCCTTTTATTAAAAGGCACCACTAAAAAAGGACTTGAACCACTTTCTGAAGACAATTGCATAATTTCTGAATCAAAAGGGAAGAAGAGACATTTAGAATAATATTGTTAGGTTCACTGCTGGTACTATAAACAAATACATGCCCAGCTCATGACCTGGTAGAGGTAACAGAACTTTCTTGGAACTGCAGCTTTCCTTCCCTTGCATGCAGCATCCTCTCATGGCTCTCTCCCTCTCTCTCTCGGTTGTTTCCACCAGCAGGGATAAGTGATGATGTTTGAACAATTCCATATCCTCAGCTCTGTCACCACGCTTCCATAATTCGTACTAGCTTTGGAATTTTATGCATATAAGCTGAAGCATGAAAACTACAAGCTAGCTTATTTACTAGAGTAAATTTCAGGGGTAGTTTCATATTCAAATTAAACCTGAAAGCAAAATCCCAGTAATTAACTCAAACACAGCCAGATGATGATTCAGCCAGGACTCCTTCATTTTTAATAATTAAGAAAATAAAGCCACCTAATAGTTTCTTTAGGATCTTTCTGCTTTCTTTTTCCAAATGCTTAGATTAACAATATGATAAATAGGAACAATATAATAAATAGAAACAATAGAAAATTGTAAGAAAGAAACCTCTTATATGCCACGTTGCTTGTTTTTTGGTAAATTGTTATATCTGGTTCACCCAGCCCACAGCAAGTACCCGAGCCATTGGCATTGATGCACTTACTGAACAGGAAGGATTTACAACCTTGTAACTGAACACACAAAGGCTCCAAAATATTTTACTCTTTTGGTACCTCATATGTAAAGCTGTTCAATATCTGAAAAATCCTGTAAGTAGAATCATTTAGGCTCACTTACTGCATCATAAAGTCTTGACAGTGCATTGATCTTTAAATACTAGTTCTAAACACACAATTTTACTTGTCAATAATGTTACAGAATATTTTTTAGCAATTCCTTGGGCCAAAAAATTAAGGAAAGAAAAACTAACTAGATTTGCTCAGACAGATAATTTAACTTCTTAGCTACAATGACATGAATATAAACTGGTGCCCCTTTTTAAATAATAGATGGAAAAAAAGACATTTGCAAAATTTTTCCAAGCAATCCCAGGGAAGGATAGAATACATCTGGGAGTTGAACTAAACACTTGATGGCTAGCTAATAACTGTTGTTTGGCAGAGTTCAACTTTTGTTAATTTTCCTATTTCACGACAAAAAGGTGTGGGTTTTGTTAGTTTTAGTGTAGATTGTGCAAGTTGAAACTCTTGAACTACTATTTTTTATCTATTCAGCGCTGCCATCTTGTGGCCAGGAGTGCAGTGAGCACCCCTTCTTAGTGAAAATTAAAGGGGCTAAATCAGATTAAATAATCACACATTTGAAATTCTTCATAAACTTTAAAAAATCGACAAGAACAATACTTAATTACTGTATCTTTTTATCATCACAAAAGATTTTTTTCAATTTATACATGTATTTTGTACATTACCACATGAAAGACAAATACTCACAATATTAAAAATAGCTATAATGAAATAAAGGTCCATTCCTACTTTCATTTGTATTTTTTCCAGAAGCAAAATATTTTTAAAAAAAATTTAAGCATTATTATCTGTATCAATAATGCAGACTAACTCATCTAGTAAAAATTTAATAACATGCATGTAACATAAATAATCCAGTCAATATTCTCATTTTCTATATGAAAAAGGCTAAGGAATATGGTACTCTAAAAATAGGATCTTAAATCAAAGACAAGAAGAGCAGATAGTAACATGGAAGGCATTTGCAAATGAAATGGTGGTGGGGAATGTGGATACTCACTATCAGTTCAGACTGCAGTCTAAACCGGCTTTTAAATAAAGCAGTAGGTGGTATAGTGGCACATTTAATATAGTGTTTGTATTACCATAGGGCTGTGGGATTCCTAGTTCTGTACCACAATAATACAGTGTTAGATGTAGCATAAACATAAACAAAATAGATAGCTCCTTCCAAAAGAATTAATTACATAAGAGAAAAGAAAACAAGTTAATGCAAACAGAGAAACAGAAGTATCAGATGAGAGAAAATAAATGCATATAAACAATGGGGGAACTCAGGAAATACTGCAATACTGGTTAGGACAGTGAGCAGACTTGATAGCACATGTAATCAAAGAAACAATAATTTGTATATGTGGTGGCAAAGTTTTAAGGTGATATATGCATGTAGTAGAAAAGAACCTGTGTCACTCACTACTGTAATCAAGAATATATAAAGAACTGATAAGAATTTACTGGGAAGAAGTTGACTTCTCCATAGTATTGTCCTACAAAAACTTCCAGAATGTCCACCTGTCTCCCATCTGTGTCTCTGCTATCTACACCTGCTGAAAGACAACACTGAGCCTTGGTCAAGCAGGATTTAAAGTAGGTCTGCACATTTGCTGTCATCAAAAAATGCATCAAGACATGACTGAGGTAGCTGAGACACCATTAATTGGTCATGCTTTGCCAAATGCAGCTTTCATTGCTGGCTGTCTTGGCCATGGCTGGCTGCACAGCAGCCCCAGGTAGAGCAGCCCCAGCACAGAGCTAACACTGAACTGAACTCACTGATGCATAAATCACATACCCACTCCCATAAAGCATTGGTGTTTACACACAAGTTTTGATCTTGCTCTTGGCAGATACATTGTATTTATTTCTTAATAGACTCTATGAGAACCTTTGTTCTTTTGGAAGTGCAGGCAGTGCCGTGGAAGTGGCGAGATGACCTTAGAAACACACACAGTAATGCTCACAGCTTGCTCATCTCAGAGTCCTGCAATACCCCGTTCTGTGTTTTCAGCTGGTAATTCTCTGGACACCATTGACAAAGAAACTTGATGAAAAGGATATCCAGATTTTGAAGTTTTGTGACTTATGTAGGAGTTGTTATTTCCTAAATGCATTTAAATCCAAGGGCAATTTTCAAATATCTTACATAAAAGGAGTAATGAATGTTCACATTCTTCCTCTGAATGGTGACTCCCTAACTATTCTTCCTCAACTGCAGCCTTCTAGAACAAAGTGTGCAGAATAGTTGAGGATTTGGTACCTAATTAAAGTCTGTGCTAGTTGGGAATATTCATAATTTCAGAAAATTAATAATGATAATAATCATAATTAAGAAAATTAATACATGATTCTCCCATGCTGAACACTCCAAAGTTTAGTTTTGAAAATACCTCCCTCTCTGTATTTATGTTTCCAGTTTATAACAGCTAACTAAGGGCTAAACTTCCTCATATAACAGAAATTTAGAAAATATGTATTGTGTAATGTTTGGGTAGCGTATAGATAAGGGTGTTTTTCATGAATGACTGTCTAATTTGTGATATCTGATCTTGGTCAAGTAATACATTCACACATAAATAGCATAATTCAATTTTGCCAGCATATATTTGAGCCTCTAAGAGTTTAAAAAACAGCCTTCAGTCCTTAAAAATGAAGAAAGTGCCACAGATAGAACCCAACACTTGCAGAAAATAACAAGCAGTCAAAAGTGAAGTTACAACCTACCTCCTCCCCAGCAAATAGAAGAGCTTTAACTAGCAGAATAGAAAAATAAAGGCGTTTAGGATGAAAATAGAGAAAGTTGAAGTGGTGTTTAAAATGTCTAGAAGGCGCTAATAAAAATAATTTAAAAACAGAACACAAAGGAAAGCCTTAAGGCTTAATGATAAAGCTGCAAGCATTGGAAATGAAATGGGCAAGGGCTTGATTTGAAAACAGGGAAAGCAATTATTTTGACATGAGTTTTGAGTAGTTTGAATAGAGAATTTTCAGAAATAAATGTCTGTTTTCCGGACGACTGTTGTCTCCTAGGGAGAGCTGCACTATGTGCTCTAAGTGAATGCCTGTTTTTTTAGCTTTTCAGAGGAATAGCTCCAGTGTTCGCTCTGACGCACACGCGGGTCCGCAGGGCGAGGCGGTGCCCAGGGAGTCCCACGTGCGCCCGCGGCACGTGAGCTCGCCCGGCTACTTGGTCTCCACAGCGACTCTACTTTGTTACTTCCACGCGACAACTTTGTGTTGCCCCTTTCCGCCCAGGCCCCCAAGGGAACGGCGGGCGCTCTGCCGAGTCACTGCAGGGGCGTCCCGCAGCGGAGCAGGGTGCTGGAAGCTGGGGAAATTCCCTGTGGGGCCGGTGGTGGGACGGGGACACTTTCACCTTCTGAGGTAACAGCGACCTCTTCACACGAAGCCCGGGAACGCCGCGCCCAGGGGAGAGGCCCGTTCCAGCCCCCGTTCCCCGCGACTCCATGTCGGGAAGGCGCGGGACGGGAACGGTCCCGCCATGGAAGGCGGGGTGACGCGTGCGCGGCGACCGCCCCGCCGCTGGGAAGTGCGGCCGCCCGCGCTCGCCGTACAGTGCGGGCTGTACCAAACCCCGCTGCTGCGGCGGGGGTGGGCGCGATCGGAAACTCACGGAGCGCCGGGACCCACCGGTCCCAGCTCACCCTCCGGCCGGCGGGGAGAGCCCGGCGGGCAGAGCCCGGGGACCGCGGCGCCGCGGGTGAGGCGGCAGCGCTGCGGCAGCAGCGCCGAGCGGGGCCGCGGGGCCGCGCCCCGACCCCGGCAGTGGCGGCGCCGGCGGAGGGGCGGGGCGCGAGCGGCTTTGGGTAATGGCAGCGCTGTGAGGACGGAGCGGGGCAGCGACCGCGGCCGAGGGCAGGAGCGAGGGAGGCCGGGCGGGGGTCGCTGACTCGGGCCCCGGGCCGCCAGGTAACGCCCTCGCCCGGCCCGGCCCGCGCTGAGGGGAAGGAGCGCCGCGCTCGTGGGGAGGTGGCGGTCCCGACCCCGGCGGGTGTGCGCGGGGGCGATCGGGCCCTGCCTCCATCCGGCCCCCGCCCCGGCGCTGCCCCCGCCCCGGGCCCCCATCCCCCGGCGGTGTCTGTGCGGCCGCGGCCGCCCGCCGCCTCCTGCCCCGGCTCCTGCCCTTGCCCCGAGGGGAGGGCGCGGTGCGGCCTCTCTGGCGGGGCCGCTCATTATCCGCTGGCCGTGCTCTCAGCCAGTTTCGCTTTTGTTTTGGTGGAGGGAGAAGGTGGGGAGCGGGAGCGGGGCGGGGGCGGGCAGCGCTGGTCACCTGTTTGATGCGAGTGCTCCTGCCTGTGGCTGCGCACCCGCCACGGGCTTGTAATGCTGCTTATGGAGGTGGTTAAATAGCTTGGAAATCTGGGGCGTTCTTTGATGCCGGACAGAATGCTGTGTTTGTTTGTGTACAAATATATGCAGTATGACAGCCGTATGTTTTAAAGAATGAGGCGATGGAAGCGGCATCCTGTCATTATCCTGCTGAATAAATATGTTTCAATAACATCTGTTTACCTTGGGGCTTATCAAATAGTTTGGCTTCCCACCCCCTGAATAGTCTAAACCCTGGGGTAGATATTCTGCCCTGCTATAGTTCTTACAGTGATAATACAAGATATTTAATAATCGAAGTTGGTGAGCTTGAACATTGCTGACATTGGGGCACAGCATACCCCAAAAGTCCAGTGTTGTGCAGTAAGAGTTATAACCATATTTGTTAAAATGTTTGTAAAACACATTTAAATTCTTATTTCCATGAAAGTTAAGAGAATGCCAAATAGCAGTTATCTTCAACTATTTAACTCCAAAGTACTTGGATGACCATGTGGATGCTTTCTACAATATTATGTTTTAATCATCCAGAACACGGTGTTACTGATTAATGACATTGGGATGTACTATGGGGAAAACTTTTTCTTCATGCTTCCTTCTTCCCCTCGGTTTTGCTTGTCTTTGAAGAAAGGGCTCTTTTACCTTGGATGTACCACGTGTGTTTCCACAACAACGACCTCTAATATAGCACAAGTACAGCTTCATTACCACAGGCACTTATGATTCTTAATGTCTTTTGTAAACCTTGATTATTTTTTCTTGAGGTCAGCTGGAAACCTTCTTGTGTTTTCCAAAAGAGGGGTATTGGGTCTTTTTCAAGATTATCTCTTCCCTCTCTCCTCCTGGAAATGAGCTGTTGTCAGTTTCTGCTGAGTTTCATGTTTCTGTGAAGCATACAGCAGTGTATGTTTTGGCTTACTTTCTTTGATGGATCTTTGTTTTGTCACTTCTCATTGATTTTTCTGTGTCAAGTCCTGCCGACATATATGGATTGAATGTTACAAATATGACAACACTTACAGCAGTTGAAGAGCTTGGTTAGTTAGTCAAGAGGGCAGGTTGTGTGCATGCATGCTAAAAGTTGCATCTGATTTTATTGCATTTTTCTTGAATTGAGAAGTGATATATCCTGTAAGAGCCAGTGCTAAATGGTTTTTTAGCATGACATTTGATTCTTTCCCTTACAGAGGTCTGCCTCTTGTGCTTAAAGTCTGTCACTAGCTTTCTACTTTCCCTTCTGACCTTGAAAATTTGGAAAGATAAGAGTCATTTGTCCATCTGTTTGAAATGGAAATAGAAGTATTCTTTCCACTTTTTATTGTAGTCTTACAATGTCGTGTTTCTGAGCAGGAACTAGACTTGCTTTGTGCATGGAATGTCACACATCAGGTCCTTTCTAGATTAGGTGCATAGGACAGAGACTAGTGGAAACAAGAGGCCTTCACAGTTGTCTCTTTTTAAAATTCCCCTTAAAATCCCCCCTTACTCTTCCCCTAGTTTTATGTAGATAATTTAATATTGAGTGGTTTTTTTAGTAATAAATCTCTTCCAGTATTTTTTATATGAAATTGCTAACACAGCTTCTGTATTTTCAAGCCATGTCTTCCTTGAAAGATTTCACTGTTTGTCCTATTGCATAGTGCAGTAAAGCTGCCCAAGCTTTGCATATTGCCCTGTGTTTTCTTTTTCACATCCCGATCAAAGCTTTCAGGTCTTGTGGCTTTTTAAATGTAACACTGAAAATGTTGCATGAAAGCCTAAGGTGAACATAGGCTACAAACTGACAGTAGGAATTTTAGATACTCTGGTCATAGTTTAGCTTGTTCTTATCCCAGATTTTCTTAGAGTTGGAACAGTCTTTGAATAAAAGTGAACAAATCAGAATTTACAGGAAAATTATTTTATTCATGTGACACTGTTAAATGAATAATTTGGTGAGATAATGAGCCTCATAAAACATGATGCTGTTAGATAGGCTGCTAATGCAACATTAATGTTCCATTCCAAAGCATTGAAAATGAGGGATTTTGAGCTTCATTTTGGAGGGGGTGGGTGTTTCTTTGTGTCGCTCTATCATAGTGGTGCAGCAGTGTACGAAGTTTAAATTGAAAAATTCAAAGTGTATATTTTTTCAGTGATTGTGCAATGTTGTCTGATATGTTTAATTCTTCTACAGATTAACACTAAAGCCCCACAATGTCCTTGAAACCACGAGTAGTTGACTTTGATGAAACATGGAACAAACTTCTAACAACGATTAAAGCTGTTGTTATGTTGGATTATGTTGAAAGAGCAACGTGGAACGATCGCTTCTCGTATCCTTTAAGTGAAAAATCTGATCTAATGTGTTTGTGTGATGTGTTTAGCGCTGAGTAAACCTGTGTTATATAACTGATCTTGAGCAGCTTGTTGTTAGGCTGTACCTGTTATTAGGACTGTGAATAAGTTGAAAGGGATGGGAAATTCTGCATATTGGGGAACTATCCTATGTGAAAGTCACAATGCTGATAAAAAGTAAACTGGTCCCAGTTTTAGTCACTTTTGGTAGCTCTAATACTTAGGTTATGCTAAAGCTGTTCTGACAGCTTTACTACCTGTTCTATGAGGTTTTCTTGTATGTTTAAGTGTTTGTGTGTAGCAGGGGAAATACCCAAGACAAAGAGTGTCCATCTTTAAATTTGGGTTGTGGGGGATGATGAAGTTGTTCTGCATAAAGATTTCTCCCTCTTCTTTGCCTTTCTAACTGTACTGGTAACTACCATACTAGACATTTCTACAGCAAGGATTTATTAAAAAGCCTTCTTCCTTTCCCTCCACTGTTAATGCCACATTACTCTTGACAGTTAAGCTATGTTTTAAAATATTTCTGCATCCATATAGTCTTGCTGTTCAAGTCACAGCTGTACATACATTGTTGTAGTGAAGTTTGTGTTTTACATGTAAGATGGACCTGTAATATTTTACAAGATTTAAGTTTTAGTGAACTTCTTTTGAAAAAAGTATAACCTTTCTAACCAGTTATACTGTGCCATGTGTCTATATTCATTAGCCATTACATCCTGGTGAATAATTGAAGAATTTTAGGAGGCTTTGCACCTGTTCTGCAGGGATTGGACGCAGTTTGATTTAATTACGAGGGAGAAGAATCATTTAGACTTACTTATTGATTTGTTAATTCTTGTGGGTGAAAAAACAAGCACCTGAGAAGATCCTTATACATAAGTTTTTACAACATAAGCTTATTCTGTGTGCAGGAGCTTCACTCTAAAGTCTCATCTCATTCTGAACATGTTAATCATTTCTCAGAATTGCTTTCCCACACTGCCTGTGTTTTGAGTGTGTGCATGTGTATATATACATAGCTTGTAGTTCTTGTGGAGACTTTTTGTGGTGTAATAATCTCTAAGAGCTCTTTCATTCTAAAATTTTGTAGTTAATTTCTGGGGGCATGACTTGCCAACTTCTACTGAAGTCAAGTTCAAGTGACTCCAGAATTTAAAAGATTTTTTAATTAATTAGGTGGGTACTTGCATGCTGAAAAGTTGTTCTGCAGTCATTTTTTCTAAGGAGTTTTGAAGGATTACATAGTTCAGTCTTTATCAAGTGGTTAAATTCTGTAGCTTAAAAATTTAAACATTTAAACAAAGGCATCTAAAATAGATTTAATATAAAATAATGTTGCATGAGATGTTGTATTGATTCCTCTTGTCACGATGTTTTGCTTACAACTTCTTATGTGAAGACCTTGCACATGAGTCTGCTGTTGATCCTCTTTTGGGATTTAGTCCAGTTGATTGAACATTGGAAAAGGATTGTTTATGAATAGCAGACTCAGGAAGCAGTCTTGGAATAATCTTGGAATATGTAATTCTTAAGATCTTACTTACTATCATCTCTTAATTACATTCCTTGGAAAGTGGCACTGTTAGTGCCTGATTTGGCACAGGCAGGAGCCTTTTGTCTTATTGTCTGTGGCTAAATGGCCCAAGGAGTTTCTGTAACTCTCAGCTTGAATGTTGGTTGTTTAGTACTTCTTCTTCCTGTAACCAAACTTCGAAGTTTTAACACAAGCTGCTCAATGAGTATTCAGCAATTTGGTGGAACTGATAGTTCTATACAGCTGGAATAAAAGCTTTTTCCAGGTTTTATACATAGAGAAGATTAAGGTATTAAGGATATTTTTTAAAAAAATTGGCATTTAAAAATACATCATCTTGTTCTTTGTAAACTTTTTATTTTCCAATTTAATTGGAATAATATTTCTAAACATCTACAGTGATTTAAAAGGAAATGTTCTATTAACTCTATTTTTATGATTGCTTAATTGGCACAATAGAAATTTGAACTGTTTCAGTAAAACTCGTAAGATTATTTCACTGATTATAGCATCAGTTGATCTTTGTACTCTATGGTCGATATAGTGATATGGAAACAAAGGTTAAAATGCGGCAAACAATCACTGTTTCAAGCTGCATCAGTGTATTCTAAGAAGTGTTAGCTTTCCCTCGTGCTGTTTGGGGCAGCTGAGCTCTAGTGGAGCATGGCAGCTGACAGTATTCTAGGGATGACAGGCTCGCACTGCACATAATCCACTTCTAGACATAATTTTTGCTCTCCTCGTTCTGCAGAACTTGTTTGTCTTGAATATGGTGTTTCTTTTGTAACGTATGGTAATTTTATTGTTAAACATGGCTTATTTTTAAATAAACATTTTACCTCATACTTGAGATGCTAGAATGGCAATGAGCTGGGAACTACAATGGTATAAGAGTTAAAATCTTCTGGAAAGGATCAACTAAAAGACCATATGTCAGGTTATTTAAAATGTGAGTCATCCTAAGCCACCTTTGACCTTCAGATTTCCTTTTAAGATTCCCTGCAGAAAGAAATATGTATGAACTTGTTTCATTGTCTGGTAAATGAGTTACAGTTATGTCTCTGTTTGAGGTGTTATTGTGAATACATTGTATCACTTTCAAGACTTTGCTGTTAACTGTTCAGTAGGCATGGGAGTGCTTTTTAAGTTAAGGCTTGGTTAGAGAGTGAACTGCCTTTTACCTAGAACGTTTTTGGACAGGTAGAACATTAAGCTCTTTCTGTTGTTGTCTTGTGTTTTCCACCCAGTAAGTTGCAAATAAGATGAACAGTATCCAGGGGCACCTGTACTTCAAACAGAATTATTTTCAAAATATGCATCATAGCCACCTGCTTTTTTCCACCATTTTTTCTCCAAATTTGTTCTCCCTTCTCTAATGAGCTATTTTGCATTTCCTATAATGAACCAGAAACTTAAACATGTATCTTAAAAACAGCTGGCCAATAAGGAAGAGTAAATAAAGTTCATATGGTCATGATTCTTTCTGACTGAGTCCTGAAATTGTCTACAAAGTCTTGGTTCTGTTACAGAATGTGAATGAATAGAAATTTTCCCAAAGCTCTACATTGGTTTCCTAGAGAAGCCTTAACTAGGTGCTTTTTTTAAGCCCGAGGACAATATTTGTGAGCTTTTGTAGCCTTGGATATGGTATTTTCTGTTTGATAGTAATTTTGTTTCTTAGTTTGAAAATGCTTCAATTTCCCATTGCTGGGTAATGCCCCTCGAATAGCAACTACCAAAGCACTTAAGTCATAGAAGAGTTTTGATGTTCTTGCTCTCCATACAGAGTGAAGGCCCCTAGGCAGCAGTTTGGCTGCAGCTTCTTCTGACCTTTCTCACCCTGCAAAACTGCATGTTGAACTGGAAAAACAGATGACTTTCACCATTGATGATAAATTATTGAACAGTAAAGGCTTCTTCCTGTTGTTCTAAGGGACGGCAACAAGGGAAAAATGTTCTTTAAACACAGTGATTAGTGATTAATTTCACCTCTGAGATTGCTGCTGTTGTTGTTGAGAGAGTCACAACATTTTGAGTACGACACTTAAATTTGGATTCTGGACTCAAAGATAAAATGGATAAAGAAACAAGTACAAATTGAGCAAGAAAGAGCAGTTTTGTTATAGTCAGATATATTTCAGTCTCGTGATAGCTTTTCTTTTGTAGAATTCTAGAGAAACTTGATATCCAGCAAGTAGTATTTGGTTGATGCAGGAGGCTGAGATGCCTGTTCAAGAGCTTCTGTGATTAAGCTCTTAGTTTGTGTATCTGCTGATATTAAACACAGTGGCAAATGTCATAGAAGAATACTAGATTCAGCTTTCTTCATTTGTGAGAAAATTTCTTCTCTAGAATAAGGAGAGACATGTTTGAAAGATGTGCATTTTCATGGAGGAGTAGAGATACCATTTGCATTCTTAAATAGGATTATTAAAACTGAGAAACTTGTTTACAAGATAAATTCAGAGATATTTGTTTGTTGCTTTGATCAAATAAACTGCCATTGCTATTTTCTTGTGCTGTTATGGTGAATGCCTCTTTCCTCTAAATTTGTGGGAAGTTGTTCTTGTGGTAGAGATCTGTAGGTTTTGTTGATTCAGGTAGTGTAGTTGTGGATCTAAAGAGAAAAAAGTCATGTCCCCTTTGCTTGTGAGTAAATGATGGAGATTTCTAATTCTGAGTTTAATTTCTCAAAAATATCTTTGCACAGTGAAGAGACTTGTGGCTTGACTTATGCTGAGGATGCATTTGACTACTCACTATCTTTAGACCGAGAAAATTTGTTTTGGGGGAAAAAAGTGTAAAAACCAATTATTATTTACAATCTCTTTAACAGAATATTTTGTTCTTCACTATTTAAATTTATTTTTATGTTTTATGGGTCATTACTTTACAAGCTGGTGTAGTGCAATGGTAGCTACTGTTACAAAGCAGTGAATGTTGCCTGTTTTGTTTCTTAGTGTTTCCATTTAATGCCTTTTGCTTTTCTGAGGAGAATTCTAATAAAGATGATCTATATGAATGAAATAACTGTACTTAAGATTAGATTCTGGTTGGGGTCTCTGATATTCCAGTTGCCAGATAAAGGTTTTTTTTCCTAATTAGTTTTCCTGCATAAGAATCTTCTATGTTTTAAGTAGTAATTCCATACAAAAAATGAAAAACATGCATTTGGACAAGCTGTGTGATGAGAGCTTGACACTGTTCTGTAGATTAAGCAGGTGACTCTTCAATTGTCTGTCTTTACCTCCTTTTACACAGTCATGTGCTTTTTTAGGGTAGACTAGAGGAAGGCAGATCTTATGTCTTCCCTTAATTAAAGTGGTATACTAAATCATTGATTTCTACCATGGCTGGCTTTATAAAGTGCCTAGGCTTAGTGGTTAAGCTTAATGTGTTTGCAGAATTAGTTTATTTCCCACAGTTGTTCATGTGAAGCTTGACCTAATCCTTGCTTGACTTTTCTGAAAGCAATGTTCTCAGTCACAACTTCTCTTCCTCAAGTTACTCTTAAAACTTAATACAAACCAAAGGTGTAGCTCTGAAAGGTAGTTTAGGGACAAAACCACCTTAAGGATGGCTTAACAGTTTGCTGCTGCTATTTAAGTTAACAAGTACAACTGTTTTTTGTGGCTGTGATCTAAACAGGATTACTGAAAATATAATAATGGTTAAAAAAACCACAAACTTCTTTTTATCCACACCACTATTGTGATTATTTAATTTTCAGTGTCCCCTGAAGTTGTTTTACTTGTGAAGGTGAGGGCAAAATGCAGGGACAGTAAGTTGTTTTGAACTCCAGGAAGGAAAACTTGAAGTCAGCTTCACCATGTGTTTGCTCTGCTCTGTACTTGACTAATCATGTTTTTAACCTGATTAGTGCTTCTTTCCATTATGTGAGAAGACTTTTAGTTCATGTTGGCTGCAAAGACAGAAGAATGGTGCATGAAAGCTGCTTTTTCACCTTGAAATTATTGTATATTATATGTGGCAAATAAAAGATAGAAGCCACATCAATATGGGGCTATCAGAAGTTTCAAGATCTTAGCTCTAACATTGCCACACATTCACTATTTAAAATTTAATATTGGTGCAGTAAATATGGATTCGGCAGAAGCGAATACTTACACTAATTTCAGAAAATGATTCCTTTAATTTTTTTTTTCTCAAATGTAAAAAAACCCCAAAAATCTAAACTGCATGTGTGGAGAAGAAAGGGTTCTGTAAATCATAAACTTTGTTGATATGTTTTCACACTTTAACACAAACCTTGACTTTGAGCCCAGAGACATTTATGCTTTGTGTGTGGCCTATCCTGAACCTCTTGGAGAGAGACTTTATACTGAGACTAAAATTTTTTTGGAGAATCATGTACGCCATTTGCACAAGGTAACCTGTACGATTACTGATGTCCATGTAGGTGTTCTTCATCCTTTTATTGACTTTTTGTAGGTCTTTATGAGACTAAATCAGAAATGACAGAGTTGCAGAGACCACAATACTTGTATATATGAAATATGTAACACATATCACACAACCATGTAAGCAGGTATTATAGATATCTGTCAATATGCAACACAAAAGAAATAGTTTCCTTTCTAAGCAAACAGTTATGGTATATGCAATGTATTCATTGGCTTGAAAAGCATGTTCTTTTATGTTGAATGCTTATAATCAAACAAGTTAGAGAAACATCTTAATTTTGCAAATATACTGGAGTTTGTCATTAATCTTCTATTTCAACAGAAAAGTATACTCCAGTGTCTCAGAAACTGATTGTATATACTCTGTTAAAAATATAAACAAAAACCTTCTGAAATATGTGGGAAATAACACAAGTGCCTGTGAGGAGAGGAAGTAACAGCAAATTATTTATTATGACAGCGATATTTGTATGTCTATATAGCTGTGAGTTAACTTCTGTTTCATCAACTAAGACAGGAAACTTCATTAGAATCATGATTCATCGTGTTTAATGGGTAGGATAGATGTATGGTGCCTCCATCTGTATCAGTAAAAAGAGAAGTAGATTTAAATAAGATGCTTATCAGTGTTTTTATAGGGGGCAAAGCATTGCAAATTCTGCCTAGTGCTGCTAAATGACTTCATGCTTAGGTACCTAAGTATTTGACAAGATAAGCTGGGCATCTTAATGGGCAGTTCCACTGGTTACAGAGAGGATAATTCTGGCACTCTGATAGACTAAATCAGTTCACTAAACTAGCAGAGAACTCTGCCAAATAAGTTCTTCCACATTTATTTAGTGAGCTGAATGAGCTCACTTAGGATAATCAGGTAGGTGCCAGCGCAGTGAAAGCTGTGGGAAGTAGCGGAAAACATACATCCAGTTTTTGAATTGCCTATCCACCACTTGTCTCTGAAATAATGTTGGAAGACCTTTGCAAAATGTATACAGCAGAGGAAAGCATTCTCAGTTCTGTTTTGTCTACCAGCTTTCCTCTTTCATAATTTTTTTACCCTTTTTTTCATTTTTCGCATGGGCTTCTTTGCTGCTTGAGCCAGATTTTAAAATTAAAAACTCTAGAGAGAATTAAAGTTGAATTTGTAGGATCTTGTCTCTTTCCACAAATCATACTAATTAGTTTAAATTGTTGAACTTTCTTCTCTGAAGTATGAATCTATTTTGAGAAATTTGGTAGCTTTTGAGATGATGATTTGCTCAAGTTTCAAAAGATTTGGGCCTAGATTTGAAAAATTTGAATGTGTTTTATGTTTATATGTATCTGTGCTTTGTTAAACTTGTTTTACTCTGTGATTCTTGGTAAGTATAAGGACTTGTCTATCCCGTAAGGCATAGTGGTTTTAAATGGTTATAGTTAGTCAGTTCTTCCAGTGTGCAGTGCATGTGGCTGTGTCAGTGAGGGAATGGTTCTATGAGTTATCCCAGCAGTTTGATGTGAGAATATTAACAGGCTTATTCAAGCAGGCACTTCTGAAAAGATCAATATAAAATAATACAGTAGAAACAGCTAGCTGGCTTACCAAACCTTGATAGTATTAAGATGTGGTAGCTTTTTGGTCATTGCCACAATTCTGAATATGCAAATGCTATTCCAAAATTATAATCCTGTGATAACTTTCTGTGTGCTATTTTCATACTAATTCTGCTGTGGGGGGGATGTGTGCCTTCACAGAGAGTTCTGGAAGCTGAAGAACAAGTACTGGTTATGTATCACAGATACTGGGAAGAGTATAGCAAAGGGGCAGACTATATGGACTGTTTATACAGGTAAGATTTGCAAAAGAGTTGTTAAACCTTTGAAACTATTTAAATGATCTGCAGGTTTAGTTGAAGAGTGTTGATTAAAGAGAGCTATAGATTAATATGCCTCAGGTCAATTTTGGAGAGAATATAGTTATGGTAGCAGAACATGAGAAAAAAGGAATAATGCCTCAACAGGTAAGTATCCAAGACAGGATACCATCCAAGATGGTTCCTAAAGTTCTTTCATTGCTAATGTATTCTACTTGATGTTGCAGTGCTGAATGTGTTGGTGCTAATCAACCCTGCTGTGTATAAGCTAACAATCCTAGGAATTCTTCTGCAAGGATGGCACTGTACTGCAGTATGCAGTTGAACCAGCATGGTTTGAGTCAAAGCTTTAAGATATTCTGCATTTTATAAATGAGTTGGAGTTATTTTCTTATTGCATGGTTGCTCTGAAATACCATAATTTAGTTGACTCTGTTTTGTTCCAGATTCTAATTTGTATAATTCTTCCAGCAATGAAAACTGATTAATGTCTACAGGTGGTAATCTGAAAGTTATTTTAAAATAGATTCCCTTAAAATTTAATTAGGCTTGCATCTCTGCTTCTAATCTGATTGACAATATTTGAAACACTACTCAAATGTGAGACACTTTTGAGCAAAATTCATAAAATTGAAAGAATCAGTCTTACATGAGATCAATCGTGTAATTGGCAAATGAGTTAAATCTTTTCTTTCTTTAGTGTTGATTTTGGTTTGGTTTTTTTTTTCAACCATCCTCCTTGGTGCATTTTGCTAGAAAAACAAATCTGGAATCAGAAAAGTAAAATTTCACATATGCTTGACTAAACCAAAATAAAACTCTTGGAATAAGGAGCACTGAAAGAAGCTTCTTCAGTTGTTGTTTTTGTTAGTTCTGATGGTAAAAATAATAAATAAAAGCAATGCTGGACATTAGTCCTTACCAGTGTCTTGTTGCTGTAACTGGTTTCATAGGTACTTTTAAAAAAATCTGGTCTGCATGCTTTCAGATGACTGGGAGGGTTTTCTTATCCAGCAAATTGAAATTAAGTAATTTAAAGAAAAAAAAGGAAGTATTAAAATTGTTCATAATAAAATCCTGAAAACTAAACACACATGGTGCAGCTTTTGCTTTGTTCCATTTTGTCTTTAAAATATTTGTAATAATACCAGCATATCAAGGTATAGCAATTTTCAGTTTACATGCTACTCTTAGTTCTCTTTCTGTAGGTACTGATGGAAGGGAGAGGGAGTAAGTGAGGGCAGTGTAGGGCTTTCCTTTTTAGGAAGTTAAATGAGAAAAAGCGGACTGGCATCTGTTGGCTCTGTTCACATGGGGGAAGATGGGAAAATGCCACTAAGGAGCCTGCTTGAGGCTGGTGTTCCAGCTGTTCCTAATGTCCCCACAGGTTTTATATGACATGGAGAGCCTTTAGCCCTCTAGAGAGACCTGCATTCATGGCTGGTATCGATGGTAGCACAGGGTTAACAGTACTCCCTGAGTCTGAAAGTAGCTCAGACCACTGTACTCCAGTTTGTCATCACTGCACTATGACAAGTATTCCTTCTTTGGACTCTTTGGTGTCCTAAATTCTTTCAAGTTCATAGGATTTCACAATATGTTCTTCCTTTTCTCCTTTGCTTGACTTTTGCCTTCATGCTGAAAGTGTTCAGACATCTCTGTCCTGGTGCAGCTTCTGAAACCTGAATCTCTTAAAGTGCTTCAGTAATCTGGCTCTTTTCAGTGTCTGAAACTGAGTATCTCAAAACTTCTGGTTAGATCGGAAATTTAAAGAACCTTCTTAGTTGCCTCATTTAAGCATTTCTAGTATAAGAAATATTACAAGCGTAGTTGTGAAATATGTTAGAATTTTTTCCCAGTTACTTGGAAAAAAAAAGAATGGTTTAGCTTAAAAGTGTTAAATATTCGTTTTATGGGAATACTGAGAGTCAAGAGGGATGTTTCGGCAGGTCTTGCACAGAATCCATTTTGTGTTCTTTATAAAAACTATGCATATGGTAGTATACACTGAATTTTAAAATAGCATTTATAGCATTTCCTCTTTGTAACTGTTACTTAAAATAATTTATGAAAATTCCCTTTAAAATTTGTAATCTGGCTGTTAGCTAGTTACCATGACCTGAGTAAGGGATTGTAACTGACAAAGGTTTGCCCTGTTAAAATTAGCAGTACTTCTGTGTTTCAGTCCAAGAGGAACACAAAAGAATAAACAGTACAGGTAGAAGAAAATACTTTTAACTTAAAAATATCTGATAGTAGGACTGTTTTTCTATCATTAAAATAAACTACTATCACTCTAATAGTAATCTGTGAGTTTAGGAGTTATTTTGCACATATATGTATCTATGAGTAACACAGCGGTGCATGTTGAAAGGTTGGATTCTTACACGAGTATATTGCTCACCAAGAAAATGCTGACAGTGATATTTCATATTCCTGTTTGATCTCTCAGTTACCAACACTACTGTTTCATGTGATGTAAATTCTTTGAATGTCATTTGTATTGTAACATTTTTCTACAAACAGCAATGGTATTGGTTAAATAGGGTTATATTTTGTGATGTGGAAGACATTCCACAATTCTGAATTTAACTTAAAAAGCCTTTTCTTTTTGCCGGTTTTGATTGGATTATCTTTATTTCTGTAGGTACCTCAACACACAGTTTATTAAGAAGAACAAATTGACTGAAGCTGATCTTCAGTATGGTTATGGAGGGGTGGATATGAATGAACCGTTGATGGAAATTGGAGAGGTAGGGATCTCTGAAAGTGGGGTTGGATATAAAAGGTATTCAGAATGCTATGAGTTCAGCTTTGTCCTTTGAAATTTTCACCTTTTTATGTCAGAGAAATATTGTAGATGGAAGCACTGCTCTCTTTGTAAAATGACTTTATAGTTTTGGTGCAGAAAAATAAGAGTGACAGGGAAGGGAAAAAAGCAAATGTGAAAATTGTTGGAAATCTGGGGTTTAAAATGTGATAATAGAACTTTGCAAACAAACTTTAGATTAACTTACTGCTCATCTAGAAAACATGTTGAAGAAGCAGTATACTTTTGCTTTAGGAAGCCCTTGAAACATTAGATTTTAGGCTTATATTTCTTGATGTGACAAAGTATAAAAGCTTTTCTTGAGAATCTCAGGGCAGTAAAGTTAATATCTGTTCTTGACTGTAGGTTTATGGCAGTCACTCCTTTGTCCTCAAAAGTAATGGAGACTTGAGTCCTACATTCATGTATTAAATTGCAGCACTATTTTGGTGAATTCATTTCTCTGTTTCTTGACCTACAAGGCACTTGGCAAGTTTATCAAGTATTTGTTTTGAAAGCATTTTCTCTTTCATTATGGCTACTGTAGGATTCTATCTTTTGTTCTTTGGCTTGTACAAGGGCTCTGGCAGAAGTCAAATTATTTGTTGTTCATCACTTTAGAATTGAAGGAATTACCATTTATGCCATTTTAGATGACTGAAATGATCTGGCTTTGTCTACCCAAGGGCAAACATGTTTCTTTTCTATATAGTCCTCTTCAGTCTCAGCATGAAGTTACAGAAATAATGCCCAGTATTTTTAGAAGCTGAACTGCACTCTCTGTTCTGAAGTTTCTGTCTCAACATCACTCATGTGTGGTAACAAAACTTTGGAAAAACTTTTCAGTAATCTTAAACAAGTCCATTCGTGCTCAGTTCTTTCGAGGTGCTTAACAGTAGGTCTGTACCTGAGAGCAGAGGTGTGTGAGGTATGTGGGCACAGCTTCAAACAGTTCTTCATCCCCACAAGTGTTCCAGACATTCAGTAATTGTTGTAGTAGGAAACATACAGGATGAGATGAGTTAATGAAAATAGTCTGCCAGTGCTTGCAAGAGGTTGCTTTTTTCCCCTCTGTGTGTTAAGAATGCATGGTGATGAAGACTGCATTTCTGAGTTGAGCCCCTACCACTGATTTCAAACTCCTGAGTTTTCAATGATTCTGTGGGAACCCTGAGCTAGAAGGTATTTAAGATGTGCCTTCTGGGCTTTTTTCTCCCAGAAATAGATTCTGGAAAATGGAGAAAATAGACACCTTCAGTATTGCCAGTCTAATTGGAGAAATAAGATCTGTCCCTATCCTCAAGAGGGAGAAACTTTAACTAATACCTCAAGTTGCTGGATTGATCTGTCTCTAGTTTATTTGACAAGAAAATTCCAATAGGTGACTTAACTTTGCTTCCCACTGGTATCTCATATGTGAAAAGGACCATGCTAGAGACTGCATTGCAGAATAGATGGACCTGAGGTTGTTTCTCTTTGCCTCATAGTCACAAAATGTATCAGTTCTTTTCCTTTTTTCCCCTCGCTTTCTTCTCTCTCTCCAGGGCTGGCTTCTTTCATCTGGCTTCTTTCATTCTGTAGTGGATGAGTTCCTGTTGTCTTACAGAAACTTAAATGTTCTCCAACTACTCTCCACAAGGAAAGGCAGTGAAAATCACTCCTAAGACAACTTTGGTTTCAAAACATGATCTGTCTTTGGATTTATAAGCAAACTTTACCTCTCCTTTAATCTGCTTGTTTCAGGTTTACTTTCTGAACCCTGTATTGCAGCATGCATGCTGAATAGCTGTGACAGCTGGAGCAAGTTCATTTGTCTGCTCTTTAAAAAGGAGGTTTATTTCACAGAGTGGATCAGATTGGCAGTTGATAGCTATGTGCCTGCTTTCAGTTAAGACATACCCAATTTATAGTTTAATTTTTAAATCTAATGATCTGTTAATTGTGTCAAAGCTTTTTTAGAAGCAATATTCTCTCTGTCTTTACTGAATCTTGCAGTTTCATTTTTTTTCCAGTCTAGTATTTCCTGGCAGGTGTTTTTCAAGGTCTTCTATGTGCAGTTATTCTCTGTATGTAAGGGATCACATTATATGGGATCACATCCCTTTTGGGCTTTAAATCTGACTTTGATTCAAGTGTAAAAGCTCATTTGAACTCTTGCAATTTTATTTTTTAAAATGGTGTGTCTTGGGAGCAGCTGCTTCACCAGTAAGATTTGAGTCTACTTGACTGATTCCTCCAATGATATATTAGAAGTAGGGTGGCCTATCCCTAATGTGAATTGATTTGAATTCCATTTGAAACCAAATGTTAGCTTGCCAGTGACTTTGCTTAAGAAGTAAACATCTTAGTTTGGAGATGTTGTGTGTTGAATGAAAGGATTCTGTATCTTTGACTGACCTCTGACAAATTGGCTGAGAGAAATTCCCTTTTATCAGCTGAGGCTTATTTTGCAATCATTGTTAGAAATACTGGTGTTTGTACACATTCACACACTTTGGGTAGAAAGGTCCTATTACTATGCAGATGTTTTGTTTAATTGTAGTCTCAAGTAACAAACTTGCTTAGGGGCCTTATATGCATTTGAGAATACTTGATGGAGTGGAATCAAGGAATGAATCAGTTCTATTAGATGTGTAGGAAGAATGCAGGCTGGGAAGCCAGCATTCACATACTGCCTGACTAGAGAAAGAAGAGCTATGTAATAGCTTCTAAAATCCTGAATGGAGAATTGTGTCATCCTTGGTACTGTCCTAGGTTCGGTGTGGTGGGTTTTAGGGTTTCTTAAATGTACTTTTTATTGATGTAAACTTGTGTTGTGTCCTGACAGCTAGCTCTTGATATGTGGAGAAAATTAATGATTGAGCCACTGCAGGCCATCCTTATTCGGATGCTCCTCCGAGAAATAAAGAAGTGAGTACTTGATTGCTTCTTGCTTTAACATAATGTTGGGGTGTTGCACTTTTTTTTTTTTTTTTTTTTCTTTGAAAATCTGTGGATTCTCTTTAATGTTTGTTTTTTTTTTTTAAGGTAACATCTGATGATGATGGTCTGTCAGCTTTTCTCAATGTAGCTATGTATTTGTGACTTTCACGTGTAGAAAAATGCAGTGAATTCCCTGTAACCACAGAGTAGTGATCTTTCTGTTTCAGCAGCCCTTCTGACCAATGAAAGAGCAGAGGAGTTAGAATAATTTCCCAGGTCCCATAGGCTGCCTTTTGCCTTTTTCTCCACCTGATGCTGACTGCCTCTAGCTTCTGTGCTGTCAGTAAAGTTAAGGATCAGGCCTTGGGCAAAGTGAAGCTATGTTGCTTTGCATAGAATCCAGAACAATTCTTGTTTATCTGGCAGGAAGACAAAGCTTCTGGGTTTCTGTATTTCAGATCAGTTCCTTCACTTAACATTTTTGGTTTTTGACTTGAATGAAATGAAGATAATTATTTTTGTTGTTTCAGGGAAAGTTACTATTTTATTTCTTAATTTTTTTTTCTTTTTTACTTCTAAAAAAAGCCAAAGAGCTTGTGACTTTCAAAGCTTTGATTAAAAACTTTTATTTAACTTTTAAAGGATCTAATAATTTATGAATAAACAGAAATTCTACGATCTACTACAGATCTTGTGTGTAGTTGTAAATTTCATCAGTTTCTGCACTCCTCCCATTGTTTAGGATAACTCTGGAGTTACCTAATGACTGGGGTTTTTTTAAGTGATTACTCAGGTGACCAGACTGGTATAGGCAAACTGAGGGAGACAGGTAATTTGGCAGGTTGAGGTTCCTTGAATATGAACTTGGTCAGAAAAAAAATTGTAAGGCATTGAAAACCTAATTTTAATTGTTTATTTGTATTTTTAATTCATGAATTAAATGACAACAAGGTAACAGATATGATGTCTTTTTTGGATGGCATTTCTGAAGCCAGGAAGTATTTATTTGCTTCCAGTTGTTGAATCATGGTTCCTTTGTTAATGTATATATGTCATTGTCGGGTGGGAGTGGAAATGTGTGTGAAAACCTTTTTCAACAGACATCTGATGCCCCTCAAAATAATGGTCTGTACTTAGCTTGAAGCTGATTGCAGACCTCCCTAGGGTGTTTAGATCAAGGCTGTCACTGGCTTTGGGAGGCATTAGATCTTGAGACTGTAACAAGTTATCACTATTTGTTACTGTTTGGAAACTTTGAAATAAAACTTAGGTCCTTGTCTCTCATGATCGGATTTGGGCTTTTTTCCTATTCTTTATTAGGGAGTCTTTTGTGTGATCTCAGAGAAGTTAATTCAGTTCTGCTTCTCAAAATATACATCCAAGATTAAGTTTCTTCTAGCTGCTTTCTGATCTGCATATCATTTAATTAATTACAGGAGAGATAACTACTTCTTGTAGCTGTTTTTTTTTCTTACTATCATGAAATTTGCTTCCTGTGGGGGTTCTGTGGATGGCCTTTGCATGTAAGAATAGACTTGTTGCTGTTCTTTGCTGTAATTTCAGTGGTCAATACAGCTTTTAAGAGGCAGTTTTAAAGACACTTCTGCAAGTGGCTTAAATGCCTTTTAGCATTGAGTTCAGTAATTCAGGGATTAAACAAGGTGCATATCCATAAACTATATCTGTCAGACATGCAAAAATATGCATGGGAATAATATAACTTAAAAATTTAAATAGAATTACTAATGCACGTATATGCTTGAAAACTCCTCTTCTACGCCTTCCTCATAGTACTTGTTTGCGCATGGTTCAGTTTGTTACAATGCTTAAAAAAATTCAATGTAGATGGGTCACTTGAACTACTTCTAGGCAGGAAGTTTTTGTAGCTTACAACAAACAGTATGTGGAGTTGATAACCAACACTGTAGTCAGTTGTTGCATATAAAAGTAGCTTTCTTACTGCACTGGAAAAGTTAGGGAATCAGAGCCACAAATTCTTCTTGTCTTGTCTGACTGCACTCCTGATACGGAGTTCTGAGTATAACACACTCATCCCACTCCCTCTAGCCCAAGCACTCCTACAAGGCAAGCTGAATATCAACTTAAGCATTTTTGTTTCAACTCAAAGGAAGCCGACAAGATCTTGAATTGTGAGAAAATTAGTCTATGAAATTCTTAAACAGAAATGGGAAATTACTCAGGTACTATCTCAAATGACAGTGTGATTAGTACAGACTAAGAGAGGCTTCTCTACTAAAGATAACTAACACTTTCTGACTAACTGGACCTATTTCTGTCTAAGCTGATACATTATCTGTTCCACTTGTTAGAAATTAAAGCTATTGGAAATTAACTTTGTAAAAAGTGTTTGGAACAGGCTCATCTAGTTGACAATGAATTCAGTAGGTAATTGGCTTTGAAGACTCCTGGTCTGACACAGCAGAGCACTTCTTTTGAGTGACGGAATCTTCTTGTAATGAATCTGATATTTAATTATTGTACCTGAAATTTTTAAATTGTTCTTCTTTGGAGCTGTACTAATACACTGTACAATACATGTTGAACATCCACTGTTAGCTTGAGCCTGAAGACAGGAGCAAGGTAGAGTTAATATAAACCAGCACTACTTTCTTGTGCATATGTTTTGTAGCTTTCTCAATTTCTTTTGGGAAAAAACCTGTCACCACCTGAATTAGTGGAACTTGTGTTTCTAGAACTTTATCTCTATATCCAGGATCCTTTCCAAAGATCATCATACCCTTACACCCAAGATATCCTGTGACGTTCCTGCTTCAAGCTGCATTGCAGCTGCTATGTAGCTATATGCATCTGTATTGCTTGCTGACTGCTACCAAGAGTGAAAATAAGTGTTTCATAGACTTCTACCTTTGTGGGGTCACCAATTCCATTTTAGTGTGGCAGTTGTTCTTACTGCTACAACTTTTGTGAAAGTCGTCCTTAAAACTTCTGTCAAATTTTGTTGACATTTGCACCACACATTCCTGGGAGCAGAGTGCTGTTGGTATAAATAAAAACCTGGAGTGGCTGCCAGAGCAGGCAAGGCCTGTTCTGTCCTGAGTTTGTTTTCATTTATTACCTTTGTGCCATCTGACTTCTGCTTCAAAAGCTTGTTTCCTTCCTTCCAGCTCTTCCATGGAGCATGTCTCCTGTACTTACACAGCTTTGTCCTTATGCACATTGTCCTTAAAGTGCTCTGGGTCTGGCCATTGCTGCCCCCTCCCCTCCCACATGTGTATGGGCTCAGGTCCCAAATGACCTGTGAACTGAGCAGAGGGAAGCTGGGACTTGAGCTGTTCCTCCAGTAATGCTGCTTGTGTTTGTGTACCTGGTCCAGGGTCCTTTCCGGGTTCAGAGTCCTGCATGTGAGAGCTGGGCTGGGCTGTCTCTTGCCAGAGCCCTGCTTTGTAATGTGCTCAGCTTTTATTTCTGTGACTTCCTGTGCTCCCTGGCCTAGCCCTGTGTTCACAGGCTGCATGCATCCTGCAGCTCTCCATGCTCCTGGGCCCCTCTGGGGTGGAGTTGCAGGGCCAGGGCAGATGTTTCCCTTTTGTCTTCTATGATTTGTGCTGCTGCCTCTGCTGTCATAAACCAGACTCTGCAGAGAGATGTTGGCAAAGATGCAGGGTGTCACTATATGTACCCAAACCCAGGTTTATTCCACTGGTTCGGCTCCCACAACCAGAGGAAATCTTCCTGTTCCCTGAGTGAAAAAATCAGACCATCCCTGATAGAACCCATCTGTTCAGTTAATTTGTAATGGATAATAAAACTGCATAAACCATGCAGTGACTGTTCACAGTCTGTTAAGAGAGCTAATTCTTTATACACATCATGAGCTTAAGTTTTCACTACTGAGAAAACAGTAGTGTTTGAAAGCAATATCCATAATTATCAGTGTTGTGAATACATGAAGATGGTCTAGTCTGCATAATACAATGACTGCTAATATGGCTGTCCTGGTAAACCTCCTCAGCTCATGGGCATCCTCTGGAGTTTTTCCTGGTTACAAACCAAAATAAATGACATTAACAAAATTACTTCTCTCCCATTTCACCCCAGTCTAGATGGGTATATGATAATGTTTGTGTTTGATGCTTAATCATAAATACACTTTGGTAAATCACTTTTTAGTCCTACTTAACACCTTAGGAGTTAGGGAATATTTTTTTACTTAGTTGTAAAGTACATATGCAAAGTGGTCTTGTTTTCTAGAACTTCTCTTTTAGAAGAAGTCTCTGCTGTTTTGAGTTTGGGTCTGTTATTTCCAGTCTTTGCAAAGGACTGAACACTGATGTTTTTAGCATGCAAAACACTGGTTTTAATTACTTCTATTTTCACCTGAATGGAATTAAAGACAACATTTTCTTAACTTCAAGTCCTTCATTTGAAGCTAAGAACTTGACTGGAAGATGTAAGGTTTTCCTTTTCTCATGTATGATTCAACATTGTTATAATGGGCCAGGTGTGTTATTTATTCCACTTGAAATCTACATGTTAAATAGTAGATATTCAAAAAAGAAAACAGCATGCTTCTTGTTGTGATGCTGGTAAAAAGGATAAATTTTTTGAAAGGGACAAGAGTGGGAAGGTAGTATATAATAGAGGCTAAAAATACAGGATGCGAATTACTGTAACTTTTAAATTACTTGCTTAGAATATGTAACATGGAATATTTATATCCTTAGCAAATACTTGGAAATTTCGTGACCTTTTAATGCTTTTGAACATTTTATGAATAATTATCTCAACAATTTAAACGTATATGAGAGAAAGAAGTGCATTTTTTATTTTAAGATTAATCTTCTTCAATTTTTCCAGTTTGAGCAGAGGAGTTTACTGAAAAATGTTTTCGTCCAATTTTATTTCATTTGGCTATAGATGAGTTACACCAGATACCTGCATTCTCACAAATGTTTGCTTTGTCTGTTTCAGTGATCGCTGTGGAGAAGACCCAAACCAGAAAGTAATCCATGGGGTTATTAACTCCTTTGTTCATGTTGAACAGTATAAGAAAAAATTCCCCCTAAAGGTAGGTACACATTTCTGATTATATTTTTTAATTTAGAATGTCAATATAGTATATACATTATTTGTCCTTTAAAAAAATTCTCTGTTCTAGTTTTATCAGGAAATTTTTGAGTGTCCTTTTCTGAATGAAACAGGGGAGTATTATAAACAAGAAGCTTCGAACTTATTGCAAGAGTCAAATTGCTCACAGTACATGGAGAAGGTAAGGGATTCTTCAATACATATGCAATTATTAAAATAATTTTACTGATGATACATGTTGTCCTCTACAATTCCCATAGTTGTTCTTTGTGTTACGCTTTCATGCAATTGAAATATTACTTTTTAGTGGCATGGTTAATCTGAACATATACTACAAACCTTGCTATGGATGGACAGTCAGTATCAAAATATTTCATAATAAATGATGACTCAGTGGCATGAAAAGTGGAAAAAAAAGACAAAAAATAAAACATACCAGGTTGATCAATATTACTTCCTCCCTTCCTTATTTTCTTTCAGTTTGGAATAGGGTAACATTAGAATTTTAGCAATATGTGGTCAGAGAACACTCAAAATTGTTACAAAACATTATTGAAAATTGCATACTCTGAGGTGTTTTTTTTTTCATTTTGCTTTGTGGTGCATGAAGTTATGTTGTGGTTAAATTACTTGTAATTCTTATATGTATCTTGTTTAAGAAAACAAAGATTAATACAACACTGAGAGTCAGTTCTTGGTCCTTTACTGTCCACACTACTGAGATAGAAGAGTTGAGAAGAGGGCTGTGAAATTGCTTCTAAGCTAATGGTTACACACCTGTGGTAAAATTCAGGGGCAGGCTAAGACTTCAACTAAATCAAAAGCAGTTTTGCCTCTCATTAGCGGTCTGCAGCTGCACTACTCTCCCTAGACTCCCCTCATATTGACAGGGTGTTAGTGCTTTTATGGCAATATTCATATGACTTATGATAATGCATATTTCCTTCATTGAGTTATAAAAAGAGCTTTTATTAATAGCTCAGATGTACTCCTGTACCTATTGAGCAGATGTGTATGTACAAGCAGGTGGACTTGGAATAGTAAAGTGATTCTTAGAGTTCTCTTTTTATTAGGTATTGTAAAACTTTCTCAGAAGAAATAAGTAGTATGGTAAGAAAAATTGGGGAAGACTGGTCACAAGGTTAAAGGGAACAAGAAATTTCAAAATTAAAACCATGGAATGCTGGTAGACATCTAGTAGTGACCAATCCTACTTAATGCTCAGACTAATTATATTCATTTAGTAGTAGCCCAATTCATAAGAATAAATTTAACTTTTCAGCATCCTGCACAAGTTCTTTTGTAACTTTATTATTTACTCTTGTTTTTCATCCTACATATATACTCTGTTGTATATTCTGGTACTATACTGGTTGTCAATATTTCTTCAGCTCACAGCTTAAACTCTTGTCTGCAGGTTTTAGGTAGATTAAAAGATGAAGAAATGCGATGTCGGAAGTACTTGAATCCCAGTTCATATGGCAAAGTCACTCATGAATGCCAACAGAGGATGGTAGCTGATCACTTGCAGTTTCTACATGCAGAATGTCACAATATTATCAGACAAGAGAAAAGAAGTGGTAAGTCTTACAGGTCACAAGAGGACAGAAATTATTTTTGTTTTATTCACTTAGCATTGCAATTTCCTATCTTGTTTCAATGACCTTCTGTGCACATAAGCATTTTCAACTGATGTTACTTATCTAGAAATCCCCATTAAACCCTGAATGACATTTTTCTTTTAACATGTAACTAATTTTTATTCTTCTAAATAAATAGTCAAAACCTTCTTTTTACTGTTAACAGCCCTTCTTTAAGCTAATGCTTTCTCTTTCCTCATCTTAGTCATCTTAAAAACACACTGAAGTCCTGTGTCTTGTAGAATTGATCATATTTTATGCCTGTGTTTTCATTTGTGAGAACCAATGGCTGTGTCTTAACAGATTTCTTCAACATCACTTAACAGGTCATGCTTGTAAAATATTTTGGCTACTTTTCATAGCCACATTTTATTGTCCTAAATATTTTGTGACTTCTCACCCCAAATCCTTTTTACAGAAGGAGATGCTCTTGCAGTTATATTCCCTAGCTGACTAAACAAAAAACATGCTTCTTGATGACTACATGCCTCTTACCTTTGAAAGAATGCTTATTCTTGCATGGAAGATGGTATCTCTTATGTGAAACAAATTATTTTTCACAGTCAAATTCAAATTGTATCTAATAATGGTGTGTTTGGTTTCCAGGGAATTTTTCAAGTTTGATCAGAGTTCAGATCTGTTTTATTTGGTTTCTTTTTCGGGGGGTACGGGGAGGCAAAATATAATAAAAATAGCAATTGCTTGTTTAGAGCTTTTTTCACCTGAGAAAAATTACAAGCTACCACTGGAGGCAAGTAAAAAGTCAAGAAGATAACTATACTGATTTTAGTCAGCTGCTGCTAAGGGAGATTTAGGGAGGCCAAGGTTTAAAATAAACTGGCACACTATTTCTCCACATTAGCCCACCTCTCTTCTTAGAGTCTCTCCTAAAGAAGCTGTATTGGAAGAGTGAGATAGTCATGATGGCAGGACTCAGTAAATACTGTTAGTAGGCCTACTCTTTCCTTTTTTTCTTTTGTCAGTGATCCAATGTTTGTTAAATTTGTTTGGTCGGCGATCCAGTGTATGTTAATTTTTTTCTTTCCAAAAGGTTGGTCTTGTTTCAGTCTTTCAAAAGTTCAGTGTGAAATTATGATACTATATTAAGTGTTAAATTTTTATGTTTCTAAGTGTATTCTATAAAAATGTATCTCTGTTACAGACATGGCAAATATGTATACTCTGCTTCGTGCTGTGTCAAGTGGTTTACCTCATATGATTCAGGAACTACAAAACCATATCCATGATGAGGGCCTTAGAGCAACCAGCAATCTTTCTCAGGAAAATGTGAGTTTCCTAAGGCAGCTGAAATGACTATTTGATTAAGGTTCTTGATTAAGCATTTGCCCTTTTCCTCTTAGTTTATCCTGTTTGGTTTTTTAATTTGCAGCAAGCTTTCATTTGGCATTGTATTTGTGCATGTGTATATTTTGCTAGATCACTTTAGGATGGTGACTTTAGCTATTCAGTGTTTCTGTCTATAATAATACATAAACACAAACTGTTGTACATTCACTCTGTTACTGACTGCACAGGAATGCTTACTATTCTTTGACTTCTGTGTGCATACTAAAAAGTCTCTGGTAGTATAATTTGCTTTCAAATTATTTTTAGGTTTATTGAACTTACTCTTTCAAACTAAGAGTGTCTACACAGACAAATAAATACAGACCCACGAGAGTGGTGACAATTCACAACCTTATGTAGATAATTTCAAGGTGTGAAATACTTGTCCTATTGTGTATATTATGTACTTTGAAATATTTTTAATGTGTGACCTGAGAATGTATTTGGGGAGTTATGCTACAGAGCCAGTTCTTTGCACACTGTGCACTTGTGCCTGCCAGCTTGTCTGTGTAGGGACTTCTCCAGCTCATGTCAGTCATTTCTCTGTAGAATGTGATGCTGGAATGTAGTGCACGAATTTCAATTGGTAACTGTCCTATGTAGAAAAATGTAAAGGGATCATCCAGATTTTCAGTCTCTGAAGTCACTGTGTAGGAGAAGCAGCAGTTTATCATATCAGTTGTCTGGTTGCTGTATTTATGCTAGCATTAATGCTTTTTGAAAAGGCTAATAAAGGATTCTAGGGAAAAATTAGATGGCATGAGAGCAGTATAGACTCAAATCTAGGTTGCATAGCAGGAATGTAAATGTAGCCTAGACTTTATTTCCAAGACATGCTCTAGCACCATAGTGTGAGAGTACAGCAATGCAGAATCCATCCTCTTGAAAATCACTGTGGTATTAACTTTCTCAAAAAATATATTAGTAAAAAATCTACAACTAATGTAGATATGTTTGTGTTAGATACTACTACTTGTCTCACTAACTTGCTTTCTGTTATATCTACCCTCTTTAGATGCCAACTCAGTTTGTGGAGTCAGTTTTGGAAGTACACAGTAAATTTGTCCAACTGATCAACACTGTTTTGAATGGTGATCAACACTTTATGAGTGCCCTTGACAAGGTAATTTTCACTTTAGTAAACAAAGCATTGGAGAACAAAATCCAAGACCCTGATTCAGGCTCACCAAAACTCTTCACAGCATCAACACATGTCCAATGATAGTTCATGTGCAGTCCTTCTAGTTTAGAACTGCAGTGAAGCAAAAGCCAGTCCAGTGTAAAGGAAAAGATACATTAAAGGAGACCACTTTAATACTTATTTTCTGAAAGAAAGACCTTTCCTTTCATCATATTTCAAAACACAAGAATGGTGCTGATCCATTCAGTGTAAATATAAGTGCAGATAATAAATAGGCAACTGGCAGGTTTTGGGAGGTTTGGTAATTCTTACATGCATTTGAACTTGAATTTGCTTGCTGAAATAATGTTTATCTCTGAATGCTCTTAGTATTCCACAGAATCTTTGCTTAGATTTTTCAAGTTGACTACAAAGAATATCTGGAAACTTAAATTATTACAATCACTGCCACTATAGGTAGCTTTTTCCAGAAGAAAGCTGCACTTGGATTTAAATAATAAATATAGGGAGACTTGCTGCTCTTTTATTTGAAATGCATAGCCATGCAGGTATTCAAGATAATAGTTCTAATAGCATAAATTTTAATATTAATCATTATTATTTATAACTAATAAATATATTCTCTTTCTTTAATTTCTTGTCACAGGATGCACACATATAGTTCATTGCTCTTTTCTGGTGTGTGTAGTAGTTGTAGTTTGTAGTTAATGTCAAAGTCCTGACATTAAAATCAAAGCTTTGATGAATTTCAGTCAAGGTTAACCTGAAAAGGCATAATGAAAAAGGTACCAGTGATGGTACCAGTAGTAGTTACCATCTGTATTTGTGACTTTGATAAAATAATTATTTAGCATTTTAAAACAAATACTTCAATGCCAAATACATTTCTCTCTCCATTGCAATTAATGTCATGTACCAGAAGGTGGAGTTACATGAGACTGACAACTTCATTTGCTGGCACGTAGGCAGCGTACTTCCTCTTAAATACATCAGGTCTTCATTGATCTTTCTTACAATAAATACTTAATATATTGATTTGCTGTTAATTTTTGATGGTGGATATCAAAATTGCTTTTGCTGCCTCCAGTATTATTGCAAAAGAGTGCTCTATCTCTAAAGAGTTTCCTATTTCTTGTTGAGTCATGCATTCTTTTCTCAGAGGAATTCTGGAAATTTTGGAATCTTGAGGTAGTGTACAGAAGAGTTCCTTGTCAGTTTGTCCTTATAATAATAACAACAACATATATCACAACGACAACAATATTTTCCTTCTATGGAGGAACTATAACTCCTGGGAACTATGGTCATTCAGTATTTTTGGTTCACTGTTAGTTTACAACTCTAATTTAAATGTGACATGTACTTTAGAAACTCCATTATTTTTTTCATTTCTAAACTGCTGTTACTCTTTCCTTTTTCATCTTATTCTTATTCTTATTCTTATTCTTATTCTTATTCTTATTCTTATTCTTATTCTTATTCTTATTCTTATTCTTATTCTTATTCTTTTCTAAAAACCATATTGTTTTTACTCTACTGCTTCAAATTTCCACTTTCAACAATATATTTTTCTTCTCTTCAGTGTATGAAAAAATCCAACAACCAAAAGTGCTTTCATTTCATACTGTTGTGAACACATCATACGAGTTTTTCAGCTCAACATACATGGTGTTGATGTGCTGCTACTGCTCAAATCAACTTTTTCTGCACTTACTCCTAAGTTTCTCTCCATCTATTCCTTTGGACCATAATATTGCTGTATGCCAAAATTGTCATACTTTTGTGACGTTTCTAATCAGAACTTAATTTGTTCTTTGGTTTTCTGTAATTATTTTTCCACTTTTACTTAATTCTCAACTTAAAAATGTTCAACAACCAAATTCTGATAGAGCAGTATTTTAAACTTTTTTATTAGTTGTTTATTTTTTTATCCCCTTTCATATAGTTCAGTTTTATAGGATCTCAGATGGTCTTTGCCCTGAGGATTTTTTTGATTTCTTCAAATTTTATAAAAGAAAAAATTTTAAGTCATTGACAATTTTTTGCTCCATGTTTTTATGTAGGCTTTGACATCAGTAGTTAACTATCGGGAGCCCAAGTCGATCTGCAAAGCACCTGAGTTGGTAAGTGATGCCCACAGAATAATAATTCTTGTATATAACCATCAAATGAATTGCCATAGGGCCTTTCACATGCATGTCCACTCTCACACTGGGTCACACTCAGGTGTGTATTTCAGCAGTAACAGCTTAAGATGCACACACATTTTGTGAGTTTGCAAAATTGCTATGGTTCTCATTTTTTATATAAACTGTATTTTCTGTGGATGTAGAATGTATCATTTGCCCATGAATACAGCCCTTGTATAGAATGTGAAACTGTAGACTATAACTACTTTGTGTTTGAACTATTATAGAAATTTGGAAATACTTTGGCATATAACTGTTCTAAAGCTTGACAAGTAGATTTGGGTTTGATTTTTCTTTTTTTAATTTGAGCTGGCCAAATACTGTGACAACTTGTTAAAGAAATCAGCAAAAGGAATGACAGAGAATGAAGTAGAAGACAAGCTTACAAGTTTCATCACTGTTTTCAAGTACATTGATGACAAAGATGTATTCCAAAAGGTAACTTTTCCTATTCAATAATGATTAAAATGTCACAATTAAAGCATACTTGAAGAATGTGGTTATGCTTCTTAAAATCCTCATCCTGTTTTTTTAATGCAGTTCTATGCCAGAATGTTGGCAAAAAGATTAATTCATGGTTTGTCTATGTCTATGGATTCTGAAGAAGCAATGATAAATAAACTAAAGGTAAGGTAAATATTCTTCTAACACAAAATAAAGAAATGTAGGAGTATGTAGTATTGAGAGGGAGCAGCAGAGGGTGCCAGAGGTAACTTAACAATCAGTAAATCTGTTTCCAATAGCTGAAGGGAAATGATAGTTTTTTGGTAGTCTATGAAAGATAAAAGGCTGAGTATTACCTAGGCATTTGAGATTTTTATGAGGTTTTGGATAATTTTATTAGCTGTGTTCAAATCATTCATTTGGCATTCAAAAAGTACCAAGGACTTTCATAAACATGTCCATCTTTTGATTTTATGAAGCAATATTTTTCATATAGATTAATGTATGTAAGATGAAACTGAGGTAAATGTGATAATTTTATTTTACAGTGTTTGTTTTTTATTGTAACTAGTGTTTTCTGTAAATATGAAACACTTCTGCTGACTAGATTTCCATATTGTATTAGTGAGGGAACATAGTTTATATGATGAATATATACGAATATATATGAATATATAAATTTATATGATGTTTTCACTTTGAAACCTGTTACAATTTTTCTTCACAGCAAGCCTGTGGTTATGAATTTACCAGCAAGCTCCATCGAATGTATACAGACATGAGTGTTAGTGCTGATCTCAACAATAAATTCAACAACTTTATCAAAAACCAGGACACAATCATTGATTTGGGAATTAGTTTTCAGATATATGTTCTACAGGTACTAGTGTGTGTTTATTGCTGCTGAATTATTTGTACTTCTTTTTTATGTTCTGATAACAAATATACTGTTTTTCTAATTTATAATTAAAAAATCAACCCACTGTGTCACTAAACAATAGTGATATAAAATTTCAATCTCAATTAATACCTCAGTGGGGTGTGCAGAAGGTGCAGTAATAAATGATCAGTAAAACTTCCTGAGTCAATTGATTATCTTACGACATAATGTATACTATACATCCACTTAAGAGTGTTATTTTTTAAACATATATATGTTGTATGAAAATGTTAATGCTTTTATTTTTCCCAATACTTTTAGGCTGGTGCATGGCCTCTAACTCAGGCTCCTTCTTCTACATTTGCAATTCCTCAGGAACTGGAAAAAAGTGTACAGATGGTAGGTTAGTAGGTGTAAACATGTGGAAAATATAAAATAACTCCAAATGAAAAAAAATCATCACTGTAACAGAGCAAAACTTGAGCTGCTACATTTTGATTGTAAATGATGGCTATCATGTTTCCAGTCCATGTGCAATGTGGAAGGGTCACACAAATACCTTGCTGAATTTATCTGTGTATTTCTGTGCTTTTTCACTTCTCTCTTCTGCACTTCGTAATTGCTGAGAGAGATGCTAATAAATGCAATCAAATGAACTGGGTTGGTTCTTACCTTCAAAACCAACTCCTATATATTTAGATAAAAGAAGATTCTATTTCTAATATTAAATCGGACCCCTCTTAATAGCAATTAAGATGCATATACAGGTTTCTTGTTCCCTATTTCATAGAAGCTGTTCAAAGTCAAGCTTTGTACAAACTTCTCTATAGCTCATTTTATGATTTCTTAAAGCAGTAAAAGTTTTGCTTTAGCCAAATATTTTCTTCTAATGTCATTATTTCTGCTTTGTAGAGGTATTTTGTTGCTTTTGATGATATTATTGTGTTCTAAATGTTACCTGTACAAAGTTTATTAAAATACAAAATATTTGTGTTGATCTTTGCTAAGGTGTATTTTATGGTGAGGTACAACTTAGGCAATACAATTTTTTTATTACTGGACATAAGAGATTTTTATAGCTGTTTTTATACCTTAAATTGTTATTTGATATAAGTTATGATGGCAAATATCTTCTTCTGCAGTGAAGGATCTTTTTCTTATATTACTACTCAGTATTAGGACTACTTATTCAGCTTCAATTTCCACTTAAGTGGCACTTGGTTTTAGCAATATAATAGTTTCCAACCTACACTACAGGATCACCAGGTGACTGATGAGATTTTGCTGTCTTTGGGGGTTTAAAACAGGAGTATAGTCAATTGTGCCTCTTGGAAAATTGGTACAGAATTGTGTATTAGAAGCAGCTCAGAGTCTGGGTTGCTTGCCTAATTTCACTGTTTTGACATTTTAAAGGAGCAAAGTTATTCATATGTCATCTAGCTAGAGATCAGTGCTTTAATTTAAAATTCCTTAAAGAAACAGAACATGACTTTGAGGGAGGAGTCTTTGAAAATTGTCTGACAATATCTTTATTTAATGACCAGTTTGATCATTTGACCCATGGAGAGAGTTCTCTTAGGATTCTAGCAAGGATTTAGAAAGAAAAAAAAAAGTTTTGCAATTGCACTCTGAAGTATGTGACAACTTCTGTAACTGGACAACCCCTTCAGCAGCTTTTTCTGAGACTGCTGGAACTTCCTGTAAATGTATATTTACCTGTGTGGTGTACAAATACTAGTTGTCATACTGTGCAAACTTGTGGGTGGAGAAAGACCTAATTCCTAAAGTGTTCAAAAGTCCCTGTTTTAATGTTTTCTTTCCATGTTAATCAGAGTTGCCATACCAAACGAGAATAAGCCAAATTGGTGTGTGTACACAGTGTTGGCATTGTGGGGTTTAGAGAGTTTGATCCCATTTTAGGGGAAGATTCTTTGAATCTGCTTAAGTTTTTTCCTTACCAGAGGTAGACCTTAAATTAGGACTGTGTCATCACTCATCTTCTAAAGGAAAATGCTGTCATGAGCTCATCTGCAATGTTTTCATCCAGTGTGATGGACATAAAATCAGTGTTTCTTCATTAGGGTGGTAGCGTGATGATAAGCTATTGTGAGTACTTATATGTATGACTAATTGATGTTCGTTTTGTTTTGCAGTTTGAATTATTTTACAGTCAGCATTTTAGTGGAAGGAAGCTTACTTGGTTACATTATCTTTGTACAGGTAAAAATAAGTGCTTTGCTAAACTTACAATCTAACAGTTATTTGCGATAAGTTCTTTTCAAAAGGCAAAAGACTGAGGAGTTGGAACATTATCTAGCATTTTAAGTCAACAGACATTTTTTGTGTTATAAATTAATTTAATATTTACTACTTAGAATTTCCAAAATCTGTGTTTTGTAAACTTGCATACCTGTGATTTAATAAATCTTAGTAAAACTAGAGTTGTATGTTCTTAACTGCAAAAAAGCACTGCAGAACTGCTAAGTTAATGACAATTGCCTTGGAATTGTTTCTGTAGTGTAGATGTTCCTTACATAAATACTAAATAATTTAAAGAACGCATATTATACTATTTTAACTGAGGTATGTGAGTATCAGCATAAGTACATACTTATATTTACTATATAGGAATAGATGTTAAAACACCTCAGAAGATGTATATTAAATTATAGTTTATTTTACTAAGTGTCAGTCAATTGTGTTTTATTTTAAGTGCTTTCAGTATCAGGCTTTAACAACTTAGCCCTGCAACATACCACATGGAGGTGAAAACCATACTAGCCTACAAGAATATAATGTAATGAAAATCTAGTTCTGGTAATAGGAGGTTGCTGTTAACTCACACTCACCTTGCACAGAAAATCTAAATCTGCTTTCAGGTAGATTTCTTCAGTGCTTTTTGTTTTTCATGGGAATTTTAAAAATATAAGAATATGAAAAAATTTTGGTGGACACATATTTTACTTTGTTTTTAAATCTTTCCTGTGAACAACTTTCTTGTTAATCAGGATTCTGTGTAAGCTGTTGATTGACGTTTATGCATTGCAATGTATTAATGTATTGCAATGTATTTGGAATTTTTTTTTGTTATTATTATATAATTATTATATATTATATTGCACTATTTTTCTAGTATTCATAGATAATCGGGATGAGGGAGGTGTCATAGGCCACATTGTATATGGTAAATTCACAGCATCAGTTGGCATTGTCCCTTTTCAAGTGTTTAAATACAGGCTTGGGTTGGATGTCTGGAAATGTAGGAGGAGCTCTAGTAGTTAGGCTTCAGATGACTTTTCAGAACCTTTACTCAGTTTATAAAATACTACTTGTATCATTACAGGTGAAGTAAAAATGAATTATTTGTGCAAACCTTATGTAGCCATGGTCACAACATACCAAATGGCAGTGTTGCTTGCCTTCAACAACAGTGAGACTGTCAGCTACAAAGAGCTTCAGGACAGTACACAAATGAATGAGAAGGAGCTGACAAAAACCATCAAATCTTTGCTTGATGTCAAAATGATCAACCATGACTCAGACAAGGTATGCCATAATGAGATTAAAAAGTTTCATGTTTTCAGTCTTGTCACTCTGGTGTTTGATGAGGACTGTTTTTTAATATCCATTGTTTACATATTTTTCTAAGCTTTATTTTTGACCCTTGTGAAAAATTGTAAATCTCTACTTATAAGGAAAGAGACAGGAGGCAGTAACCTGTCATACAGGCTTTCTATGCCTATAGCAGCATGAAAAGGTAATAATGCAGGGACTCTTTATTGTTTCTGTTGCCTTGCTTTCAAAGTTGTACTGAATCACAGAAAGGAGCTTGACTAGTCAACCATAGTCTTACAGTGATCCTAAAAAAATATTTGTGGGATTTAGAGACTGAAAGCAGCAGCAGCCATGTTCTTCCTTGCTGACAGTTTACAGGAACAAGAAAGAGAGCTAGAGAATTTCTGTGAGAGGATTTTTGCTGCAATTTGACAGACTTACCATTCCATGAATTTCTTGTAATTCCAGTAATATCTGAGCTTTGTTTGTGATTGAGGGAGTAGTTGATACTTCTTTTTCTGCCTCTATCTCATCCTTCTGTATAGCCTATGTGAAACCTTTTTTCCCATACAGCAAAGGGCACAGACTTTAAGTAACAAACACTGCAGAAGTGCCTGTGCATCCTATACAGACATTAGCATGTGCTAATGTTCACCCAGAAAGCTTACTATGCAGACAGTATCAGACAGAAGAAACTGAGATAAGCTGTTCAATTCGCTTACAAGAAGAAATTCAAAGCTGCTCTGATAGCTGCTTTTGTTTTTAACCAGGAAAATTTTAGAAAATGGAAAGTGAGATTGCAAGGAAGATCTGATGCTTGGCTGAAGCATAGGACATGCTTTCAATATCTAGAAATGAGATCAGTTTGGAACAATTGCTGGGATGATGTCTGTTAAACCACATGGGTCAAATAAAACACTGGGAGCTATTACAGGAAACAGTGAGACCTCTAATAATCTTAGAACATTGCCTGTTATTTAAAGGATTTACATTTATTTATGTCCATTGTATAGGGTTCACCCAGTTTCTTAAAGTTTATATCACAGAAGAAGGAATAATACAGCTTTCTAACCATTTAACTTTTTAATGTTCACCACTGCATTTTCCAGTTCTTTACCTTCCAGACTATTGTATTCAAGTGTCTTTACTATTTCTGTTTTCTTTGCACTCCATCCAACAATGTGATAGTAGATCTGTAGACAGTCTATCAGATTACTTATTAAATAAACAAGTGTGCTTTGGTGGCTTAAGCAGTGGAATTCAATACACAAACTTCTCTTTACCTGTATCTGAGCCAAACAGAAAAGTACAGTGTAATAAATGTTGTAGTTTACTTTTGCTTGCTTGTTCATTTTTTGAACAGGTGTAGGGGAAGGAGCATGAGAAGCTTTGGGCAAAATCTTCAGTGGTTCATGCTCAATACACAATTTATTTTGGTTTATATTCAACCATGTCAGCAGAATAATGCTAAAAGTTAATGTTAGCCTATTTTTTGTTAGCTTATTGTTTTTGAAGCTCTTGGTCTTTCTCCTTTCGTGTTATATTTTCTATACTATGCCTGGTATCCTGGTTTTAATATATATTGTAATCAAGACTATTTGTCTCAAGATATAAAATTAGAATTAATATTGGTTTGAGTGCATATTTAGATAAATATTTTCTGTGTTTACTAATATGCTTGTGCTTTAGACAGTTTGGCAAGATTCTAAGGTCTCAGAATCCCAGTAACTTTATTCTGCTGGAAATTGGTAATACTTGTGCAAACTCTTACCTGGAAACTGCAGAGATCTGTACAGCCATGCTGTGTTGAATGTAAAGATGTTTTTACTGCAGGGGGGGAAAAAAAAAAAGTGTGTGTGTGTGTAAAAGAATTGAGATTAATATTAATTGAGATTAATAATTAATAGATTCCAACTACAAATCTGAATTTTTTTCTGTATATGTAAGACCCTAACTGCAACTTTTCAAACTAAATTGTTACTATTTTCTGGTACCATTCCTGATTTTTAGAAACTATTCTCTATTGCAGGAAGATATAGAGACAGAGTCTACATTTTCATTAAATATGAACTTCAGCAGTAAACGAACAAAGTTTAAAATTACCACATCAATGCAGAAAGACACGCCACAGGCAAGTATTCTTTGGTGCTTCTAGCCTGAATAGCTCTGAAAGCTTATTTTTCTAAAATGGAATTTACTGTGTTAGTTTGGTGTAGTAAGCAGCTATCAGATTGCCTAAGATTTACAGAAGAAATTTTGTAGGTTTGAAGCTTAAGAACACAATTTTTTTTTACTTAAAATACAGGCAAGAGAATATGAAATAGGGAACAAGAAAGTAGAAGAAAAAGATAAACAAAATGGTAATACCAAATGGTATTGATGTTTAGTCTATATCATGAGACTTTTTTGTTGCTGGTATTTATAAAAGCAACTTGCTGCAAGAACAGCAGAACCAATCAACTGCTTTCCTATGGTTCTGTGGCCTTTGGCAACTAAAATCAACTACTGTGTTGTTAATCCATGTTCTCAGCATATCTCTTGAGACACAGGATTTTGTACAAATAGGTAGGTATTGCCAAACTCAATACATTATGGTCAATTCATAGCAAAATGTTGGTTCAGATGCCTCTCTCATACCTTCTACTGACTTTCATGAAACCTGATATCCTTGATTTATGAACATACTTTTCCTGGAATTGAACTACACCTGCATTTTTGTATTAGTTCACCACTTTTAATAAAGTAAAAAGTATAGATTCAAGATACTTTTATTTTTTTGTCTTTATTGGTCATACTGTATTTTGAGCATTGCTGTTCTTCCTGTGTGGCAGGAGATGGAGCAGACCCGAAGTGCTGTAGATGAAGACAGGAAAATGTATCTTCAAGCTGCTATTGTCCGTATCATGAAAGCGCGCAAAGTGCTGCGACATAATGCTCTTATTCAGGAGGTAAGAGAAAGTCCTTGAGCTTGATTTCATGAAAATGGTTAGGATAGTAGGGTAAAACATCTGACTACAAAACTCAGCCATGTGGAAACCAGTACTCCAGTGAAATTAGTGAGAACTTCCCTGGGGTTATTTTGAACTGCAGTACTGGATCCCTCAATCTTGTAAATGTGTCTTAGCACCAAAGCATTAAGTTCTTGCTCTTTCCTGTTAGCTGGTTCTATGCCAAGAAACGTTGTATCCTGTAAAAATCATTGCCAGAGCTATGGGTTCGGTTGAAAACCTGAACAGGGATATTCTAGTACGGAATTTCCACAGAAGCACTTAGCCAATTTTGGTCTAATCATAATTTTATTATAAATCATGGTTTAAATTTTAAAAGTTGTCTGAGTATGGAGACATGCACTTTTTAATTTATCTTTTCCACAAAGTGGAACAGTTCTCTAGATTTTTTTAGATTCCAGATTAATGACCTGTGAACTGTCACAGGCTGACTTGGAAGGAAGTGCTATTTCTTTAGTTTTTCTCCCGCTTTCCCATCTGCTGGTTGCCTGCCTAATTGTATTTTTCATTCCAGCCTAACATCTGCTCCTTCCAACCAGTTCCCAGTTTTACTTTTCTCAAACTTCCAAAACTCCTTCTTCAGTTTAATTAATTCTTGTGTCTATGAGCCTTGTTGGATGGCCTCAGAGAAGACTGGTGGGAAGGGGAATAAAGATTCCTGATTTATTCAACCATTTTGAGCATGGAGATGGAGAGACATTGAGTAATTTGTGGTGGTAGAGGAAGCAATTTACCACACTCACTACCTAATTTTTATTTCTTAAAAAAAAACTAGCAGCAACAGGGAGTTTGTAAGCCCAGAAGATGCAGTGTGAGATCTTTTAAAGGTTTTGGATATTGAAGAAGTGTTTTGAAATATTTTGAAAGCAAGCTTAATTTGAGAAATCTGATTTTGAATATCTAAAAGATGAGGCAGCATAGGTGCTGGTTTCTCTCAAATCTTTGTTTATTTGGTTTCCCGTTATTTAAATAATCTGTGCGATTATGATGAAATCATGTAAGAATTTGCAATTAAAACTAGAGAATGATAGGCAAGCAAGCCCTCTCACCTTTGAAAATATTTTTTCTGCCCACTTTTAAATTATTAGAAAAATTTCCTGAAATGTACTTTGCTTGACACCAGTTTATAAGGGTGAAATAGATTACAAATCTTTGTTTTGGAAACAAATCCTTTCTGGTTGCTTCGTCCGTGTGACAGAAGGGCCACTTAAATGCCCCTGCTGTGTTTTGCTTTTGCAGGGCTCTTGCAGAATAGTAACATTAGGACCTGTTTCTTCAGCTTTGCAAGAACGGTGGATATTTTCATGGTTACTCAGTTAAAAATTAAGTAGAGAGTATAGTTGTGATATTGTTACTAATTCTGGTGCCATTGTTATTTTTGTTATGCTGTTTATTTTCTTATATATAATGTATCAATTAAAATGTGCTGTTGGAGTAAGAACTACTTTTTTTCTGAAAGGAGCCTGTTTACTATGAATAGTTAATATTTTCTCACCTAGTTAGTATTTTTTTTCTTAGCTATAAGAGCAGGATTATACTGTTAGAGAGATATTTGAGAGACTTCTAACTCTAATGTAGTTAACTCTGATTCTAACACTTTGACTACAGCACCACACATTTCAGTTAGGGTGAGGTGTCGAAGAAAATACTCCAGGCCCTTGGTAAATCTGTATGTGTCAGGATGTGGTCTTTGTGGAATTGTTAACTGTTAGATACGCCCTGGTAATTTCAATTCTAGCTCAGTGTTGCAGTCACCTGCAGGATGGTGTAGTTTTTCCTATAAAATGAGTAAGTCTGGAAGATTAGTGGAGGGGAGAAGTCAGAGCAGTCATTCCCAGAAAAGTTTTATTCTGGCCATCAGGTATTTCTGTCTGTCCTTCTTACCTGTACTGTCTTCGATAAAAGAAAAGTTACAACAAGGAAACCCATACCAATACAAAATTCTTTTTTTCGTTCTCTCTGTCTGAAGTAAATACATGAAGTGTGGTGATGACAATCAGCTTCAGTGGAGGGCTAAGTTAGGTGAAATCCGAGCAGAGCAGATCTATCAGCTTGTTAGCACCCAGTTTCTCCTCACTTGTACTGCTGTAGAACATACCAGACCCTTGGCTGTTAGCCCAACCAAACTCACTCTTTTGAGCTTTTTGTTTGCTTTGCTGGGTGAGTTCCACCTGGTGAGTTCTGTTGGCTCACAGAGGGCCCCAGCAAACCTAAGAGCTGGGACAAAGCCAGCCATGAGGAGTTGTAAAGAAAACTGAAAATTCAGCTGAAATAAAAATATTTTTTTACAGAAGAAATAGGAAACTGCAGGCAAAATATATTGTGACACTTGAGTAGTAACATCTTCTGTTTGAAAAAATTTCCTACTCATAGATTTGCATGTTCTGTTATTACACACAATTTCTTCCCCTTTTCTACAAGAGAATGGGCAAAACTGGGAACTGCTAAGAGACATCTAAAGTTTTGCCTGAAGTGGCAACTTCTTCCACAATGCAAATATAGATTTGTTTTTAAAATAACTTCTTGCTGCATGTATTAAAAAGTTCCAGCATAGCCAGATGGAACTCAGGAAATTGTAGGTCTGTCTACAATGACTGAAGAAAAAGAAGTTCATCCTGGTTTTCTCCAATTGTGTAGGGGCCAAGGTTAGTGGTAGGGGAACTCCACTGTGATAGTAGTGAAGAAATGTGTTAATATTATCTTAATTTTTAATGTGGATATTAATGTGGATATTCATCTGTACTGTGACAAATGAAGCAAGCAAGAAGAATTAAGAGATCTGGGGAACATGTAGCCAAAGTAACTAGTGAGCTAACCAGTCAGTTTCACTGTCTTGACACTAATACATAGAGATACTTTCTTGGTTGTTATAAATTAACTATTCCAGGGTTATTTAATCCTGTCTTTAAAAGAAAAATATACTGAATTTGCCTTAAAAACTTTAGCAAATATTTAGATTATATTTATAACTGTGAAAAATAAAAATAACACCAAAAAATGTGTGTTTCTTTTGCAGGTAATTAGCCAATCAAGAGCAAGGTTTAACCCAAGTATCAGCATGATTAAGAAGTGTATTGAAGTCCTGATAGACAAACAGTACATAGAGCGAAGCCAGGCCTCTGCAGACGAATACAGTTATGTAGCATGATGTTGCTATCCTGCAGGTATGATTGTAAGGAGATCATTGCTGTCACTGTTTGGTGTGTTCCTGTGGGAAGAGGCAGGCCTGTGCCTCCATAATTGGTCACTTGGCAGCCCCTGTTTTTCTGCTGTTTACAACATCACCAGTGCCATGTCATGAGCGTCAATGAAAATGCCTATAGATATTTCAAGCTCATGTCATTATGACATTTCTTAAAACTTTACTAAAAGAATGAGTGAAGTATTGCTGAAATGTGGAGAATTGGTTGGGTACCATGCTTTTTTTTTTTCCCCCTCCCTCCCCTTTCACGTTTGCAGTTGATGTTTTTTAATGTATCTTAAGACAAAGTAAAAAAAAAAAATCACACAAAAAACCTAAATATTGTAATATGACAGATAACCTAATAATTGTATCTACATTAAAATGTAAAAAAATGACGAACATGATACTGCTGCTTGTCAAATAAAAAAATAAAGTTATATAATGTGTCTCGAATGATTGTAGAGCTGGATATAACATTAATATCTGTACATACTATTCAGGCCTGAAGAGTAGAAATAATGTTACATGTTTGGATTTTGGATAACCTCAGAAGTAGGTCTGACATAACAACTAATTTATACAAAACTGAATACCAGGTATGTCGTGTTTGATGTGATTATAACAAATATTTATGGTTAAGTGCACATCTTGTTTTCTTGAGATTAGGCTAATTTACATTCTCAGTGCCTAAAGGCCTCCCCTGTGTCTGTAATCCCACACTGTAGGAATACGTTACAAGAGAATATAAACTGACATTTGAGGGGATTTAAGTGGTGTAGTTCACAAACACTTAGGAATAGTAATCATGAGCATCAAAGATAGAGTTCAGTGGCTTGTGAAACCACCTTCTTAATGGGAAAGCATATAGCAGACTGATAACTGAAAAATGTTTTTTCTTTAATGTATTGGATAGAAACACTACATGGATGGGTATCTGTGTTTGTTTCCATATAAACTCATACTGCTTGTTTCTTGTTTTCTCTCCTGACTCCTATGGTTGTTTTTATCATGTTTTGTTTTCCTCTGCCCCAATTAGATTTCCAGCTGTTAGAGTGAGACAAGAAATCCACAGGCTATTTCATGTCCTGTGTTGTTCATCAGGGTTGGCATGGTGACTGTTCACTCTCAAACAAGCAAACTATAATTTTAAGAGGTACTAACTCTGCCACTGGAAGTGAATGGAATTTGAGAGCATTGAGAGTTTGAACACACTGAATGCCTGCTGCAGAAAAGAGTTTCCTCATGGCTATGCGGGCAGTTATGGCAGGATAAATATTAAGTTTAAATGTTCTATTTTTCCCAGATTTATTTGTGTGTATATAAAAATACAAATGTAGATATATACTATTTGCAGTATTTTTTAGATTGTGTAGTATCACCTACTAAAAATCCACACTCAATAACTAATTTTAAAGAAAAGAAACCTTTGGAGGGAGCTTTTTACTCTCTTTTTCTTTTTTCTAGTTCTTGTTTGAAAGGCTTCTCTCCCAGCTCTCAGGTTGATGCTGACTCTTATTTCTTAAGTGGTATTGCATTCATATGCTATCTAGAGGGTATAGGAAACTTTCTATGGTTAACTAGGAAATGCATCAAGAAGTGGTGCTATGTCTTTCTCATGTGGATTTTGCTAAGGATGAATAAAGGGTAATAAAAAAAATGGCACTAAAGATTCCTTCCATATTTATAGTGTTTTATCCCACTGTGCTAAGATCTAGATTTTTTATGTGGATTTAAGTCTTCAAGAAGTTAGGTATTTTAACTAATAGTAATATGGTGCTGTAGATCATTGTCTCAAGTGTTAATTTAGAGTTCTCTCTTATGTGGTGAGAGACAGCACAGGTTCTTATACTGTCACCAGGTGTAGTAAACAGGAGACACATCAGCATAGATTTTGACTGGAGTGACTTCTATTTCAGTGTAGAGCATTTCTGTGCTTTATAAAAGAAATAATTTGTTACATCTTAAGACATTAAATAGGGGCAATATTCTATTACATAATAAAATTTTAAAAAAGGAAAAAATATTTCCTGAATGCTGAATTAGCAGATCCTTTCTCCAGAAAACAAACTAACACTGACACCAAAGTTTTTGGAAACAAATCTTGTGTTTTATTTTGTAACTTGTATTTGAGTCAACAGATTTTAAGCTTGTTCATAAAGGGGTTAATAAAAGCTTTATTTAAATATAGATTCCAGCAGCAAAATTTTAAGGTCGAGTTTGAAGAAGGCTTGTCTAATTTCTTTTCAGAATTGTTTCATAGGCAACACAAGAACTTCACTGTTCTAGCCCAAACGTGCAAGGTTTTAACATTACCTTATCTCTCAAGTTTTGCATACCTAAACCATCATTTTGGGTTTTAGGTAAGCATGCTGCTGAGTTGAGACATGTTTAGTGAGTTAAAAACATTCATCTATTTCAGTGCACTTGGCATCCCCAGATGATGTCTTTCATAATTACACACAAACTCAATCTTTTTGGTGCCTCTTAAGAAAATGTTGTTATAGCTGGGAAACATTTTGAATTTTACTTTATAAATCACACCTTCCCCCTCAGGAAAAAGTAGTGCAAAATTCAGACCCCCTGTAGCTGGGTTATCTCACTGAAATCATGGCTGGCACACAGAGATGCAGTTTACAGTGTGGAGCTTCAACCTGATAACCAATACTTTTGGCAAGTGTAGGCTCAAAATATAAAGTGCTAATGGGTATTAACAGGAGGGGCAAATTGTAAAAAAGAGAAGATAGCCAAAAATACCATACAGTTTTAATTTTTGACTAGAAGAAAAGTTTTTACTAGTACAGTTACTGGTATAACTGTACTGCTTTTTTGTTTGTTTGTCATATGCCTATTGACATGTATGAACCACTAGTGTATAGGAAGCCATAGGGCTGAGTGGAAACATAATGGTTTCATACATCTCATACATGCCTAATATGAAAATGCATTTCACCTCTGATATTGGGTACTACTGATCATTCTTAGGCTAACTGAAAAGGTGTTTCTATGATGTTCTCATAGAACATCTGTCTTGAGACTAATTGTCTAGTTTTAGGAATGAAAAGTGTGTGCCTGCATTTTAGTGTGTTCATACACACAGGGCAGCCAGAGCTGTGAAAGATATTTAATCACCATAACATAAACAGTTTGCAAAGCAGCGAGCATCATTACTTTCAATGAGTATATCACCTTTCCAAATAAGCAGAATGCAGAAATTGGTCAGTGGAGCAATAAATTTTATAAACTGATATCTTTCAATTATGCTTAGAAAGACATTTCTTATCCTTAAAAAAGTTAAATTTAAAAACAAGTACTGCAACATAGTATTGATATTGAGCATAAATTCTTTATACCCCAGATAGGTAGGTCTGTCCATGCTTTACAAATATGGTAAGTACTTAGAGTTAATTAATCTAAGATATCACAATGTATGAAAACATATTCTCCAGAAACAATTGTTCTTGCACTGATTATTTTCTCATATTACAAACCTGAATTTGTCTTTCTTGGTTTATGGTAAGTTGTACTGCACTTCTGAGCTGATAAGAAAACAGCATTTTTCAATTTTGTTAGGGAAAAGAAGAGGAAGGGTCAAAAAAGTGTTTGAGTATAATAATTTAAGACTGTGCAAGACTTTGATGAACACATGTGTGTGGTTTTAAAGGGGGGGGGGGATGAATAAATTTGATGGTAAAAGTAACCAAATATCCATATACATATGGATGCTTGGATGTACATTTGTTATTGTCTCCATTCTGTGGAATTGACAATTGCATCAATAAGGGAAGAACATAGGAGGCAACAAAAGTAGAGAGATAGATGAGAAGCTGGCTGTTTGGCACATGGCAGTCCTGCTGGTGCTGCTCCCACCAGCTGTCCCAGGAGTACAGCACAAGACCTGAAATCTCCCTTAGTCTTCCCAATAAGCCCAGCCTTGCACAGGCATTTGGGAAGTGAAGGACTAGAGAAGGCACTACTCAGAAGTAGTACAGAGCAATCCTAAAGGTATTGTTGGTCACTTGTAAAACAGGTCTAGTAATTTAAAGGATTACTTCCACCATTCATGTCTACACTCTTTTTAGGACCCCTTTGACTGAAAGCTGAGTGGTGATTTAAGCAAAACTGAAATACTCGTTTGGTTGTTTTGGCTGGAGTAACAAGCAGCTGGCATTAACACCACCATAAGTTCTTCCTCCTCAGCTGGGGACAGTGCTGGGTGCATGCATTACTAGTCTGTTACAGTGTCAGGTACGAAGTACACTTGAACCACTGGCAAACTCCATATATGTGAACCCTTTTCTAGAGCTTCTGTACTAGCTGGAAATACCTGATATTTTAAGGAGGAGGGCTATACTAGCTTTATGTGTCCTTCCTTCCACTCTTCCACTGAGATAAATAAAATCACACACTGGTGTTCTGTAAAATTTGCTCTCCAAATCTTTGATGCAGTTGTATACCATGAACAGAAAATCATGTATTTTAGGACTACAGAAAGTAATGTAGGACAAAATACTTGCCAATGTATGTATAGCCAAGGCATCAGTTCTTTAAGTCTGACTCTTACCCAACCAAACATTCAATATATTGGTGTTTACAGGAGCAGTGGATACATAAGGAGATTGTTTGGCATGTTCTCATCTGAAAGAGGCCTTGTTCTTAACATAATCACTGAATGGCAAACACTGTAATTATCACCTTTTGGTGGAAGCTGGTGGTTCTGACGTGTCATACTGGCTTTTTCCAGCAGCTGAGAACAGTAGCACTGTTGCTGTCAACAGCTAGTAAAAAGGAGTGATTTGAGGGCAGTCTTGAAACAGATTGCTGTTGCCTGTCTTTTAATGTTGATTATATAATCTCTAACCTACTAGGTATATATGATAAAGGTGCAGTACTTCTCTGTAGTATTTCACATTACATTGAACAGTTTTAGTTGAGTTTTATGAGATGTACTTGGTCTGTTTTCTTAAAAACTCTATTCATGGGTCCATTTTCATTTCTTCTTTCCAGTTACTAGCTTAATAGAATTTGTGATCATCAGAACCTGAGTTTGAGAGAATAAAAAAAAAAAGTCTGAAACTCATGATGCTGCATACTTATCTGTATATTTGAAGCCAGTTCAGGATGTTGTATGAGATTTGTTTAAAAAAATGCCAGGTATTTGGCTCCTTCAGAGTGGTGAGATACATGGAATGAGGTGCTGCCTGGAGCTGATCAAGAGGAAGCTGTCAGTGGCAGGGTATGAGCCATCTGCTGATCCTTACACTTTGGAAGTTGATGTAGTGCACAGAATCCAGCACATCACATACTCTATTCAAGGTTTGTTCTCTTTTTGAGAGAGGCACAAGAAGTGATGCCAGTGGGCATTCAAGAAATGTGAAACTTGGTCTTTTAAGTGTGTTCTTATTCTTCCCTTCACCAGAAGAGTGCCCCAGTCTTAATCCTTAAGGCAAGCAAGGCCAGTCACCTCTCGTGGATGTGTACAAACTTAAACTGGCTTGAAGGTAAATCAAAGAAGGGTGAGCTCTTACCTGCTTCCCATGGCTTTTTGTGTATTTTTCATTGCAATGTTTGAGGGACTAGAAAACAATAATTTGGACAAGGGACCTGTAATTTAGTATTAGTATATTCCTGTGGGAGCTGGGGCTAGGTGTGTGGGTTCCCATCAGTGGGTTGGTAACTGAAGAGCCATCTGCTTTGCAGTGCTGAAGGAAAGTGGCAGTAGCCAGAATTCTCTATGCAATCTGCATCCTCTGTGCTGGTTGATGTTCATAATAGACTTAAGTGATAGCTAGTAATCTAGATGGCAGTAATGAATATTTGAACATTTACGTTTAGGGGTCATCTCACCATCTGGCGACTCAGAAGGGCTTGGAAATTGGGCTTTTAAAACTGCATTTACGGGTTTGCCTGTATGTTCTGCCTGACTCCCATCTGAAGCCATGAGAGAGAGTCATGTGGACCTCATCTGTAGCCTTTTCTCAGTGATTCCAGGTGAAATTCTCCCTTCCCCCACGTGGTTGTCTGCTGGCACATGTTTTAGTATACTGGTAATGGTGTATCTAAGCTGTACTGTAGCCACAAATTGAAGAGAATAGATATACACCCACAAAACATTCTCTGCTTAAAATCTGAGTCATGGCTGTGAATCAGAGATGTGCCCGTTGCAGCTGGTGAAAGAGATTTGGGAAGATGTAACATTCCTCTCGGGAGCAACAGTAATCTGATTTTGAGTTAAGGAAACCATCCATCTTCATGAAAATAGGCTCTAGCATTAAAAAAATTCTATCCATGGAGAAGACTCCACAGATTAATACCTGTCATCCATCCTGGAAGAGTTGAAGGCCAGACTGGATGGGGCTTTGAGCTGCCTGGTGTAGTGGAAGATGTTCCTGCCCATGGCAGTGGGATTGGAGCAAGGCGATCCTTAATGGCTTTTCCAACCAAAACCATTCTATTATTTTTAAGTGACATAATTGAGAAATTGCACTAACTGTTCCTCAACTCTCTTTCCTCAAGGCAGTAGCCTTGCCTGTTTTGGATGCTCTCTCTATTTCAGAGCAGTGGGCATTCAGTGTTTTTAAAAAGTGTATTTTAAAGGACGTTTGTAGTTTGGAAGATAAGATGGGAAATAAATCTAGCTTGTGCCACTGAGCACAACTGGTATTAACTCAGTGGGGAGGGATAGGTGAGGACGTGCTCCTGTCCTGAGAGACAGCCTGGCAGCTGGGGCAGCAGAGTGTGGAGTTTTGCATGTGGACTGGCAGACCCTCTTTATTCTTTCCCACACCCAGACACAACCTTTGAAATGCAGACTTGACAGGCAGAGCTGGAATATCTGCTCCTTGCCTTCCTGGTGCAGCTCCCGTGCGCGTAAGGGCCGCGTGTCGGGACAAGCCTTGCTTTGCCAGCAGAGCCCGTGGAGAGCGGCAGCGCCCTCACCCTTCTGGCAGCAGGGGAGGGCACGGGGCTGGCTGGGACAGCCCTGGGGATTTACAGGTGGCAAAGGAGGCTGTGATCTGCATGGACTTCATTTTAATATAGGGACAAAGATCAGAAACTCTGTGCATAAAAACACCAGGAAGAATGGGATAAACTTCTTAACCGTATATTAGCTGAGGTGCCTCAAGAAACTGTAGGTTATGTGGGTCATTTACAATGACAAAAGTGAAAATACGACAGGTGAAATAGCTGTTTAATGCTTGGATTTGCCTTTGCCTTGGCCTTTTTTTTTTTCATTTTTTCCTTTTGTAAAATAAAAGAGAGGCTTTTGAAAAGCAGATCTTCAAGAAGTTTGTCTTGAAAGGGTTTTTTTTGTGGAATATTTAATCCATATTTCCTGTCAATTTGCCCTCTGGGCTTTGCATCCTTCAGAATTCCCTTCCACACTGTCTAAAATGGTCATTGTGCTGATGCACATCTGTAGCAGTGCTTGGCTGGCTGAGTTCCCGACATAGGAAGTTTCTTTTCAGGGGCTGTTCTTACTGCATCCACCTCCTCAGTGTGACCAGCTCCTTTCATGCCATACCTTCTAGGCTCTAATGCTACATAGTACATTTTGATATGACACTTGTACATAGCACCTTAACGCTTCCTTTTTTTTTTTTTTTTTTTTTTTTTTTTTTCTGTACCTATAAAGGTATATTACAAGTTTCTCCTCTGTCTGCCTCTGTAGCAAGTGTTTTGGCCTAGCCTGCCTCAGAATGTGATTTTATTACTGTCATACTTATGTGAGCTCTTGGGTACTTAAACCAGGTTTTCTACAGAAGTTTGTTATGGTTGTGTCTGGTTTTTTAATCATGAAACTAAAAATCCCATTAAACTCTCTCCATACAGACTAAAATTCTGATACACTCCTGTAGAGCACTGAAAACCAGCATTTAGTGCTTCATGTGTTAGAGAGTAGTATTTTGAATTAACTTTTTGTTGTCTTTAGAAGTCCTTTGGGGGATATATTGTTCATTTTTGAGTGTATAAAATGCTTGTGAAAACTTCCACTTAGCTATGTGCAAGTTAAAGTGTGGACAATGTAAATGCAAACTCCTTTTCAAGCTGTCACCTCTGGTAATGGAGGAAGCAACTGTGACAACGTCTCTGTATTCAGACTCTGCTGGAGGCTACAAAGGCTTTCAGAAATTTTAGAGCAGTTACATTTGGTGTCAACTGCTCTAAAATCAATACTTTTAGATAATGTTGCAGCATGGAGGGGAAATGTTCTTCCACTGTTCTGGTTTTGCGCAATGAGATTGTTCTTTACTCAACAGGATCATTGGCTCATTGGAAAAACTGGGGAAAAGCTATCAAACCTACTTGTAGCAGTTCTCATCTTCCCTGGAGCCACTACTGCAATTTGATTCCTCTGCTAACTCTGAGCAGCAGAATTAACTGTGGCTGTGGGAAACACGGGTGCTTTCCTCAAAGTGTTACAGCAGAATCTCTGCTGGTTTAAAGACTTTCCAACCCTAGTGAGTAGGGTGGGGGGTCGCTGTGGCCATACGTTCTGCTGAAAAGGCCGAATGTTGGGAAGACAAATATGCAGAAATGGAACTGTATTGCTTCTCCCTGGTCAGAATGAGGCGTTCGAGGAGCCCGAGCGTGTTGATGGAGCAGAGCCCCGCTGCAGCCTCCTGCCAGCAGAGGTAGCTGCGGCAGCTGAGCAGGGCACAGCGAGCCTCGCTCCCTGCTGCGGGTCCCTGCGGCAGCTTCCCGCAGCAGCAGCCAGCTCTTCCTACCTGTGTTCTAGGAGAGGAAACGCTCTCCAGTATGGACTCAGAATTTAGCACTTGCTGCAGCAAGGTGAGCTTGGAGGGCTCAGGACACGAACAGAGTGGAACTTGTGCACGCACACTTGGAAGCTGGGAAGACAGAGTCCTGCTGCTGCCATGCTCTTAAGATCTTGGGTAGTGGGGTTGGCATTCTTGTGAGTGTCTTGTGCAAGGCCAGGAACTGGACTTTGATGATTCTGTGATTTCTGTGTTATTTCAGTGTTCCTAATGAAATATTCTGTGATTTATGTTCCTAATGAATATTAGGACCCACTGTGATTCATTTCTGCTGAGATAGCTGCAACCTTTTAGCAAATTTGGGTGGAAGGGGGAAAAGGGAAAGGTGCTTTGCATCTCAATCAAGTGCCTTCTCTGTGCAAGGACAAAACATCTTGCAGAAAAATGTACTTTACTTTTCTACTGGCATCCTGGGTAAAGGTAACCATTTGTTGTAGGAGGAGGAGGCTGGAGAAGCACTGCAGCTTTTGAAAGGTTTTGATCATCCTCTTGCCGAGACCAGAGAAAGAAAGAAGGGCTAAGAAACAATATAGGTGTGAAGCTGTTCACAGACAAATCACTGTTAGAGTAGAAGGGCCCTAGAAAGGTGAGGAAAGATACAATTTTTGGGTTTAAGTGTGTATGAAATGGAGGAGTAGGCAGATGCACAGATAACAGTGCAGGAATATGTTGTGTGTTTTGATGTGTGGTATATAATTTTGTCTCAGGCAGGAAAATCCCTAACCTACAATTGACCAGCTGGGCAGTTTTAAAGCACAAGTAGTAACTGATAAGAAACTTCATGTCTGATGCCCCGTAATTTACTCCTCTCTTAATATCCTTATTCCTTGTGTTCCTGTTAGCTGCTTCCTCAATCCCAAACCTTCTTTCTTTGAGTTTTGTGTGGTTTATGTGATGGTGTGAGTTTTTGAAGCCTTAATGAAAATAAAGGGCTTCTCATCTGAGGATGTTGCATGTGAGTTAAATGGGGGATCTAAACTTGGCTTAAGGAAGAAGCTGGAAATAGTGAAAACAATGAGAGTTACAGGTGCAGATACCAAACTTTCTTTCCCAAAATTTTGAAATGGCTTAGCAATGCTGTTATGTGAGATGCAAGTGAGCAGGAGAGAATGGGAGAAGCTCTGAAACAGAGAAATGGATTGGGAATGGAGCCAGAAATCTATACTTGTTCTTACCATTTGAAACAGGCTGCAGCTAACTGGGGAGGGGGGGAGGTGTGACAGTAGAAAATGGGTATAATAAACCCTGTTATTTGAAGGTTGGTCCTACACCACTTAATGCCTCCTTACTGTTTTGAGATTTCTGCCTGAAAGCTGTTGGCTTTTTTTTTCCAAAGTCTTTATAAGTTTGTGGTTTTTTCCTATTTTTTGTGGCAGAAACAAGTATTAAAAAAGGATTTTTAGATGCCTGTATATAGTAATCTGGTTGCAATATAAAGGGCAACTCAACAGTAAGAAGATTTAGAGATTTTAACCTTTTATATTACAGAATACTTGTATTCATAGATTCATCACTGTGTTAGGCAGTGCTGTGGATCTGAAGAAATGTCATCTGGGAGCAGAAGCCAAAATTTACCCCAGGTAGCCAGGACAATAGAATGTGCTTTCAGTTTGGCCTGGTGGAGTCCTGAATTCCCTTGTGTTCATCAGCTTCAGTAGCAGGATTGGAGAGGCCTTGCTCCCAGGTGAACCTTTAGCAAGGTGCCTCTAAGAGGCTGCTTTGGATTACCTCGGGCTCAGTGTCGGGAACTGAGCCTGGGTCTTCTCCTTCCTGGGTGTGCACTCTCATCCCCAGGCTATTAAATAGAAGGGATAGGTGAGAAGGTTGCTGGCTTCCTTTGGCTCTATTTTAAAAGGAAGTATCTGCCATCAGGGCACTTCATGGGGCGCCTAATCTTGTGTGTTCTGAAAACACCCTTCAGATAGAGCCCCTTAGGGGACACGAGGTTCTGGAGGCTGCAGTGCTGAGCTGTTCAGCCCTGCTGAGACTGAGGCAGTTCTGGGCATGCACAGAGGTGAGACATCACCTATCCGGAACGTCTGGAAATCAAAAACAGTAAGGTGCCTCTGTGTGTGAAATTTCAGGATCACAGTATTTGTCACTATTGGGTAGCTTGATAATATGGTTCAATATTTTAATTTTGAATAAACCTTGACCTAGTAAAGTCAGTCTCCATTTCTGTGAGAAGCAGAGATTTTTCTTTCTTTTATAACTTGAAGCAAAGGTTGAACAAATTTTCGTGGGCAAACCCATTGTTGGATTAGTGCCCTCATTCAATCAGAGCGTGCAAAACACAAACCCCAGGCAGAGCTGAACTACAAAGCAGAGGAGATTTTCACAATGCTAAATGGAGTGAAAGCACCAGGGGAAAAATATCTGAAATCCTCTTATATGATTATTAAAACAAAAACACACACACGCACATGGAACCAGCAAAGTCTTAGACTGGGGTGCCACAGGGAACTGGCAAGAGAACAGCCTGTTCTAGTTGGATGCTTTGTTTGGTATTAGATGGAAGCTGTAACAAAGCAAATATCCCAGGACTGCTTGTAGGTCTCTGTGGAGAAATTGACCGTGAGTCTATTGGCCCCTTTCTCCTGTGATCCCAGCTACCTTCCAGCTCTTATCACACCCCTCTCCAGTCACACTGTCCAGTGTTTTTTCCCTTCAGGTTATTAGGAAACCTCATGCTCATTTCTTCCAAACTCTCCTGAGATTAATTTCTTGGCCTTTCCATGCAAATATCTTTTGTCATCTACAATTGCACCCATGTCTGTGCTGTGGGCTCCACAGGATTAGCAGTTTCTCTTGTGCATCTTGCTTGCTTGCACTGGCCTTCTGTGCACACACGCTTTTAGCACTACCAAGAGACATCAGTATGTGCATCTTCACCAGAGTCTAGCTAGCATTACTATAGACTTTTAGAAAAAGATTAAAAATGCTTTCGGAGTACAACCTTATTTTCTGGCTTCTTTCTTTAGCAGTTGTTCAAAGGCACCTGCATCCCTTTTCAACAAAAATGGTAACATTAATAACAGTAGGTTCCACAGTGGGAGACTGGATTGCTGAAGTTGTATGAAGCTGTCTGAGACCACATGGTGGGATGGGACTGCGTAGTTTACATGGGCTGTTCCCATTAGTGTTACTCTCCACTGTGCTGTATGGAACCTTACAGGTGAGGAATTACTTTAATTTTGTGTAAATTGCATCTAGTTTATGGGGCTGAGGCCAGTGATTATACTCAGAAGATGAAATAAAATATAATGAAATAAACATGCATAAAATTGCATGAGAGTATGAAATCCTAGGTGAGAAGAGATAAAGGGAAAATAGAGAGAACGAAGCTGAATGGCAGAATGAATACCATTAGATTTACCAGGCCAGGTTCATATGCATTCTCTTTCCCAAAAGAAAATGGATAGGTAGAGGAGAGAATTTGGCCTCCAGGCTTTAATCTGAAACTTGTTAGGCAAATCATGAAGATTTGATAAGAAACATCAATCAGGTACTGCCATAATGAATGACCTTGCTCTGCCACATACCTGCTGGTGGCTTGGAGCATTGTGGCAATCCCTGAGTGTCTTTACTCCTCTGGGTGTTTCCAGGAGCAGAAGGTGGCTGCCCAGCTGGAAAAGGTGGCCATGAGTCAGGCTTGGGCTCTTGGATCTGCTGCCAGCATGCAAAAACCCCAGGCAATGAGTGTGTTAGTTCTTACTCTGGATGAAGAGTCCATGGTGGTTCCTGAGCCCATCCTGGTTTTAGAACCACTTGTAACCTACCATTAATGTGACCCAAACTCTCTCCCTGGCTTAGCTGTGGGTTGGATTTCTCGTTTGGGGCAGACTTGCCAGAGTTCCTCATGGCTCTGCTGTCGTAACTGTCAGCTTCAAGAGAGGCTGGTCCCTGAGCCCTGTCCTACTTGATAGAAGAGCTGCAGGACTGCAGAGAGTCTCCTTGAGCACTTCAGGGTTTTGAGGGATATACTTTGATTTAAAAATATTTGAAGGATAAATATGAACAAGGAGAGGGGGGAGCATAAACAACATATAAACAATCTGGGGACATAAAAAAGCTGCAATAAGTGATGATTAAGTGAACTGAAAGAAAATTTCAAGCTGAACATGAGGAAAACCCTCCTTACCATGATTTCTAACTATGCAACAGCATCCCAACATTTTTGATACTTAGACCTTGAATGTAACAAAGAGTAAGAATGTCACTCAAGAGAGGCATTTGGCAGACTTCTAAGAGCTAGACCTCTACCATTTCTAATATATTTTGACTGAGGTGCTCCAGGAGAACATCCACAGAGCTCTGAGAAGCTTTATTCTTTGTCCTTTGCCGATATTACGTGCGAGATCAAAAAGAAATTAGATTAATTGTCTTAAATAAAATAACCCTTGTTTGTGTCTTTTTAAATGGGTTGCAAAATAGTTGCAGTTATTTTAGAGAACTCAATTATTTTCTAAATATCTGCTGAAAACAAAAGCCTCTTCTTTAATTATTTAGTTTTTTGTTTTATTGAGTAGACTATAGTAGCTTATGATCATAAACAGTTTTGCATTTAATAACAAACTTTGAAACTCAGTGTATAGGAATTGTTAAAATGTGTGTTTGTTGAATTAATATATCCTTTTATCTTTTATATTTAAAAAAATTCCATTATTTTAGCAGCATGTATAATCTTTTTTTGATGTCAAGGGATGTCTAACTTCAGAAGTCTAAAGTGTAAAGGTTTGCACCGGAGTTACTCATCTTTATTCTTATATATTCAATAGAAAAAAGTTGGTACTTTGTGGTTTCCTCTGAGCTGTTCTGCCTCCTTTCAGAGAATAAGTGCTCCAGTGATGCTACTGAGTGAATCTCTACCACAGTGAGAAGAGTACTGGATGAATGTGTTACACATAGACACCCACGTTTATGTAGATAAATGCTGTGCCTGAAGCTTGGCCATGAGCAATGCTGTGAGGGCAAAAACAAGGCTTGGCCCAAAACTTGGAAAAGACCTTGCAATTTCTCTGAGCATTTGGAAATGTTTAGGACTGGAACAAGACCCAGGAGCAGCTGGGTAAATTGATAAATCAATTATCAGGATGCTGTAAAGAGAAGGAGCTTCTCGTGATTGGCTTTGGTTGTTGGGGTTGGACATGTAGAGGCTGCTCCTCCCAGGGCTCAAGGCAGTAATCCTTCACAAAGCTCAGGCTGCTGCTGCTGCCTCGATTACTGCGAGATAAAGCTCTGTTCTTTGAGCTAATGGAATAATGCAATTAGGACAAGACACTGCTCATAAACTCTTATCCTCTAAAAGGCTGGTTGATAATGGAAAAGAAACACCTGCCGTGCCAGGTACAGAACCTGCCTGACCAAGCCTTGCTGTGCTGGAGAGACACCACATTGTACCTGCCCATGGCTCTGGAGTGGGAAGGACAGATCTGTAGACAAGAACTAGGGAAGAGGTGGGAGCAGAAGAGAACTTCATGAAGGTGTGAATAGTATGGAAATTATGAGCAGGGATTAAGTTCTTTTCAACAAAAACTGTGGGACAACAAATGAAGCTAGCAGGAGGCAGGCTAAAAGCAATAAATGGTAAAGTGGATTTTCATAGGATGGGTAATTGAGTGGTTAGACACTTTGCCTAAAGGATGTTGTGACTACTGAAAGTTCTTGTGGCTCAGGAGGAGACCAGACAAGTTTATGGAACTCTGTGAAGGGCTACTAATACCAAAGAAGCCACATCTAGCCAAGGAATCCATGAAAAGGCCTGGAGACAGGGAGAATATTGGCAGAAGTACATGTTCTCACACTCCAATCTGGGCTAGTGCTAAGGAGTGAAGGTACTGGGTTATAGAGGGACCTTAGTGCTGACTTGTGCAACCACTCTTAAGTGTTCTCTCACCTCCAGAAAATTATTTCACCTTCCTTAACTTGGTAACTTTTTTTCCAGAGCAACTTCACATGTTCTTCATACCATAGAACCATGTTTTCTTTCCCTGTCATGTTAAAATAAGGATTTGTTTTGCTGGCTTTACTTATATTTATTTTTAAAATGAGATATTCATCTCAGGGGAACACAACTCATTAAAAAAAAAGCCTTATTCATGCCAAGTAGTTCTGGGAGATCTGTTATTGTACTTTGGAAGATGCAAAAGTAAATTTAACTTACTGAGGTCAGACTTTCATCTTGTTTTCCAAAATAAGCTACAAAGAGCTGTTTGCATTATTGTTACAAAGCAATGGGTGCATTGACAGCCTTCAGCTTTCTGTCCCGCCTATTGGGACTCCTGTTGCTATTTCCATGGGGAAAATAGGCTGGTAGAGTGTAGAGATGGACACAAATTCATGGAAGGTGAGGGCTGATAGCATGGCTACACACACTTCCCAGGATGAAGGAAAAATCTGTCAAGTCTGTGTCGTTAATCTGTTTTCACAATGAGAAGAGCTGAATTGGAAGATCTGTTTTTAATATTTTGAATATGGTGTGTAATTGTTGTTATGCAACTACAATTGTAAAATCCCAGGCAGTTGTCCCAAACTGAAACTGTTTCTGAATGTCCAGAGTTGCACCCTTGCAACAGAGATGCTGGGTACTCACACAAAGCACTGCAGTTCCTGGGATGTCTGTTTTGGATGGGCAAATCCTCTATGAAGTGCAAAATTCAAGTGAGATGCTTAAATTTCTGTTTGGAATCTAAAAAATCAGCATAGTCTCAGCAGTTTTGGCCTTTGTCATCTTCTGCTTCACAGACTCACTGAGAAATGGGTAATGTTATCTGCTCAGCTTGGGGTTGTCGAGAAGAAAAACCAGTATTCACACAGTTTTTATAAATAATTGGCTAATACCGTGCCTGGTGCAAAGACACCTAGTGCAGTGTAAGGAGGGCTTGGGACTCTGCAGTGAATGTCTCTTTAGTGAGATAATAAGCATTTGGTGCCTCAAGAATCCTGTGACAAGATCACCATGTGGTTGTGCAATCTCAGTTCTCCTTGCATTTCTCCTTTTTTTGTGACAATACAATTACACTTTATTCACTCTGCCACCTTTCAGAAATGAAGATTGCACAGGCATTTGAAAGTGGCATTTTGAGAAAAGCACTGTCCTTCCTATGGTCATGGATACACAAAAGGCTTTCAGTGAAGCCTTTAGGGATTTAAAATACCTCTTTTATGGGAGTGATGGTGCTCATGCTGTTGCAATGGAAAGGTACTGATTTTAGCGGTAAGGGAGCTGTATGAATGCATAGGCAATGTAAGTACACACAAGTCAGAAGGAAATAAACCATATGAAGCCAAACCAAACCTGTATTTGCCATGAGTTAAAAGCTATCATCCAAGAGTGCAAGGAGCTTTTGTCCTTGGTGGCAGCAGGTAATAACATACCAGTGGTGAGTGATAGCTGGGAAAATTACCCTGTGTGAGGAAGGTTTCAGCAGAGCGTGTGCGCTGAGCTGTTGTCACAACCTGCTGGCACTCCCACAGGCAGTGTTACATTACTCAGTCTGGAAATCAGGCAAGATGTAAAGACCAACCTGCTGTCCTGGAAAGCAAATGTTTATTTCTCCTTTTCCTGGTGGAGAATGCTTTCTGCCTGGTCAGTAGCAAAATTAGCAAGGAATGTGTAGGCTGAGCTGACTAATCTCCAGAGTAAAATGCCTTTGGTGTGACAGCAGAAAGCCAGGATGGAAATTGAGGTTAGTCCCTGCAGTGCTGTGCTGGTGTGTGTTGCAGGAGCCTGCTCCCAGTACTGCTGCTCCTCCAGTGTCCTCCCTGCAGGAATGCAAACCCCCAGGTGATGCAGGGTGAGACATTTATGCAAACTGAACTTCAAATCTCTATATTTAAGGCTCCAATTTGTGCTATTTGCTCTTGCACATTATTTAGTTTGTGAGTACTGGGCCAATTAACTATAAATTCCTGAAAATAACTTTTGAGAAGATCTGGCTTGTCTTTCTGGCTGTCAAAAATAGACATGATGCATAGTTTTAAAGTCAGCTGAATGTATTACTGAAAGGATTAAAATTATTCCAAATTCTTGAAGATGAATGAGAAAATTACCCTTTTTTTTTCCAAATTGATGCTCTAGCAACAGCAGTTTGAATCAATATGATAAGAAGTTTCTATCAATCTTAATGATTTTTGGACTGCTGTTTTTCCTGGTTTTGAAGTAGCAATCAGTGAGACTGTTGTAGATGCCATGTATGGTATAACCTCCACTCTGTATTCTTTTCCTCTGAGGCTCATGGAAAGTGCATGGACTTGCTACCCAGAGCTTTAACAGATGCCATGATCAATCACCTTGTGAAACCTTTGTATCCTGCAGAGCTCTTACTTTCTCACAGACTTTGTTATTCTTCATACAATTATGTAAGACAAGGTGATGTAACAAAACCAGATTTAACGCCAAGAAATGAGATTGCTCGGTCTGCTGAACCATTGCTTTCATTCCTCCTCACCACCTACCTGCTACTCTTTGCCTTATTTTCTTGTTTTGCTGCACAGGCACAGGCTGAGGTTCATGCTTAGTACAAATAATAGAAAAAAAACCAAAAACCAAAAAACGTGAGTTGGACATTCCTAAAAAACCTCACCAATCTGCTTAAGCAGGCCCCTAAAATCGCAGTAGGGTTATCACTGGGCTATTGGGTTTTACTCTAGGCTGAAATGATGCAGTCTGGTGGAGAGAATGGGGTTTCCATCCATATCTTGCTGTCAGAAGTATTTCTATCTGGAGTGCATCCTGCTCACTGACAGGGAAGCAAAAGCACCAGGAGCAGCACAAGTTTGGCATCTGGGACTGACCCTTCAGAGGCAATTCTGATTAGCAGCATCACATATTCCATTCTTTGGGAAAGGTGAATGTTGTCTGGTTTTATGCAAAGGAAAGTGAGCTCTATTCAAAGGCAAACCAAGATGTTCTCTGTGTTTGAAAAACAAAGGAACATAAAAACAACCCCTGAAAGCACTACAGTAAGCAAACAAGAAAAACTTATTGTAGATAAGGTGTAGTAGGGCAACAATCTTGTGGGAGATGAGACTTTCTGGATATAGTCACACAAACAAACAAACCATAAAACCTGTCTGCAGTACAGGTACAGGCAGTACAGGTTCAGTGATTACTCAAAAATATTTGGTTTTTTGAATTCTCTCTGCTGGTGTCGTTCTGCTTATGCAACACTGGAGTCTCAGAAGTCATAAAAAGATCTCATATCAAATACAAATGGAAAGCAGAGGGTGTAGTAATTCACCTGCTGCCCCTGCAGTTATGCTCCATGAGATAGTCTGGAGTTCCTCAGCAGAGACCCTGAAGCTGCCATTCAGCTCATCAGATGATCCTGATATGCTGAAGCATTTATTCAAAATATTCAAATGTAGATTAGTTTGAAAGTAAGCTTGTTGTCAGCCAGATCATTTATTTTCATGTAATTTGTATCATTCTGTCTCTAGACTGTAATTTTTTCCTCGTCTGCCACGCGCTGTATGTGGGTAATTGAGAGCTGTGGTTCACCAGTTGCTGTGTGCAGGGTATAAATCAAGGGAAACTCGTTTTTGGAACTGGACTTTTCTAGGGGAGACTCTTGAAGCTAGACTTGGTAGCTGAAGTCTTCTGTTTAAATCCAAGGGCTGCCCAGTTTGGGTTATTTGGTGCTACCTGGCAGTAAGAGACAAAATACCGGCAAGGGGTTGTTGCAGGCAGCAGCTGGCTATGGGTTTGAGTTCATCACAGTCTGCTCTGATTGATCAACAGTAACACAGTTAATAATTCTGGGCTACACTGCTGCACTGGTGCACTCACACTTCAGAATGAGTAGCAAACAAATACCCAGGTGCACACCTCCTTTGCTCCAGCTTATCTAAAGTTATAGGAATGCCTCCAGTTGATACATACAAGGTTCATCTTTTTAAAACCCACCCTTCTGTGTGGTGCAACCCATGGAAGTAGGAATCTTGTCCATTGTGGTTTCATGATCCAGCCCTCCTCTGATGCCCAGCTGAGGTATTGAAATAACAGACAATGTAAAAGCAGTCAGAAGAACCAGTTTCTGATTGTCTCATGATCACCTTTCTTTTCCCTACGCTAATCACGACTTTCACTAATCTTCTTATCAGTTACCCCAAGATCTCCCTCTGGCTTATTTTTGTAATCTCTTACTATTACTGAAATTTGAGAGTCAAAACTAAGCTGCTGCTGTTGGCATCTCAACTTTGTTTCAGGAGTCTAAAACTAGGTGTGATCTTTGTCTTCTTGCTGCTCTTGAAGGTGTACACCAATAATGTATCCATTAATTTGGTGGATATGTAGAAATTTCCTTATTTTCTTTGTGACCATACTACCAAAATCCTTATCTGAGCACCTTGTCTTAAGTTCTGTAACCTTCCTCCCCTCAGGATGGAGTTATGTCTGACTGCTAAGTTAGTCTTGCATCTCTTCAGCACCAAAATGGGGAAGTTTTTGCCCTACGTGCTCCCACCTTGATTCCTTCCCCTTCCTTAACCCATTCTTTCACATGCCAGACCCTGGGTTCAGCCTGACAGAAAGCTCTCTACTTCTTGTTGCTGGATTAGTTTTCTTCTGGTTAAATGAATTGAATATTCTGAGCATGGGGTCCAACAAGCTCTAGAGCCAAGGCAAAGCAAGGGACAGCAGCAAGGAATGAGAATGTGCCAACTGGAAGAATGTTTTCAGACTGAGGATTTAACTTTACCTTCAACCTCCACTGGCTGATGGAGGCCTTGCACAGACCTTACAGTGTGTAGTTTCTCAGCTTGTCTCCTTGCCTCTCACTTTGGACACATTCCTTCTTAATGTTTCTTTCTCATTTCAGCATACAGAGTTTAAGATTCTTGTCTTCACCTTGAATGCCTTCAGAATTCTGCTCCTCTCTGTTATCTTCTCCTGTCCTAACCCATAACCTTTATTTTACCAATGATACTTGCATTTTCCACCCACTTGCCTTTTTTTTTAATATAGAGACATGTTTATGTGTATATATATATATACACTCACATTTGCTTCGTATTTGCCTATCTATGCAAAGATCCCTCCCCCAGTTCATCAGCAAGATGAAAACCCTCTTCCCAAAATATGTATCTTTGTATGAAAAGAATTAATAACTATAATGTAGGACAAATGAAAGAAGCTACTTTTTATGGTTTACATGGGTAAGGAGAGTAATGATTATTTAATTTAAATGCTCAGTCACTCTCCTCCAATCTCTTTTATCTTAAAGAGTCAATTTTGTGCAACAGGGATTGTGTATTACATGTATTTTTGGGGCCCATTACACAGTAGGAACCTGACTCTGATGCAGAAATATTTCGTAACAAGAAATACAAGTGAAAGAAGTCAAATAAAATGACATCTGTCTTCAATGCTTGAAAACAGAAAATCATTGAAAGTGTTTTTTGAAGTTTGGCTTTTCTGAAAAATTATTTTGCATTTTATTGTTTTTGGGTTGTTCTTTTATGCCTAACCTAGGCAGCAGCAGCAGCCTGTGCTGGCAGCAGTGGAGGCGTTCCCATCAGACAAGTTTTCAAAATAGAACTGCCACAGGAATTCCAGCTGTCACCCTACTCACAATGTGGCCTTTGTTGGCAATGCTCTGGAGAGTATCTCCAGCTTCTCATTTAGGAGAGGTGGTGGTTGTCAAAGAAACCTCTCACTGATGCCTTGTTCCATTACTTGTTATATAAAATACATTTTTAGTGTATATCACAGATCAAACCATGGATAGTTGTCAAAAATTTTGAAAATAATTTTGTCAAGAATTTTGAAAAGAAGCAGTACAGGTACAAAAGCAAAGATGGGCAGCATTCAGATAAATGCAGATTTGATCTGGCCTGGGACACAGCAGCAGAAATATGGGCAGAAGTTGAAGAGTGGAAGCTTCTATTCAGTGCTCATCTCTGAGGCTGTCAGTGCTTCTGAGTAGGGACTGAGTCACCTTAATAGGTTGGCTAAATTCCATAGCTGTCTTTTGTATACCCCAGTGTACTGTAGTATGCACTATCTAGCAGCAGGGGTCTTTTGTATGACTTTCACTGGGTAATTGAGTGTGTGTGGGGTCAAATATTTCAGAATATCCATCAGCTTCTTTCCCTGAATTAGGTAGGAATAGAGTGCCAGCAGGCAGCTGCCCAGCTGGGACTCTGTGTTCCCTTCTCTCTGAAACCCCACTGATAGAGCCCACTATTTATTTTCTGGTACCTGTGCAATGTACTTTTTATTTTTCTCTATTTTATACCATTTGTGTTGTAACTCTGATAGCTAGGCTTGTAAAAGAAGGAAGGTTTGTAACTGCAAGAAATATGTGTGAATAGATCAGCTGATATAAAATGTGGTCAAGCTTTCCAGTTTGTGTGTATTTCAGCAAGTCTGATGCAGATAACACTGGAAAGCCATTATTTCCAGGCTGCTGATATATCTGTTGAAGCAGCAAAACAGATCTAGGAATCCTTCGCCCTTCTAGAGCTTTTCACTCCTCACCCCATCCCTGCATTCTGTCCCCTCTGAATGGGACTATACTGTAAAGCCAGTGAAGTTCTGCAAGTCATTTTGAAGTATCCAAACAAAAGAAAAAGTAATCTGTAATTATGTTAATGAATTAGTCCATTTGTTGGAGAAGTGATGTTACCAGAGAGTTTCTGTACCAAGGGAGTTGACAGATTGAAATTAAGAAAAAGCATTTGCAGCACAGGAACAAGGCAGAAGGAGATGAGATGCTGAGAGAATTACAATGAACATAAACTTGATGTCCCTATTTATTCTGTACTATTCAATGCTACATCATATTGCAGTCATATTTAAACCTAAATGTTTTGCAAGTGACCTTTGAGAGTTCAGAGTCAGATGTGAGAAGAAATTACTATTTTGCAATATGTCTTGGGGAGGAGTAAATGATAACCCTACTTTTTAATTCTCATGAGTTTGTTTTAGTATATAGAGGTTGACAGGTTTCACCCTGTATGCTCTCCAAGGACCTCTGGCATGCTGCACAATGTGTGTCACATGCTGGCTGTAAAGTCTGATGGCTGAGGAATTAAGAGTATTTCTTGTAGACCTTCTGGGGGCAGGCTGGTAGCTTTTGTATTTCTGATTCTGGCAAGATGTGGTTGTATTCAGTCCTCTGATCCTTTCCTTTATTTTTTTTTTTTTCCCTGTCTGAAAGATTGAGTGTTTGCTTGAAAGCTCTGAGATTAGATTCTGGAGAAAGATCTGTCGAGGATGCCTTTCTTCCCTAATAGGCTGTATTTCTCTTCCATGTGATTGCCAGTTTGAGGCAATATGTGACAATCAGAAGTGTCTTGTTAATGGGAGTTTTCTTATTGTATGTGGTGTTTGCTAGAGAATGAGCCTAATTACTTCTTATATTCGTCATGTTCTGACGTGAAGGTAGCATTTATGGCTATCAGCTTTAGTGGCATTTAAGCCAAAGTACTGGTGTAAGAAGATGTGAAAAGTAGAAGCTGAAGTTTATAATATTTATTTTCTTCAAAATTCTTTTCTTCCTCTATTTCTGCCCTCTCAGTGTAGGTAGTTATCTAAAACATTTCTAAAATTGAGAGCTTCACAGCTGTACAAATTGTGCAGCAACCAACTGTTTCAGGTGTCCAGAAAGGAAAGCTTCTTCAAGAGCAGGGGCTTTTTTCAGAGCTAAAAAAAAGGCATATTTAAAATTCTTTTGACCCTGCATCATAGCATGAGCAGCTGTCACCACATCTGACTAGGAGCCTGAAGGATTAGAAGGAAAAACTTTGTTCACTGCAGAAAGAAAAGTTCTTGTAATGGTTTTAAACCATTGTGCCTGGTGGTGAGGTCCCTTCCTAATTCCTCTTCACCCCCTTGAGCTTTATGTCATCCCCAGCTCTCACCTTGTCTATAAAATTTTCTGCCTTCATGGTTTCCTTAATTTTATCAAGATAATTTTGTTTTTCTAAAATGCCTTCTCCCAGCATATATTTACAGAGCTCCAGCCCTGTCTGCATTAAGAGCTCCATTAAAAATTCCAGCCCATCCCTGTCCCCCATGGCCATGGCACTGGGTCTGCTTTGGGACAATCTCAATCTGTGGAAAACTAAGATGAAGAGAAACAATTTGAAATAATAATCATAGTGCACAGAAGGTCACTCTATTAAATGTGGCATGTGCATCCTTTCAAAGGGGTTTTAAACTTCATTAAGTAGAATCTATTAATATGAGATGCATATTGCAAGTAAAAGTAGGTCTTGCAGCATGAAAAAAAGCCCTAGCAGCTCAAGCAAGTGGTTAAAGCAGGCAGAGCAGTAAGAAACACATGTATTATTTTGAAAAACATATTAAAACAAACTATCTAACAAGATTCAATCCTTATGCCTTCTTAAAGCATGTAGCAAAAATAGCTATGATTCTCTGTCTCTAGTTTTCAAATTTCAGGAAATAGCAAGTTAGAAGGAGGGACTATTAAGTACATACAAGACAAGGAATTATAGGCTTGAGAGGGAGAAAGTCTGATTCCACAGTGTGTGTGATGCTGTTTTCTTAATTTGTTTCATATGAGCTAGCATTGACAGTCTGTATTTCCTTCCATATACTTTGCTAATAATGCTGGTGGATTTATGTTGGGGAAGAATTTCACTGACTGCACAGTAAGAATGTTTCCTTGACATTTTTTGGTGAAGCTTTAGCAAAAGCATTTAAAATTGAAACTTCCATCTCAGACACTACTGCTGATTCTGCTGCTGAATTCAGAGAATGAAACTGGCTTGATAAGAATGGACCAAATTCAAAAGTGAGTCAGCTTTAATTGCTAAGTAAAATAAAATGCAAAACATAAAGAATTTAGACAAACTATAAATATCTCAAGATTAAAAATTGTCTTTTAGTGCTGTAGTTATGAGATATTAGCATTAATAACAATTTCAGTTAGTAGTCTATTTAATAGTAGATGTTGCTATTAATAGTTAAAAATATTTATTACATTTTCTAACAGTTGTCTAGTGCTTTGGGCAGTGTCTCTAATTTGTATTTAATAATGTACATATTTAAAAACAGTAGTCCCATATTGTGCCACATTATTGACATTTTCTTCTCTCTGACTCATTGGTTACTAAAGATGCAGTGGTCACTCAGTCAAACCTTAGAGATTGAGGCAGACTTCCTGCCAATGCAACGTGGTATTTTAGGCTGAGTGAAGCCTTTCAGGAGAGAATCACTGAATAATTGATCTGCCTGTGTGTCTCAGTGACCCGTCATGCTCCAGTTGACCTGTCTGTGCTGGGCTGAATCCGCTGGGAGATGATGGCTGGAGCCAGCGAGCAGAGCCCGGAGGAGGCAGCAGCAGCACCTGTCTCAACATGGACAGGTGGTGAAGCTCTCCTTGCTCCACCGGTTCCTTGGACACAGCTCCTGGGATCACAGTTTTTAGAGGCAGGAAAGCTCTTTTCATAGATCTACATCTACCTCTTTTGTTTTTTTATTTTAATAGCAAACCAAAACAGCTCTTATTTAATCAAGGCATGAGGCTCATGTAACAAACTAGCCAGCAGTTTGCTTTAGTATCTCAGCTATATCTACACAAGCATTTAAAAGTTATTTCTTGTATTTTTAAACTCTGAGGGGGGTCTTGTGCTGCTCTCCAAGCAGCAGCTGGCCTGTCAAAGCAGCAGGCAGCAGCAAAACTCAGCCTGGTGAGGCGTTGCAAGCAGTTTTCCTGCTGTTGCTGTGTTCACCAGGGTCATTCCATGGGGTCTGTTTCTGGAACGCAGGATGACGACGGTGCTCATTCACCACTGGAGAGTATATTTGTAACATAGTTGAAGGGAGCAGCTGGTTCTTGCTGAGGTCCCTGTAAAATTTATTGGCAAGGGAGTAGCAGTGGAAAGCAAGTTTCATGCAGTTTTGTTTCAAAGACTCCATAGGTGACTGTGATATTTCCTGTAGAAAGAAGTATTTAGGAAAATATTTGTGTCCATATAAAATACTGTGTTATTATCATATTACTGTAGATTTTCTATGTTTATTTTAACCAAATAATGAGTTGTCCTCTGAGATTAATTAAAAGGATTGTATCTGAGATATTTGAGGACCAGTACTGAGTCTCCTGCCATGTAAAGGTTACATGGAGTTCACTTAGCAGCAGCACCAGATCAACCTCCATCCTTCCTTCAGCTGTGTCTTTCAGGTGTGTCTTCATACTGAGATATCAGACTTGGGGTAGAAGCCACAAGAGATGCTTAGTGTAGCTGGGGCAGCTGGAACTGGTCACTGGAACCCTCACACTGGGGCTGCATTTGTGTTTTGTAACAGCAGTGGTAGCTTGACAGGAAAACACAAAGTCTTTGTAGGGGGGACATAGCATAGAAGTGATAATGCAGCACAATAATTACTTGGCATTGAATTATTTTATTTTTTTAAAACGTGGGTTCTGGACACATCAATGCAGGTTTTTTTTGTAAATCATGAGTTGTCAACCACATTTGAAGGTCTGTCCTTCAGAGGAAGTTTTTCAGAACAAAAGTTTGCCAAGAGCTGGGCAGCTCAGTGCAAAACTGTGAGGTTACACAGACACACAATAAACCCCCAAAAGCCAAACCCCCAAACCAACAGACAAAATTTGTGCTTACTGTATCTGTGATTCATTTGATTCCAATACCAAATCACAAGAGATTGCCCTGAGAGCAGGCTCTTGTGATTCTTACAGTGGGTAATTTGTGCACCCTCAGTGAGCACTTCCCTCCCAATCTGCAACTGTTGGTGAAGTGACTTTGAGAAAAAACCTAAAGCAGTACACATAAGCCATGTAACTTCTAATTATATATTTTAGGGCTTTTCAAGCAGATTCATTAATTGGGAAAGACAAAATAAATTTCCTACTCGTGAAGATCCTGGACTTGCTGTTTACAAATTTATCACTGTAGCTGCCAGCTACACCTTATATAGCATACACTCTATGGGCTGTCCCAAGACACTGTGAAATTACTTAATGCTTCTTCAGGAAAGAGATGTTAGAGAAGGAAATATAGACACTTTGGTTTGCAGTTGAAATGAGTTCAAGTTAATGGAAACAAATGAAAGATTAAACCATAAGACTATAAATTATTGCTCAGTTGAGCTGAGTGAAAGCATCAAATCTAAGCAGCAGAAATTATGGTCTGTGTCACTCTGTTTTCTACATGATATATGCAACTGTGTCATCTGGGGGTGATGTATAGAGGGGGTGGATGGGGAGAGGATTTCATCAGCAGCCAAGGATGGGCAGGGTCAGGCTAATGCAGGATCTGGGCATGGAAGGACAGTGCAGCATTCTGAGAATAATGCAAATTCTTTGAAGGGTAGCTTTTACCCAAGCAAAAGGGCCCAGGGGACTAATTTCTATCTGCTGCTGCTTTATGGGCAAAAAATCCCCAAATCCAACAAACAATAACCACAGGGCATTAGAGATGTGAAACTGAGAAACCTGTCAGTTCTAATGGGGTTCTCCTGATATACACTGTTGTCACTGTGCTCACAATCTGGCTGCAAACCTGCCTGAAATTACATTAACTAATCAAGAATTTTGTTTCACATTGTATTGATTGGTGATATTTTTACTATTAAGTGGAATTTGGGGTTTATTTCCAGTTGATGAGGGGGAGATCAGCTTAATTTATATAGCAGCTCATGAAGTGCATAATCAATACCCAGATCCTTAGTTTTATTACTTTAGGGTTTTTTTTTAAATATTTGCATGTTTTATATTTTTATATATATTTATGTATATATATTGTACTTTCATATATATTTATATATATGCTATATATATTCTATATTTACTTAGTTTCATTACTTTTATTGAAAAGTAAAACACACTACATAAATTTGTGATATTATTTTATGTTTATGGAAATAATATCTAAAATTATGTTATCTGGAAGACACTAGGGATGAAACAACAGGAGGAGGTTCCTCTTCACAGCCTCAGTATTTGTCCTCCCAGCCCTCTGGTCAATATGGACTTTTTTTGCCTTTCTTAAGTTCTAAGTAAGCAGTTTCAGTCTTTTTCCATTTTGGCCTTTTTACTGCCTTTTTTGCTTTTCCCAGAATATTCCCACAAAGCCATAGGCTTCACCTTTCTACAAGGTTCCTTACCACCACCTACATTGTTAAATTTCCAAACAGTGCAACAACAACCTGATGAAATAGTTTTCTCATTTTGCCTAGTTTGTTCCTAAAAGGAACTTAGAAATTTCTTGGTTTTATTCTGAAAAAAGACAGCTGTAATGAGCATGCTTTGCTTCTGTCAGGATTTTTTTAAACCTTCACAGTATTAACAAAAAGCTGTAATTTTTAAAAAGAAGTTGCTGAGAAATTTTTTGGTCAGTGATCATCAGACATTCTGTGCTTGGCAGGGCAGATGCAGCTGAGAATACCTGGAACCTGTGTATTCCCAACCTTCCAAGTCCCTTCATTTTCTCTGCTTCCAGTGTTCCAAGTTCCAGCAGAGTGGAGCTGAGGAGAAGCTTTGGCAGCTCCTGGGCACTGTCCTGGCCTTGGGCTGCCACAGTGTCCACTCAAGCTGTTCTTGTTGCTTTTAAACCAGTACTGCTGGGGCTTGTTAGTCCACTCCAAATTTCTCCCAGTGTCTGCTGTTGCTACTGGTTCTGACTATGTGAGAATATTATAAAGACACAGTCCTGTCCAATTCAAAGGAGGTTTTGGTGGAAAAACAGCCAAAGGTTGTCATTTATCACCCCTAAGGCCCTTGCCATATGTCTGTATGCCAGCAGAAGCTCCTTGCTCTGTGGCTGGGAAATTGGTACGTCCTGGTCTGCCTTGGGAGTGCAGGGCTGCATAGCAAAACAAGGGAAAACATGCAACTTTATAGGGAAAATAAAAAAATTAATAATAAAAAGTAGGAGCAGAGAAAATCTTGAGATGATGGAATATTTTTGTGTTTCTTTAAATTCTTTCAAAAGAATATGACTTGCAGCAGAGTGTTCAGTAAGGTGTGACAAGTAATAGTGACAGAGGACACATTAGGTCTTGCTGTATGAGACAGAAGGGGAAAACCATCTTTTAGAAGATCTCAAGGTGAGATGGGATATTAGCAGCATGATGGAACTCTTTCTGGTAATAAAATCTGCAAAGGAGAAAATCTTTTTAAGAAAGCCTATTTGCTGAAATGGAAGACAGGCTGTAAACAGGGTGATGATACATGAGAAACAGTAAGAAAGAAAAGCCAGCTGGGTAAAGAAACCACCTGACCATCTGTACCAAGAAAAGTGTGCATATGGCATCCTCTTTTAGAGACAAATCCCTGCAGAAAGGTAGGACTTGCCATTAGTTTCAGAAAAGTATTTGTTTCAGTCTGATTTTAGAACTTCTAAAACTTTTAAAACTTTTATATACAACAAATCATTGATGTTCAGCCAGGGTCTGCCAGAGGTTTTATAAAGTATCGGTGATGTTAGAAAATTTTAGACAGTCAGCTCAGAAGACAGGAGCTGCTTAATTTCTTTAGGAGATAATTTCAGCATCTGCTTTTATGGAATAGGAAGGCACAGGATGTCCTCCTTGCCCTGAGGTAGCTGAGCTGTTCTGGTAGCACAAGCTTTTGTCCCAGCATCTGGTGGCAGTGAGGTTGTCACTGTGTCATGTGCTTGCACTTTGCTGCTGGGTGGAGCTGGAAGCATTGCTTCCACAAAGGAAACCAGGGGGCTTGGAAAATGTTTTGCAATTCCCCTTCACTGTAGCTCTTCTAATTACTGGGATTTGGGATGTGCTGCAGTAACCCAGCACATTCCTAAAATGTCCCGTTGCAAACAAATACATGGTTATACACTGGCCAGTTCCTTTGTTTTCCTCCATGGGGTTAACAGTATTTTCTTGAATGCAAGACAGCCTTATGCTCATAGGCTAAACTTCAGTGCCCTGAGACAGAAACACAAACTTTGACAAAGGGGTGAATAAAGAACCAGCCAAGGATTTCACCTCTGGGGCCCTTGAGCAGAAGGTCACTGGGCTGATGCTTGGAAAGAGATGTCTATGTGCAGTGTTAGCTGGGAGGTTTGTATGTATAAATAATGCAGTAACTGTGACTATGACCTCTTTACAGTGATTTTCCCAGTGTTTTATGGACACTTATCCAGTCTCTTAATCAAATTGCTTTAATGGACTAAAGAAAATGAGTGTGACAGGGCAGAGTTTGGTGATGAGAATGACAAGTAGATGGGCTAATTCTGATTAGCCTGGAGGTTTTAAGTCTGCACTAGAAGTTTCTTTTTATCCTCTAGCACTGGAGGATCTGGAAACATGGAGACATGTAATATTACATCAGTCACATAAATATTTAATGTGGTGCTGGAAGCTGTGAAGAAATGCCATGTGGAGATTCACACTAGAAATGCTCTGTCTTCTGTAGTCTTCTCAAAAACATCTGCTCCTAATTCTGAGATTACAGTAGTGAGCTAGATGGATCATGATTCTTGACACAGTATAGCAGGTTTTATGTCCTCATACATAAGTGTTGGCTTAGTCTGGCTTGTGGCAGTGGTGTATTTCCAAAGTGCTTGTGAGTTAACAAAGGAGGAGTGAGCAAAACGTGTTTTGGAGGATGAGGATCCAGCACAAAATTGCTATTTAATTGTTAATGGAAAGGATGTGTGCAACACATTCATGAATATTACTTGGTAGTCAAAGGTGTCTTTTGACTGAGAAAGATTATTTTACTGTTTATTGTATTTGAATCTCGATGGTATTCATAGAATCATGTATTATGTGTTCTTGTAGCCTGGACCACACTTTGCTTGCACTCCTGGTATTAACCTGGGAAGCAAGGATTCTAATTGCAGTACAGACATAGAGATGGTGCTGCTGGGGACAGAATTGCACCCAGAGTTACTTTTGAATTGGTGGCTTAGAGCTAGTAACATACTAGATCACAGTCATTGATGAAATTCAGCTGATGAAAAAGATGCTCAGCTTAGATAAGTGTTCTAAATACAGAAACATAACTATCAGCATATGCACTTATCTGTAATATTTAGTAGTTCCAAAAGTTTATACTACTTTATTAAAGCAAAAATGTCAACTTATGTTATGGCTTGCTAGCCAGTGTGCTGACCAATTTTTCAGAATTTCCTGTGTACTTTTTATTTCTCCAGGAAATAAAAGAGGGCAAAATTTGTCTGAAGTGATATCACTCAACTTACATTAAAAAATGTAATCTAATACAATATAGCTGTGCTGTTTCTCCACAAAGTTGATTTATTTGCTCCTGGAAAGGCTCTTTGGGAAGAATGTCATGTAGGAATTTTGGTTCTGAGTACTATTGATTCTTGTTACCTGCTACTCCTGACTGAGTCAGGGAGCTGGAGCAGAGATACTCAGAACTGCTCAGGGAGATGCCTTCCCAGGATGCTGCTTCTGAGCACCTTTTGGGTTTATAGCACTGAGACATTCCCATTTAAATTCAGAAAATAACCTCAAGATTAGAGTGATAGGAAAGTGATCCTCATGTCACCTTTCCAATCTCTGACTTGCACTCTCCCGTTGTGCTACGCCCAGCAAGCTGGCCCACTGCTCTGCTTTGGAAAAAGCTTGGTTACAAGTTGGGGCAGGTTAGTTTAGGCAACACTTGCTTTGAGAAGTCATTGCCTTCAGACGCCCATGCACACACCTACTGCTTTGTCCGTAAATAATTATATGTACATTAGATTACTCTGAATCCTAATTATGACATACATTCAGTAAATTTGAATGAAATTGTGTGTCCATGTTATATTTGGAAATGGGCTTGGTTTTTTTTAAAGTTTAAAAAAAGACCTGAGAGAGGCTGATTTCACTGATAACTTCTACAGTTCTCTCTTTCATCCACCTGTTGTGTCTTCTTGTAACACTTACGTGGCAGGAATTATTTCTATAGACTTTGAAATGCACCCAGTGCAGCTGCTCATCCTGAGCCACAGACTCTACTGTCTGCAGGGCAGGAGGCAGCCAGAGAAGGGGCTGGCAGGAAAGCAGGGCACTTTATGAACCCTGCCTGTCTTGTATGGCAGCCATGCCTAGGAGACTCAGGGCCTTCCTATCACCTCTCCTTGTTTTTCCTACCTGGATAGTACATGCAATGAGAAATATTCTGTGTATTGCAAATAAGTCACAATACTTCCAGGATTGGTGTCACACTGAGGAAGAAGTCATCCATTTCTTACTGATAATGGGAGGATATCTTCCTTAAAATTCACATGGAGAAGGAGGCATTTTTGAGTCTAATAACTTAAATGAAAAGGCAGTGATCATGGAGCTTACAGCTCTTAAAATATCTCTGTCTCTGCCAGTGACTCACTCTATAGCCCTAAATACCCCCCAGACTTCAGCTTCCTCCTCTGTCAAAAGGGGAGATGAATACTTACTTGTGTTTAACTGCAGAGATGATGCAAGACTTAATTAGCTGTGTTTGTTGAGAGCTCTGAAAATGTGGAAATGTCACTGCTCTTGATCATGTTGAATAGCTGTTGGCCTGGCTTGTCAATGTGTTACCATCAGGCCCCTCTTCAGAAGTGAATGGGACACGTGAAATCTCCTGGGTTTGTTTGCCTGTCTCGGTGCACAGCTGAAGCTTGGCCTTACATATCTAAGTAGGTGGACAGAAACTTGGTGGTTTCAGGAGGGAGGGTCACATCCCACCTGTTCCTGGGTGCACCAGTTCCAGGTTTCCTCTGGGGCCATGTTAGAGAAGGTGCTACGAGTGGCTGCCTCCTTAGCCTGAGGTTACATCTGCCTGCTCTGCAACTGTGTTTTCTCTTCTGTTTTGTTAACACGACAGCTCATTGGTGGAGGCTATTAAGAAATTATGGCTCCTCTGGCAGGACTCTGGCAGCAGCTGCCTAAACCTATAAAAAACAAATCAGAAAGAAACATCATCAGAGGAGAAAAACTTCCATGCCAGTGACCAGGACCTTTCAAAGCATGAGCTTTTCAAGCCTTTTTATTTATTTATTTATTTTTTCAGATGAGACTGTGCTCATTCAATAAACATGGGTTCAGCTCGTTCTGAGTTCTCTCTTCCTGGGACTCAACCCTTGGGGAAAACCCTTGTTCAGGGCTGGAGGGTTAGGCAGGCTGCAGGAGGAGGACTCTCTTCTGTGAGCTTGTCCTACCACGCTGCAGTGATGTTTCACACACCCAGGCTGTAAAATGGTTCTCAATGAACTCTTAGGCCCAAATATGGGCAGTTCTTCCTAGAGATGTACAGGAAGAAAGGAACTAGAAACATTAATTTTGGATACCACCACAGACCTTGGCATTTCTTCATACCTCTACTATACAAGAGCCTATATACCATTTTTGTGCTCATATTTCAAATGGCTGATGCATTTCACATCCCATGCAGTTCATACATTGCCCACAGCTTTAGTGTTGTTCATTAAAAGGTTAAAGTCAGACTCCTTTGCAGAACAGGTGAAGTAACTCTGTGCAAGTCACAGAGGCTTTCAGTAGCTTTGTGTTTGTGGTCCATGGACATCTGAGGTGCTACTGCAAAGAAGTAGCAGGTGAAAAACTCCCTACTTACTGTCAATAGGCTCTAAATTTTTATGGAAGCATCAAAAGACCCATTGATAGTTGTTTGAAAGGGACTGAAACCACTAAATGTAAGTTCCCTTAAGAAAGGCAAATGGACTGTGGGTATCAAGCTATCAAGCACAGATGGCCCACAGACAGAAACGCCCAAGCAAGATGAAATGGTTACAACCTAAAATTAATCTTTCTGTAGTTAACCTCATGTAATTTTGTGGTCATTGAATTACAGAATAGAAAGAAATTAGGAAAATGCCTGGGGCCAAAGTACGATTTTGGTGATAAGTGATATGGAAGTAATAATAAAAAAAACCTTTGCTGTGCCCACCTAAATATAGGTTAAGAAAGAAAAATTTATTACCTATTGCATACATTTTCACAAAGTTAAAAGTATACACACATAATTAATTGTCTTGGTGGTTTTATTTAAGTGACAGTAATGAGACTTGCAATTCTGTACCTTTCTTTTAAGTTATATCAGCATGTCTGTACTTGAAAAATGTTAGTTAACAGGTTTGCTGGAAAATCTTGCTGTGATTGGCCAACTTTTTATAAGCTGCAGCCTGATCCAGTTTGAAGATACAGATAAATATTAACCACTCCCAAGTAGAAAATCAATATTCGCTTTATTTTGACACTCTGTGACTGGCCTGCCACAGGCAGGTCATGCCACTCTTCCTACCCACCTCTAATATATATGTATACATACACACACACACACACACACACACACTTTCCCTCAGCAGCTGACAAAATGAAGACTTCATATGGTGACCTGGCAATTCTTCCAAGGTCCAAGGTGCAAGTGATTCGTGGCACACATGAACATTCATCTCCCAACCTCTGTAAAACAGAAGAAGGGCTTTTCTTTCACAGAATTCAATTTTATTTTTGCAAGAATGCAGTGCCGTTGCAACTACCTCTCTTCTCTCCTCCCCAGCAGGCCAACATTTATCTCTGCCCTGCTGAAGATGAACTTTCCATTTCCAGCCTCCCCATATCACCCCAATACTCTCGGGCTGCCCTTGGCCCCCTCCCTGAGCTCGCTCACAGGCAGCAGTTGTAGTGGGCGGTTGTTTTATTTCAAACTCCTCAAGCTGGGAAACTCTGCCAGAGTGAATCACTTTGCCTTCTTATTACTGCAGTTAGAAGCAAGCCAAAACTTGCCATTCACGAGGTAACTTTCATTTTGTTCCCCACATTGTTTCTTTGCCCTTGGCTTCCAGAGCTGAGGTTTTTTTCTCTTCTGCCAGCTCTGCTTGTACCCAAAAACAGGCTGAGTGAAGTAGTTACTAAAACTGTCTGAATTCAGGTTACTGCTAAGGATCTTTACTATTTGTGGTTATCTATCTTTTAAACATGCTGGACTCTTCTGGTTGACATGAACAGTCAAGTTCAGTGCTGTGGGTTATTTCACAGTCTGATGAGAAACTGGTGATGAAATCAGGTGTGTCTGTGGCACAGTCCTGTTTATTTATAATCAAAGCCTTGTTTTCCACTACTATAGGGTAGATCTTAAGCAGCGACAGTTTTTCAGATCTAAATCCTATTTCAGGCTCACTCAAGCCTGAAATACTATTTGTGAGGCTTTTACTCAGGTCCATACATTCTTATATGCTGCTATTGCTTGATCTCTCAGCTTTGTGAACTTTCAATCCCTCTTCATCCAACATTGCAAAATAATACTAAAGAAACTAGTCCTTTAACATGGGTCTCTATTTTGGATAGTGATATATGGAATGGAAGTTGTGCGTCATAAAGCAGAGCTGCAGCTCCTCTTCCTATTCAGCCCACTTGATTACAGATATTAACATGGTCAGATGGGAAATCATTGCATTTCTAGGGAGAGGGGAGAGCAGGCATGTAGGGCACATAGTCCAAAACCTGTGTCCAAGTTGCTTTTGGCAAAAGAAGATTTTTGCCAGAGAGATGGCAAGAGGAAGAAGGAAACTGGTCCTATAAGCCTCAGGGATCACTGTTGTTCTCTGGGTTGCAGGAGGAAAAGCAGATGCTTGAGATAATAGATTGGGGTTTTGGGCAGGGAGCTATTTGGCTTCATTTTCTTCAGTGGTGCTTTACCAGGTGTCTTTCATCATCAGGTGAAATGCTTCTCTAAAATGACTGCTGAGAATATTTGCACTGGTGGAAGCTGGAAGTATAAACTGGATTAGGCAGCTCCTGGAACAAAGCTCTGGAGTCCAGAGGAACATCTGCCCCCAGGGATGTTCCTGGGAGGGCAGGACTACCTGGATGTATGAGTTACTCCTGGGTAGGCAGTGTAATCCTCAGAGCAGATATTCAAATATGAATGTGAGCCTGAGCCTCATGACAGTGAGCCAAATTTTCCTGCAGTGTGAAGGCAATCAGACTCATGATGGATCCATTCCACTCCACTGTTGATGCTATAGATCAGTTGGAGATGTGCTGTCTTTAAGCAAAGGGTGCTGGACTGAAGGCTTTGTCATGGGGACACCTTTACTGAAAATTACCTCCCACACTCTCTGCTGTGGCTAAGAAAACTGGTAGCTCTGATCAGTCTTTATTTCACATCAGTAAAGTTTTGACTGACAGTTCCAAACAGAGCCAATGGCTGGATGGTGTTCTTTGACCAGGGAAAGCTCTAGTGCAGAAGCCAATATATTCTACTTCTGCCCTTCCATAAAATCCTCAGAGTTCAATGATAAAAAATATACTGCATTTCATCTATTTGTTTAAAGTTTTCACTACAATTATCAAAATACTGTGGGGCCAGCCAAGAAATAAATTACATTCCAAATAACTATCCTGTCTCTGTTTAGTAAGGTAACACAATATGCACTTTTCCCCAAGCATTTCCAGAGTTTGAAAATACTAAAAAAGTGTATTTGTCTCCAAGAAAGTACAACAGAAGACTATACAGAGCTGAGTTTGTGCCCTCCAATAAGAAGTTAATGATGTCCCTGGTTTGATGTATAAGAAAGCTTATTAATTTTTTTGCTTGTGGTACCAAAGATATATTGGATAATTTTGTGTGCATGGAAGTACTGGCTCCACAGCAGAATAGGCAGGCACCAGCAAAATGATGCTCTTAGTTCTTCTGCCTATACAGTACTGGTTCTGTGAAGAGAAAACTTGGCCTAGTCATTAGTGCTGCAAAACAAGTGTGCTAACAATTACTAAATCAACCCCCCTCCAGTCAAACCAGTAATGTTTTGTTCCACTGAGTTAGAGTAGACATAAAGCACTACACAAACGAAATCTAGAGCAACATCTTCCATGTCTGATAAGTCTGGCACTTTTCACCATCACTAAAATTATCTCCAGCCTCCCACGCACTAAAACAGGGCTTTACAATTAGCTCCACAAGTGCCAGTGAGAAGTCTCCTAACCATGCCAACAACTACAGCTGAGTTTATCCGTCTGTATTTGCAGAGACAAGGGTTAGATCCTTCCTGCTTCCCCCAGGGAAAGGCCTCACTCAGCCCATGTGTTGGGATATTTGGTTTTGTGTCCCTTCTGTGGGCACTGTGATTAAAGGGGAGCTTTACCTTTTCTTTAGTAGCTGAAGAAATTTGAGACCACAAAGGATTGTGGCTTGCTGCAGGGATGGCTATTTCTCAGTGCTGGTGATTAAGTTGCAAGAAATGTTTAGAGAGGTGAAAACTGCCAAAGGAGAAGAAGGCTGCATTTGAAAAGATGAACAGAAAGAGAAATCATGGTAGTGATGGGAGACCAGAGCTGCAATGTTAGCAAAAAGAAGCTTCTGCAAGGGCTTTATATATACAGCTCTCACATCCCTCAGCTGGGATTGTGTATTTGTGTTTGCATTAGGGATGAAAAGATTTTTTTAGTAAGCAGCTGTGAATTATTGAATATATCATGGATCAGTATACATAAAGACAAAACAAAAATAGAAAAAGGAATATCAATATTGCATAAGCAATACAGAAAAGCTGAAAAAATGTCAAAGGGAATTGGTGAAGTTATGATCTGATGAAACAGAGAAACATGCAACTAGAAAAAGTTAGAAAAGGTCATAATATCCTAAAAGCTTGATACATTAAAAGAGACAAGAAAGTATATTCAGTGCATAGTACTTAAAAATGCAAAAAGATGCAGTGAATACAAAGCTGTCCTGTAAAGATGGGCAAAATATATTAAATATTTTCATGATGAACAGCAGGAATCCAAATTCATAGTCATCACAAGAGAAGAACAAGTTCAGGTAATTGCTATGTGCAAAACAGGGTGCCAGGCAGTATGGAAGAAGGAAGAGATCTACACCTAGTAGATGTTTCTTGTCTGAAAAAAACCCCAATCTTCAATAGGTGTATGAATAGAAGGATCTGACAGAAGATGGAGAGGATGAGATCAACCCAAAAATTTCTCAGGAAAAAGTCACTCCCTGTATACAGCTTTCTGATGGAGCTGTTATTTAATCAGTGGGCCTTGTGTCAGAGGTGTAATCCTACGCAAATGTTAGGAGTTTAAGAACTTAGTAAGTCATGGAATGCATGTGCAGTCACATTGACTACCTTATCTTTACCAATTTTCCTGCATTCAAATATGCCCATGTATAGGCACTCAAATCAGCCATTTTACTGTGAATTTCAATGCTTATGTGTCTGAGCTAAAAAACATCAAATTATAGGGTAAATTTGCATAATACACTTTTTCAATTTTTTGATGCAACCTGAGTGCTTCAGGCTCTCTAGGTAGAGATCCAAGTATATGTAGAGACAGTTCATTTCCAGAATTAATTCACCATTAAAAAAATAATACGTTTATAGAACATTGCTAATAAGGAAAAAAGAAATATTCACATATGTTGGTTGCAGTCAGGAAAATATAAAGCAAACCTAAGAGAAGAGGTGAAAGCAGAAGTCAAGTACACACTAAACATGCTAAAAATTCCTACTAGGTCTAAACCATGCTTGAGATCTATGGATGCTAAGTGGTGAATATTCAGTGTTTCAGAAGATTTGGATGGATAGACTTGAATAGATGACCCTCAAGCATTGCTAACCTTCTCTTTTGTCTGAACCACACAAACCAAAGGGTGTGCAAGGATCTGTCCTGGACTGAGTGCCTGTCTGTGGCTCCTGCAGTGCTGGAAGATGCAGGGCTAAGTGTCAGAGCTGTTCATCTTGGAAGACCAAACCAGACACCCTCACAGAAAGGGCAGGCTCACGGACCAGGCAGCCCAAAGCTGTAACTGGTGACTGCTCTGTGTCCTGCCATGGACAAGGACAAGTCAGCAACACAAAAAGCAGCTCTTGATCTGCTCCAGTTTAGTAGCCAGGGTTTCACTGTGCATTGGCTGTTTCAGGTGCCTTCAGACACAGTGAGTGACACTGCTGTGATTCAGAGTGTGTCATCTGGCTGGGAGCCCAGTGACCTGCAGGAGCAGGGGGAGAGATCCCCAGGCAGGGTAAACTGTGCTTTTAGGTATCCATGTCCATCACAGCTGCACTTTGCAACTGTAAGAACTGAAAAATGTGGGCTCCCTCCACATCCCTGCTCAGTACTTTAGACTTTGAAATATATTTCAGGTGGAAAAAGTATAGAGAAAGCAACATTCATTGCATTCTTATTTCAAGCTGTGAGCTGGATAAGTATTGGATTCTGCAGGAAAAAGATGAAAAACTTTAGCAGTGTATTGGTAAATCTTGCAAGAAAGAAAATGTATTTGCAAAACCCTATGTCAAACAATCACCACATTACCAGTTTAACAGCTTAAGAAGAAATTGTTTCCCTGATAGAAAATAGTTGTTTCACCCCAGCAGATGTAAATGATTGAGTTCTTACAACAGCCTATATGTAACTAAACTCTTTGTTGGCTTCCCTGTGTGCTGGTTTTGGCTGGGGTAGAGTTAATTTTCTTCAAAGTAGCTGGTATGGGGCTGTATTTTAGATTTGTGCTGGAAACAGGTGAATTTGTAATTTCTATTGTGTGAGAAAGACAACTTTGAGTCCTTGAGAGCAATTATAGCTTCTTTGGTTATAATGCACTTGAATACAAGTATCAATGTTTTATTTCCACTGCCCTTTTGTATGAAGCAGTATCCTGTACTAGTGATTCTCTGCACTTCAACTCATCAATCTGAGGCAAAATTAAAATTCCTAGTAATTTATTTGTAATAATTTTCTTTTCCTAAAGAGAAAGTAGAAAAAAATAGAAAACTTTAGATAACTTACTGAGGTATATATAATGCACACTTATTCCATATGAAGGAAGAGTTTTTAAACCTAGAATAAACTGAAATCCTAGAACAGATGACATGATAGATGGAGGTGCAGCATCAGCTGGATTAGTGTGGAGCCACAGTGTGAATTTCTGGCAAATTAGAAGGCTCCTGAGTTGCTAATTCTGACTGCAGGAAGATTGGTAGAGTTAATCTTGTCCATCTGATCTATCTCTTTTGGTTTGGATGCATTAATTAATCTGCTTTAAATTCTTCTCTCAAATCTGAACACACAGCCCCTGCTGACAGTAGCAGGACCTGTGCTCAGGTGTGGTCCTGAAGACCATTCTGTAATTATAATGTGTGGGAAATCTTGGTTTTTAAAGACACTCCTAAGCATTTCCTTGAGTCCTGGAATGTCAGTTGCTGAAGGGCCTTTTTGCCCAGTGAAACAAGATCAGACCTGAGTGAAGACTTCTTTTTGGCACTGAGCAGTGGCTCTCAAGCTGTTCTACTGCTGCTCTCCGCAGAGACACTCCTGCAGCGTGCTCTAGTCCATGCATTACCATAGTCAACAACAGATTAAAACCCAAAAGATGTTCTTATCAAGTGATTTTGTTGTCATTGCTTTCAGCTCTACTCACCTGTTGCACCTTGATGGGCCTGATCTCCAACTCTGCCAGGGCTAGCTAGTTGACTTTGTATTGGAGAAGGCAGCTTGGCTTTGATTACAGATTTTGAATCTTTGCAGATCAATTTAAGATGTTGGACATCTTCTGTGAGGAATTAAAACATCCTTATGTTGTATAACACTGTACTGAGTTTAGGAAAGCCTACCCATATACTGTCATAATCTTTCCAGCCTTGAATTAAATAGATAACTGGTGGCATGTCATAATCTGTCATGTATTTTAGCTCTTGGGGATTCTCCTATTTCATGTGAGTCTTCCTTTTTACTGATTTCAGCAGCTGCAAATACTTGCTAGCAAGACTACAAGAAGGGAAGGCAATAAAAGGATGTGAGATGGAAAGAGAAGTGGGACTGAGTATGGAAAAGAGAGTAAAATAGAGAAATATGAGAGGAAGAAAGGAGATTTTGAGGTTAATGAATGGAAAATAAGAGAAATCATAGAGAGAAACAGTGTTACCTCTTTCTGATTATATTTTTTCTTATTTTTTCTCCTCTAAGCCAAGAACTATCTTAAAAGCAGTTTGTATTTCAGCTGTCTGCTTTTGCCCCATTCCTCTTTCAAGTACTTGACTCTGACCATAGCATGCATTTTGAAATTTTTGGAAGTTTTCAGTGGCTAGTTCTGCAGCAGCCATGGAGCTGACTGTGTGTATCCTGGTCACATTTCCTGCATGGAAATGTGTAACACATTCCCTGCTAGCTCTTCATGCTGTGACACTTGACTGCTGGCCTGTGCCCTAGAAAAGGCTTTCTGCAGGTGCTATGGGACTTTGCTCAGGAGCAAATATTTATGCAGGAGTGATAGCATGTGTTTGCATCAGGAGTGTGTTTAACTCCATGTGTAACAGAGATGAATGAGTTCCAACTAAATGTCTGTGTTTTTATCCCTCTAAATTCCTGTGCAAATTGGAAAGTCTCTGCTGTAATATCCTTACCCCATGCAGTCCTCCCTGTTACCATCAACACAGGGAGAAGCTGAGCAAAGGATATATTTCCCTTCAAGCTTTATCAGTATTTTCCTGCAAACATCAAGATAACATGTTTTGAAAGCCATGACACTCTCCCATTCACTTTTAGTCCAATGAGGATGAGAACAGGGTGTGAAATTAAACAGAGATCCCTAAAGAGGAACACCAGCTGAGAAATATATTCTTAATATGTTTATAAACCACATGAATAATTTATTTGGTAGAATATATGTTCTATCATGTTTTGATAGGCCTTTTGACTAACATATCCTGTGGGTGTTCCTCTTCATGTCACAGGAAGGTATTTTTTCAGGAATGCTCATCAATAGATAAAACCTGATAGTGGCAAATAATTTGGCATAGCTTCTCTTCAGCAAATGAATTCCTCTGGCAGTATCTGAATTTGTTCCAGCTCTGGCAAGTACTTGACAAATGATGCCAGTACTGTAGCTCTGTGTTGGTGTTGTTTATTCGTTATTTGGGTAAACTAGATAAGGCTGGAGGGCTTGATTCAAAGCCTACAGAAGTCAGTGAAAAGACTCCACAAGCCTTTTTTAGTCACTGGAATTCTGTATTCTGTGTTTCAGAGCTTGTAAATCTGTGCCAAGAACTTCATCAATATCTGAAAGGCTGGAAGAAGAGCAAAGAGCAAACTTCTGGACAGGCAGAATGAAAAAAAAAAAGAGAGAAGGAAAACATCCAATAAATTCTCATTAGAAACAAAATGTCTCCAAGTAGCTTTTATAGGTGAGGCTTAAAAGTGAAATAACCTCTGACAAAAAGGTTTCAACCTTTTCAAGAAAGTACCAGGCTTCTAAAAGCTTTAATGCAGAAATGAAATAGACATACTAGAGTCTTAAAATCATATATTCTGCAAGTACTCTTTAGTTAAACCTCCTGCATCTTAAACAGGTTCACCTAGATTTCTGCTGTTTTTCTCAAATTCTGCTATTTTAAACAGCTTTATTTTTACAATTTTTAAATTTTTAATAGTTGCTGGTAATCAAAAATCACTACAAATTTAATTTTACTAATGATATGGTTTTTGTGTTCGTGTTAAATATTACAGGGCTAGGCAGTGATGACCCCTCTACTTAGATTATCTAGTATTTTCCAAGGTGGAAAATATTGTGTAGTTTTTCATTTTTTAGGTGTTGGGAAGCTCTGATAACTGAATGCCTGGAGTTGCCTTTTGAAATCAGTCAGGGATAAAACTCCAAATCTGTATAAGTGTTTTTTCTTTATCCTGTGAAATTATGCAGGGATTTTTTGGTCTCAGCTGCTGACATTCAGTGTTCCCGTTTCCCCTTTTCCTTTCTCTAAAGCTTGCTGAAACTATAACTGATGATGGACTTGGGGTATAACCAGCCTCATATCCCCAGAGCAAACTCCAGGGTGGGTGGAGTCTGCAGAAGAGCCTCAGAGGCTGCAGAACAGCTCTGTGGCAGCAGAGAAGGTGACAGATCATTCTCCTCCCAGTGCAATCCCAGCGGTGGGTATCCCTCATGGCAGGCACAGACCTGCAAACTCTCCACAGCCCTAAGGGCAAATAAAAGGAGTTGGCCAGCTCCAACGTGTGACTTGGATACGTGCTTTGCAGTACAGGGACACTCAGAGCCCTGCCTGTATCATTATGTGGATATAATTCTGTTCAGCCCATAGCATAACTACAGTACGTGGTATGAGAGCAGGCTAAAGCAATTGGTGTGAATGTTTTCCTTATGACATTCCATAGCTCTAGCACACACACAGACTATTTTGGTATCTCCTGGCAAAGCCTCCTTGTGTGCTCTGGATACCCCCAGTAACTTCACTCTTTTCATACAGATAATGTGTTTCATTTTTTTTAGACCTTTAATGATTCTGCCTGTGGATTGCCTTTAAGGACCCACACCAAGAAGAAACTCAATATATTTTAGTTCAAGCCTTTCCAGATCTCAGCTCAATAAGCCATTAGTTGATATAAGTAAGAGAAAACAATTCCATTTAAACAGTTCCATGATGCCTGGAAACTACCAGAGCATTATTAAGAAAACTATTCAAAATCTTTGAATCTTTTAAATCTTTTAAATCTTTTAAAAACAGTATAAGACCAGTATAGAGAGAGAAAAAAAGAGTAGTGAATTTACCTATACTCATTCTTTAGCCCTAAACACCTTCCCACTACACAAAGCTGCCTGAGACACAGGTTAGAGCCCCTGGAAAGGGTAGCAGTCTTGTGGCTTTCCTTGAAAATCATATATTGTTCTTTACTACAATTTTCTTCTACTATACCACAAAGAAAATTCTTGTCTTCCCAAATTTGTTTGTCTGCATCCCTTAAGTCTAACATTAATTCACATGTGATTCTATAACTACCTTTTCCTGATTTGAGGGCTTTTCAGTCCCCAAATCCCATCCCTTTTGAGAAGTTGTAGAAAATAAGGTTTTTTCAGTTTCCTTTTTTTTTTTTTTTTTTTTTTTTTTTCCCAGACCATGGCTAGCCAAAATTACTTAATAAACTTTAATGATTTTCTCATTCAAAAGAAAATGATGGGAAACACTTCCTTACTCCTTTGTGGAAGAACCATCAGTTGGCAGGAAAAAAAGTCACAAAATATAACAGCTGACAAGTCAACCTACTCCTATAGCTGAAAGGTCATCCATAGAAAGATCAGTCACAGACACACTTACTTTGAGTAGATTTCTACCTTAGAGTAAAATGTAAATGATTCAGAACTTTCAATTCAGATATTTGAAAAAGAAGTTAAGGCTTTATCTAATAACTCATAAGTGTTACAGCAGGTAGCTGTCCTAAATCATTAAAAGCTAGTACTGTTTGGTATATCCCTAAGGCATTTTCACAAATGGCACTTAAAAAAAAACCAAACCTGTAATTCTTCAAGTAATACACTTGCTCTTCAGGTTTGACACTGGTCTTTGTACAGTACTGAATGACCTTTACTTGGTGTAAGGAAATATCTATATTTAAAATAGAGTGAACTTAAAACACACTGTACATGGAATTGGTGTTTTCTTGTGAAACCAGGGAATATCTGTATGCCATGAGCAGACTATGAAAACTGAACACATCCAGAATAATTCCATAAAAATTCTTTAATGTAGAGTATAAATGTGGGATAAACTCTGAAATAGCTCTGGAAATCAGCAGCATTCCACTGTCTGAATATTTTAACGTTCACATGAAAAAGGCTTTTAATAATCTGCATTTAATTGCAAGATTCTCACTCCTTGCATGTTTGCAGTGTCTATGCAGGGGCTTTCAACTGTTTGGCTGTTTTGAACAGAACTTGACTAATGATGATTAGTAGTCAAAAGCTCTGATTCCCTCCATCCCATGCCACCTACTTCTTCCTGTAAGAGAGATGATGTCTTCATGGAAATCCTCCAGCAATGTACCATTAATAAATGAATTGACAGGTTCTGTGGTATTTTAGCTCAGAAAAGCTCAACATCCAGAACTGTATATGTGCCACCCATATAGCAGTGTGGATAGTTAGTTGTAATTTTTGTAAACCAGCAACTCTTGCCAATTCTTCTCCTGATTAGTATAATCCTTTTCTCATAATCTCTTATAATAATGTTTTATACTTCATTTATCTTACATAATTAGACCTCATACAATTCCACAGCCTTGTTACATTTGTTTTTTAAAGTTCATTCTTCCTTTTAAGGAAGAACAAAACAAGCACTATATGTGGTAAATTTTGTAAAAGATGTTTTCAGAATGATGTATATATAACTTGTGTATCTAGTGGAGAAGAAACTCAAATCTTGGAGGTTCTCATTCCTGTTAGGTCTATCACTATTCATGTGCAAGTCTTTAAGTTTTGGCCTTAAATCAGATCCCAGGATAGACTTGTTTTCTTGTACTTCATTACCAAATTTTCCTGCTTCACACATTTAATGGAAAAACTATCAATATTTTTTTCTAAACTGTTGGAGTTTTTTTTTTTCCAGGAGACTGTTAGAACAGCTGGGAAAACTGCCAAAAAACTTGTTAAAGACGGTAAGAGCAGGAATTAGATCACAGAAAAACATGAAAAACCTGTAGCTGTGTCTGAACAGTGAAACAGTTGCTGTCGACCAGCAAAAGTATTAAGCTTTATAAATAAAACAATATCAAGTTTTAGATCAGTATGGTAAAGCTTGGAATATGCAACATTATGGTTTAGCAGATAAGTGCAGATGACAACTGAAGTATAATGTGGAACATTACAAAGTCTATGACATTGTAAAATTCTTGTTAAAAACAACCTGGGAATAACCTCTATTGACTTCACATCTTCACAGTCCTTTCTGCAAGTTTCTTAGGTGGTGTATATTAAACCAAGGATTTATAGCTCTTTCATCCTTTCCCAGCAGCTCTTATGATCACCTAGAAAGTACAGAAGCAGCAGGTTAGAGGACATTTTCATCTTTTTCCAATAATAAACCTGATGAGCTATGGCTATAAAACTGCAGAGTGTACTCAGTTGTCTCAGTCATGAGCTGTAAAATGTTTACACCAGTTTTATTTCATTTCTGCCTTTCTGGACTCCTGCATGCTGCCTTTATTCCACACAAGTGAACACTGGGGATATGACAAAATATAACATGGCAGGTGTGCTTGTTTCCTGCTTTAAAAGACAGACTGTTTCTCATATAAAATTCAGTTATATTAGTCCAGATAAGTCAGGTGGGTAATGGTAATAAAACTGGCATCTAAACTAAAACTTATCTGCAGGTCAGCAAATGAATTTTGAACTTTCAAAGAAAGCTTTCCAAAAGTGCATTTATTAGGAAAGGTTCTATGGATTTCAATGAAATTGGACAATTTGCATGGAACCAAGTTAATATAAAATGACTCCTCTGTTTTCTATACTGGAAACTCCTAACTAGAATGCAAAGGGTTAGGGATGCCATTCTCACCCTTGACTTAACTGGGCAATAATTTTACCTTTGATGTTTTGAAAACATCATTAATCCTGCTCCTTAGCTCTCTACCTACTAAACCGCAGACAGCTTTGCCATTTGTACCAGGTTTGAAGTTTTAAAGTTACTAATACTACTGCTAAGGGAACGAGAGCAGACTGCCAGCTGGGACAGCTGCTGGGCAGGGAGCACCAGAGGACACGTGCTGAGTTGTCCGGTTTTGTAGAAGGATGTTGACATTATGTGCTACAAAGCTTACTTGAATTTCACATCTTTAGTGCTGTTTATAAGTTCAGGGAAACAAAAAAGAGAAAATAAGAACAAAGGTTTTTTTCACTGCCTTACTGTCCTCCAAACTCTACTTTCACTCTAGTTAAATTGTTTTACTATTTCTACACAAAAGATATATATTGTCAGGCCACACTGAAACGACCAATGAACTGTGCAATTCCATTGTCCTCGATGAAATCCGTGGAAAAAAGTGAACGATATCTATAAACCCCTATGACTTCTGACAGCTTTGCGGAGGAGATAGCTCAGCGGTTCCATTGATGCTGGCGTTACTGATGATGCACCAGTTTTTAGCACAGCGTTGGTCCTGTTGCGTTCACAGATGTCCGAAGGACCGGGAAGAGCATCGGACTTCGGCCGTGCGCCGCGGCTGAGCCCCCGGGCGGCCGGAGGAGCGCAGAACCGCGCGGTGTCCTGCGCGCACCTTGGCTGCGGGGCCGTGCCTCGCCCTCCCCGGCCCCGCGGACCTGAGGCAGGGCGGAGCAGGCAGCGCCCCGAGGAGCGGCAGCGGTGCCCGTCCCCCAGTGCCCCAGCCGGGGCCGAGGGACCAGGATCCGCGGGGCTCCTTGTGCCGGTGCCACCCCGGCTCCGCACCCGCGGGGCTGAGCGAGGCGGGGGCACTCGCTCGGACCGTGTGCGGGCCCGCGGCTCCCCCGCCCCGTCCGCGCTGCCGGCGCCCCGCGGAGCCGGCCGGCTGCCCCCGCCCCGCCGCACCGCCCCACGCCTCCGGAGCGGGAGCCAGCGCCGCCGCCCCGCCCGCCGCCGCTGCGCGCCGGGGCAGGAGCCGAGCAGGTGGCCGCGGGCAGCGCCGCGGCATGTGAGCGGCCGCGGGCCTCGGGAAGGCAGCACCGGCCCCGTGCTGCGCTGCCCTCCCTTCCCCGCGCCTCGCCGCGCCGGCCGCGGAGCCGGGGCGGAGGCACAGGCACAGGCAGAGGCACAGGCAGGGCGCCCGCAGCGGCAGCCCGGCGGCGGCCGGGGGCTGAGCGCCGCGCCCCGCCGGGGGGCGGCCGTGGCGGAGGGCGGAGGGGAAGAGGAGGAGGAGGAGGAGGAGGAGGAGGAAGGCTGTGCGGGGCCGGAGGGACGCGGGAGCCCCCCGGCCGCGCAGGATGAAAGTCACGGTGTGCTTCGGGAGGACGCGGGTGGTCGTGCCCTGCGGGGACGGGAACATGAAAGTTTTCAGCTTGATCCAGCAAGCGGTGACCCGGTACAAGAAGGCGATCGCCAAGGTGAGGGGCGCGGGGAGCGGCGCCCGCGATCAATATGGCGCTTCCCGGAGTGGGGAGGGAAGCGAGGGGGAAAGTCCGGGCTGCCCCGCCGGGGGGAGCGGCGGAGCGGGGCCGGGGGCGGCCGGCGGCGGAGCCCGCGGGGAGCGGGGAGCGTGTGCCCGGCGCCGCCGCGGGGAGCGGGGGGCTCGGGGCTCGGCCCCTCCGCAGCGGCCAGCGCGGCCGCTCCGCGGCTCCCCGCGGGCGCCTGGCGGGCCTCGGCCCTTTGTTCGCCGGTGCCCGGCGGCCCCCGGGGGTGTCGGTGCGGGAGCCGCCCGAGCCCGGCCGGCGGAGCGGCGCGCGGGCCGGCGGTGCCGGCTCTGCCCCGGGGCGGGCGGCGGGGCCGAGCCGCCGCGGAGGGCTGGAAATCCAGCTCCAGGCTTCCCGGCCCTCCAGGCCCGGCGGGGAGGGCGGTGCGAGGGGACCCCGCCGCAGGGGCGTCCGGCGGTGCCCCGCGGGCCGCCCCCCGCGCCGGGCGAGGCTCCGAGGGGCCCGCGGAGCGCGGCCGCCGCGGCCCCTCCGCCCGCCGGGAGGCTGCGGGACGGTGCCCGGAGCCCCGGGGTGCGGGCAGCGCCGGCCCGGCCCGGCGGGCTGAGCCCCACGGCCGCCCGCGCCGCAGCCCCGTGTTGAAATCCCTGCCTGTGCGTGTGAAGGCAGTTGCAGAGTTGGCTTTCCCTCCATGGGCAACTTGTTGGGCTTTGAGTTTTTTCCCTTCCTTTTTTTTTTTTTTTTTTTTTTTTTTCAATTTTTCTTTCTCTCTTTCCTCCCCTCCGCCCTTTTTCCTAAACCTCCTCCCCCCCTGCCCCCCCCACTTTCTTGTTGCTGCAGATTTCTTTTTAATCAACTGGTTTGTTGGGCAGTATGACCATCATTGGCTGAGAGCTTCTAGCAGTGCCCTTCCCCTTTCCTCTTCCTTATTGATCCAAGAAGTTTGGGTGTGCTTCTCCCCCTTAGCCCTTCTGAGACATTTTACACTTCTGATCCTGAAAGTTTTGCTTTGGCAAATGCAGACTGGCAGGCTGTCCTGAAACATGCAATAAAAGGGATATTGTGAACGGTTCATTGATTGGCTTGAAGTGCTTCCCGAGAAAATTTTTAAAATCACTTTTTTTCATAGAGAATTTCAGATGCTGGGAGGAGAAAAGTAACTGAGTTTCCTATCACCTTCACACCTGATTCCTGAAGAAAATGGTTTTGAAGACAGTAAACATATTCAGATTCTGGCTGGAAAAAGAGAAAAATTATTCTTTAGGATATGTCTGTGGCTGCATACCAGCTGTCATTCATATACAGCTGTTAATGCACATGGCAATCTACTTGCATATAGGAGACTGTGGCTGCAAGTACTTCTCTGGTTAAGGTAAAGGCATGAACAGTAAAGTGAGATTCTTAGTGGGACATGGAATGCCATTCAGATGAGAAGTGTTTGCAGCATTTGTTCATCAGTGTCACAGCATTAATAAAAGTAATTATTTTGCTGTGTTTTGTTCCAAAACTGTAGCCCCTGTGACTCCTGGCAGTGGACTGCATCCTGGCTCCCAGCATTAAGGGATGGCAGTAATGGTAAACCTGGGAGGGATTGAAGTTGTAAGCACAGGGGAGACACACAACAGTCACCCGGAAAAAGTTACATCATTGCAAATTTCACTCTAAAAAAAAAAAGTGGCCCATCTGTGGAAGCATGGGAGGGAAAGAAAGTAACTCTGATTATGGCCGTGTAAAGACCGATTGCAGAGGGGCAGCAAGACTTTGACTGGTCCCTGGTGTCAAAAGCTCTGCATTCTGGGTTAAAATGACACAGTGGTTTTATTTATTAGTGTTTATACGGTGGTTGTGCTAAATGCCACTGGCATGGACTTGAGGTAGCTGCAATTACTGAGATTGTTTCTCTTATATGGAAATTCTGTGGTTGAAAACAGTAGCAGTGTCCACGGGCTTTGAGTGTTTTGTATGGTCACTGTCAAACCTTACTTTTAACTTAAATTTGCTGAACATTTTCTGTGGTGATGTTTAGGGGGTAAGGAACTGGATTTTACAGTAAGTTAGTTTTGTAAGTAGGTGTATAGTGCTGTTTGCTGTGCTCTCAGTAGAGTAACATAGTAATTTTATGGTTTGGATGCCAGAATTCCAGATGACTGTATTTTTGTAGCAGTTAGATGGTTCATTTCTGTGATAGTGTAGCAGATGAGCAAATCTTCACTTCATAAAGAGACAAAAAAGAGGACAAAGTAATCCCTAACTGAGAGGATCAAAGTATATGTGCCTATATGAACTTATAGTCTGGCAGCTGGTCTCAAGCTGACACTGAATCTATTTCACCACCACTACGCTCTTATGGAAAGAAGCGTATCTGGTTGAAGATTATTTGAAATATTTGAATGAAGTTTATGGTTTTCATACTTTCAGGAAAACCAGCATTTCTCATCCTGCAAGAATGTGTGTTTGTCTACTGTATGCAGCAGTTCCTTCAGGAGAGCTCCTTGAGAACTGAGTTGTCAGCCCTTCCCAGATTACCCCCCACTTTGTCACGGTTTCCCAGTTGTGATTAGCAGTAAGTGATCTGCACTGTGCACTTATGATGTTCCTGTACAGTCATAGTAAGGCAGCCCAAAACCGTGCTTGAAGAGTGCTGGGAGTGAAGAACTTCAAAATTTGACCTGAGTGTTCTGCCTTGGTATTATTTAGGTTCAAGAGACATGTTGAGAATGGAAAAAGTACTTAAGAGAACAAGCCACATAATAGTAGAGTCTCCTCTCTGTAAAATTTTAGGAGTTCAAAACATGCAGATAAGACAACTGCAGATAACTGCAGTTAGTTCTGGGTGCTATGTCTTTGATCAGGATTCAAAAATCTCCAAAAGTTAATTATAGATTAACACTGCTGTCAATGCTAAGTCTTTGTGTGTGGAATTAGTTATTAATATGATAGGCTGTGTTTAAAGGCTGGTCTATGCAGTGTGTATAAATTTTTCTGTTCTTTTGCTTTTATTCTGAAAGAAGCTTTGTGTCTGAAACATGATGCATCCTTTCTGCAGCTTGTGTTTGCGGGAAATGAGCGAGCAAATGATATGAGATGTTTGAAATGTCCACCTTGTTCAGGGCAAGTGGAGTCAGCAAAATCGATCATGTCTAATGAAACCCAGTTTTCATGGGGGCACGCTAATGGTGCACTTGTGTGGCTGGATGGACTGATGCAGCCTCTGGCATAATCTCTGCCTGAGTCTTAAAGGAGTACAGCTGGCCTGAGGAATGGTAGATGCATTTTCCAGACCCTGCTGGTCCAGAGTTGTGCAGATTTGGAGTTGGCCTAGTCCTAGCAATTAATTTAATGGTCAAAAACTTGCAAGAAGGTAACAGGTTTAAGAGGGGAGGTCAGCCACATCTGAGTGACTTAACATTGATGGCAAGAGATGATGGCCTCCACCAAAAGGGAGAAAAGCAGGCAGTTGAGATGAAACATGAGTTATCAAATATTGAACCAGTGTTGAAAGGTAGAAAATTATTATAAAAATGATGTTTGAGCGACTATCAAAAGGAATTGTGCTTCTTGTAACTTTGGTTTGATCTAGATGTAGCTAGACTGAGTTTTTTTGTTGACTTTTGACTCTCATGCTTTGGGTTTTGGGGAGGATATTGTAAGCATTTTAACCGTTATCTTCTTATTCTTGCAAATGTGCATAAGCAATGGGTAGATATAACTTTAAAAAAATTAATGTGATGTAAATGGGTGTAGTAAGCAAGAATATGAAATAGGAGATTGAACAACTCCAGCAGATCTACAGTGTCATGTTCAGTCCCTAGAGGGATTGTTTGGTCTCCATGATAGTTCAGGCTGATGCCCTGCATATCATGAGCTTGTAATGGTGTTCCTAGACCTTATATATAACCCTCATTTTCCAGTTAAAATAAATAAATTAACAGTTTTCCTGCTGAATCAAAAAGATTTTAATACAAGTCTCAAGACACCTTTCCCCTCTCCCTTTGCCAAATGGTGTAGGAGATGAAGTTTTGTGGGGGTTTTGATGTTGCATGGAACAATACTTCAATTGTTAATTTGAAAACTGCAGTGCACTAATATTTGTGAAAAGAAATGGTAATCTGCTCTTTGATAGTGTTAGAGGCTGTTGCTGATAAGAGACCAGAACTCCAGGAAAGTTGGCAGTGTAAGCAAAGGTAACAGGTGTCAGATGACAATATTCTCATTTAATTTGTACACTGGGGGCTTGGGCCACCCAGAGCTTAAAGCTCCATCTCTTTGGTAGGTCTGACATTCATCAGCAGGGAATTGTGAGGGATGAGGTTGTAGCCTGAGTGAGTGTGTTTGTGAAGTTTGCTTTTTTTTTTCTGTTTTTGATTTTATTGCCCCCAGTGCCAGCTAACAGGGATTATTTGCTTAAAATTCAGTTCTCAGACAGCAGGATTTCTGCCAGGTACACAACAGCAGCTTTGATGCAAGGTCTGTTCTGTAGAGCAAACAGTTGCACAGCTCCCCATGACTGTGTCACTGGGGCATCGTTTGTAGAGCCTAATGCATGGGTGGGTTGGTATGAAAATCTGCTGATGTTTCTTGGGCTTTGTGTTGTTCTTGGCACATTCCCTCCTCAAGCCTGACCACTAGGTTTTTGCCACAGGCTTAAAGGGATCTGCCACAATGCCCTTTCAGTGACCTCTTTGGCAATACTCAAGGGCAGTAGTGGCTAAATTTAGTATAAAAAAAAAAATTAAAGTTCTTTTTTTGTGTGTGTATTTTTTTTTTAAATTTGGATTTATTTTTTTCTATATGTGCGAATCTCAAGCCTTTTTTAAGTAGAAAGAAATCTTACTGGCATTTCCAGAATGCACAGGAATCCTCCCAACCCCAAAAAGGAGCCAAAATGCCAAAAAAACTCCTGTCACCCCTGCTGCTCAGTTGGCTATCAGTTTAGTTCTAGCTGGCCTCCCAGGATGATGTTTCTGGGCTGGGTAGTATTTCAGTGACTTACCTGAGGTCAGCCAGGATTCCATGGGGCTCCTGGCAGTTTTATCTTCGCTGATGTTGGGCTCCCAACAGCAGCAGTGAAACCCAGCTGATGGGGGCTGAGGCTTGGTGAACAGCAGTGAGAGATGCTAATTTAAGGAAGATAAGTACTAAAATGGGTCACAATTTCTTCGTGTTTAGAAAGCTGCTGTGTGATCCTGCAGGTTTGGTGCTGGAAATGCAAGGCATTAGCAAAATGCAAAGGCTATAGTGATAAATTCCCTCTGCTCATTATGGAAAACTTTCTTTTAACCTCTTCTCTCCACTTCCCTCTGTGTTTAGAGCCAAATCAATGTTTTTCTGTCATTGGCTCACGTGTAAATACAAGTGACTCTTGCACATTGCAAGAGAAGTTGCAGGGTGAAGGTTGAAATGAACCTTTGGAGTGAGCATGGCGGTGGCTGCAGGGGTCCCTTGCATGGGGACTTGGCTGTCCAGCAGTGCTGTGCCCCAGGGGACCTGTGGCTTGCAAGGCAGGGAGCTGCACAAGCCCTGCCATGCCCTCTCTGCCAGCTCTTGCCTGTGTTCAGCCATCTGTGGAACGAGGGAGGAGGCTCATCTTAGGAAGGCCTGAGAGCCGCACTGGGGCTGTTCCCTGTGATGTGAGCAAGCAGGCACCTGGGATTATTCAAAGCTTATAAAGAAGGCTGAATTCTATAGTGTTTAAGAAGAGGGGCTTGAGAAGTGGACATCATGCAAGGCCTTCAGCTCTGGAGGTGCTTTCAGTGAAGGATGTGTGTGGCACTGCTGAGGCTGGCTGCTGTGAGCAGCACCTATCTCCGGCTGGACGGGATGCATCACGGATTTCAGTTTGGCATTGTATGGTTTCTCACTGTTAATTAACAGTGATCAAAGTGAAGTGTGTGTTTGTGGAAGACTGGCTTGAGAGTGATTTCCCTTTGAGCAAAGCCTCATTCAGCTGCTGAGCAATTCCTGTAGCTCTGAGCAGAGCACTCAGCGCATTTGGGGAGCAGTTCCTGGAGGCAGTCTGGGGTTTAGGGAGTTGCCAGCCTTTCTTCTCCTGGGCAACAGCCTTCCACCAGTGGAAAGCCATCTGATTCTCATAGCTTTTTACATTTTAACTTCACTTACAACAGTCACAGATGTTTTAGTTCTGTTATAAAAACATCACTGGAAGTAACACTTTCTCAGTTGTACCAGACTATGACATCTTTTGGTCGTGGCACATTTAATCTGGTAAAATAAGATGGAGTAAATGGGGGAGAAATGCTGGTGATCTTAGTTATACAGAATACGGTTCATGTAGCTTTAAAACAATTTCCTGGTTCTTCAAAGGAAAACAAACTGTTTCATCCAAATATAAATTGAATGGATGAAACATGCAACAATGCTGAACCAGTGCTTATGTATATTGAAAATAAAGTGGGATTCTTCGAACATCAATCCAGAATATAGCACAGATGTTCTCACTCAGAAATATTTTCTGAGCAGTAAGAAAATAAAAAGTGAAGCAAAAAGTATTAAAAAATTCTGGAAGATACTTTAGGGCATCTGTGCTTTATTTTTTCCCCTCCTTTTTAATATGTATTATATATTTTCTTTGTTTCTTTGAGGTCATTTTGATGTAATGCTCAGCAAGTCTGGTACTGGAAAATGGATAAAAAACCACCAAAAACTAAACTGCCTTTGAGCTAAGTTACATAATCCAGTGTGGTTGTTTAAAAAACCGAGAAAGTTAAAAAGAAAACAGCAGCACAGACATACATAATACTTGTCGAAATGACTAAGATTACTAGTGAAAGAGAAATGAGTCAAATTTTAAATTGTGGAAAATAATTTTAAATTAACAGCTAATATTAAGACCTTTTTGTTTTTGAGAGAATCACATTACTTGTTACAATACCTCAGCAGCATCAGGTTTTTTTTTTCCTGTGAGTGTTTTCTCAAGTTGATCTCAGATATTTGTTATTTGTTTGAAGTAGTTTTAATAACTATTTTGTTGCAGTATTTGTTTGCTTTTTTTTTTTTAAATCAGGTAGCAGTTACCTATTGGTAACTTACTTCTACTTCAGTTCCCTGTGGCAAAGTGATGTACATTATTCCCCTGTTTAGTACCAAACAAAAGGAGAAATGCATTTCTACTTTCCTACTAAAACTCTTGAACTGCATCCCACACCCTGCATCTCAAGGCTGGGGTCTCTGGTGCAGAAGAGGAATGAAGACCAAAAGTGTTTCTGTGCAAGGGGATGATCCTTGCTGCCCAGGAGCAGAGATGAGCATCCCCTGGAGCTGGGCCCTGGGGTGCTGCTGTGTTCCTGCCAGGGGAAGTTGGCTGGTGTTGCCTCCTGGGTCGTTGTGCCTCCAGCTTGTCAGGACTTCTATGGTGACAGAAATAGGGCTGGCAGAAGGAAAATGACTGTGGGGAGAAGGATGGTCTTCTGTGGGGGTGGAAAAAAGGATGGGATATCCTTGGAGTTGGGTGAAAGGAAATGTTTTTGAAGTGTAGATAGATAGACAGACTGCTATGACTCCCATTTCTTTTTTTTTCCACGTGTGGGAAATGGGAGTTTGCATGGAAGCACCACACTAATGCAGTACATTAAGTACAGATAAACAGAAAATGCCAAAGATGGGAAGAAATGGGTTAACTTGGTGCCCTGGAGGCAAGAGGACGAAAAATTGTCCTCAGTGGCATAACAGATGTCACCCAAAGGCTTTCTTTTTAAAATAAACCTGTGGAATTTATTATAGGAAGCTTTTCTTTCAGGGCAATAAGCTTAGTGAAAGTAGCATATCCCTGATTTGGTAGGAAAATAGACTGTGTTTTGGAAAAGCAGTGTCACATTTTTGGCCAAACTCTACACATTCACTCATGCTCAGGCTGCTGCTGATGCAGTGAAATTATGAATTGGTTGCAGGAGGAGCAAGCTGGTATATCATTAGCAGTTTTCTTTTTAAGTGGCAACATTTATAGGATTTTTTTTTTCCGGGTGTGCATGTCTTTACAGACTCAGAATAGCAATTTAAAATGTTTCTGCTGTTGATGTTGTATTACTAGAAAAAAAGAGGTTACGTGGGTATAAAGTGTTTTAAATGGAGATAGAACTGCTGGGAGTGCCTGTATGTTTGTGTGTGCACCCACTTAGGTGTTCTCATTTGTTTGAAGAAACGTAGCCACATTTACTAAATGGAAAAGTAGTTTCACCTTACCCCATCTTTTTTGCATATGCTTTCAAAGTTGTTGAGTTACTCTGTCTTCCCCCTAGGCAAAGGCCACATAATGGTTTTTTCTCCTCTGTTAAATGTCAAAAGCAATATCTTTCTTGTGAGAACCTTGCAGCAATGTACTCTTTGCGCATGTAGCGAACAACTTTGTTCCAGTTCCTGAAGACCTGAACAGGAAGGAGCTGAATTCAATAAACATTGGAAAAATTACTTCTGGGGATGCAGGAGCGTCACTGAGACACCGCACAGCTGAAAGTTTTGTTGCTGTAACAACTTAAATGACAGTTGAAAAGCCCCAGTAATTTGAAAGCTGTAGAACCTTTTGCTTCTTTAATAAGCTGTTAAGTGAAATAACAAAGCTTGATTTAATTTGACCTCTCCAAGAACCTGTTGGACCATATGTTGTATTGTTTTAAGCGTGCATTTGTTTGTGCTGTCAGTTTGCCTCTCTGCCTTCCTGTGAAGACCCTGTTTCTGCAGCTGTGAGCACCAGAGCCAGCTACCAGGTACCAAAAGAAGAAATTAGGCAGCAGGGCTGTGGTGGCCATCCATTCCTGGTGAATGAGTTCTGGCCTCAGCACTGTGTGCAGCCTGAAGAGGGAAGGTATTTTTATTGTCCTTGAATTTGTCTCTGGCAGTAGCAGGCTGCTGGAAGACTGCTAGCCTGAAGTGTTAGGCTTTGCTAAAAGTTAGAAAGTATTTTGCAATTGTAGTAATTTGGAGAGTATTACAGAAGTAGGAGAGTAGTCATCTCAATACACCTCAATTATTCTGCTGGCTGTTTCTGGTTTTTATTATAGAGATGAGTGCTGGGTAAGAGAAGAAGTGCTGCTGCTTTTGCAGGGAGATGAGGGGAGGTAGCCCAGCCATGGCTGTGGCTTTGCTGGAGTGGGGAAGGTGGGTTTGCAGGGCTCCTGCCAGGGCTGTGTGTGCCAGGGACTCAGTGTGAGGCAGCAGGTCAGGCTTGCATTGGGGTGAGGATGTGCCCTGGGTGCATCCCTAAACACTGACAGAGCTGCTGCTGCTCTCATGGCACTGTAGGAACGAAGTAACCAGCACAAGAGAAAAGACCCAGCACAAGAGACTCCTCCACCCTCACTCAGTCAAACTGAGTCCTGTCTTCTGAGCATGGTGCAAGTTCAAGTTCAGAGCATTGTTGCCAAATCCTGTATTGAACATTTTTAAAAATTTCATTAAGAATACTAATTTGAGAAGATAGGTTTGATGGGTTTTGCTCTCACTGAGTTTTTTTAACAGCAGCTTTAATTGCTCTTTCTATTTCTTTTTTTTCAAATGCAAAGTAGCATAAATAAAGGCTGTCTGTAATGATTCTAGAAAATTTCAAGTCTGAACTTAGAAATGGCAAGAAAAAGTGGACTGGCTGAAATAAAGGAGAGCTTTTAAATACAGAATAATGTGTTATCATAGGCTCTCTTTGTAAAAACACCAAATAACTGTCACTTTATGCAAAATATTTGTGTGTTTAAGAGCTTCAATTTGAAGAGAAAACCTATATTTTCTGGGCTTAACTAACTTGGTCTTAAAGGAAAATGTTATGCTCTGTGTGTAAAACATATTTTACTTGTAGTTGTGTTAGGCAGTCTCCTCACCCTGTAGCCAGAGATCACTCAGGAGCACAGTGCTTTGGTAAACTAAACCCAGATGTTAATGTGTGTGAAATATGATTGTAATCAGTGTCTTATAAGTCTCTCCTTTATTAGTATATCTGTTTGAAGTAGATTCCTGATGACCCTTTTTTTGCTTTGGCTTTGCCATAAAATAGCTTGAAGCCCCTGCTAAATTGGATGCCACAGGTAATGAAAATCCTGTGTTGTACCTTTTGGTGTTTATGAAATATTTAGCTAAAAAGGCTTCTGTGCCTGACCCTGTCTCTGTGGAGGTAGTAAGTTTCTTTTGCTGGTCAAATTCCCTATCTGAGGAATGGAAGCAGCAGTGAATGAGAGCTAGCTTGTACGAAAAGCTGATTTGTGCTGAGTTAAATATTATTTTGATATTTGAATATGAGGTAATTAGCTTGAATGTACTATTGTTTACCTTTTAGCATCTGGAAGAGTCTAAACAATCTGCTGAAGGGAACTATATCCTAAATCTTCTTCCAAAAAATTTTTTTTACAAATTTGTATTTCAGACTTGATTAAATCTGCTTTTTGTGGTGGTATTTTCTCAGTGGCCAGTGACCTGTGGGAGAAGTGCTGAGCTAAATGGTTGAGGAAAGGTTTGGGCAATGCTCTAGTGTTATTCTGTGGGCTGTTCAGGATGATCAGATAGATTCACATAGTTGTTCCCTTTCTAGAAATGCTGTCAAGGTGGAGCTGTAAATGCTTATGCATGCATACTACTCTTCTCAATTAAAAAAAGTCCTAATATTTACCATAGCCATCCGCTGTACTTGAGTCCAATTAGTATGAAATAATCTATTTTATTCTAAATTACCTCAATTTCATAGTTCAACACTTGCTTGGCCTCATATCAGAACAAAATAAAAAGAAGGCTTTTTTAATTTTATGTGAAAGTTATTAAACTATGTGGAATCTGTAAATCACAATAGCTAATTTTGTAAAATGTATGTCTTGTTTTCATAGAATCATAGTGTGGTTTGGAAGGGACCTTAAGATCACCTGCTTCCAATCCCCTTGTCATAGGGGACACCTTCCCTTAGACCAGGTTACTCAGAGCCTGATCCAGCCTGGCCTTGAACATTTCCAGGGATGGGGCAGCTGCAGCTTCTCTGGGCAGCAGAGGAGTTGCAGATTTTATGGGTTTTATGGGTGGTCTGTGTTACCCTCTTTAAAGCCATGCATTATGTCTGTGATTAGACAGTGTGTAAAGACTGCTTTAACTCTAGCAGCCTTCACAAGCTGCTTCTGATTCAGAGAGCCAGTGTTTTGTTGCCTTCTGAAAGACTTTGTTTCCAAAGGTTGGTGGATGCCAGAGACATGGTGAATAGAGAGAATTAAGACACAATGAGTCCACATTGTTTCTTGATCACTCTTGGGGATTAAAGCTGTGTGTGATACTGAAATAAAAAAAATAATAGTTTTTCTGTAATTAATTAGTGTTTTAGAAACTTGCTGTTTATCATTCAGAATGTTCCTGTCAGTGTTTTCAAAAAGTATGCTGTTCCTTCTGAGCTTAAGTGTGGAATGTGACAATACACTTTGTGTTTTGTGTTACTCTTCAGTGTAAGGTAGAAGCTGAGATAGGAAACAGATCTGGACTCAGCTTACAACCAACAGCCCTTTGCAGCCTGCCTTTCACCTGAGGGGCTGCTGGGGAAGCCAGCCCTGGGGAAAGACCACATGGCTTTGGGTTTGTGTGTATGTGTGTATGTGCCTAGATGCAATAAATAAGAGGGTTGGTTCTTTGCAAATTGTGCATTTCTCAGCAACTGACAGCCTGGTGCTGTTCATTGCTTTGCTGAGAGGGAGGGGCTGTGAAATCAAACACTGAGCTCTAAGATGCCAAGGTCTGTCTATTTTAACTTTGTGGCTCCCTCTTTCTGAATAAGTAGGACTACAAATACAGCATGATATGTAAAAGCAAAGCTGTGGAGTCCTCCCCCCCACTGCTTGCATCTTTATATATAGTTCATTCTGCAGATCAGACTGTCACACCTGCTACCAGCCTCCTTCAGAGAGCAGATTGCAGCCTTGCAATATAAGTGCTCCTAACATATGTTGGTGATACAGCAGCAGCAGGACAAGGCTTTTAGCTTTGATAGGCTCTGCTGGTTTGGGAATGTTGTTAAGTGGACAAGAGAGAGACAAAATAACAGAGTAGTTTTGGAAAAAAAAAAGCAAGTAAGGTAAATATGCAGAAGGATAAAGTGAACTAATAAAATCTGCCACTTTGGTGTTTTTTTTTTTTTTTTTTTAAAGCATGAATTTTAATTCATATTATGCTTGGTATAGAACTCCACGAATAAAACTTTCCCCTTTGTGTTGTGGCTTACACAGTTGCCCTGGTCATTGCTGTGGTGTTGAGTTTCCACATCTGTATCCAGACTCACTGGTGCTGGGTTGCACTTGCTGTGTCCCATTGCAGGCACCAGCTCTGTTACTGCAAGGTGAGCAGAGGCTCTGATTTGTGATGTGGTTGGGCTGCCATGGTATATTCCTCACTAGAAGATGAACATTTTTTATAACTTGCTTTCATTATAGCATGAACTACTTCAAATTGCCTAATTTTTAACATGGAGGTAAGGTTAAGTATACAAGTTGTACAAGTTAGAAAAGACAACATTTTGTGTCCCTACACAGTTAAAAGATTCACTAACTCAGCTCTAATTCAGAAGTCAGAGCATCTTCAGAGAAGTTTAATGTGACTTCAGTAGTATATTGTAAAAAAATGAGAGGTACTTTTGTGTGAAAACTATTGCTTACTCCCTTTTAGCAAGTTTCCTGGTGCACAGGAGCTTGAGTTGTAGAAAGAGATATAAATAGAAGTGAACAGGAGAGACTAAAAGTGCTGTGATTCAGATTTCAGAAACAGTTGCAGTGTCTTTTGGTTCCTTTCAAAAGCATTGGCTGAATCTTGTGGTAAAGATACATGAAATACCTGGTTAGTTTTGCTTCCCTTATGTTGTGATATGAGAAGGAAATTGTCTGTATCAGTGCCCTGCTTCTTCAGGTGTGCAAGAGTGGCACAGAGTAGGAATGGGCTCCTTTTTATCACTCTTACCAAAGACAGGCCTGCATTAACTGGGAAGCTGTGTGGTTTATTCCAAACACAGGTGAAATGTGGGATTGCTCACCTGGGAGCAGCATTGTGTATTCCCGTGGCTCATTCTCTGCAAAGACCTCATTAACTGCATTTCACAACAGCACAATGTTAATTGCTGCAAGTGAGTACTGGCATAAAGTCCTTCTGTGGTTTTCTCTGTGTCTTTCTTTGACCTTAGGAAAGAGAAAAGTGCTTTGCTGTACTGTTTGCCTGTGCTGCAGCAAAGCTGTGATGCACCCATCAGCTGTAACAGCACACAACACCCAAACCATCTGCAAGGTGCTCTTCAGCACCTACTCCTCTTCACAGGACAGTTTTCTTCTTTGCTTTGCCACCTTTCCCTTCAAAAACAAAATTGGTAAAAAAATGTCATGGCATGAGATTGGCAAGTATGGGTTTATCCCTGCAGGATGCATGGAGATTGGAGGTCACTGGCTGATCCAGGACCACACAAGCAGTTCAGAAGCAAGTTGGAAATAAAGTGCTGACCTGCTGACTCCTTAATTGCAAGACTGTCTTTCCTTTCTAGTAAGGATGTGGTAAAATATTACTGTACTTAGTCCTCCTCTCCTGTAGCTCAGACACTGTATGGAAAGACACACCAAGCTTTCCAAGCTGAAAAGAGAGCAGCTTGTGCTACTTGGGGGTTGAAAAAAAAGTCTCTTCGTTTTAGAAAAGTGTGGAGTCCATCATGTTAAACTGCTTAATAATGTCTGTTTCTTAAGTAATTTTTTTCTAAACTTGAGTTGAAACTTTCATATAGTGTCTGTCCTTGGAACTGTAGGATGTTGATTCCAGTATTGTTTAAATGCTTAGAATGTAAGTAAAGGGAAATGCTTATGTTTTACTTCAGTATGGCTATCTAAAGGGATTTATGAGTAGTGATTTTTTTTTTTTTTAAGTGACACACTGAAGCCAGAGGAGGTCTGTCAGTGATGTATCTGGTTTAAATATGAGAAAGTTGGAGAAGGGAGAATATTAATCCCTGATGGTAGAACTTAAATCTATTTTTCATTTTTTTTCCCTTATTAAAGTTCTGTAATACTCTCCTAATACAGAAGTGTTTTAAATAAGGTGGACATGACCAAGAAATTTGGGTAGTTGGTAAGTGCTCTAAAAGTGTTCAGCTGATGCTGGTAAGAAAGAACTGTCTTCATGCTTATGCATTTTTTTTAGATTGATTGGGTTAATTGCCTTGGTCTCAACTTAGCTTGTAGACTACTGTGCTACAGATGCTCATTTAAAAGGAACTCAGTCTACCAAAACTTTTTAATCCTGTCTGCATACAGTGCTGAAGAAAGCATGTTTTCCCCTTGTTAGGTGTAAGTGTTCATTATTACAATGTCATATTAGGATCTCTGTATTATGAATAAGGAAATGAGCAGGGCTGCAGTAGGGCCAGAGACAGCAAACAGGGGAGTGCTTGCTGTAGTACAAATTAAATAATAATAATACTAAACCCTGAAAATTGGGGTTTTGCAAATTATAATTCCAATTTATACCAGTTCTTTTAGAAGGATTGGTTTGAATATAGCAAGTGATTACGTTTTTTTAATTTTAAAAAACATGCTACAGTATAACTGCCGTTTGTTAATACTGCTTTTGTTGAAACCTTCAGATTTTATTAACAGCTGTAATAGTCATTGTGTTATCTCCAGCATTCTGCAAAAACGTGGCTGGTGAACTATACAATTGAGGATGTTTACAAAATAATTTTAGATGACATTATAACTGTTTTTCATATTTTTCCTCTTGGCCCTGTATTTTCAAGTGACTCTGTACAGCTTTGATAAACATGCTGTTATTAGGCATGGAGAGCCTGAGAGATTTCCATGAAATCTTGTAGAATGTATCTCCTAACGATTTGCATTAATTATTTTGTGTTTCTTGTTGTTTTGACATATCCCTCTTATTTTAGACAGCTCTCTGCAGTAGGAAGCCTCTGGGATAAAAAAAATCTGCTTGTATTTAGATTTAACAGTCCTGAAGGTAACAGTGCTGATGCTTTGCTGCCTTTGGAAACAAATCTTTCTGACCTGTTCAATTGCATCTCTGTTCCTGTTTTTTTTCAGAAAAATTCATTCTGTTCTACCATATTCTAGTCTCAATTGTTTTCTCCTGGTGTTGTTTCTGATTCTTGCAATTGATTTTCGCACAACAGTGTCCCCCTTTTTTAAATGTGCTGCATGTACATCAAAGATTCTGGTTTAGAATGTTTCCTTGTCTCCTGCATTTCTGAGTTATATAATGATGCTATGAAAGAAACAATGATACTTTGGAAATATACCAGTATTATATATGTTTTATTTTATTTTTAGATTGTTCACTAGCTGTCTTTTAGGGTATCTTGGAGCTTCTTTTTTAGTTGTTGTATACTCTGGCCATTCTCTATACCAGTACAGTAATCAAAGAATTCTATTATGTCCTATTAATCTTGCTGATTAACTGCTTAGAGAGTTGTTCCTTGAGGCATGCAGTGGCAAACAGGAGGGGTGGCTGGAGTGCAGGAATGTCACAGCAGCGTTTTCGCTCCAGACTCTCCTGCTCTGTCCTCGTACAACTGAGCTTGCCCTGTGAGGAGGATTCACATGGACAGATTTTTAAGCTACCAGCAATGGTATTTGCATGGCAATCCTGCAAATGCTACTGAGTCAGGACTTTTAACAAAAAGTTGAGTTTTATTGAAAGCAATTGAATTGCAATGAGTGGTGATGAATGGATGTATGGTGGTAGGGCTCTGCCAATTCAGATGTTGCTTTTTTTATCTGCCCTGTACTTTGTAAGTGGGATATGTTTCCAAATGAGATTGTTCTGATAATGACTTAAAAGGCTATTTCTGTTTCTATTCTATCCCAGGTTGCATTTATATTGAATTTGTATGCCATTAAATAACTTTAAAATATTTATTTAAAAGCTAGTGATACTTTTTTTTTTCATGTAAACACTTTTACTTAATATTAAGAGGGTGTATAGTCAGCATTTCATCAACAACTGACAGAAAATGCATTGGATGAGCTTATTGCCAAGCAAGCTGGATATAGAATCAATATTAGAAAAAAAGCCCCTGCACTGAGCTATGTGAAGTAGAGGAAATAATGAAGTTAAAAATGCAAATTGATAATTGTGTGTGTATTGCACAGCTATATACTTTTCACTGAAGGACAAAGCCTATAAAATCAGGTATGTTCATTGATATATAGATCACTCAAGCATGACTGTGATCTGAGTCAACTGAATTTCTTTCCTAGGAGAAACTAGCATATCCTGGGTATCTGAAACCCTGAAGGACACTTTTTTTTTGAATCTTACATTTTCAGGTGGAAAGCAAAATGTTCTCATTTTTCTCCATCCTCTCTTTTTTACTTTCCCCCCTCATCTGGAATTGATTGTATCAGTGGGCACTGTGCTTTCACAAACAAAGCACACTTCTGTACAATTGCTTGCTGCTTTATCAGCCCAGGGCAAACTGTTTAATCTGTTTTTTTAGGGTACCTCCTTTTTATTACACTTGCACAGTGCATGGGCATAGTTGTTAAAATTCAGTTGTATTTGTACAAAAGAATAAATAGAAGTCATCCCAGCTCTACTGGCCACTGAAACACCTTATCTCCTTTTCTGTTCTAAAAAGCTTATTCATGCTTTTTTCCATATCTCATCTACAAAGCACAAAAACTGCAAGCATCCTATAGTTTGTGCTGTATGAATCAATGGAGAAAATAGTCTGCTGTGTGTCTGGAATTTGATATTTATGTATGAAATCTGGAAGGTAGAGCATCTGAAAAAGAAAATTTTCTCAATCCTTCTTTTGATGTACTCTGTGATAATGCCATACTTAGTAAATATACTTTTGAATCTTGTAATGAATGTGTGTGGTACCAGGCTGCTCAGGGTGATGGTTACTTTGTTGTGGTGTGTTATGTGATGGAGTTTCGTTGGAAACTGGGTGGGAATACCCTGAAATCAGCAGCACTGTGTCCAGGCAAAGGAATCTGCCAATACAGCTACTTGTAAAATTCTGGAGCTAAAATCTTAATGATACCCATTTAGCACTTTGTGACTTGCAGTTTTTTCAGGTAGCAGCCCTGCAGTTGGATACATACAGTGGCACAAAATCTGTGCAGTGCAGCTCAGTGCGTGAGGAGGGGTGGCCTTGTTCCCAAGAGTGACCCCGTACTGTTCCCAGCTGTGATCAAGGCTGGTGCTTTGGTATGGCTGGATCACTGGGGATTGCAGCAGGCAATGGGGGTGGGAAGGAGAGAAGGCAGAGGGTGTATTTGTGTTGGGTGGCTCATGCCTGTATGCCTGCTCTTTGGAAATGGTGAATGTCACCGGTGTCACTTGCTTGGGTCACTGCTGTAGTACTCGTGGAGGGAATTGCTCCATGGGTGATTGTGACATCCAGGGACAGAGGGAACTGCTGTGTGATCCTGAATGTGTCATTGCCCTTTCTGAAGCTGCCATGCATGAATGACAGCCCCTCCTGATCACCTGCCAAAGAGGTTCCCAGAGCTGGCTCTGCTGGCCTTTGAAGGACCTCAGGTGAAGCTGATGCCAGTGCATTTATAGGTAAATGCCCTGCTGAGTGGTTCACTTGCTATTAAGTATATGCACTGTAGTTTCAGTCTGAATATAGAACATGACTTTTTGGTCTTGTATGTTGAAGCTGATGTGGTGGGTCTTGGGTTTTCAGGAGTAGCATACGTCTAAACTCTTCTGGTGGCATTTGAGATCCTCTTGAATCAAATTCTTCTTTACTTATGGATAATTGCAGACTCTGTGATGACAATCATCCTTCCTGTTCCAGATAAATATTTTGAAAAAATAAATGATATGGAAAACTGAAGAGAAAAAGGGTAAAGTAGTAAGAGACTACACTTGATCTTCCAATGGTTTATCTTCTGGATAACCTCAGGATTAAATTTCATTGTATTTCAGTTACAGGAACAGAGTCCATAATTAAGTAGTTCAGTGAGTATGCTGAGAGCCAGGTTACTGACATTTTGAGGAGTTACTTAAGTTAGCTTAATTTTTGTTCAGAGGTGGAACTTACATAGGTTTGTACTTATTTTGGTATTTCTTTTATTGCCACACTCACACAAAGATTTTTCTGAAGTAGGGTTTAGTTGCTGTTTTGTCAAGAAAGGATTTGAACTTTGTTCTCAAAAGCCCCCAAAGTTTCCAGGATGTGTTTGGGGTGGCCCCCTGAAATGCTTTCCTGTGACAGAGAACTTTTGCATGGGTAGCATTTCTCTTTGGTGGGGATACAGAGAAGTATTCAGTTATTCAGAAGTCCCTCTGTAGTAGTTTGGATGAGCATAAAGTTTCATTTTGAAGTGATCTGACATCAGTTGCTGTAGGTAGCCTGCTGCCCCTCATGGGCAAAGGTTGAGGTTTCAGATGTCTGGGCAATGTAGTTCCCGGGTGAGGGGGCTGCTCTTCAGTTGGTGATAAATTGCATGGGTGTAAGGATCTGCTGGATTCCTTTCTAGCTAAAGAAAACCACAGTAGTGTAAACCAGTAACTTATCTTCAGAGCTTTGTTTTCTGCAGTTCTGTTCGTACTCCTGATCAATGCATGTGCTTTCTGAAGTCTCTTTGCCTTTGTTGCTTAGGGCTTACAAATACTAAAATTCTTTAAGAGTACCCATTCACTGGTGAATGGTGTTAGTGATTCACATACCTATTTTCAAGGGCAAAAGAAACAACAGAAAATCTGAGCATGATTTTTTTGTTGTTGGGCAATCATTTTTCACACAAGAAATAATGCTTTTTTAGCATTCAGAAGCTAAAAAAATGTAATGGAACAAGCTTCAATGTCATTTATTATATTAGAATACTGTCATATCTCATGATCTTTACTATGCACTGCTGGTTAAAGGTGTCTCTTTGCATTTGGAAGGAACAATAAATGGAATAGTGAATCAGCTGGGATGATAGCTGAGTCAGGCAGCTGCCCTGCTCATGTGATGGAGTGTGTGTGTGGACTCTGAGCACAGCAAAGCTGCATTGAAGCTTCAGGTGTGTATTCAGAGAATATGTTGAACTTGGATACTCACACTGAAGTGGAGGTGTGTACCAAGGAGGAAGAACACAAAGGTCACATTTGCATGAACAAGGAGAATAAAGATGTTGAATTTTTCATTGAAAAGGCTTGTACTTGTCAGGGTTTTGCCACAGAGAGTGTTTGCCACTATGAGATTTAATGTCAGTGTGTGTGAGAGCTGTTGCTTCTAGCTGTGTATGCTGCTATCTCCAAAACCCTTACCCTTGGTTTTGTTTCATATTCTATACTGAGAATTAAAACCCAGTTTGGGAGAGTTATCCAGGTTGGTTCGTGTCAGCTTCTTGTGGATGGTTTAAGACACTTTAGTAGCACAATTTCTCGTATTAAATGCTGTTGTTTTGCACAGAGGCTATGCACAAATCTCTTATTGCAGCTCTTATTGATACCACAAATTGATATCCTCATACTTAGGTTATCTTCAGCTCCTTCACCTTGGTTAAGTTTGATATGTAGGGCAGAGTTTATGTAGCCTAACAGTTAGCCTACAAGCTTGGAGTCTGCATACATTCTGTTTAGAGGCAGTGCAGAGAAATAAATGTTTTTAAGATGTGATTCACTTGTCCTGAAGTAGCCATGTGAAATAGCTCAGTTTTTAGAGTTTGGGGGCTGGCTGCAGCATGCTGCAATCACTTTGGCACACACATTTCCAGTGTGAACTGTCCAGGTGGCTCAGGTGGGTCCCCATCATTCCATGTGCCCATTTGTAACAGGCTGCTTTTACACTAGGGTGTGATCTTACTGAGTGGCTGCTGTGTGTAAAAGTAAATATATGCATGGAAAAAAACACAGCTACCTCCCTGAAAACTGCTGCTAGCTGACTGTGTGGCCATAGGTAGGTTGGGATAGAAATGTTGATGCCTTGCAGGATGTTGTGAGGGCTAGACAATGCCCATATGAGATTGTGCTTATGAACTCATTCCTGAAGAACAAACTTCCCTCTGCTCTGGGGACTATTTAACTTCATGGAGCTGAGCCATGTTGAGAAAGGCTTCTTTGTATCTGTTCTTGGGAGGAGGAATTGGCACACTCCAGCTTCTCCCACTTGAGGCATTTACTCCTATTCCATCAATAATTTCATGGATTTTTTTTAAGGCCAGCAATTTCAAATTGTTTAGAAAAGTCATACATATATTTTTTAAGATAAGCTCAGATAAACTTTCCAAACCCAAGATTTAAAGAAAAGGAACATAAGACCCTGTTCATATCTATAATCTAATTTTCCCCCTTACTTCTTCCTAGTTGTAGAAAACTTCACACTTTGTGAAAGCAGACAGCTAAATGATGATCACATAGAGGCAAATAGATTTTGCACATGCCTTTCTCTTAGAGATGAGAAGTGAAGTATAAATATTAGGAATCCTGGAAAAGTGCAAGAGAAGTACCAGGATTGTGTCACCACTTCTGTGTAGTGAAAAGTGGTGTCAATCAGATACATAGACATGTTGCAGCACAACTTGGAAGGTATTTGAAAAGAAATCAGGGTCATTGTTCCTACTACTGTAAACATTTTGTAACTCTAATTTAAAAGTATTAGCAGAAAACAGTTGTTCATGCAAGTAGGGAGTTGTAGGGGCAAACAAAGTGTATTGTTTGGCAATTTTATATAATGTAATTTAGAAAAGGAAGTTTGTAGCGGGATGCCCTTATGGAGGCAGTCAGTTTCAGGTAACCCTAGTCTGCAGACAGCCTGTTACAAAAGTCTAAAATTTGCAGGCAGTTACTTGCACTGTTTTGAAGTAAAGTTGACTTTAACAGCTTGCCAGTGTTGGTAAATTTGGCAGTAAAACTTTTTCCAGTTCATTTCATAGCATGAACACTATCACAGACAAACAGGTTGTTGCAATATGTTGGATGCAGATGTACTGAGAGGTGAAATGCTCATTTGCAGTCTTGAAGAGTAAAGTTTCCAGTTCAGGATGGGCAGGCATCAGGAGCTTTGTATTTCTTCTGGTGTTCTTGAACTGAGATTTTTGTAATCCCTATTGTTATAATGTTTATGGCTTGCCATTGCTCAGCAAACTACTGAGAATTGTTTCAAGGCTGCAAACCTAGCTCTGAAACAGTTTGAACTGCCAGAGCTCTTTTGTGTTGAAGTTAGAGGAATATGGAATATTCATACGGAATATGAAAATACATTTCTTTTGGGTGCTTTGCAAGTCATGTCTTCATTTATGTGAACAATGAAAAACCTTTTTCCAAACTGGTGTTTCTTAGTCTAGTGATAATAAAATCTGTTTATAAATGCTTTCTTTTTTTATTTTTTTTTCTTCCTAATTAGGAGAAACTTGCACAAGATCCAGTTTCTTCTCAGGACTGGGTACTGGTACTTACCAGGGAGCCTTCTTTTTGTTTCTGCACCGCTTCTCACTGTAATCCTTAGTAATTCCCTGCTGGGTCTAACTAGTTTATTATTGTTATTATTACTGTTCTTCCTAGTGTGGGTCTTACCCAGTGTTTTCCCCTGCAGTATTTAAGTGAGTGTTTTTTGGGTTGGCAGATGAAGGGTTGGGTGCTGGTGGGCACTGGGCACTTGGGAGGAGAGTGGGTACTGTAAAGCAAATCTGCTCCTCAGTGCAGAGCCCTGTGAGCTTTGCCAGTTCTTCCTCAGTTTCCATGTGACATTTTCCCATTTTGTGGTGAACACTGATACTTTTGTTTGCATGTACTGAAATTTATGTATAGTATTGTTAACACGTTGTGAAGCCAGAGGAGCTGCTTATGTGGTGATGACACCATTAGTTTTTTAATTGGGAGTTCCTTTTGGTGTTTAAAAAGGTGCTTCACAGCTGGGAAATCTTATTTCTGTGAGTCTGGGTGGGAATTGTTAGCATTTTATCTCTGCTTAGTGTGAACAAATACAAAGTATCATGGATAGCAATTCCCATGAAACAGTAAATCTGGATGTGGTGAGTTGGTGATGAAGTATGGGAGAATCCATTGGTTCTGCCAAATTCTGTGGAAAGGTAGAAGACACTTTGCCACCTGCAGTGACCTGTAAAGCAGTTGGTTGGTGCCTTGGGTATTCAGGACAAAAAGCCAAGCACCTTTTCAGTGCACAAAGCTTGCCTGGTCAGGCCTTGCTAGAGTGAAAGTTCACACCAGGTAAGTCCTAAAAGTTCTAGTTTATTACTTACTTCCTTGAAGTTTTAATTTGTCAGAGTATTCACTTCAGACATTTGCACAAATTTGAGGTTCTTGAAAGTCCTGCTGTGCCAACATTGCCAGGCTGATACAAGTGGGCTTTGAACATCTTGACGTTAATAGTGGTTTGAAATGAAGTATTCAAATTAGAAACTTCTAGCCTTAAACCAGACTACTCTAAGATCTTTTATGTTCTGCATGGTGGATGTTCAAGATATATTTTTACTGTGAATTATTTAGAATATCTGTGCTCATTAGGTGCTGCTATCTGAGTGAAAGAAATAGGGCTATTTAGCATTGCAAAAATGTATATCAGTATCAACACTGGTCAGAAAAATAAATTCTTCCAGGGAAAATGTATAATCTCTTTAAATTACGCTGCATTCAGGTGTTGCTTATTCTACTGCAACTTAAAATACTGTTTTGGGAAAAAACAACATGGAGAAAGTGAAAAACTCAGTAGTAATTTCATACTTCATCAGGGAGGTTAGTGTAAGTTGCTTATAATGACCATAAGTTTTGTCTTTTTCATTCCCACTGTTGCTCTTTATTTGGAATGATCTTGTGCCTTCTCAGCCTCGTAGTCAGGGTTTTGAATAGTACTTTAAAAACTGGCATTGTTTTGTTAAATGGAGTAAACTTGCAGAACCAGTAGGAAGCTGGTGTGTGAGAGATTCTCAGTTTTAGGGTTTTTTTTTTTTTTTGTTTTGTTTTTTTTTGTTTTTTTTGTTTTTTTAAAATACCATCACTGATGGTGAAATCAATAGCAGTTTTAGGCTGTGTGCACTTGTTGTCCTAAATGTATTTTTTGATCCTTAAACAAGACCCATTGACTTTTCACTTGTACTTGGAGCCTATTGCAGGTTGAGGTGTTGACTCTTGTAGAAGCAGCAGCGTTTCCCCACTTAATGGACATGGGGAAGGAGCTTGTGCATGGCTGTCCCCCAGGGCTGTGGGGACACTGCTGCAAGGACAGGAAGAGCCTTCTGAGAACGCTTTGGAACCAAAATGGAACTTTTTGGGTGAGGCAAGCAAGTGGTCGCTCTAGGAGAAGCTTTGGAAAATGTCAGCAGTGGCAAGAATGGGGAAGAACCTGATGAGCAAGTAGGTTAGCTCCCAAATGGAGAAGGGTAGCCAGAGGCAAGGAATAATAAGGCCAAGGATAATCATCCTTCTGGTAATGCCTGTACTGGAGAGGGAAGAAGGTTCAGTTACGGCCCTGCCAGCAACACTTTGAAGTGGACCAGAAACTTCTGTAGCCTTTGGACAAAATTAGTGAGAAAAACAGTTGTGAAATATGTTTTTTTTTCTTTTTGCTTAAGAATTCACTGTAGAGGGCTGGGGGAAGGGACAACAGTCTGTCTTCAAGGCGTGGGACTGAAGAAGCATGTGTGTTGTGTATGAAAAAAGAGATAGGAACCAGCAAGGGAAATGTTTGAAAACTGCAAGTTTGTTTGTAGTCATGGCAGAGCTGGAGGAAAGGAAAAGTTGCCTGACTATATGCACCAGGATGAATTTGTAGTTGAAGGTAACATGCAGTCAATTCAAGTCGAACTTTTGAAGGGGTTATCATGCTGATGCTGCTGGGAGTAGTTAAAAAAAATTCATGACCCAGAAACTACCATTAAGAAAAACTATCCTTCCCTGCAAGCACCTCTTAGTTTCATTTGGTTCACATTCTGGTAGTGAGGGCATTACTAACACCTAATGCATGCTGGCAACATTTTTCTATATTTAAATACTTGCACACTTATTTCCCGTCCCCTAGTTAATAAGAATGCTTGATATTCACATTCCTCTTTCAGCACAAAGGAAAAAGTGGGGCAGCAGGATTCTGGGACTCTTACTTCAAATACTGTGCACCTACAGACTTAAGTGAAATCAACAGGAGGAATATATAAATATATATATAAATATATTAAGGTCCAAGTCCAAGCTGTGTGTTACCCATCTGCAATTCTTTTAAGAAACATTGGTGTAAAAATTTTTGGTTTTTGTCCATCACTGTCTTCTTCCTTTCTGCAGCACAGAAGCTAGTAGATCCTCCCCTCCTCCCATCATTTATGTTCATGTCTACTTCCTTATAAATTATTGGCATGTTCTCTAGTTAATTCTTTGACGACAACAAAAAGAAGGCTGTGTCTTGTTTCAGTAGAAAGCAATTTCCCTGAGGTGAGTATCTCGTTGCTTTTGCATTGCTACACTGGCTTAGCTTCTGTGTTCCCTTCTTCTTGCTTTGTAAATTGATTTTGAAATAAAATCATGAAGGACAGAGACAAAATGTTTTATTTTGCTACAGGTATTTTGTTAGCTAAATTATGTAGCTGAAAAAGTGAGAAGTACTAAAGGGCCAGTGCAGAGGATATGCAGCTGCAGAAACCTCTCTTCCAGTATTTATGCTGCTGCCTGTCAAAGTCAACAAATGACGCCAAAATGTGTCAATGCTAGATCTGTAATTTAATTAATTAATCTGCTTTCTGCTGGTTTCGAGGTGGGTGTTGTCCATCTCCCAGTAGTGTCACTGCCCCTCTCAAAGGGGGAGATGAGTTTTGTTGCATGGTCCCACTGAAATGCACACACAGCATCTGAAAAGTGGGGCCTCTCCTCATCCTGCCTGCAGCTGTGATGCTTTGCCTTCCTCTCAATTAATACATGGTCAAGTGTTTATTAACTTTATTTATTCTTTTGTTTGTTTATTGTCAGAGGCATTTAAGTGTAAACAATTACATTCAGGTTTTAATTTCTTCGAGGCAATCTCACTATTTGTGTAGCTACTTGCAGAGGTTTCTACTGTTCATGAAAAATTTCAAAATCTTGCTACTAAAATATTTTAATATAAAATTAACAGTTGTAAAAAGGCTTTTCTGATGTGACCTTTTTTTTTTCAGTGGAATCTGTAGTTACCTTAGGCTGGGAGGAGATTGCTATTTCAACCACTGAAAAACTCTGAGACAATTTTCTGTATTTTTTTTTTTTTTTTAATTCAGGAAAAAACAAAAATTGATAAATCCTTTCCATGGAGTAGCATGGTTTGTTTTACCAGAAATTTTACTCTATGTCAAGATTTACAGAAGCTCATTTGAATCCCATGGGGGCAGATAATGAAAGCGTGACGATTACACTTGTGTGTGCTTCACTGCTTTGTTATGGACACAAGCAGTGCTCCCTTACCTTTTACCCTGCACCCCATCTCCCTGCTGCAGCATCCTGAGCTGAGTGTTGGGGCTATTCAAAGTGTTGCCTCCTGACCTGCATTTGCAGATGTGTTTGTTGTTTGGTGCCCAGAGTAGCTGCTGGCTGGGCTGTGCTGCTGAGAGTCACCACAACACTGAAGAGTTATTGGTATTTGTGGCCAGTGGCATTGGTGTCCTTTTAAAGTTTGTAATGTGTTTTGAGCATCACTTGTGCTCCTGCACTGGTACTCCATCTGTTTAGTAACCATGCCCATGTCATTAACAGAGAAGATAAACACTCTCTATAAGAATGGAAGCTTTTGTAAGCTTATTGAAGGCACAGAATTTAATGAAAAATTGCTTTGTGATATTTTGCTTATATAGCAAAATTCTCACTTGAGGTCATAAAAGTGAGAGTATTGTTCCAGATTTTCCAGCAGCAGTATTCCCAACACACCCTGTAACCACAGAAGGCACTAAGCATCCTGCCCATTTTGTTAGAACAGAGCTCTCTAGAGTTCTTGAGAGGCAATTCTTACTACATATGTATGTATAGCATTATGCTAAATGTACTTTGAAATGAAAAGCAAGTATTCCCTAGTCTACTGTTCAAGTACCATTCTTGCAGAGAAAATAAGTTTTGCTCCTAAATCTTCTGATACTTCAGGATAGCTGTGAAGTTAAAAAATCTTTCCAACAGAACACCAACAGGAGGTTAAAGAAAAGCACAAAAAAGCCAACACCCAATAGAAACACCCCTCCACCATGTATTGCCTATACCCTTTTCCTCTCCTCTGTTCCCACTGTACTCATATTTTATTTTCCCTCTCAAATGAAGGAACGATATTCTTTCCAGACAAGATGAGCGAGGCTTGCCCATAATTTTTTCTTTAGAAGTATGAACTTCTCAGTCTAAATGAATGGAAAAAAATACTGAGAAAGCAAATTGTTTGCATGTACCTTAGTGTGTTAGGAAGTGCATGATGCATTTTTTTAATGGAGGCAGGAATATTTAGAAAATGGGAGAGAGTGCAGAATGTATGTGGCTGTTGCAGAGCCCTTTTTTGCAGTGCATTGTGGAAAGTTTCTGGCACCAGTTCTGAACACAGTCTGTCTGTGTTTCAGAGTGAACTTCCTTTCCTAAAGATCTGCACTGGAAACAATACTCTGGAAAGTATAAATGTACACTGAGGGACACCAGGAAAGGAAGCCTTGATCCCACTTAAGTGTAATGCACAACATTGATTCCTGCAAGAAGAATTGCTTAATCATAAGCTTTAAAAAAACAAAACAGCTGAGCTTGTTTAAAAGTCAAGCTGGTGAAAACAAACCTGAGTCAGGATGTAGTAGAAGGCTTATAAATGTAACTATGATATATGGATGCACCAGATTTTTAATCAAAGAAACACTTTTATCCTAAAGAAAGTACCTGGGGGAACTGAAGGGAATTGGAAGAACAGAACAACTTACTGTCATCTGTGTTTAAATTTCCTTTGCCCATCTTTGGTGCCATGCTTCAGACTGCATTTACAGTGAGGTGTATTTGTGTTCACAGTCCAGCAACTCTGGGTGTTACAAACAAAATGAGATATGCAGGATGATGATTAAAAAAAAAAAAAAAAAAAAAAAAAAAAAAAAGTAGTCTGCAGAAGGTTTTAAGACCAGAAAACCAGACATCTGTAGTGCCAAGAGCCAAAGTGCAGATTGGATGCTTGTGAATGGTTCACAAGGAGGGGAACAGTGCCTTGGCCCTGCTGGGTTTCTTACTGGTTTTGAATGACTGGACTGGGGTGCAGTCTTAAATACAGCTGAATGCTAGATAATTTTCAATAGAATATGATTTTTTAGCAGTGAACTCAGATAATCGAAGAAGCTGGTTTATATTTGTTTTGATTTTTGTCATTTTTGTTATGGTTTCTGTACAACATGATGTAGCAGCTAAATTCTTGGGTATGGAGTAGCTATCTACACTGTGCAGCAGTACTTACATTTTAATGCACCAATAGCTATTTCTCCAGCTAACCTTTCCTATTTTAAAGACTGCAATAAATCAGATATTTTTTGCTAAGCATTTTGTGTAATTAACTTTATAACTTGTGTATACAGAGAAAGCCATGTAATAATCTTAAAAGTTGAAGCAAAGCAGATATAATATTTTATTTGCTTTGTCCACAGATTCATTTCCCATTGTTATCATTTGACAGTTGATTTTCTTGCTTTCTAATACCTCTACCAAAGAACCCCAAACAAACAATTAAAAACAACAAGAACAAAAAAGCCCAAAACAAAACCAACAAAAATTCCTGTGTTTCTTGGAGGACAGATGCATCGTTTTGTAGAAGTGGCTTTTATTTATGATTTTATGCATTTTAATTTTCTTAAATATTTAAGGAGGTATAATATCAACAAAATTAGTAAGTTACCAGATAAACTTAGAGTTCTCCTGCAAGAATTCTTGAAAAATGTATAGGTAGGTGTTTGGTTTTTTTTGGTGTAATGCCTGTTTGCCAAATGGTCAAGGCTTCACAGGATCTGGTCAGAGTGTTTGAAGGGCTTGGTGTGAAGTGACACTGATGCTGGAGCCCTTTGGTATGGGTGTGGTGAATGCCAAGAGGCTGTTCAGGTATGAGCTTCCTTGTGCCACAGGAGGACTGCCTTCCCCTCTGTATTTCTTGCCTTCCAGCAATAATATGTAAGGAGCTGGTCCATACTATCATGCTGGGAATAACTCCTCTTGTTCTCTCATATAAACGGTGGGGATTTAATGTACAGAAATGGCTGGTCAGCAGCAGCTTAGTGTTTGGGCACTATGTCTGTGAGGATGTTGAAGACTGTTTTTGGCCTGATTATCTGTGGTTTCCTGGTTTATGGTGGCTGTGGCATATGGGCTTTTTCCTCCCCCAGAGACAGACAGTATGCATCCACGATTTCTGCTGTGGTATCTTTTCCCTGGTTTGTGTGGTTGTAAACCGTGCTTGACAGAGGGCTTGGAAAAGCTACATAACTTAGACTTTTTTCTTTTTTTCGCTCCCCAGTAGGAAAGGTGAGGAAGCTGGGAAGGATCTTGTTATCCTTTGCCAATCTACAGTGAACTTTTCTAGTGAGCCTCCCATCCTCCCCTGTACATTCAGTGATAGTCCTTGGTGAAGTGGAGGAGGTCTCTGTGCCTTGTTGGTATTGTTTACCTGAGGTGCCAGGTGCAGGCTCTGGCCAGAGGAGTAGCAGTTGCCATCCAGTCCAGCAAGGCTGCTGGTTCTGTTGGCCAAAGTGCCTGTGAGTTGAATTTGAGGCTGTTTTATAGCTGCTGAAAACAACGTGAGCCAGTGCTACTGCTGGCATTTCTTTCCCCACCCTGTTTTCCCTGCTGTGCTTTGCATTGCTGCAGAGGCAGCATTTGGGAGCTGCTTACTTGCAGACCTTGTGAAATCCAATTAAGAAGAGAAGAAATAGCAAAAAGAAAAATGCAAGCTGTACTGAGGGGTGTAGGAGAGAGCTTGGGGGATGCCTGAGCTTGCTTGATGTCCTTAATTGCCAGGGGCCACTGGTCACAACATCCCTGGGGTAAGTCACACTGGCCTGCATCAAGTGGGTCCCATGGAGCTCTGGCTGGTGTTTTGTGCCATGCTGTCCCAAGGGGAATGTGATTCCTTGTCCAGACTGCCAGGAACCTCTGCCCCAGCTCTGGTTTGAGGTGGTGGTGGGGCATGAAGAGATTGCCAGCATTAGAATTTTGTTTTGAATACTGAATAGGTAAATACTAGGTTATTAAGCATGCCTTGGTTCTCCCTTTTCCTTTCCAAAAGAAGCTGAAAAAAAAAATCTGTATCATGAATTACAAAGTAATTTTAGTCTAGATTTTTTTTGAAAATGAAACATTTTCCAATTTCAGTTTAACTATAGTAAATAAAACACTTTTATCAACATAAACAGGAACAGAATAAGCAACAACAATGTTTATAAAGAAACTTAATGGTTGGGTGGCTCAGATCTTGGCAGTGGTGTTTTTTCAGGGGCAGGAAGTACTGTTGTGCTGGGGAATGAAATATATGACCTGCAGTTTTTTCTCTTTGTATGTTGTAGCTGAGCAAAACTTCTAGTAATAATATTACACTGAAATTCCTTTATTTATCCCTTCTTTCCTTGAAGTCATGTGCAATATGCTTGAGAATTTTCTTTTAGTTGTTCTCTGATACAAACCAAATCTGCTCTCATCTGCTGAAGGGAGGTGGTCATATAAACCAATGAGCTGGCTGTTGTATAGACATCTTTCATATTAGGACATCCTTTCACTGGTTATGCATATGTGCCAATTTCCCTGTGTCATAGCACAATGCCTGCTTTATAGCAAAATGACAGTTTTCCTCTTTGCAGATTTCATGGGTTAGGAATCAAACGTCTTTCTGAACTTCATTTATTTGCTTTGCTTCCCAAGTGCTTCTTGCAAGAATTTCACTAGAGTAAAGCGTGATGCTCTATGCCAAGTTAAAAAGCTTTCTGAGAGTGTGCAAGAAAAACAATGCAGATGTGCTATGCACATCTTGGCAGAAGACTAGGGCTTTTTATAGTATATCCACCATCACAGCTCCTTGGCAAAACATTCCTGAAGCATATGTATATGGCTTTTCAGGCAAACAGTAAACAGAGTTCAGTGTGGCTTTCAGCACAGACTGAATCTCTGGAGTTGGGGACGCTTGCTTCTGACTTCAGTGCCATTTGAGCCAGACCAATTATGTGGTTGCACGTTTGTCTTGGCCTTTCAGGGTAGTCTCTCTTGGTTTTAGTCTGTAATCAAAAGAGAATGTCAGAAACAGAAGTCTCAAATAACCTTTTCCTTTTGCCTTTAAGACTGAAAAGAGAGGCTTATGTAGGCAGAAATAATCTAAAGCTAAATACAAGGTAATAGTACAAAATGCTTATTATTTCACTGTTCTGGGCTGCTCTGTGAAAGTTTGAACTGCAAACTGAAACTTGTAGTTGTTGAAAGTTGTAGTCAAAAGACAAACTGTATTTTCCAGAGTTTGGCTGAAATGATAATGAGTTTTTCTTTTAGAAGATGGAGGTCTATGAGAAATGACAAATTCTGAGTTCTCCCCATGCCCTCTTTCTTTTTTTCAATCTTTTTCCTGCAACGTTTATGTGTTGTGCTCAGAGCTTCTTCTGCACGTCTTCAAAAGATGGATGAACATCCCCCACTGAACTGATCCTCCCTCCCTCCAGCTTGCCCAGGCTAACCCACGCTTCATCCATATAATTTAGACTCTGAAGCCTTGGTGTGGGACAAAGCCCCAGAGACTCTAAGGGATTTGTGTAATTTTCCCAAAGATTGTTTTGCTGCTGTTTAGAGTATACTAAAGTTTATTTCTGGTCTGAAGCCCTCTTTTATTTATTTTTTTTTTAATTTTTTTTTTTGGCTTCAGAAGCAACCAGGCTGAGAGAGGCAAAAAGAAGAGCCCTCCTGCCACACAGTGCAAGCAGTGTAACAGGCATGAAGGCTGCACTTCACTTATATCAGAGAAGTGCAAAGTGCTTCTCATTTAATTGAACTTGCACCAAAATAGGCTGGGTGTTCCAGAATTTAAAGTAGCTAAATTAGCACAGACAACTTATGGTTACCTCCTGCTTGTGAAACACCCCTGTCCACACTTTTCTCTGGGAATTATAAAATGATTTTTAGGAAATTCATTGAGGTACCTCAGTAAAATTTCAACTGGATCAAGTATGAGCTGTACGTTTTCTGAAGCAGATGGTCCATCTCTGGCAAAGCAGGACTCTGGTTCCTGCTGAAATCTCTGTCTTCTGTGGTGATGTCAGTAATAAGGGGTGGAGGAGGTGACAGGAGGTTCCTCTGTGCATCACCACACACTGCTCTCCTGCAGTGTCTGCTCTGAGCTGGCCAAGCTCTGCCCACCCCACCCAGCTCTGCTTCTCCTCACAGCTTTCAATAAGCACCTGTAGCCTCACCTGGCTTTGATGCTCACAGAAAAGGTGAGCTCAAAGAAAAGCTTTGCATCGACGTGTCTAATATTTGAGGTTGGAAACTCCTAAAGAAATGTAACTTTTCTTTTTCACCCTATTGGATTGTCATGGTGGTGTGAATAAAAATGCATCCACATTTTTGATTGTGACTAAGCTCCAAATTTTTCATCCTGAGTATATATCTCTGTGCAGAGTCATATATGCAGGTGTAATTATTTATGGAACTGTTGCTGATATCTGTAATTTGTATATTGACTTAATTGTTTCAGTGGAACAGTTGTCTTCTAAACACATGTGAGAATGAAAGCTTAAGCACAACCTTTTTTATTTGTTTGGTGTTTGGAAGAATAGCTGTTTTGAAAAAATTACCTTTTTCCTGTGAATCTTGAAGGTGGCTTGTAGCTTATCAAAGAGCAAGTGCTAAACTATTAAAAATTTCAAGGACGTCTTATTTTTAATTAAAAAAACAAACAAAATACAGTTATCCAGAAAAGACCGATGTAAAATTCAAAGTTTAAGGAATTTTGTTAGATTTATCATATGAGGTTATAAAATACCACTTTAAAACATCAGTGTGCTAAATTAAAATTGATTTAATTTAGAGGATACGGCTTGTTCTGACTTATCAGCATAAATGTCTGCTTTTACTCTTACTTTACAGACCAGTGCAGAGAACAGCTTGAATATGTTCTATTGCATTGTGCAACAAGATTGTACTTCTCACAGGAAGCATGAAAAACTCCACTTCCAGAGAATATGTATTTTTTTCCCTTGTCTTTATATTTTAGGAGATTGTTTGGCTGTTACAGTATTATGTTTGATCTCATCTGATGTAGATAGTCCAAAAAGAATGTTTTATACAAGCTTTGTGATTCTCAAAGTTTTTGAGTCCAAGGCAGTTTAAATTATCCTTTTTTTTTTTTTTTTTTTTTTTTTTTAAAGCGAAATGAGTTTTGAAACAACCATGGCATCAAGTAATAGAGCTAGCTAAGGGACACATTTTTGTTGGGTGAAAAGGTTTTTTTCCCCCCCAACATTGTAATGAGAGGGATAGCTTTTGTGAAAAATACTTTGTAGAATGCCTGTGAGGGCTGTTTCAGGGAGAGGAAGTTTCCATGGGACAGGGATTCTCAGCTGGGAGAAGGGAGGACTGGCAGCAAGGTCATATTCTGCATTTTCCATAAACCTGCAGCTTTTTCAACACAGATGTTGGATGTCTTAATCACTGACACTGAAGTCTCTTCTAGAAAGGCTTTGGATCAAAGAAAAGCTTTGAGTAAGCTGACATTTCTACTTCAAGTTTGGTTTGCACAAAGCTGGCATTTAAGAAAGCTTTCTCCTCAGAGTGAGAAGGATTCCCAGTATCTCTAAGCTGGCTGAAATATTTCTTTTTTCAGATGGCAAAATTTTATTTTATTGCTATTTTTTGTATTTTGCTTTGTCTTTCTTGATGAAAAGGAACTGCATTCCTAGTGTAGCAACCTGCAAGGTGTGTAGAAGAACAGAGTGAAATGACATCAGCCTTTTACAAAATCAGAAGAGTAGATGATGAGTGAGTCATCCAGCGAAATAAAATGCTATTAAGGCTAAATTTTACTGTATGATGCAAACCTCCTGATGAATGTGGACTTGGAACAGAAGTTTGGCCTAGCTGAGGGTGTTGCTGTGAGTCAGTGTCTGATTTCCAGCAGCTGGGAGAGTCCAGTCCCTCCCCACGTGCCCTGTGTTTGTGTCCCATCACCTACCTTCTATTCACGGGATTTATTACATCTGCTCATATAAACAGTCTGGGTTTTAAATTGAGGTCTACATAAATGGGTTTCTTGCCTCTCCCTTTTCTTCATCACTAATGCATGAAAATACAGCAAAGCTTTGATTCCCTGCTTTAGTTTTAAAGGAGCTGGGGTCTGTGTGATGTTAGTGCTGCCTGTTTGGAGGGCAGCAGAGGCTTCGTCGGTCTCTTGCAGCTGGTGCATCTTGCTCTGAGTCTTAAGCAGTGAAAGTTCATGACCTCTGTGTATCTGAACAGTTCACTATATATAGACCAGGATGTTCCCTGGGAATTCTCCCAGCAGCTCTGGAGCAGCTCAGTGCCCAGGTGCAGGTGCTGTGTGTAAGCCATTGGTGAGTGCAGTTGTTTGTGTGCTGGGGCTTTAATCTGTGCATGGCTGGGTGTTGGTTTCTCTAGGAAAAAGCCTGTGAAAGCAGCTGTAGGACTCTCTACCAAGCTGAGGGTTTCTCCTTTAGAAAGCAAAGCCCCCCTATTCCTGGAAAATAAAAATTATGTTATTTAATGGAATATTTTTGATTGTGTAGGTATGTTGTGTACATAATTATTCTTCTGAATCAAAGAGTACACAGAGTACAAGAGTAGTCTGAGAATCCAAATACAAAGACTTTGAGGCAGACTTCTTCAAGAACACTATTTTTGGCTTTAAGAACAGGAGAGCAGGTTTCAGATACAAGAGTGGGTGTTTGTGTGTGTGTATATATGTATGTATACACACCAGGTTGTTATTTTGATGCTTGCAAGCTTTTATCAGTCCAGACATCTCAATATTTAAAAAAGTATGAGGGATTTATAAAAAAAAATAAATTCTTTCAGTTATTGATACTTCCATTGTCTTTTTAGCAGTGCAGTTGCTACAAATATAGAAGAGACGAAACAAAGGCCTGGTGGTTGCTACAGAAAAACTGGCAAAGTTAAATTAATTTATTTGAAGTGTTTTGCAAAAATACATGGATGCAGCCTTGTGTTTAGATGTAATGGTTTAAAACTTTGGTTGGCTTGATGCAGTCCTGGCTGGGGCACTGTTGTGTATGCTATCTAAACCATATGCTAAACCTGTCAAATAAAGATGCCATATTTTAGTCTCTTTCTATTCATTAAAATCTTCTTTTTTATTTTATTCTACTCCATTACAGAACAACATTCAGATTTTTCTCTGTAGTGGAGTTTAAGACACTATCTCCATGTACCTACCTACAGCCTTGGTTATGCACTGATCATTCAAAGCTAGCAGGAGATACTAGAGTCACCTTCTTCTAGCTGCATTTGGGTAGGAAACCCGTTGGAGAGATCCCAGGTGCTTTATAAAAACAGGTTTTCCGAATGAAAAGTTACACAGTTTCTAAGAACTTGTTTGGATTTTTTTTTATTTGTTATTCTCTACACCTTATTGGACAGGGTTTGTTGCTTATTCTTCTTAGTCTCAAGCATAGTATATGTGTTTTATTGGAGTTAATTACAGAAAATAGAAGTTGCAGTGTTTTTCAAAATACTGCTTTTTGTGAACAAATGAGCTGCACCTAAGTGAATCATAAATTTTTCTATTTTATTTAGTTTTTAATCAATCCTGCATGAAACTTATTTTTGTTGTGACTTATGAATAATTCTTAGATTCTGTGTATGTATACAATATAATTAGGCTGTTACATTGAAAGCATTTTCTATAAGGCTCTGAAGGCATATAAAGAACTAGAAATTGGAGGTTTCAAACTCAGGTAGAGGATACTCTCTCATTTGTCTAGCAGAACAGAAGAAAGATAATTACTTGAGTTTTACCAGGCTTGAAGGTATAATTCTAGGTGGAATATTAAGGTGTGCTTGAGTATATTTCTGACATTGTCCCAATACATGCAATTGTAGTAATTTCTCTGTACCTTCTGCCAAAATTGACTTCGTTACAAAGATGGGAATTTCTGATTTAGACTACAGTATAAGTTATGGCTGAAAACACCACTGTCATATCATTCTTATTTTAATCAAAACTTCTGGAGATGCAAATTGAAGTGCTCAGATCTTAAAAAATTAAATAGTTTTCACAGTTTTATATGGATATACTCACAACTCAGCTGAAAAGACTTGAAGGTTTAGCTCTTGTTCAAAATAGGGCTTGGCATTGCTGCACTGATTTTAATAGTTATTTTTTATTGCTTTCTTTTCTGGTCAAGAAGACTAGCTGGTTTTGCTTCTCTCTTAATAAAGTCATCTGCTTGAATTTTGACAAGTGCAGACATGCCCTTGGAGATTTAAGGGATTTTGAAAGATGTGTAAAATGCTGGAGTTCAGTGCACTGCTGTTAGCTGCTCCCTATTGCTGGGGGTGACAAGGGAGAAGAGAACTAAAGAGGTGAAAGGAGCTTTTTAGTGGTGATCACCATCTTCCTGCATTAGTGGATTCATTCTCAGGGCTTAAACTTTGCTGGTGTTGATGGGTGCTAATGCAGCTGGGTGTGGGAGGGGATTGCAGTATCTGCTTGGAAGGAATCTGCTGTGGTAAATTGAAGGGGCACACTTTGAAATAAGTTTTTTCCAATAGCTGTCATCTGTGTTTGCTTTAACCTCTTGGAATGCTTTCTATTTTCTGCTGCTGGCCAAGTATGGAAGTGATGGGGAGTCATAAGCAAATGTAGATGATGGAGGAGAGGAGTGGGTTTTGAAAAGCCAGAGGAAGAAGGGAGGTTGTGGTGCACCTGGCAGCTGCAGCTGGCAGGTGATTTTTGGTATTTATACCAAATTCTGGAACTGGAAATGAGATTGAGGGAGGAGTTTGAAAATGAAGAGTCCTCACTAAGTCATGAGTAAGGTTCCTCCATTAGGGTTTTTGTGTTATGGGGTCTCTTTGCTGCTCAAGAGTGTGGCAGTGTTAGTTGTTGATTTGAAAAAGAGAATTACTGCTGATTTGTGATGAAGAACTGTTACTGGTGATCTCTGAACAAAACATAGATGTGAATTAAAATGGCAGGAAAGATAAAATGTGGAGTTGGTAGGAGTTAGCATTAGTTCTGCCTTTATTTTCCTGGTGAGGTCTCCAGGCAGATATGATGCTAATTTTTTTCATCTTAAGCATTGGAATACCCTGCAGTGGTCAGTCAGTAGGACTACAGCCATAGTAAACCTTAGGGTCAATTATTTATATTTATATTATTTATATTCAGAAGTAATGAATATATTTGAAAACAAAACAAACAATCATTGAGAGTATAGTTTACAGAAGTTTTATTTTAAGGTACTTCCTCTCCTTCACACGAATATGAAATGCTGCATTGCAGTTTCTGCCCTGGGTTAGCAGCAATCAGAACTTCAAATTCAAAGAGAATTGCAGATCTGTTTTATTTAACCTTATAACATAAGCATGATTATAGTAGTTCAATTTATATAGTGATTGTTCTTGAAGTTCTAGAAAAGCATTAGGCATGTTTAGAAATGAGTTTCTACATACTTCAATCAGTGCCACTGGAAGGAATTGAAATTACACTCCTTCAAAAAAGATTGAGCAATTTGGAAAAGTAATAGCTAAATATTATTGCTACAAATTGTTCCCTGGAGATGAAAATAAGGCCTGCTTTGGTTAAAGTATCTTGAAAAGTATTTAAGAGATAAATTAACAGGATACCATGATTATTTCCACATTGCTTTTGCAGATGCTTGCTGGAAGCCAGTTTTCCTTGGTGGGTTTGACCTGGAGGTAGCTGCTCGTGTGTCCAGGAGTGTGCTAAACACAGATCCTGTTCCATGGGTGCCCCTTGGATGGTGAATGGGGGTGTGTGGAGATCCTGGCCTCGTGTCAGCCTCCTTAGGCAGTGCAGAAAGCTCTGCCCATGAGCTAGAATGTGCACACAGGAGAGGAGGACAAAGATGGGAATATGGTTATAGTCTTGGGAGCAGTTTTACAGAGCACAGGGGAAACTCCTGAACCTTTCACTATTAGCAGGGTTTTCCTACAATACAAATCAGTAGAAATGCTCCATGTATCTATTCTGGTGCTGATTTGTAGATGTTTTACAGCATGTGTCAGTTTGCCACTTCATTTGTTCCATTTGCCTGCTTGATCCAACAGCCACAGGTGACACGTTGCTCCTCTGAAGCAGACAGGGAATTGCTGTGCAGGCAGCAGGGAGTGCCCAGGCAGTGTGGGGATCTCCTCCCATGTGCACCCCACTTACTGCAACTGCAGAGGGGCAGGGGGATCTCCTGGGTACCCCAGGGCATGGCTGGCAGGCTGTGAAGCACCAGGCATGCTGAAACTCTAAATCCTATCAAAAACATACAATATCATAGCTGACATTAATTGAGATAAATTTTTTGTGATTCACATGTGCATTCCTTCCACATGGTTCAGCAAAGCTGTTTATATTGCAAAGTCCTACCCACCAACCCTTGAATTTGAAGTTCCCTGGGGAGTAATACAACCATGAGGCCAGAGAGTGGTATTTAATATTTTGTCTTAACTTTATATTTACAGTGTGTTGGAAATGTGAGGCAGTGTATGTAATAATGATTTTGCAATTCTCTGTATATTAATCATTGTTTAGAGTTTAATTGACTGTGCCCATTTGGGAACATATATCAGAGCTGATTGTTTCTATATTTCATGGTACTTGATATTAATGGCCCCTAAATGAAAATCTTATTTCAAGTATACTTCTGAAATAAATTGGGCTATTCCTCTTAAGCTGGATGTCACTTGGGTAGACAACTCTGCCCTCTTAAATTTTCCCTTGAAGCATTTTACCAGAATCACTTTTTTTGTTTTTTGTTTAATCAGCATCTATCAGGAGTAACACATGTTGGTCTAAAACACACAGATCTGCATGTACACACATGTATGTGGTTGGTTATTCCAGTAAAACTCATCATTCTGGTCTAAATCTAGTATTGTAGTTGAAGAGCTGTTGTGGTGGCTGGAAAAAACAATGAACTGCTTAAATCCAAGTAATGCTGCAATGATGGGTGGAGGTAAATAAACTCTTGGAAGAAACAGAAAGCACTTCTTTCATCAGATTCACTTATGGTTCAATTGTCAAGCTGCAATCCTAAAATGTTCTGCATTTCTTCAGCATTGTTGCCCAAATTCTAAATCCCCACATACAAGATTGTGCACCATTATAGACAGTACATTCCACTGCATATTCATGAGCTATGGATTTGGTTACTGTAATTAGTATCTGTCATCTGAAGTTAATATTAATATTTAAAAATTGTAGTCAAGAAACAATTTTGTTGCATTATTTGTTGTATTTAGATGCAAATTATGAAGTAAGCTCTGTGTTACAGCAAAATAATCTGAAAAGGCAACATTTACCTTTCCTTACTTGTGGATTTGCCACAGTTGGACTTTGTGGCAGTGCTTCAATAGGTATCTTGGATTTTTGTTACGTGGGATTGAAATAAAGCCCATGTGAAGTTTTATTTTGCAGTTTGGGCAGGACAGTGTTACTTGGCGCTCACAGCATGGGCATAATGGAGTTTAGAGATGCAGTGTCATATTTAACTTCTTCCCCCTAGCAAACAGAACACAGTTGCTCACAGTGTAAACTATCAGTAGCTGTGGTGAAAAGTGTGTTAGTCTTTCATAGCCAAATTAGAGCTTTATTCTTCATTTAATGATTTTCCAATTTGGTTGCCACATGCATTCTAGTGGCAGCAGAAAGTAACTTTTCCTTTTTTGACGGTGCCTGACTTGGTGCTAGTATCAGAGTCCGGGTGCTGACCTGGACCTGCCCTTTGGTGGTGGCACCTCCTAGTGGTTAGAGGGCTGTGTGCTGTGAAGAAATGTCATCGTGTCATCATGACATCAGTTTAGACAGCAAGCAATGTTTTCAGTACGATGTTTTTGGACTAGACTGCCAGGAGATGTGTGAAACATAGCCAGAACCCCAGGACCTGAGGATGTTGATCAGCAGCCCGGCTCACCATGAACCAATGTGTCCCAGATGGCCAGAGGCCAGTGACATCCTGGTCTGTATCAGCAATAGGGGCCAGCAGGACCAGGGCAGTGATTGCCCCCTGTACTGGGCACTGTGAGGCCACACCTTGAGTCCTGTGTCCTACTTTGGGCCCCACTGATACTGTAGTATCAGGGCAAGAAAGACCCTGAGGTGCTGGATATGTCCAGAGAAAGGGAACAGAGCTGTGGAGGGTCTGGAGCACAAGTCTGAGGAGGAGCAGTGGAGGGAGCTGGGATTGTTTAGCCTGCAGAAAAGGAGGCTCAGCAGAGACTCTATTGCTCTCTACAAATAGCTAAAGGAGATTGTAGCAAAGTGAGGTCCTGTCTTTTCTCCCAGGTAACAAGTGTTGGGATGAGAAGAGATGTCCTCAAATTGCTCCAGGGGAGCTTTAAATTGGATCTTAGGAAAGGTTTCTTCACAGAAAGAATTATCAAGCATGAAAAGAGGCTGCCCAGAGGAGTGATTGAGTCACCATCCCTGGAGGTACTTAAAAGATGTGTAGCTGTATCACTCAGGGACGTGGTTTTGTGGTCAGCTTGGCAGTGCTGGGTTAACAGTTGGACCTGATGATCTCAGAGGTTTTTTCCAACCTAAGCAATTCTATGATTCTATGCCTAGTGCTGCACTAGGGGAGGAGTGCTGTGCAGTGCCACAGGCTGGGGCTGGGCACTGTGCGTGGGCAGGAGCCAGCCCTGCACACTGGCAGTGTCAGCAGGACATACCCAGCAGACAAAGGGAGGGATCACCCCTCTGCTCAGCATGGTCCCTGTCCTATTCTGGGGTCCTGAGGTCCCTTCCAATCTGAATTATTCCTTGACATTAAGTTATTGGGGCATACAGAGATTCTATTCTATTTAACAGGCAATGAAATTCTGCAGTACATAGGAAAGTTGATTTAAAGCAATTAGTGATACAATTTCTCGTGGATTAGTGTAGATTGCTTCTAGGTAAAGTGGATGAGTTAAATAAAAATTCTAGGCTTTCATGATGCATGGGGTAATGCATTAATAGAAATAACTTATGTGTCCTTGTAGGGTAGAAAAACAGGAAGTTTACTGCTACAATAGATCTCAGACTACTTTCCTTACAGATGAGGAAATTACCATTTCTTTTCAGATAAGCAAGGATTTCATATATATATAGTCAAAAGTTTGTATAAATAGAGAAGTGGCTAACAGCCAAATTTACCATTTTTAATAGCAAGCTTTTGCCACTTTAAGCAAGATTAAGTAGTTCCTTGATGCTTTTTTTTGTACTCCAGTGGTAATATAGTGGAACTCAATATGTAGTAGTGTTCCAGCAGTTTGCTGAACATATTAGTTGAATTTAGTGGATTTTAGGAGGCATTTAATTGCTGAAGTGGATGACTATTCGGCTCTTTTTTTTTGCTATCAGACTTCTGTACTGAGGACTGACATTGATAGTGTAATGTGATTAATTTTGAAGTAAATCTTTGTTGAAACTGGACATACAGGATGCATGCAAAGCCCAATATTACTTTTTTTTTTGCTTCATGAGCACTCTTTCTAACATTTCAGTGTGTCAGGAAGAGTGATATTTGCCATATGTTCAGATTTTGTCTTGGATGGATTTCTAGTAAGCTAAAGCCCTTTCAGCAAGGCTGGGAAAGCATTGGTGAGTGCAAAAGTGGAACAAGATGCTTCAGTGATCAGGCTTGTATGTTTCTCTCTTTTTTGTAACTGGTTCATATCAGATCGGGGTGCATCCATTGGTTGAAGACATTATATTTAATCTGGAATGTTTGAAAAATGTCAAATCCTACACCAAACCCTCTCATTACAGCATGATGTGTTACCTTCCTGAATGTGTGTTCCTCTTTCTCAGTAATATAGAATAGCAAGAAACTAGCTTTATTGTGGTGCATCTTCAGAACAAAGAGCAGTTTTACAGGTTAAGGATCGAAAAGATGAAAGGGTTAAGGTTTATTTTCTGCTGTACAGCATTCAGCTGTTTTCTGTTGTAGTCTGTAGCCCTTTTTTTCTTGATTTCATGGAATACAGGAAAAGTGTATGTGAATGTGCTCTAAAACTTATGTAAAGGGAGTGATTGCAGGTGGAGTGAGGTCAGAAATGGAAAAGATAACTGTCCCTTCAAGTCATCACCTGGTAACTTAAGAGTTGCTACAGGTATCAGTTGCTTTCTGAGCCTTACTGGGCTGCTTTCATGAATGTTAAGTATTTTTGTGGCCTGTGCCTTGTGAGAGATTGAAAGCACTTTTGTTGTACCAGTATTGCCAACCATTCGTGCTGCAGCATCAACGTACTTGAGAGAGCCCTGTTGGCTTTGAAGCTGATTCTCCCATTGCTGCTCTTGTGTGTTTTGCAGCAGATCTTTGTGTCCGAAATTCAAGGAGACAGCTGATGGGATGGAGATGCAATTGAAACCCAGGGACTTGTTCTTGCTGGCTTCTCAGGCTGTGGAACGTAACTGGAAGCCAGCTGACATTGCAAGCCTTCATGGCTGTCTTCTGGCACCTGACTGCTTGTTTGGATGGTTCCTGCCTGCAGCATGGAGCTAGACAGGGAAATGAATGAATTCACTGGCAAATTTTCAGATATATTAGTTTTTTATTAACCATAGTTTCCTTTCAGACTGCGTTAACACGCCCAAGTGCCATATGCTGCTGAACAGACAAGTCCAGTACACACCCCAGCCTGGTGATTTAGTTGTTTTTTATCTGGGTGTATTCTTGTCACAAAGGCTTTATCTGTTCTCAAAAAACTCAGTCCGGTGAAGATAGCCACACACATGGCCTTTTAATCTTGAATTCCAGATGATTTTAAGCAGAAACTAATAATATATACTTACTTTCCCTTTATCTCCTCATCTATATTTGAGAAGCTATATTGACATACTTGGATATGCTTCTGCTCTGTCCTTTCTCCTGTTGGCAAGTCTGTTTTCCTTTGAGTGTTACACTGAAATACCTGTGTACAGCTGTCCAGCTGGTAGTGGTTTTTGAAAATCATACAAGGGTATGTTTTAAAGCAAAAAGCTATAAATCATATCTGAATTTAAATAATTTCAGTTCTAGAAACATGGTCTTGATAGGCACAGAGAGCCTCTGGGAGCTCAGCTTGGCAAAACCAATCCATTTCCCAAGAGTGTTGTGTGGTAAAAAATACACTTCCTATTTGGGCAAGAACAGATTAGAAAATATAGGAGTTTGGGGGGAAAAAATACCTGTTTTACTTGATTTCCAGATGTGCAAAAATTGTAGTGGCAGCTGATCTGCGGCTGGAGGGAAATATGGACAAAGTTAAGAAGTACAAAGACCTCTTGGGAAGAGCTTGGTGTCCTCCCTCAGTAGTGTTCTCTGCACGGGCTACAAACAGCACACAGGAAATTACACACACACTCCTCTGCCATCCCAGCTCCAAGTACATAATTGTAGCCAGGCAGATTAATCGTTTTTCTGATGCTTCAGGACATCCTGCTGGTGACAGGTGAGATTAAATCACAGTAGTGGGCACAATTAGTAGACATCAAGCATTGTTCATCAGGCTTTTAGGAGCCTGATTTTCTGCTTTCTGTTAAATAGATTGCTACTTCTCAGAGGTTTGTGGTGCTGTCTTCTTGTAAGATATGGACAATGTATATTAAGGAATAATCCTACTTACTGTTACTTTTAATGTTAAATATTTAAATGTATTTTTGGAAAGGATATATTTGTGAAAACCAAGAACCTATTTAGATGTAAAGGAAAAAGAAATCTTCCTATGTCATGAATGAGAACGCATTGCTGTTTCCATTCTGATTTCTAGATATTGTTTTCCACATATGGTCCTTGTTTCCATTATGTGGGAACATGAAATTGTTAGCTGCAGAACACTGAATGATACTACTTAAACTAATGGTTTTCTCAGTTTTTCCTTTGTGATTTTTAGAAGTCATTTTATGCAATAAACAGAATGTGAATGGCTGCATTCTTGCTGCCCTTGTAATGTGCTCTTGCTTCCAGTCTCAGTGCTGGTGTTCACTTTGCAAATATTTATCTCCCATTGCTGAGGATTAGAAAATGTGATGCTCATGAGCTTAAATCATGACTACCTTTATAATCATGGTTAAGTTGAAGAGTTAAATGGGTGTAGACAGGAAACAGGAGATCTGACTTGCTTAGACTTGAGCTGAGTGATGCAATATTTAAATGAAGATATTATAAATCAGGTTTAGCATTACTTCTATCCTTGTATTCAATGAAGTGAACTTGCTGGTTCTTCTACATGAACTAGTGACAAAGGCATCTATGCAGCTTTTTCAAAATAATTGTACTTTGCTAACTTACACATTGGTGGAGCAGTGAAGCTGATGAGTTCTCTATCACCACTTGTTCTTCTGTCTAAATGCATTGCAGATTTGGAGAGTGCAGTACCTTTTTGCACAATGATAGCAGTGAAAGAAGATAAATGTAGCTTTGTTTTATTGACAAAATATGAAAATCTGATTCTAATATACAAATTCAGATTTTGGACAACAGCATCATGTCTGACTAAGCAGGTTTCTTGAAAAACTTGTGGGAGATTTTAAAAATTTTGTTTCATATTTTTTTTCCATTTTTTTACAGAAACTTACTAAACTTGATATGCTGAGCATTTTATAGACTTGGTATACTTAGAAGTTTTTTTTCTGTTTGATAACTAGAAGACATTTTCCTTTTAGCTTGTGTAAGCACCCTGTTGCACGTGCCCTGAGCAGATCACTGTGAGTAAATATTGGTGGCAGTCTCTCATTTTTGACATCTCACTTGAGAGCCCTGCACTGCCCCCCAGAGAGGGTGATCCTGAAAATGTGCAGGTATCCTGAAAATGTTCAGGTGTCCTGAAGGAGTAACTGGACCACTTTGCCTCAGATGAAATTACGTAAACCTCAGTAAACTCTGGGAATAGCCAAATTCCACTTTAGGAACTGATCTAAGCCAAAACAGTCTTTTTGACTGCTTCAGACAATGTTTGAGGGCTGTATTATTGCTATTGTGTAGGGAATTGGGAATATCTGTTTACTGGTTGAGATAGAGAAATACAACTTGACCAAGCCATGAATACAAATGCACTTGTAACATCCTTGTAGGAGCTACTAAATTCCAATCTGCATCAATTCTGGTTCAGTTTCCTTCATATTTAGCAGACAGTGCATATGAGCTGACACTAGTACAACATTATGTTCATTTTAGACAGATCACAGAATAGGAATTTAAATGTGAAATTTATGCAGTTTGGTTTTTCATGTTGTTTGGTTGAATAATAAATAGAAATAATTGCTAAAACTTGGAACCATGAATAGCTGTGAATTTTCATAACTTGGTAAAATCACTAGTTTCAATGTTGCTTTCTTATTTTTTTTTGTAGTTTCTTTCCCCCCACCCAGTATGGTGTAACTAATCTCTGTACAATGTGAGTACACCCTTCCCTCCTAGACCTCTCTTCCTTCCCAATCCTCCCCCACCAAATCCTTGATTTATGCAAAACCTTCAATAGAGTAAAAGGGCCTCAAGAGAAGACTGTTCTGATGTTTGGAGAGCACTTTAATGAAAAGTTGCATTGTTATTTCATATTTACTTACTAAATCCCGCCAGAGTAAATTCTTGCCAAACTAGTTTTATATATTTCTTGTCTGGTCTTGCTCACATATTGTTTTGTATCAGGACCTTGTCTGACAGGAAAAGCAACCAGAGCAGTTCAGGCTATGGCAGTACTAATAGGTGATGCAGTAGAAATGAAGTCTATCTAAAACTTCTTATGCAATATTGAGAAACTTTAAAAGGAAGTAATTAGCAGAAGTGATGCAGCTTATGTATCAAAGCTATTTTTAAGTAGATTGTGCATGCTGAAATAGCACAATAGTGATTTAGAAATGGCTGTTTCTGCTATTGATTCTGTAATCGTGAATGTTTTTTTTACATTTGCCTTGGAGGTAGGAAATGGTTCTGGTAGGAAGCAAAAAACAAGGATACATGGATATTGAAGCTGTAGTTTCAGCTTGGGTGCTGTTTGTTTTGATGGATGTCAAGTCAGGTCACTGAGCTAGCATTGCAGTTACCTGTTTTTAATGTTTCCGTTCTTCAGTAAGAAGATTAATTGTTGCAAACAAAAATGGTGAATTGGGTGACGTATGAGGGATCAGGCTCTCTTAAAGCCCAAAGCAGGTTTTCCATCTATGATTTTGCAGTGAAGGCTGGCTTATGGTTCAATTCTAGCTTAGCTTTGAGATGGAGAATCTCAGCAGAGGAAACCTGAATTAAATCCTTTAGAAGTGCAAGGTGCTTCACAGCTTGTCTGTTTGATTTGTCTTCTATGTCTTGGTCTTATTTGCAAATGTATTTCAGTCTTTGGTGTAGATATGAGAGGCAGAAGAGATTTTTTTTTTTTTTTTTTTTTTAATGGGCTGGAGGATGAGGAAGGATCTTTTTTCCTTTAAATTTGAGAGCAGAGCTTACAAAGGCATCTCTTCAATGGACTTCCCTTTGAATGTGTTAAGAAATGTTGAAAGATTTCTGGTGTACACAGGTGACTTTGTCCAGCGCTGTCTGTACTAGTGGAGTATTCAAACTTTACAAGTTTATCCTATTATTTGCACTATGCACCATTTTTACAGAACATTTTTTTATTAGTTAGCTATGTAGGCACCTCTGTATGCATGACCATGTGAATAATGTAATGCCATTTTAGATTATTCTTGAATCTTTACTTTTAAAAAATGTATGCTGAGTTATCTCCTGTAATATGCTACAACAGTAAGTCTGTTTAGTCAAAGTATGTGAAAACCCACATACTAGAAATCCAGTTAATTGTATAATACATGCTTGCTTAGAAGAAGTGGAAGTTAATAATATTTAATACTTAGAGAAATCAGAGAAAAAAATCTGTAATTTCATTTTTGAAATGACTGGCCTAATGACTGTAAAATGTAATTCTGAAATCTGATCATCTGATGATGATGACTTGAATCTGTATTTAAGGAGGATGTACTTATACAAACAATGAAGTAAGTTCCATAGTTATCAAATATCTACAAAATATTTGACCTATGCATACATATCATGTGCAATTACATAAAGTTCTAGGATATTAAAACCAAGATGAATATCTCTCGATGTTCTTTTCTGCAGCATGTTCTGTCAGGATTTAAATACATATATGCATTTAGAGGAATTCTTGTAGTCCCATTTCTTGTCCTGTTCCATCTTTAAGAAATCAAAATATTTTCATGCCTTTTAGGGTGGAGGTTAGTTATTTATGACTTCTATTTTTAGTGTGGGTGGGATTTTGTTAGGTTCAGGTTTGGCTTTGGTGCAATGTTTTTATTATTTTCATTTGTTTGTTTCACCACTTCTAGACACCATACCTGAAAAGGCTGATGTTAATTGCTATTTTTAGGAAGTCAGGAACTTTGCAAGTTGATGCAAGTTTGATGGTCCTCCCAGCAGAAACTTTGTGCAGCCATGCCTCCTCAGTGAAAAGCAGGGAAGCTCTTTTACTGTGGGACACTGAACAACAGCCCAGGGCACTGGGGGGTGTATTTGAGAAGCAGGATTATGTGACATGATCAGGTCCTGTGTTTACAGGGCAACATTCCCCCATTAGGAAACAAATCCTTTAAGAATAGCTCGTTGAGTACTAACCAGCACTTGGGTCATATGCTGGAGACACTTTGTGGACACAGCCTTATTCCCTATGGCTTCCTTTAGTGTCAAAATAATAATAAAGACTATAAAGCCAGTCTTCCCAGTTAGTGCTAGACATTGTATAAACACAAAGCCACACCCACACATTTGTATGCATATATGTGTGTGTGTATATCCATATGTATACATAATTTTTTATTTTAAATGTGGAAAGTTCTTAGTATAAATTTTAGATATTCTGTGTACCACTTCTAGCAAAAGACTGGTTGAAAGTGTTTTGATGGTGTTTAAATATTGCTTTTTGCCTTTGATAGCTGTTCTGTTGAAACCTCACACCTTTTACAGCTGCATTTAACCTTTTGTGCCTGTTGACCACTGTCTGACATGCTTTATTTTGAGGACAATGTATTTTCCTTTTATGCAAGGAATATTGGGAATGTAATGTGCAGTAATATTGGGAATGTGTCAGAGTCCTGTGTGTCAGTGATGGAATTGTGACTCATGCAGATCTGATAGAAGAGGGAAGGCTACATACCTAGTCTGAGGCAATTTAAAAAAAGAACTTGGGCTTTACATCTCAATTTACATTTATTTACAGAAATATGACCTAAATAGATGTTTGATATCAAGCATTTGCAGACTATCTGGTGGAATAACCTTTTCCTGTGGCATGTGACAGTCTGATCCTATTTTCTTCTTCTTTTATGCAGGATCCAAACTACTGGATACAAGTGCATCGACTGGAGCACGGGGATGGTGGGATCTTGGATCTTGATGACATTCTGTGTGATGTAGCTGATGACAAAGACCGTGTAAGTACAGATGGCTACGAAGGCAGTGTGGCACAAACTGCACATCAGCACATCAGTGGTGTGAGTTTCCTGCACGTGTCCCAAAGTGGGAGTCAACACAGAGATTTTAGACATTTTTTATGTAGGTTGCCTGACAGATGTGAGAAACTGGTTACTGTTACAGGGTTTTTTTAAATGGAAATAATGGGTTTTCCATCCTTTCTGGTTCTTTAACAGCTCAGATAGGAAAAGGAGGCTGCAAGGATGAAAAAACCTCAAACAGTGGAATATTAATGTGCAAAAAAAAAAAGCATCTGTAAGCTGATGTAGCTTTGTGTTATCTATTAAATATGTGCAAAAAAACATGCTGGTTTTAAACTGTTGAGTCTTGGTTTGTTTTTTTTTCCCAAAAATTGTTTTTGGAGGAATTGCTAGTTACACAGAACTTGAGACAGTAATTATACACTGCTGGGCCTTGAGTGCTTTTATTCTTTTCTAAGTAGAGATTTAGATTTCAGTCAACTAAGAGGCTTTTTGTTTATTGGCTATTTGTTTTAAGTTATAGATACAAGAATCTTTGAATTACTTGTTCAAAAACACATAGGTAAGAAACACTGTGGCAAGCTATAAAGCCATGTAAATATGCCACTTTTTTTCTGGAGAGCCACACATGTTTGCTGAAGCCCTTGAAAGCATTGAGCCTGATACAGACTTTAGTCTGGAAACATGTTTCAGGACCACACTCCTTCACAGACAGCATCCTTAATTGCCTCTCTTGAAACAGGCACTGTCAAGGCTCCTTGAAAACTGGCCAAATGATGACTCTTAGGCTAATTTTTCAGAAATAGATACTTTGCCTGTAGTTATTTCTTGTGACAAAACTTAATTGACATGGTTATTTCAACCAGGACTTTATAAAGAAAAATTATGTGAGGAGTCTTGGGACATGAAGACTCCTCAGTGTCTGAAATGTTGGAATTACTCAAGCTGTATAGAGTATCAGTGCTGAGTTTTCAGGAATTTCTTCCATAAAAATAGTGCCCAGATAAGATTTCGTGAAAAGCTAATTAAAACCTCTAGTTGGTTATCTCATGCTGAAGTGCTCAGCTGTGTGATTAGTTTAGCTTTTGCTTACAGGCCTCAGGGAGGCTGGTGCAAGTTGTCACTAAATATAAATATTTTTTTTTTAGATATATACACACAGAGAGACTTATTTGAATAATGCATTTCTTAGCTCCTCACATGTTCTGCCTCAGAAGTTTAAATTCTGGTGACTTCAAGACCTTATTCTTTGGATGTTACCTTGGCCTTGCTGACTTCAAGTGGGGTAATTCCTCACAGTGAAACTCTGTGGGTGTTTTTATGGGCATGACTAATAACTGAAAAAGTCTGACTGCAATTGAAGCAAGCAAAGTCATTATTACAATATTGTTTTTGTGTCTAGATGGACAAGATACTTAGCAATTAGTCATATTTATCTCTGCATTTGCCAAGCTCATCTCTACTGATGGCACCTAGGAGTTAAAGTTCCTTTTTTTAAAGGACCTTGCAACATTGATGCACTGTGCTGTAGTGGCTTCTAACCTTGAATTAGTCATTCTCACTTGACCTTCACGTTTGGGTCTTTTCAAGTATTTTGGTCATTAGTCATTGTTTTTTAGTTTCCTGTAGTGTGTTTTACAGCTGACCTTCCTGGCTCTCTTTATTTTTGGGTTATTAGCTTTGCCCCTGTAGCAAGTGTATCAACTGGTTTTGTGTTGCTAGAACCTTATACAGGCCTTATTAATGTGAGGTTTGGAATATATGTCCAGTTAGGGATATTTTGTATCTGTGCACTTAAACATACCTTGTAAAAAAACATTTAAACAGATGGTGTCTAAACATGTAATTAAATGATTACTGAGGTCTGTAGGATTAGCTGTGCTTAAAATTAAACATTTGCCTGTATCTCTCTTTAGTAAAATTGGGACAAAAACATCTGGGATATTGGAAAGGTGAACATTTAATGTTTCAGTGTTCGTTTTTACAAGGAACATCCCTATGTTCTTGAAGAGAAGTTTGTTGTGTTATTTACTACCTGACATCTGTATTTTTGAAAATCTGTTTGCTCTCACCACAGTTCTTTAGACTTAAGGATCAGTGATAAATATAATTTTTGTCTTTGGTGATGCTTTTATGCTATAATTGTGCAGTGTCATATCAGCACAATACAGAATGCAGAGCAGCTAAGGACCACTTGTCCTCTTGATGGATTTATTGCTCTGTGTAGTCAACTGCTATAGTAAAATAAAACACTTAAGTGATGTGAAGTATATATTTACTCCTATTCCACTGTCTCCATGGAGAAAATGTTCTGTCCTATAACAAATACAAAGACCCTTAGAGCAGCTGTTCTGAATGGAATGAGAGAAGTATCTTTGATGGCATCCTTCACATTAAGATGCAGCTTGGTAGGGTGACTTTATTTAGCTTCTTCTGTCCCTATATTTTGTTATTCTCTTGTCACTTACTAAAACAGAATGGATGAGAAAGAGTTAACCAATTGCTTTCTGGAATAATTTGTGATGCTCAGTGTTGTTCCTCCTTAAAAAAAGGAGGAAAACATGAAACAAACTACTTTGAAAAACTGATTTAGCTAAGCTGTTTGTTCCTTTGTTCCTTTCAGAAACAGGTTTTCTTAAGCCTTTTAACATAGTTCATTGAGAAAGTGCATAAAGCACTCTCACTTAGCCAGCATAAGATGTGGACATTTATATTACACAATATCACTGCATGTGAAGTTGCTTGTTTAATACAGTTAATGGTAATAACCTTATAAACAAAAAATTAATAAATGCTCATTTCCATAACTTTTTTTAGAAACTTTTAAAAATCTATTGAAATGTAATTCTTTCCAGATTTTACTATGAAAATATGGATAGCTCTCAGTGGAAGCATACCAGTAATTTTTACATTTATAATCTGTGAATACAAATGGACTGGCTTGTTATTGTTTTTGAAAAATATTTGGCTACAAGAAGCAAGATTCTATTTTCAGCTAGCATTTAGTCAGCTGTGTACTTCCATTATTTTAAAAATACAGATTTCTTGTGCATTTAGTGATTAGACCAATATTTTCAAGATAGGTTAATAGCCTGTTTTGTTCAGATTTCTATAATTTGCAAAAGTAGCCCTCTCTATGAAGACTCTCAAAAAACATATGTCATCTTGATAAGTTTCCAACTTGATGATAGCATACTTGATGACCTCAGTTCAGTTTTTAGTAGGCAGACGTTCTAGCAGCAAAAAAACAAAACAAAACCCACAAACAACCCAACAGCAAAAAAAAAAACCAGAACCCAACCATCCTTAACTGTGTTTTCTTCAGCTAGACTGAGGCACGTAGACACTTCAGTAATTCTCATACTTTGGGTGTAATATTGAATGCTTATCCTGGGATCTCATAGATCCTTGTTTATTCATGAAAAAATACTGAGAAAATCATGGTGTAATCTCATTTAAAAAAAAACAAAAAAAAGTAACCAACAAATCCAAAGTGTGTGTATGAATATAACTTGCTTGCATTTGAATTTCTCACTGAAATAGTTATTTGTATTTTTAACAACGTGAAAATAAAATTTGTTTGCAATTACATGTAATTTTTTTATGAATAGAAATGCTCAGACTATTGCTCAGTGGGAAGCTTTAGAAATCAAAATGTCTGTGTTTGGCATTGCTGTATTGGTGAAAAAAGAGGTTTTTTTCCTTCCCAAGAGAACAACAAGAATCTGCCATTAACAGCCACTGATTGTGATGATCAGCTAGGAAAATAGAACTATTTTAGAAACGATGTAGGTATGAACCTAATGTCAGTTATTCATAAATTCATTTGCTCCAATATACTTATTTTTTGCCAGATTAGTTTGGGATTAATAATGTGTAAATGTTAAAGGCCTTGGCATCTTATAAATTCCTTTGTCACTATCCTGATAAATTCAACACTGGTTCTTAAAAATAACCACAGTAATTTGGTATATGCTTAGATTTACAGGCTGGCTTTATTTCTCTAAACTAAGGCAGTCATGGGCTTTCTTTGCTTGACTTAACATTTTCAAATACTCAGTCAGCTCTTCACCCTGCATAATTCATGCTTACACCCACTGAGTGCAGAGATAAAAACCAGAGGAATATGGTTTGGTCTTGTCTGGAGTGAAGTCTCAGGCTTCCCACACTGTTTGTGTGTGTGGTGCTAGGTCTGGCCCAGGTCACTGGAAGTTCAAGGTGATGCTGGTGCTTAGTGCTGCTTAGACAAACTCTGAACCTCCCAGAAAGACACACAAGAAGTTTCTGGTTTGAGTGGAACACTTCTGGTGAGAATGGGATGGAGATTAATTTCATGGGTCTGTGCTGAAATGGAATTTGTAAACATTGATGAGCTAGACTTAACTGTGTTAAATAAGCAAACTGCAGCTGAAATTCAGGGAAATCAATTGTACTTCATTTGCATCTGCTTTTTACAGACCTGCAGAGATTCTATTGATACTATGATGAAGTTAGTGCCTGCTTGCTTCAAGTGTGAGGAAGTGTGAAGACTTCTAGTGGGAAAAAGTCTTTGAGCAGCTTCTTCACATAATATGAAGGCATATTAGGACCTTTTCCCAGTGTAGTGGAAAGGAAATGAACTTTGGGGTTTTGTATTAAAACAGATGGTCAATTCTAAATAATGCTGTTGTTTTGTTTACTTCCTCTTGGAAAGATCTGTTGAGTTAGAGAGGCATGTGATACACAAAATGTGGATTTGGAAAGAATGACTATATTTTGTTTGTAACAAATGTTAACTGGAAACACAGAAATAAGGCTATTTTGAGCAAATGCATTATAATGTTAAGGTTAAAGGCTAGCTAGGGACTGGAGGCTGTGATTACAGTATCCTGCTGCTATTGATTCTTGCTCTCTCACTTTTATTTTTCAGGCTGGTTATACAAGACCCTATTTCTGTAGTAAATTCAGGGTAGGCCAGTGACAGCAGGATGCTGTTAGGAAGAATGAGATTCTGGTAACCCTGTGCCTGTTCATTCATTCAAAAATGTTACAGAGCTTTTGAAGTCAATGAAAGCTGTGCAGATAAAGTTGTGTTATCTTTAGATTTCCATCAGCACATAATCAGAATACTCAAAGTAGTGTTGTTTATTCTAAGTTTTGGATGTCTCTGCCTCATTTAAGCAAACTTGCAGCTGAATTTACATGTGATTTCTCTTTGATTCTGCAAGTTAAGAATTTAACCCTAAAACCATGAGTAGAGAATAACAACTTTTTGTGCTTATTGTTTCTGCCCTTAACAGATTAACACCCTGGAGTGAATGAAGGAACATCTTCTCCAGGTCCCATGCAGCAAATCTGATAGCAAAACCTTAAAATGACCAAAAAATTACTCAGAAATATGGTTCTTACAATACCATGATTGGTATACCCTTTTCCCCCTCAAAACCTTTCTATCAAATTAATTTTCAACTGTTGCCATGATTATCTTCTGCCATAGTGTGCAGCTTCTCTCTTCTTGTTCTGTGTCTTCATTCCCAGTATCCCAGGAAAACAAGATGACCTTAAAACAATTTGTTGCCACTCACAAGTGACTTGGCAAAACACATTTTGAACATAAGGCATTCTTTTCTTGTAACAGCTTAAAATAACTGCTTGAGCCCCCAAGCTTGGGAAAGTGTTGATACTGGGAAAGAAACCCATCATAGAACAACCTCATGATTTTCTGTTCAAAAACATCAGTTTTTGAACAATGGGCTCTTTATGTCATCTGCTATTTGGCAGTGTCTTTTATTTTAATTATGCTTTTAGAGATTGACAATTTTATATTACTGAAATTCTGAAAAATTGATAAAAACAGAATGTGTCCATTTAAACCAGGTGTTTTTGCATTCTTGCTATTGATTCATTGCTGGGATGGCCACATGATGATTTTTAGGTCTGTCTTGCTGATGACTCTAAAGCAGAAAATCAAAGTATTTACGCAGCCTTTATTCCCAGCTGCTATTTGATGAAAACATATTTGAAAATAACATACTCAAAATATAAATAATATCCTCAGCTAAAGAATGGAATTTAAATTCTTGTAGTATTTCTAATAGTAAACTAAATTTTAATTTCACATTGTTAATGGATGAGACTAATATATAATCATATATCTATGGAAGTGAGGAAATAAAGGTCATAATACATGAATTTTGGAACATGCATTTTTCAATCCCTAAGAGATACTTAGATGTAACTAAATGTTGTAACTAACTGTAGTTCTTAGTTTTTCACTCATTCAGCACTGTTCTTCAAATTGTTAATCTCATCATCACTTAGTTTATTCTAGCTATGTGGTGACAGCATTTCCATTCATGATTTACTATGTATTTTTGGGATAAATTGCAATATTCCAATTCCTTTCCTGTAAGACTGAAACAGTTGTATTGATGCACAAAGAACTCCCAGGTAGGAGAGGACTGACATTTATAAATCCGTAAGTCAGTTTCCATGGAGATCTGAAGATCTGCAGGTAAATCTGACTTCTGAAAATGGAATATTTTGGTAAAAACTGTCCTCTGGGGAATAGCAGGCCCATGCACGAATATGATATACTGGGGAAGATCATGACAGTGCTGTTAAGAAAGTCATATCTCACAATATTATTCTGTATTCTCAGCAGAAAGACAGACCTGAGCAACAGTGACTGGGTTAGTACAGTCAAAAACCCCCACAGACTTGGCATGGAATAAGAGGAAGGGTTTTATGGATGTGTAACTGGTTGGAAAATGGAAAACAGAGCATGTATTGTTCAATATATTTGCAATTGTTCTGAAAGAAGAGAAGGGAGATTTGAACCCTGGAGTGACAAATTCCATTATTGTGTGGGAAACTGAACATGGATGATGAGTGCTGGTTGTGAAGAGCTGCAGAAGCATCCAGGGAGTAGACAACAACATGGTGGATGTAATATCATTTTGGCAAAGGTGATGTGCTTTTGGAGAGAGACTGCTTTAACTGAATGCACAAACTAATGAGTTCTGAGCTAGCTCTTACATTTGGGAGAATGTTTCTGATTTTGCAATAGACCTCTCGACATAATGGCTTACGTGCAAGGTACATGACCAGGTCTCAGAAGGCTTCCAGCAGTTTGCCCTGTTTTTGCCTCTCCCCAGTATTTTCATCCCAGTCCTGCTGCTTGGCTCATGGGGGTTCTGGTCTCATGACCAGAGAGCTCTTTGGACCCCATCTTGTAGCAGATTTGTTCACTCAAGTGGCAGAAGACTCTTCCTTGCAAAACTGAGTATTTTTTCAATTTCACTAATACAGTAAGTTCACCAAAGGACCTGGCAAGCTGAGGAGAGGAAAGGGAGAGGACTTTGCAGCTGGGAGTGGTTGAGGTATGAAGGAAGAAGAGGAAGAATGGGAACAAGTGGGCTGAGACCTTGCAAGGCTGCTGGTCCCTGTGGTGCAGCAAGGGGTGCAGAAGGGAATGAGTGGTGGGATCTCTCTGCTGTGTGTGCTGGTGGTGAGCCCCTGCTTCCTCCAGCACCAAACCAAGCAACCAAAAAGATTTTGTGGAACTAGCAAAAGGCTCAGAGCAAATGCCAGCACTGACTTCAGGTACAGACCAATGTCCTCCACCAGCAATGTCTGAATGCAGCAGGATCTCAGCCTTGAAAACACATTGTAAGAAGCAAACCATAGATGGCTGTAGAATCAGAGATATTGAGAAGTGGTTCTTTGGTTTTTTCAGTGCAAGATCTGGGGCATCAAGTGAAGCTGTCATAAGAGTAGCTGTCTGCAAAAGGTTTTCAAACTTTCCTTGATCTTAATTTTCATCAGAATATCTGTGATGTTTACCAAGTGCTGTAGATACTTCATGAAGTTTTGGAGGATATGTTTTTTCCTGAGATGTCGTGGTTTGCAAGCACATAATACTGAATTCTCTGTTTATTACAACTCTTCAAAAAGTGATGCTTTTAAATCATGGAAACTGGTAATTTAAGTAGGATTTCAGTTTGTGAGAAAAAGTTTCTTTAATCTAAATTTTGGTGAAAACCACAGAGTGTGTTGAAATGATTTCTCAGTGTCTAATATTAGTAACACTGAAGGTCAGTATGTGGCTATGGATGATAGTATTATAAACACATCACAATTAAGAAAGACTTTGTACTAAAAATATTTAATAGTGAATTTTTTCTATATCTTGCAATAGTTACTGATTCACTGGTTAGATATAGTTGTGGATAATATGAAGCTGTGCTTTCTAATCCTTCACGGTGTAAATCTCCACAAAAATGTGCAGTGAATCTAGAATTAGGCCATTATGGCTAATAAATACTTAACATCCTGAAAACTTTTGATTAATTTTAGCAATATCACTATGTCCTAGAGGTATATTATTCATTCTACAACAAAGGAACAAGTTGTGGGAAAGGTTAGTTATGGGGATTCATTAACACTATGCTCTTACTCCTTGAGATCAGCAGGTCTTAAAAGAAATGCTGTTCCAACTTCTCAGATATTTCCTAACAGAGGTAATGAGACTCATACACTAGAGGACTGACCCATATTAGAGCTTAATTATAGTAATGGATAATCCTGCAACTATAAATTATTCAGAGTTGTTTTGTACGAGGAGTAACATCATGAATAAAATAAGGAAAAGTTTCTGAAAAGACCCTGGACAATGCCTGAGTTTGTCAAAGGTAGTTTTCCTCCTTGTCTTTCAGCATGGATTAAATGGTTTGTAGAGCTTGGCCCTTTGGATGTGTTTTGCTTAATGGAAATCAGGAGCAGCAACTCTCGGGGCTCTACAGCCTTGTAGAGTTCCTTGGCTAATACCTTATGCAAGAGAAACATTCCTACCTAAACACAGTCCTGGTACAAAAGTTGCAATCTCAGCTGACTGATAAGGTTCCCACACTGTCACTAGGATGAGAATTCATTACCCTCTTATCCATTGATACCAACAGGTCTTAAGAGACTGCTGTAACTCTGCAGTTATTTCCCATGAAGGATGGTAAGGTTCAGAGTAAGGTACTTTATTTTCTAGTTGATTTGAAGTTGAAATATCTCCTAGGTTTGTAGCATGAATAGTCTTACTGACAAAGAGAGAGAAGGGAATATTTAAATAAGATTAAAACAGGGCTCCTTATGCATTTAATGGGGTGGTTACTGCATGCTGAAGGATTCTTCAGAAAGGGCCTTGGATCCAAAGAGAAGAAAATAATGCTGGTTTTGTTTTTGGGAGCTCTCAGCAGTCTGACTTTTCAGTTGACTTCCCAGCAGTAGCCCAGAGAGGAAGGAGTTAAGAAGATGCTTTGAACCCAAAGTCTTCTGCTTCATCCCCACACCCTGTAGGTGTACTTCCACACCCTGTTGGTGTGCAGGGAACTACCTCCCGTTCACCTTTGGCGTGCTCAGCAGGATAGTCACTACGTTTTCAGATTAGCACCACTGCTGAAGCCTGTTTGAGTTTATACAGCAAGAAGGAGTTCTGCCTGCTCTTCAGTGACACACAGCATTGCAGGACCATCGGCTTTTTTCATTTTTACAACCTGTTGGAAGAACTGAAACTGTTCTTTGGTGGGCTCCATTCCTTGCAAGCTGCTAGATTCCTGTAGGATTGAAGACTATTTCATACAAGCTTGGTGGGAGCTTGATGATCCTGAGTTTTACTTTCTTGGGATGCTGTTAACTTGAAGGTAACCATACTTTGGATGAAATGGCAGACACACCTAAGAGGAAAATTACAAAGAAGTCGTCGTCTTTTTCATATGATCGCCGGAGAGATTCAGTGAAAGTTAGGAGACAGTCCAAGTCTCTTAGCTTTAAGTCTGCTACATTGGGTGCTCAGAAAAGGCAGGCACAGAAGAAGCAGGTTTGTATTTGGATATTCCTTAAAAAAAAAATAAAAAAATCTTGCTTTCTGAATTTTTATGGAGTTTGTAAATCTTGCTGTGGTAGCGTGAAGCGGAAAGTAACCTCTGCTGATTTGCAATCTGTGTGTGTGGGTATGTGTATACATACAAGCTTGTGTGCAGGTGGATTTTTTCCTGTAATATTTCTTAAGAGCTACGTAGATTTATGGGGTTAATGTTATGCTGAGAATAGTCTTCATCTTTTCTGGTTTTAAGATGTGATTTATGATTTCTGTTTTGTCTCTAGGAGTTGCTCCTGTAGTGCAATATGTGTCCTGTGAGCTTTGGGAGTGTTGTTTGTTGTGCTGAAAAACATGATGGGTGCTGAAACTTTTGAAATTATTATTCAGATTACATCTGTTCCTCTGCTCTTTGTTGTTATTATTTTTTTTTTTTTAATGTTGAAATGTACCAGACTGAGAGCTTTAGGGAGTGAAATATCTTACTTATTCCAGAACAGGTAATGCAAGTCAACAGAAGCACCTGTTCTGGTGGGACCAGTTCTTGGGTTAGAGGGCAGTTTAATGCCTTGGCAGTGCTGCTCTGCCATAGTAAGAGACTTTCATACACAGATCTTTCTTTATATTTCGTTGCTGGGTTCTAATTAAATGAAATTTCTCCAAAGAGAAGATGCATTTGTGTGAAAGGTCATAAATGGAATAAAAGGTGAATTGGTTCATGAAATATCTTTGTATACTGATCCTTAAAATATAATCTAACATGGAAGGAGTACGGGATCACTGACTCCGATCCACCTCTCACTCTGCACTTGTGTGCAAATTCTTGAAGGGTTTCAATGAACTTTGCAGGGAATTTTTAATTAGCAGTGTACAACATAAAGCACTTTAACACTTTGCAAATAGTGTTTCTTCAAATGCTTTGAAATAGACTAGATCTTCAATAGCACTAAAGTGAATTTCTTGCAAGCAAGTAGTTTTCAGACTCTCACCATTCTGACTGCATCTAAATTTTGAGAGTGTATATCCATTCAGATTTAAGAGAATGAGTTATTGTGTCCAGTGTAAACTTTGGTATGAGATTAAAAATACAGTGTATTTTATGTATGTGGGATAATATTTATTTTCATTACTGTTTCTCTTGTTCTTGAAATGTTAAAATGTCCATTTACATAGCAAGAAATTCACTATAAAATATTAGAATATTGCAGCCTAGTGTGATTCTTTAATTATAGATATAACTGAAGCTGTTTTGTTTGAATTGAAATTCCAGAAGTTCAAATGAGGAAATATTTGAAGAAATCAGGAAAACCTTCAAAAGCACTGCAAGCTCTGACAGTCCTGCTGCACCCCCACCCATTATTTGATGTGTTTTTTAGAAGTAAAAATAATAAATATCCATTTCATGAATATGTTAAATGCTAAATGACATCTGTGAACATTCAAGTTCATTGAATCTTTTGGGGAACTAGGCAACTCTATTTCAGAATTTCATTTATGGGTGCAAATCAGTGAGTATCCATATTTTGATTTTAACAGACCATAAGGTTCTTGAGTCCACTCATCTTTTGGATGTCTGCCATGGTTACTGTGTGACCTCTAGTGGTTAATGAAAAATATGCTCAGTTACTGAATTCAGGCTGTTGCTTGAACAAATCCTGAATGTGTATTCTTGTTGGTTTAATTGTTTAATCTTCTAAATTCTATTTTTATTGAGAAGAAAAAAACAACATCTGCTTTAGCTAATGCTTTTATGGTGTCACTTCCAGAAAAAGCACTTTGCTGAAAATTCTTATTCATAGGGATGCATGTCTCAACTGTTTTACTCATAGATGCAGAAGTATGGGAGTAGTTTTAAGAGACTTTTACTGCTTTGGCTTGGTTGCAGTATGTTAGTGGGTGATACATCTGAAATGAAGCACTCTAGACAAAGGTCCATTTTGATCAACTTTTGTGTATTGGAAAGATCTGAATAAGGGCTTTTCTAATTCAAGAATGTATTTTTTCCTCTTCTAAATGCTCCAGTTAACTGTAGGAAAAGTTAATTTTTCCTGCAAGCTTGGTCTTGTTTCAATCTTCAGATCATTACAATTAAGTGAGACAAAACCATTTTTACCTCCTCCCTGCCCTCCCCCTCTTCCCACAAGGGCAGCTTCTTCTGTGTGTATTGGAAATGCTGTTGAACAGAAAACACAACTGCATTTGTTACTGTTAACTTTAAAAATTATGGGTTTGAAGTTACCAGAAGCTGATCAGTTTTCAACCCGCCAGACCTAACTCTGCTCTGCACAGTGTTCCAGGCTGGGTTACTGAGTGAGCAGTAGTTCAGTTACAGCTCCAGGAGAAATGTTACTTAAAAATGCTTTTCTTTGTTGATTGAGTTTCTTTCTCTTTTTTTTTTTAAAGTTTTTCTAATAGATGTTTGACATCTGAGAGTATTTAAAACTCTGCTTTGGTCTTTGCTGTTTTAGGAGACAATAGTAGACTTTGCTGCTCACAATATATGTGGTTTTACTTGGGTGGCTCCCTGGAGGAACAAGACTCTGCTTCTGCTTATACTAGCAGGCAAGCCAAAATTATTTTATAAATGCTTTGGTAGATTGATATCAATCAAAGTCTGTCCCAAAATCACAGTATGCTGCAAAATCCTTTTTTGCTTCCTTGCCCTTAGTATCACTGACCTCCCTTTTTCACAGTTTAATTTCTTACTTTTCTTTTTTGTGGTAAAATTTCATTTTGACCTCCCCTCTAATGAAAATTATTATATTACTGGTAAGATAGTAATAAGAATCTGAGAACATTTTTGAGAAAAAATTTTTAACATTTTCTGAATTACAGTGATGTAAAAAAATGTTAAGGCAAATTGATGCTCTTGCTGTTTCATGGGTGTTTTTGTTAGCTTAGCTTACTTACTAGGAATGGAAATCATAAAGTGTTCAAACCCAACAATATCAAATATCCTCCCTGATGTAGCCATGAACCTCTTTCAAGATAATATTCCCATCAAAGTGTTTATCAGTATTTATTTGTACAGATCAATTTTTTATTCTGTTGTTTTCCCTAGGCTTATCTGTTCTGAGGGAGAAAATCTGATGATAGTTACATTCACTGGCTGCTGATATTGTCATATTGATTGATCTGGATAGAAATCACATTCCAGAAGTATGTAGGCTGGTTTTCTTAGGTAGAAGTATTATGCAACACAATGTTTAAAATATTTGATAGTTTTAGGAGAGATGGTTGCCTCTTGTTACCTTTTGAATGAAGAACAAAGTCAGTTGCATGAAGTATAAAGTATAAATAAGTAAAAATTTGAGAGCAAAATCTTTGTGCAGGGGAACATAAAAAACAGATCCAGTTTTATTTTTAGCTGTTTTGTGAGAGCCTCTCAAGTCTTATTTCTCTTTGTCATCACCAGCTGACTGATTACTGGGACATGGGCTGGAGCCTCAGTGGATTAATTAAGATCTGAAGCTGTTTTCCTGATAACTACTTATGTGTTGCATACAGCATTTTGGAACCTGGCAAAGTTCCATGCTCATACAAGGCTTGCATAGACTGCAGATTTGTGGTTTATTCACTAATATTCCTATTTTTCTTCTGTGGAGTGCTACAGAATTGAGACAACAAACTTTTTTTTTCTCTTTTCTTTTAAGCTCTATAAATTCTGAACTATGTGGAGTTCACTGCCCGCTATCCCAGATGTGGAACAATGCATACAAAGAGGGTGTTGTTAGAAAAACTTCCAATCCCTATGTTTAAATATGACTCAGTTAATAGAAGTGTTCCATATCCCTGTTTTGAGCCTCTGAGAGCAGGCAAAGGCCTATGAGTTACACTTTCTGCTGTCTTATTAGAAAGAAACACTGAGTGGAAAAAATGGCCCTGAGAAGGCCAGGGATGTGAGGGAAGAGGGCTGCCCAGAAGGGTTTTTCACATCAGTATGTAGTAGACATGCCAGGATCAGGACTGTTGGTGTGTGACAGATCTGGTGAGCAAAGTCATAGATACCAGCAAATGGTTTGTAATCACTTAAGATAACTAAGCAGTAAAGAAAAATTAATTAATCTCATTTAATTTTCAGATGTTATTTGTGAAAACCATGATCTATGAGTACTTTTCATCTAGTGATTTTCTTCCTATCTTTTGCAAGAGTTTCTTTTGAATTCTCTGGGGTATCTCAAATGCCTTCTCTGGGGACAAGGAAATCAGCTTTAAGTGTGAGCCTGAGGATTTGTTGTGAAAAATCTGATCCTGTTTTTTTTTAAAAAATGAAACCAGACAAGCATGTAAAGAGGAAAAGCATGTGATGTGTAACAGAGCACTGGGAGATAAGAGCGTGTAGGTTCCTCTGGCAGCTGGGTTGTTAGTAGAAAGTTGGCCAAGCAAAACTCATTCCCTGTGGAGCCTGGCATGCTGTTAACCATAGTGGTTAGCTATTATTATTAAAACTGTGGTCACAGCAGGGTGAGGTGGGCTGTAGCTGGTGAAGCAGTAGCTCACCTTCAGTTAAACAGGGTAAAATCGAGGCAGAGTGGAATGATAGTGAGAGGTTTGGCCATTGTGAGTCTTAAATTCACGTTTTCCTTTTCTTACTGAGGCTTGTTCGTGGAGATTGTGGTAGATGTGTGTGTTGGAGTGCTCCCTACACTAGTGTAAATCATGGTGCCTTGATGGCATTTGCTGTGGTGGTGTTGGTTAGTGCCCTCCTTGCTGCTGATTTCCAGTGCACTAAGAGAGAAGTTGTCCTCTACCAGTCGTGGGTTCCTTCTCTTGGTGCCTTGTCCTGGAAATGATTATAGTTTTACATACAGTCATACCATCTCAAGAAATATTTTGTTGTGGTGTTAAAATAACAGCATATTGCCAGGAGGTTTTCATACTTAATTGGTGATTTCTTTAATGCAAGCAAAATATTAGGCTTTATTTTGACAATTTAGAGGTTCATCTCATCTAAATTGAGCTATTATTTTCAATTCTGTTTGAGTAATTGTTGTTATAACTCATGTAAGAGCTAACACGATTAACCACACTTTTTGGTTCCTGAAAGTGTGGCTTTGTGACAGATTTTAGCTGATCTAAGACTTTGGTGGTGCTACAGATGAGTGTGACCTTCCCTGGCCATAGCTGTGCTTCCCATCTCTTCCTTGCTTCAGCACTGGTAATTGCTGGTTGTGATGGGTGGGGTCAGTGTGCTGATAACTCTGCCAGAAAGGACAGGTCATAGGAAAGGGGTAATACAATGGCCTCTGCTGCAGGGAGCAGTCTGGATGCTGGGAGGAGCTTTGCTGTCAGCAGAGCTCTGGATATTACAGAAGAGAATGAGTCTCCCTTAGCAAAGCTGGCTGAAAAAGTCATTCAGGGGTCCAGCCCTGCTAGCCAAGGGAGCAAAAGGGCCAACTGGCCATTCCATTTGACAGTGTATGACCTTATCCAATGCTGAGAGAGAGGGCAGGTCCTTGTTCTTGCTTGTGGCCACAAAGGGCTGGTGGTGACCCACAGAAGACTGGGTAAGTTTGGCCAGATGCAGTGTGCTGAGCTGGTAGGTTCTGCTTGTATTCACCAAACTTCTCACAGCTGGAAATAGTCACCCTGCTCAGATGAATGCTTTTGATCTACTCTCGAAATGTAGGCACTGAGGAGAGTAAGAAACAAAGCAGTCACAGAGCTTTAGGATGGTTGAGGCTGGAAGGGACCTCTAGGGGTTTCAAGTCCAACCCCTTGCTGCAAACAGGTCCCGTGCAGTCTGGATCTGAGCATCAGCAGGGCTGCAGATTGCACAGCCTCTCTGTGCACCTGTTTCAGTGTTTGCTGACAAGGTGAAAAATTGTTTCCAAAGCCTCATCTGACTTCCTGGTGTTGTAATTAGTGTGACTGTTGCATCTCCTCCCACTTCTGAGCCACCTCTCAGAGGATCACAGCTCTGTTTTCTTCTTCTGTCACAGATGACAGCAACAATCTTCTCTTTTATCCTCCTCTTTAAACCGATTAAGCCCAGCTTTTTTGGCATCTCCTTGTAGATCCTGTGGTCCAGCCTCTGCTGTGCTGGTGACTGTCACAGGATGTTCCAGCTGCACTCAGTGCTGTCACAGCCTGGTCTGCAGGAGCTGCCTTCACCACGAGGGTACACTCCTTGCCTTCCAAGTGCTGCCCAGTAGGGATCTGCCCACCCTTCTGTACAAACTCAGCATCCTGCTGGCACCCAGCCAGCTCTGCTGCACTCTGATTATTCATTTAAAATTCTTGGTGGCATTCCCTGATTAGCAAGGAAGCAGCATGCATGCAGTTATTTTTTGCTGGTTATTTTGCAGCATTATATCCTCAGAATGGGATGGTGCATTTCAAAAGACACTCTTGTCAGCTGCAACAATGCCTTCCTAGGTTTAGCCATTTTGTTCCAGTTAAGGGGGGAAAATCCTGCCAAATACAAACTAGATGGGAGAAAAAAAAAAAAAAGAATGATTTCTGGATATAAGTATCATAACACTCCATTTCAAAATGCTTATATTCTCAGCACTTTAGCAGAAAGAGAAAATCAGGATTTTAGTACCCTTCAGTATTGAAGAGTATGTTTTAAGTGCTGTTTTGCTGTTTTTGTGGAATGATGATCCTTGCATGCTATAGAACTTGTGGGAGTTTTTTGTGCTGTATAAGCAATATTTTGACATGAATTTTGAACAATCACTGAAGTTCTGAGTGAATAGTCTTTGTCTTCATTTCAATATTATTAGAAGAAGTTGCATTTTAATGTTACAGAATTTACTAATGGAAAATAATTTTATCTCATTTCCAAGATGTCAGTTTTGTAACAGCAACAAAGTTTTGCCCCCTGTTGTCCTGTGCAAGAGTGAGTTGATTTTAATATTTCTTGACAAAAAAGGAAAGAAAATTATTTTTAATTATCTAAAAATATGTTCCCTGGCTCAAAGTATACTTCTCAGATAGAAAGCAAGCAATGTTTTGCTTTCTCAGCAATTTCTGTCACTTGAAGTGTGAATTGATCATGGAGGTAATAGCACATGGGGAAAATCCAGTGGGAACTGTCTGATTTCATATGTGTTTCAGTTCAAACACTTACGTTCTTTTGATTTGTAGACTGTAATTTTCACTGACAGTATTAGTGGCTTTTAGAAGAACAGCCCCCTGACAGATGACATCCATCTAACCAGCTGCTGCCTAATCTGACTTCAGGCTGAATATTGTGTTATCTGACTAATCTGAAATACAGTAAATATTAATGACTGTTCATCTGTTATTTAAAATAAATAGAAAGTAGTGAGAGAGTGATGCTCATATTTCACACTTCTGCTGTAACTGGCTTCTTGTCATTTGTGACTGACAGCCTTTCTTCTAGGGTACTTCCTTTGTGAAAAATCGATGTTGTTTTAATTTTCTCTTTTCTCCCATAGGCTTTATTACTCAAGTTTTCAGCAGGGTCAGAAATATTGAGATGTCTCGCGTGGTCTAAATTTAAAACTGAAAAATCAAGATCTTAGTTTCCTTGTCAATCCTAGGAAAATTAATTTTCAGATGAATTAGATGTAGTCAAGAAATGAAAAATAAAATAAAAAACCCCAAAAAATAGTGCATTACAGATTTAGAATTATAAAATCAAAGGATCCTTTAGCTTGAAAAAAACCTCTAAGATCATCAGTCCAACTGCTAACCCAGCTCTGCCAAAGCCACCACAAAACCGTGTCCCTGAGTGATACATCTACACGTTGTTTAAGTACCTCCAGGGATGGTGACACAATCACTCCTCTGGGCAGCCTGTTCTCATGCTTGATAACCCTTTCTGTAAAGAGATCTTTCCTAAGATCCAATTTAAAGCTCCTCTGGCCAACTTGAGGCCATTTCTTTCTGTTCTCCACTAGTTAGTGGGAGAAGAGACAGGCCCCCACTTCAGTGCCAGCACCTCTCAGGTGGCTGCAGCGAGTGATGAGGTCTCCATGAGCCTAAACACCACCTCCACCCTAAACACCACCCCCTGTTGCTCTTGGGCTAGGAGAACGGTGAAAAGGATGTAGCAACAAAACTTCCTTCATGCAGAAGAGAAGCAAAAAGCCCTCTGTTAAAGAAACAAATCACTTTTATAGAGTAGATCCTGGAACTAAGGATAGACTTGATTTTATTGGTGCGAGGAGGGTGGCACCCCTGGTAAACGTGCTTTCACAAAAACATCACATCTCTCACACATCCAGGTGCTTAATCATTGTTATAATCCTTTCTCTCATGTTTTCCTTGAGCAGCTTGAGAAAATCCAAGCCTCCTTTTTCCCTGGTGTTCATCAGAATCCCACAACCCCCCAGCTCCCTCAGCTGCTCCTCCGAAGATCTGTTCTCCAAACCTTTCCCCCCTGTTGCCTGTTACTCTGTTGCCTCTCTCTGGACACACTCCAGCACCTCAATGTCCTTCTTGTGGTGGACAGAACTGGAAACAGGACTCAAGATTCAGTGCTGGGTACAGGGGCACAATCAATGCCCTGGTCCTGCTGGCCACACTATTGCTGATCCAAGCCAGGATGTCACTGGCCTTCTTGGCCGCCTGGGCACAGGCTGGCTCGTACTCAGCATCCCTTTCCTCCAGGCAGCTTGCCAGCCACTCTTCCCCCAGCCTGGAGTGTTGCAGGGGTTGTTGTGACCCACATGCAGTGTCCTGAACTTGATCTTGCTGAACCTCAGACCACTGGCCTCAGTCCACTGATCCAACCTTTCCAGATCCCTCTGCAGAGCCCTCCTGTCCTCCAGCAGATCAACACTTTTGCCCAGCTTTGTGTTCCCTGCAAACTGACTGGAGGTGCCCTCAATCTCCTCATCCAGATAATTGATAACAATATTAAACAGACAATAGAGATAATACTGAGCCCTGGGGAGCACTGCTGGTGACTGGCTGCCTGCTGGATGTAACTCCATTTAGCACCACTGGGTCTGGGCCTTGCTGGGCCACTTATTTACCCAACAAAGAGCACAGCTATCCAAGCCATGAACAGCTAGTTTCTCCAGGAGAATGCTGTGGGAAATGGTGTTAAAAGCCTTAGTAAAGTTTAGGCAGACACATCCACAGCCTTTCCTCATGCAGTAAGAGGTCACCTTGTCATAGAATGAAATCAGGTTGGTCCAGCAGGACCTGCTTTTCATAAACCAGTGCTGGCTGGGCCTGGTTCCCTGGTTATCCTCTATGTGCTGTGTAGTGGCACTCAAGATCACCTGCTCCATGACTTTTCCCAGCTCTGAGGTCAGGCTGACTGGCCTGTAGTTTACTGGATCTTCCTTCCTCTTTTCTTGTAGATGGGCATCACATTTGCCAGCTTCCAGAGACCTGGGAGCTCCCTGGTTATCCATGGGTGCTAATGAATGATGGAGAAGGGCTCACTGAGCACCTCCCCCAGCTCCCTCTGTACCCTTGGGTGTGTCCAACTGGTGTACAGGTTGCTTCCTTTGGATTGTGGTGGCTTCATTCTCCTCCTCATCCCTGTCTTCCAGCTCAGGGACTGGGTACCTGTAGAACTGCTCTTTAATATGAGATTGGGGCAAAGAAGGAATTAAGTACATTTGCCTTTTCCTCATTCTTTGTCACTATGCTTCCCTCTGCATACAGTAAGGAATGAAGATTCTCCTTAGGCTTTACTTTGTTCCTAGTGTATTTATAGAAGCACTTTTATTGTCTTCCATGGCAATTGCCAGATTTAAGTTCTAGTTGGGCTTTGGTCCTTCAAATTTCCTTGGTACATAACCTCACGACATCCCTGTAGTCCTCCTGAGTGACCTGTCGTGTCTTCCAAAGGTCATATGCTCTCCTTTTTTCTTCCTGAGTTCCAGCCATAGCTCTCTTTTCACTCAGGCCCATCTTTCTCCCCAGTGACTTATCTTTCAGCATGTGGGGCCATCCTGCTTCTGTGCCTTTACAGTTTTCTTTTTGAAGAATGTCCAGCCTTCCTGGACTCCTTTGTCCTTCAATACTGCTTCCCAAGGGACTCTGCCACCCAGGCTCCTAATCATGCCAAAGTCTGCCCCCTGGAAGTCCAAGGTGACAGTTCTACTGCCTGTGGCAGTTCTGCTTCTTTCATACTTCTTCAAGAATTGAAAATTACAATTTTGTGATCTCAGTGCCCAAGACTGCCTCCAACCATCACCTCACCCATCAGTCCTTCTCTGTTTACCAACAACAGGACCAACAGGCACCTTCCCTAGGTGACTTCCTCACCAGCTGTCAGGAAGGTCACCTTCCATAAACTGCAGGTGGCTCATGGACTATTGCTCTGCTGTATTTCCAGAAGACATCTGGTAAGTTGAAGTCTTCCATGAGAACAAGGGCCAGCAACTCTGAGTCTTCTGTCAGCTGCTTATAAAATATTTTCTCTGCAACTACATCCTGGTTAGGTGGTCTGTGACAGATTCCCACCAGGATATCTTTCTTGTTGGCCTTCTCCCTGATTCTTCCTCATAAACACTCAGCTCTAGCCTCACCATCATTTAGCTCTAAGCAATCAAAACTGTTCCTAACATATACAGGGCTACCCGACTTCTCCTTCCTTCCTGTCTCTTCTGAAGAGTTTACAGTCAACCCTTGCAGCAATCCAGTTGTGTGAGTTATGTTTCCAGGATGGCAAATATGGCAGCTTTCCTCCTGCACCAATGGCTTTTATCTCCTCTTGTTAATATATTCAAGTAGAGCCATAACTTTTGTAGGAATGGGAATGATTTCAAAAATCTTTCCTCGAGTGGTTTCTAAAGCATAGGATAGAATTCATGATCAAAAGTTGGAAAGAAGTAGTGCAGAACAGGATGGTGGTTATGATTATTCCTACTGGTCAGAAAAAAAAATTTACACAGCCTCTTGAACTTAGATCTGCTGTATGCTATACATATTAAAGAGATGGTTAGAAAGGTTGCTATAAACTTAAAAACAGTTTAGTTGTTGTGGTGCTGATCATGTTTAAAATGAATTATGGAAAGTTTTCATAATGTAGTTTTCTACTTCATTTGCTAATTCCTTAAAAAAAAGCCACAAAAGACAAACCTCAGAAAACCAAAGAAATTCCACAGAATTGTTTCCTGAAAAGCAAACCTAGGAAAATTGAGGTGGCAATAGCTTGTACCATTTGTCTTTTATTGCTTTAATTCTGGTTTTTGAGAGCAAGGTCAAACTTAAAGTCCGTACTTGAGAGAACCACAGTGTTCCACAGTGTGTCACACTTGAAGTCAATTTGTTCATTAAGGGCTGTTCCAATTTTTAAAACATTGCAAACTTTAAACATTGCTATTAAACTGCCTTAGGCTCTCTTCTACAGTCCCTGCTTTACTGAGTTAGTTTTTCTTCCTCTATTAGTACTTTAGCATGTTCAGGCAGACTACATTGATTTCTTTGTTTTGAATATTGTTAATCTTGTTGCTCATTTTTCATCAAAAATAGCTTTCATAAATCTGTCAGCTGTCAGAAATAGAAGTCAGCTTTGAAAACTTTTTAAATATTGCAATGAATTTTCATTAAAACAAGTTGACAGCAGAGAACATATTTCTTTTCTTGACACCCATCACAGTGCTTTGATGAATGACACCGGGCAGTGTTTTTTTCACTTTATGACATTGTTCAGGCACAATACCAGTGTTGCAGATGCAGACTTTGACTCCTAACTCTTCCCTATCAGCTCCTGCACCTGTTTGTTCCACAGACAAGGGATGGAGCATTGGCACTGGTGCTTGCTCACAGACATGGACAGATTTGCATTGGGGGAAACAGATGCAGAGCAGTGGTGTAATAGTTTGTCTTCCTAGAATGACAATGATTTCCTGAATTATTTTAAATGTTGATGCTTGCTGCTACAAAACAATTCACTGAACTGCAGTTCTGTACTTGTAAAAATGTGTTCAGTTATTGAAATACAATGAATTAAATTTTCTTCCTCCTTCCATGCTGCATCAGAAGTTAGGTGGGTTGAATGCAGACACTTAACTCAGATGCAAATGAGCTAAATAACTTGAGAATTGCCTTTGGCCTAATGCCTTGGAGTCAGTATTTAGGCATCTGAACAGCTACATGCAGATTACAGAACAGGGAATTAAACTTTTTTCCCTGTTATACATCTTAAAAGAATAGTAGCTGACATCTACTAATTAGTAAAAATGTAAGACTTTAGTCCTTCCAAGTGATAAAGTGATGGTTTAGTAAGCAAATAAACTCTGTAGTAAACTATTTAAATCTTTGGATATAGAGCTGTCTTTGCTTAACTAGCTTGCAAGTTAAAGGTTTGTGACTGTAGGCAGCAGGGTACAACCCAAGCAGGGTAGGTCTTCAGGGCATTTCTGTCTAGCCCTCTGCCTCTTGGCTCTGTTCTCTTAATTCCCATTCTCAGTCTTCTGAGTGGCCATCAAATGCAGAAGAGCGAGAGTGTTTGCTAATATTGTGAAGGATTGTTCTGTAAAGGTGCAAAGATCAGGATAACCATCATGATGTACCCCCCCACCCCCTTCCTTTTTATGGCTTCCAAAAAGCAACTGTATTTTCATTTGCCAAAATAATAATTTAAAAAATGGGCTGTTGTGTGTACACTCACTTTGCTTTTATTGGGAAATAAAGTGCCTGATTAGCCCCTTTGAATGCATTGCATCCATCTTATGGAAAGGACAGTGTTTCCTTCAGATTTCCATAGGACCTCCTAGATACTGTATGGATATTGAATCCAGGTTAAAGAAATACTTGAAACTGCTCTTACCTGTTCTTAATCATTTCCAAATGTAACAGCTTGGTGATATGGAACTCAGATAGGCTCCTTTTAAATCACTTCAGAAGTTGATAGGTAGTTATTGAGGCATTCAGTGAATTTATGTTTTGGTAACTTGCAGAGATTAACACATTAATCTTCTACTGCATTTTAGTAAACACTTCATGATTCTCATACTCTGAAATTGAAAACGTGTTGCAAATTTGAACCTAACTTGTCTTTGCTCATGCTGTTTAGATTAGCATTTGAGTTGGACTCATAAAATGTAGCAGCTGTATCTCATGCTTTGATCAAACAAAAAAGTGCTTTTAGGCTTACTGATTTTGATTCAAGTTTCTCTGTTATAATCCTAAAATTGTACCATAAGAATCATAATCTGAAGAAAATTGTCCCTTTAAAAACATTGTAGATATATTAATTTTTAAAATGCAGCCTGAATTTTTAAGCAACTTATCCCTTCTTTTTGTCACTACTTATTTTCTTAATTCTTCTGCTAGGAAGCTGGTCTTACAGAGAGACTGAAGTGGAAAAGCATATGGCTTTTTGTTGCTGTTGAGGGAATTATTCTTGGAGCCATGACAAAATTATTAGGAGGAAAAAAAGCAATAGTTTTTTTTTGGGTTGGTTTTACTTTCTGCTTCATTATGTGTTTACTTCAATAGATAAATCAAAAGCAACATCTGTAACACAGTGAATTAATTTAATAGAAAAAGTTTGGAAGGCATAAATTAGTGACATGGCAAAGAGCTTCAATGTAGATGGAATTAAGACAGGACCTATATATTTTTTAAATGAAAACTTTTAGGATGATAGATAGTGAAAGAAAGTAGAAAGTCTCCAGTTTTTAAAAAAGGGCATTTCAATACATTATATAAGCAGAATACACAGAAATCCCTGTGATCTAACTGTGGAAGGAGAGAGAATAGACAGATTTCGCTTCTGGAAGTCAGTGGAACCACTGGAGGACCTCTGAGAAAAAACTGATCTTCCACTCATCCTGCAGCTGGCTGTGTTTTGACTCTGTCACAATCATCCTGTGTGACTTTGGGCAAGTCTGTTTTGGAGAAATTGTTGTTATGGTACACCTTGGTAATGAGGAGAAGGAATGTGGCACAGCCAGCTCGGATTTTGTTATACAACTGCTCGTAAGCAGGAGCAGAGTCTGAGCTGACAAACAAACGTGAAGGAAGACTTTGCAATTGGCTGCTCTTCTTACATCCTGATGTTTTTATGAATCTGATCTTGTGGGGAGGGTCAACGTGTTTTCTAACGTGTTTGTTAGTATTAGTCACATTTCATAAATCTATTGGGCTACTCTGGGAGAATCAGGATGATCCATATGGTATTTGTCACCTGGATTTCTGAAAGATGTTTGTAAGTTCTGTCCCCAAAAGCTCTAAAGACTTAACAGCCATGGAATAAGGGAGAAGTTTGTTTATAGCTACCGAAAAAAAAAAGAAAAAAAGTAGAAAATGAAATGGAAGTGTAAATATCAAGGTTTTATTGCCAACAATAGAAGATCACCAGCATTGTCTTTCAGAGGTAGCTGAGACTTGTGCACTTAAAACTATAAATGAGATGTAGAGAGACGCAAGAGATGGCAAGACTGAGAGATGATCCTAAACTGTCTGGGGTGGTTGAGAAGGTGTCTGTCATGTCTGGAGATCAGAAGACTGTGTGATGGGCATTACAATGATAGATGAAGTTAGTTTAGTTAAATGTTGCAGGTTTGTAGGGGATTATTTCTCCTGTTTTTAAATTTATAACCAAAGTGATGAGCTTTTGAGATAGCTGTTGGAACTAAGGACAGATATCTTGTGCTTTCATCTTATAACTTAACAAAAATATCTCTGTCATCCATAATGGAGGCAGGTGTGTTTTTTTTTTTTCCATTTACATCACAGCATTTAATGATTTGTAATGGTAGCTTTTTTGTAGGTTTTCTCTAGAAAAAAAAAATTTGTTAATGATACTTTAGCTACATTTAGCTTTCTGTATTGGCATCAATAGATAAATCTGCAAATTATAAGTTTACTTTTTAAAAACATAAACATTTCTACTTTTCTAAAATTGTAGTGCTGATCTAGGTATTTTATATGCTCAAGTAAAGATGTTGTCTGTCGATTTACAGTATAGAATGATATTAATCACATTTTCATTAAGTGACTAGTTTAATTTTAAATTCATATTGATAATTACAGTGGTGTGGATTTTTTAATATCTATTTTAATGGGTTTTTTTCCCTACTTGTACTACATTGTAATTGTTATTGATAAGATGGGGAGATGTTTCTACCATCTAATGATGTAGCAGCATGGAAATGGATTCACTGAATGTAAATATGGGCATTTGTTTCTATACTGTCCATAATGTAGTAGAGGACTTCTTCATCTAGGATATTTATTGTGATGTATAAGTAAATAATAAAAGAAGACTACAGTAATTCAATTTCCTTTTTTTAAAACTGAGAAAGACCTGAAGTAGTCTAGGCAATTGTATTGGAGTAAGTGGATTCATGACCCAATAAGAAGTACCTCCCTGTCCTCACTGTCTATTTAAAACCCAGTATTTTTGCCCCAAACCTGGCAGTTTTTAAAGCCAGATTGGGTGATGCCTTGAACAATCTGACCTAGTGAGAAGTGTCTCTGCACATGGCAAGGTGAGTTGGGACTGGATGATCTTTAAGATCCATTCAAACCCCTTGACATTCTGTGATTTTATGATTTGTAGTATGCCTGATTTGTAGTATTCCAAACAATTATTAATATTAGTAATTAAATTATATTTAAACTTTTTCTGATATGTTTGCATTGATCAGATACTCAAAAATGTGACAGCAACATGTCAGTGTGTGATGTCCCTCCCTGGAACGTGACTGTGACTGGTGTGAGGTTCCTCTCCTTGTTTTTGGGTGGCAGGTTTTGTCTCTGAGTCTTGCTGGAGAAGCAGCTGTAGTTTGGCCCCCCTGAGCCATGCTCTGGTGGAGCCACTCTCTGGTTATCAGCCACCAGGGGAGTGTGAGCAGATTAGTGAGTGGAGCTAAAGTCAGCTTCTGCAAAAGCTTTGTGTCCAGATGCTGTCAGAGCTCCAATTTAAAGAAGTGTCTTGGGTGCCTAAATGCCCAAATCCCTTGGCTTTGACAGACTGCAGACATGCTACCCGGTGCTGTGAAGCTGTTTCTCAGGAATGATTAAACTGTAGGAGCATGTTTGTTATCTGTGTCTGTTCTCTCTGGTACTGAGCCCGGCCTCGGCCATCTCGGCCATCTCTTGCTCCCTTTTGTCCCTGTTGGCAAAGGAGCCCAAGGAGTGCATGCAAAAATGAGGGGTGGAATAAAGCAGTTTTCATTAACAGCATGCAATTAAATGGGGGGGTGATGCAGGTCCTGGCTTAGGGCTCCTGTTGCTCTGGGCTTTCTCTGTTGGCTTTCCAGTCAGGTTACCTGTGTTCTGTTTTCCTTGAGATCAGGCCAAAATGAAATGGCATCCAGCTGACCTAGTTGATATTTAATCTCCTTTGGTGCTTCAGCCTCTCTGTGTTCCAGTATTGGATTCCTCTGGTTTGTCTTGTCAAATAAACATCAGCATTTAAGGATGTTAGGTGGGTGAGAGCATTAGGTGAAGTACCTGCTTCTCCCTGTTAGCAGTCTGGCAGTTCACACAGGTAGTGCCAACACTGTCACAGGTACTGTACACTCAATTAAACTGGGAAAGTTGTATTTTCCATTGAGTGCTACAGCTGTGCTGAAACTTAAGTGTGTTGAGCTGCTTAGGTTAAATATTTCTCTAAGTCTATTTAAGTTATCTAAATAAAATTTTTTTGGAGTGAATCATTGCCTCAGATGTTTCCAACAGCACCTGAAATAAGAAATGTAAACTATAATAGATGTACAAATTATGAAATTGATATTAGTTTATAATGTTATTTTCCCTTTAAAATTTTAATAATAGCAGATTTTTATGTAACATCAATGAGCCCTTAAAGTAAATCAGGATTGAAACTAAGGTCATAGTATCCTTATTTTTATTTTCAGTAAACATTGGGAACTAGTACAGTTTTTAGCTGCATTTATATGTTTCTCAAGAACATGTAGCAAAATTAAGTGGTATGGGGATTTTATCTCAAATATACACTTATAGTGTATTTTTTTTCCTTCTTTGTTTTAGTATTTGCACATTTCAGGAATATACATATCTGTATCTATGTATCTGAGGTTTCTTATTCTTTGGTAAATCTTATACTGTAGAGATCACATGTTCAGTTCACTGCATACTGTGCATTAAATGTTGTATAGATAGCTTTTCAGCATAAAATCTGAAGAGATCTGTTACTTAAAGATTCTGAGTGGGAGCCGGGTACTGAGATGACATTGAGACGTGATTTGTTATGGCAGTGAATATTACACTTTACTGTAGCAATTGGCAAAATTTTCCTCACTCCATTTATCCCATAGAAATCTCTTGCTGATAAGAACAGCTTTTATTCAAAGTAAAGAGCTCTGCATGGTTCTTTGCATTGTTTTTGTGATAAAGGTTAACTGGTAGGTCCTAATTTGATCTTTCATGTTGAGTGCATTCATATATTTGAAGAATTTTGGCTAAAACTGGGATCCTGCCATTGCAGGAGCATATCTGCCCTAGGGATGCTACCCTGAAGAACAGATCCTAATCTGAAATTTAGTTATGTGTGCGTGTCTGTGTCTGTGTACACACATGGGAGATGTTGCATCTAACTTGAGTAGAGACAGCTTCACTCCTACTGTGTGAAGTTACTTATTTAAAATTCACCTGCAACTGTATCTTGGTTAAGTATGGAACTGTACCTGTAGTATTTACATACAGGCTTTTTTTGGTCTTTTGCAAAAGACAAAATGTGACTTTAGAAAGGTCCTGGGCGTTATTTTCTGACCCTTTGGGATTTAAATAATAGGTAAAGTTGTTTCGTACAAATTGTATGAAAATTAAAATTATCTGTATTTTTAGGCAGGCCTAGAAGATCTTTATAAAAGTCTCTTTTTTGCAGCATAATTACCACAGACAGGTGAACATCAGCTTGGTGCTCTCACTACTGCTCTGGTTTGACACCTGAGTGTGCCACTGCCAGGGAGGTGCAGCAGTCAGGGGAGAGGAGCTGCTCTGCCAGTTCAGAATTCTGATCCCAGACTTGTCCATAATGAATATTCTCTTTTGGTTCTCAGCATGAGTGTAATTAATGGGAGAAACCATTTGAGAGTGAGCCACAGACAGGTACAGGGTATTGTGTCCAGCTGCCTAATTATTATCATTAGGAAGCATTTGCAAGTTCCTGGTGTGTGCTTTTAGAAACTTTACAGTGAGGGAATCTATGTAGATTTTGATGGATTTGTCCATTGTATTAAAAGATGATTAAAGTGATTAGATGTGAGTGTTGAAGGATTAATTTTCTAAACATATTTATCAGGAAGAGGTAATAATTGTAGTCTACTTGATAATGTTATACACATCACACTCCTTTTAGCCGATTTTTTCCCCTACAACTGTGCCATATTTAATTAACATTTTTGAAAGCAGATATGAAAACTTGTGCATTTATAATTACATCTTCATTGTAAACATCATTGTGTTTTCAGAAAGGTGTCTTTACCATACCAAACAGGACCTAGAATTAGGGTAAGTTTAATGATCCTCAAGAAAATACTGGGGTTATGTGTGAAGCAGATGGCATTCCTTGGCAGTGGGGAAAAAAAGCAGCAGCCTGGATGAAAAGGAACTCTCCTCTGTGGACTCAGGGCTTTGCTATTAAATGACTCAGAGTGAACAGAGTGCTTTCCACAGAGGTACACCCAGAATAACCCACTCATCGCTCTCTGTGAATTCTTTGAGCCTAGAAAAATCCCTTTATCCATCTTGCATTTAAAAACACATCTTTCATTGTGGCAGCTGCATTTGCCTTCCTGTTCACTTTCCTGTTCCTTAGTGGAATGAAGAACATGGAGACACGAGCTACCTCTTGTGTTCAATCTGTTTAATTACACTCAGGGGCTTTTTCTTTGGTGTTTTTTTTTTTTTTTTTTTTTAATTTTTTATTTTTATTTTTTTCCCTTCCCCACAAAAGGCTGGGCAATTATTAGTTTTTATTAAGATTTCAAATAATCCTCTGAAGAATTAAAAATTGTTATATAGGTTTTTTTGCTAATGTGCAGAGAGGTAGATGAAGCAGTATTTCTACCTGTATGTCTTTTAGTGAGATACAGGTTTTTTTGAAGATCTCATTATGGAGGAGCTGGTCTTCATTTTGCATTGATAAAAATTAGACTGTGTTAAAGATATAAAATATTTGAAAATAGCTTTACAAAGCTATTTTTTTGAACTTTCTATTAAAATGTTGCAAAATCTGTAACTTCTTCAGAGTCATGGAGGTCACTATAAATGAATAAAATAACTGTGGGTGCAGATTTATGGCATACATTTTTTAGAGTTTGTCCAATAGACAACAAAAAGTGTATTGCAAATGCCAACAAATGACTGACTATTTGATAGTTTTTTTTCCTAGGTGTTTGGGAAATCTTTGTTATATTTAAAAACTGTTTAAGGAGAATCTGGCCAGCTAATTTGTAATACTAGTGTATCTGTTTTGTCTTAAAGGATTCAAATATGATTATCTTCTGTAAAAGGAACACATAATGCTACAAGCTTTTATATTATAGCATGATCTAAGCTATCAAAGACGTGTCATTACTTGAAAATTCAGAGTTCTCTTTTTTCTTCAGGAAGATGTTGTTACAGAGGACAGTTCTTTGGCCTTCTTGTTTCATGGATTCCTAGACATTTTCCTTTTTTAATTTCTGAATTGCTTCTTTCTATTTCTTCAGTTATTCCAACTGTTGGAGACATATCAGATATATGAATGTATTTTGAATCTGAAATTAAGAAAAAAATGATCAGAATTTTTTACAATTTTTGGAGGACAGAGACTACTAATTCTGATCTGGGTGATAGCAGTATAATTGCAAAAGTAATTTCATAACATGTTTATCTCCTTAATCAGACAGTTTAAAAACTAAAAATACTGCCTTATTTCTAAATTAGTTGTCAGCAGAACAGCAAGGTACCAGGATCATGACTGGTGTCAAGTGGAACTTTATTACTTGAATTATAACACTGTACTTGATCCAAACCAATAGAGCTACAGATTCATAAAACTGTCTAAATAAATATCTGTGGTGTGGCAAAGAACTTCCTCCTGCAGCTGTAGAGCAGCACGTGAGAGAAAGAGTGAAATATTCTGTTCTTTGTGTGAATGTTGGATTTGGGGACTTCTGTCCAACTTTTGTATATCCACATGTGTGTAAACATGAAGATTAGCTCTCTGTAACTCTGGAACTGAGGTTTTTTCTGTGGATATCTAGTACCAGCTGTAAATAAGAACGCAAAAAATTAACCTTGTGTGGAAAATACCACAAGTACAGGGACTTTGGAGTGCTTGACTGCAATCTCCTCCCTGATGATTTAATATAGTTTAAACCCAGCAGTTCCTGTTTATGTGTGAGGTTAATGTTTAAAGCTGTCCCCCTTTTATCCTTAATTTTTTGCTCTTGGATGCTTTTGCTTTTTTGTTACTGACAGGTAGCTGAAGAAGATTTTCATTCTCTTACTAGTTTTTTTAAGCCCTGAAATGTTTTTGTTACCTACAGTGTAGCAGGAATATAGTCCAAAATATTTCTGCTGGATCTTTCTGTGCATTTTAAAACACCAGAGTTGCTGTTATTTATTTCTTACAGCATTTTTATATGACACAGATTTATACCACATTATATCTTTATGTCTACAGGCTTGTGTATATTTCACATGGCCTTGGAACATGCTTTAAGTGTTATTATTTTTCTAAATATAAACTCAATTTTTTGTCCTTATGTTGTCACAAGAGATAGTGAACCCAGGTGCCATTCTGGAGGAGTTTTGGTTTCCTGGTGTGGTGTGTCCCTGGCTCATGCTGCACAGTTAGCTGGGGGTGCTGAGTGGAGGAGCTCGCTCGTTAGTTTTGGCTGGATACAGTTCGCTTGTGGCTTTCCCACAATTTGCCTGGTGTGTGCAAGTTTTGCAGTTTACTTGTGCACAAAATCCAGTGGAGATCCCTTGTGAGATTTGTGTGTGAAGGTTTATTTAGATGTGAGGAAAATGCCCTAACACTTGCATTCAGCTGAGATGTGGCAGCAGCGAGCTTTCCTTTGATGCTCTTGTCCAAGCCCTGGCAGGGCAGGATGGAGATGCCTCCTGGGCTCCCCAGATCATGCAGCTGCTGCTCTTAATGTTGTTAAATGACACCAGTTTTGCAACATATCCACTTTCAAATATACATAGTTTCAAAATTTATTCACAGTGAGCAGTTTACGCTTGGATGTGGTTAGTTGTTTGCTGTTTAAATACACTTTGCAGTCTGGGGCTTTTCTTGATTTAAGCCCTTCACTCATTTTTTTTGCTATATTAGGAATCTCAGTCTGAATTGCTGGAATGTGTGGCTGCTGTGTGAATGTGGCTCTGGTAGGGGGGCTCCTGCCAAGCCTTGGAAATAGCATTTATGTTCCTATGAACCTGTCTCCAGTAAATGCTGCTCATCTCAAAGCAATATTTTCCCCTGGAAGACAGTACATTTAGTGCTGGGCAAGTAGGTAAAGTATCTTCAAGGGCAAAGAAGTATTTCACTCTTGTTTTATATTTTTAGGAAGCTACTGCTGCTTTTTTCATTTCCCCCACTTTTAACTGTTTTATCTAATTCAGGATGTTTCAAGTTATTATTCTAACAGTCACTTAAATAAAAATAAACAATTTAAAATACATCATTAAAAAGTATGTTGTTCCCAAAATGGAGTCAATGATGTGTCCCACAGGACCAGAAAATGAACCTCAGAATATTATGGACAATTTAAAATGGGCAGATTTAATTATAGCAGGAGTGTGCAATTACTGAATGAGGTATGAGAGACATGGGAAATGTTCCCATCTAAATAATGACCAGAATGTGCTTGTTCTAATAATATTCCATAACACATTTAGGGCCCTAGGATTACAACACTTTCAGGTTATTAGAAGACCATGATAATAGTGTGTTTTATTGCCAAATTACTACCATACTCTCTGAGGTATGAAGTGATATTAATGACCATTTTCAATAAGGAATAACATTTTGCAACATCAGTAGCATTTAACCATATTAAAATATGTTGTGTTGTGCAGTAAAGCCCTTGGGTATATAGAGATGAAAACTAAAGGGTTTAATTTTGAGATGCAATTGGGAAATTATTTGGACATTCGAGAAGGCTTTAGGGTAAAAATACATTAATGAAGTAAGATTTTTTAGCTATTTGCAATAAATAAAAGATACATGTATATGACCTGATTGTAATTTTGGTTTATAAAAATGTTAAAATCAGTGCATGGCTTACATTTTGTTTAGTGTGCTATATAAAATTTCAATTATCTACATGTGTGTTAAATCTAGAAATGAACCAATAAAAGAGAGAATTAGTATATATACATAAATGAATGCTGCTTGGAATGCATATTAAAAATATTTTTCATAACAGAGGAAGCTTCATTGAATAGGTGACAAGATAACATTCAGTTTCTCTGGTAGCATATTCTCTTAATGAGGAGCTCTGTGTTCATACAATTTACCAACAGCCATTCTTTACAGATTTGTCTGCCTCTTTAACTGTAAATATTGCAATATTTGTTTTGCCAAGGTCAGATGCTCAGACTTGGTGACATTATTGTCATTGATCTAATCAACTGTAACTCTCACACCATCTGGTTAAGTTATTATGTTAATTCCAAGTAAATAAGTTAATTCCAGTCACTCAGAACTGCCAAAGATGGGAATTTTTATGATGTCAAAATATGTCTCTGAAGCTAAATAAACCCTCTGTACATCTTGTGTGTTATGGAATGTTATAAAAACTAAAGATGTATTTTCCTGGGGGAGCATCACTTTCATTTGTTTAAAACAAATCTGAGTTTTATTTAGAGTCGTAAAAATAAGGAAATCATATTGTGGTTTTATAGTTACTGTAAAATACCATAAAATATTTGTAAGTTACCATCTTCTGTCGAGTCAGCAGCTGAAGACTTGCATATGATACACATTCTAATTGTATATGATATCATTTTATGCTATACAAATACTGTTAAATGGGCTCCACAGGATACATTAAGGATTGGTTTACAGCCATGATCTTGCATTTAATGTCAGATCTGGAAGTGTCAGAATCACAAAGCTTGACATGGATCTGTACAGAAATAATGTGAAGAACATGCTGTCTGTTGATTTAGAGCTTCAGTTCTGCTTAGAGATATGAAATTTAAATCTGTCTTTAATTCTGTGCTAGATCATGGAAGCTTTAGTTCTGCTCTCTCTTAATGTACAAAGATCATGATTTGAGTGAAAATTCAAGAGGTTACCTTTTAGAAATTCTTGGAATTTGTTGGAAGTTCAGCATGAGACTATCATTCTCATAATGACAAATATCTTCATAAAATGAAGAAGCATTCAGGGTTTAAGACAAAATCTATGTTTTGAAACTCTGGATTAGAATCACAAGAGTCTGAAATATTAAGGACTGAAAATCCTGAAATTTTAGTTAGGACTTGAATGAATCCTGGTTCAGCTCTGATTTCATGTGTATCTTTTCTTTCCATACTGATTTGTAATGCTCATTTTGTGGCTCTTAACTTGGGGCTACTCTAGCTGTTGCTGCATTTCTTATCTCACAGTTGTTTTGGTATTTAAGATTAAAATAAAAAGTCTCGTCCTCATCATAAACAGAAACCTGGTGAGGCCACGTCAGGATAATAAAATCTGGAATCCCACAATCTTCATGGTTCAGAGCTGTAGAGCACTGCAGAGGTGCTGTCTGGTAGCTTTGATACAGGAGCATGGCCTTGGGAGCTGCTGTGTCTAAATGAACAGAGTAATTGGAAAGGCTCTTAGGGAAGTATTAGAGTTTGGTGGCTTAATATGCAAATTATGTACTTGGCAACATGGTGTGTAATGCAATTTGAGATGGAGTTTTAACTAGTCCAGTTTTATGCATAATAACTTAAAAGCACTGTGAAGATTTAAACATTAAGCTATTTATGTTGGTCTCACAGTTTAATATGGTTTATTTGACTGGATATTGTTTAAATAAAAGCAAGTTTGCATATGGAGGTGCACAAGTGGGTTAAATGGCTCTTGTAAGTAGTGGTAATAACTTGTTTGTGGTAAACACTGGCAAGTTTGAAATGTATATGGTTGTCTGATGGCAGGAACAAATAAATGAGCTCTTTTCCCCCATTTTGCATTCAGAAGTGCAGTCACCTGCTATGAAGTAAAAAACTAGGAGGTGTGGGATGTCTTCTCCTAACCAGCAAAATTTATTTAAGCTAGAAAAATAGTTTGTATGCATTTAGTTTGTCTGGCTTTGAATAAGATGTACCGTGTCTCTGTGTACAGGTTTTTTCCTCTGTATTTCATAAAAAGAGTGATGTAGTAACAAAGCAACTGTTTATTCATCCAAAAGGTTTTTAATGTAGGAAGAAACCCCAGTATCTTCACAGGAGATATATATATATATACACACATGTATGTATATGTATATATTTTTAATGCACACCTAGGGAAACCACTTTTTCTGTACCCCTGTGTGGAATGAATGCACTGAGACCCCTCTTCTAATATTTCTGGGTCCTGGAGTAAATGTTCTGGAATATCATTGATTTGGCCAGAGAGACTCGACTCGATTTGCTTTCTGACAGGAAAAAAGAAAAGAAAAGAAAAGAAAAGAAAAGAAAAGAAAAGAAAAGAAAAGAAAAGAAAAGAAAAGAAAAGAAAAGAAAAGAAAAGAAAAGAAAAGAAAAGGAGATGGGCTTAAATCTGAATGGAAAAAAAAAAGAGTCCATCAGCAGAACATGGTTGCTGTGCCTCAAGACAGGAAGAAAATGGGAGCTATGGAGGGAAATGGAGCTGAGGTGGTATTGCTCCTACGAACCTTGGAAACAGAGTCCAGAAGGAGTTCTTAATCTTTGTTGAGCTTGTTTTTTTTTTTTATTATCCCTTGCTCCTGGATAGACACAGCTGTGACTTGGAATAGCATGGGGGCTTCACCCACATACCAGGCAGTGTGGGAGACTGCATAGGGAGAAGGTGGGAGAGGAAATCCTCGTCCCATTATCCCTGTGTGCACTGCAGAGCCCTGGCTGATGTCAGATGCCCAGAGCAGCTCTCTGCTTACACTGCTCTGCTGGGGGTTTCAGCTGGAGAGAAACAGCTGTCCAGTGTTGGAAATACTGGTTTGGACAACTGCACCCAGCCTAGGAAGAGGATTTTGAGAAATAGAAATATTTGCAATAGTTTTAAAACCATGTCAGACAGAGATTTCTGAATTTTCTCATTTATAAAATCAAAGTATTCTTAGTGTGCTGCAGCCAGTGCTGCTCTCACTACAGTCATTATTTAGGCCCTGGAAGCACAAGCAGCCTGCTGTTGTTTAATTTACTGAAATAAGTGTAATCCCTTAGTGAACAATTGAAATTACTGGATGTATCCAATAGCATTAGATAGCTCACAAAGTGACATATAGGGCTTTGGTGAAACTCAGTCTTTTGGTTTTGGCTTATCAGAAGATTCCTCTTGATATTCTGCATAAAATTTTATCTGTTCCATATCAAACAGAGCTGTGGGTTTTGTAGCTTAGGCAGTGACATTCCTTTCAAAATGCTGCTTGTGTGACAGATTTGTACGTGCTGGGATTGGCAGTGTAGCAGCTCCATTTTCTTCGTGGAAGATGCACTAACTGTTCAGCAGAGGTCACTGTGAGTTTGTGCTTGAGACATTTTAATGCAACTTATCAAAATGTAGCACTGAAAATATTAATATTATGACTAAGAAATTCTTGTGCCTGCATTAGCTTTGAAATGAAACTGTGTGAATTTTAAGAAAGATTGTTTTTTTGAAAGTAGAAAGTGGAGGTGATTGCAAGATTTCAAAGAAACCTGAATAGCCTTAAGAAATGTGGCATGTGTCCAGAATTTAATCATCTTTAGCATTACTTGTCAAGATTTATCCAAATGATGACTTCTGTAGAAGTCCCTTTTCCTCCTCTTTCTTCTAAAATGCGTTATTTCTCCAAATCACCCAATAGCCATGTGTCTGTCCCTTGCACAAATGTTTTACACCTTCCTGAAGCTCCATTTCCCTGTGCTTAAAAGCCCCAAGAAAGGAGTGTGGTTTTCTGTTTCTTTGTTGACTTACTAAAAGCAGCATTGAAATCAGCTGTGAGTTTCATCTATTATCCAAGCTCTGTATATTTTGTCTTATTCCCTTCATCATCACAGTAAGCTTTGTAAGTTTATGACAGCAAAATAACCTTTTACTGCTGTTTGCCCCCTCAACTGTGTGCCTCTATTCTGCCATTGTCATGGAGGGATCAGTAGTAGTTCTCATCTGCTGTTGGAAAATGATTTCAAGTTAGAAACAAACTAAACCACTCTTAGAGCTTCTGAAAACTGCTGTCTTAAGGCTTTTTGTTTTCCTGCTACCAGTTGCTAATTACAGCTTGGAAACAAGTCCTTGGAGAAATCTCAAGAGCTCCCCTTCTTCTAAAGACAACTTCCGATTCTGATTAACCAGAAGCTAATGAGGATTTCAAGTCTTCTGGATTTTTCACTTGATCTTAGTTCTTCAAGGGTTTGTATAATCTTATTATGGAAATAGTGCCAACAGATGTTTGCAATTTTGCATCTGCTGCAGCTCTATCACTGTAAAGGCAGGGGAGACTCCAGAAGTTGATTATCAGAGAAAAGCAGGTGGAGTTAGATTGCTGCTACATGTTTGGATGGAACAAGGAGCTCCAATTCCATTCAAGAAAATATAGGAAGGAGGAGTTCATTTAAGCATAGACACTGCAGGATGGAAATGTTTGTGAAATTTACACTAGGAGTTTTTTGTTAGATCAGCAAACAGAGCCTTGTCTGAACGTATATTCTCATTTTATGTTGACCCTTTATCAGCTTTATTTTTTATCGTTGCACTGAGGTGAAGTAAACTGGAAGCCCAGCATGGTGAGCCTTGCAATAAATCATGCCTGTATTTGTGACTTTGGAAACAACCAGTTTTGGTAGTTGCCAGAAATAAGAACTGTATCATTAGTTACAAGCCTCTGTATGGTTCTGTGGCTTTTCTGTTCTACTCCAGATTAGTCATAGTACTGTATTTTGAATACCAAAAGACCTCAAAGAGTGTCCTGAGGGTGGAAGGACATGTAGTGGTCAATGGCATTTGTGTGTGCACTCTGTAGTGAAGTTTTCTAAGTATGCCTGGTTCTTAAAGAAGCATCTGGGGCAAAGATGGGTGGCAAAGGGGTTGATCTGTCCCCCACAGAATTGTGCCTTCAGCTTTGGCAAGGACTCAAACTCAGACACAACCTGCAGTTACAAATAACCTCCTTGGGCAGAGCCCTGTGGCCACATAGGAGTTTGTAGTCAGCAAGTTGGAGGTGGAGCATGAAGCTCCCATCCCTTTTGAGGGAAACAGGTACCACAAGGCAGGAGTGTACAGCTGTGATCAGAGCAAAACTTCTGATGATTCAAAATGGGTGGTTTGAAAATAGCATTGTTGGTGTGATGCTCTCTTTGTTCCTTTCTACAGGGTACTGAGGCAAAGTCAACTAACACACAGTGCAATAGGAGTACTGGGTTAAACATCTATGTAAAATTTGTGGCCAGGATATTTGAAAAATATGAATAAAACTGTCAGTTCCCCCCTCCCTCCCAGTGTTTCCTCTCTGCAGCTATATCTATATATTGTTATGTCCCACCTGAACAGTGCATGCTGCCTTCCAGTTGAAGATGAGCTGTACTAATTAGGATAACATTAAGGTAGTAACTAGCTGTAACTCAGTAAGATCAATAGTTACTGTTAGACCACATCAATTTTCCTTTGACTAAGATACAACATATTCTTGTTGATTTGTCATCTTGAAATATTCATGATTGTTTCTGTAAAGATGAAGGGACAGAGTTAATGCATTTTTGGAGATGTCTGCATGGATAAAGAAAGGCTTTATGCAATGCATTGAATAAAGACAAGGGTTTGCTGTCCACAACAGGTTATTCCATGCACAGAGCATCATTCTTTGGCATTCTGTGCTGAAGTATTCCTCAGCTTGTAATGGTTCAGATGTTGCTGTGCAGGTGCAGCTGGAATTCCTGGCACAGGTATTTCTGAAGTAAATAACTGTGGCTGAGCAGGTGCAAATAGCTGATCTTCCTCATAGTGACTTGACAAAATTTAGTTTATGGCTTTTTTTCTGTTAAAGAGCTTAATGCTTGTTGGAGTCTTGGTGTCTTCAGAATGGAAAGATTTTGGTCTGGCCAGCTTGCTGGTTGTTTTTATTTTTTATGATTTTTCTTTTTTTAAACCTAAAGTAAGAGAACATAAGGATTGGAAACAGGCAGCAACTCATCATAAGATGTGAGCAATGCTTGCCTGCATGGCATCAGGGGCTCAGAGAAGGTGATCCTTTCAGTTATTTCTGTTCATCTTTTGTCAGGAATCAGAAAATTTTGAAATACTAAAACAGAAATTGCCAATTCATCCTCTGCTTTATGATAAAATATGTATCAGTTTTCTGGTCTGATTCCCAAGTTTGGTAAACAAAATAGAACCTCTTGTGCTGTATTTATGGAAAATGGCCATGATGTTGGGCTTTTCTGAATAAGATGGATGAAAAATCATAGTAGTTTAGCTTATTCATGCTAAGGTATGGAGAAGAACATTGTGACAGGAATATAATTTTAACACTGCTGTTAAAAGTAAATTGAAAATGTTTCGTACATGACACTAGTGGTAAAGAGCGTTTTGCATGTTAGAACTAGTACCCACTGTGTGTGCATTAGACACATCAAAGATATGAATAAGTTTTATAGAAAAACAGCTTGTAACTATCTTATTGAGATTTATTTTTATAACTGTTAGAACTATGATGTGATTCTGCAGTCTTGTCAGTGAATATCCATAGTTCTAAGACAAATATGTAAGTAACAATGAAGAAAAAACTTTGAAATTCAGCAGTGGTTGTGTGCTTCAAAGCACAGTTGTAATATGGTTGATTATCCAAATAGGTGAATCCTCTTCCCAACTTCAGCCATGTTGTTACTGTCTTTTAGCAAAGGTAAGGCAGAGAACATTTTCAGAATCTCACATCATTGGCAGCCTTTACAGAGACATGGCATTGCAGTACCTTCCAGCTGCTTCTGTTTTACTGCAACATGAAATACTGTTCCTAATCCCATCTTCCTCCTCTCCATATCCATGTAGAGAGTAATTCATTATTATTGTTATTTATTTATTCTTATTTGTTTAGCAATAAATTATGAAAGATAAAAATAAGAGCCTCCCCATCCCATTATTTGGTGACCAGTTGCTGCCCAGGATTCAGCTGAAGGCCAGTTGGGAAAAGTGATGGAGCAACTTCCAAAAAAAGGAGGCTTAATCCACATGCTTGCTTCCTTAAATTCCCTCCTCTACAAAACTATGTGTTTCTTTCAAAACAGTATATTTAGTGGCCTTTGATATGCAAAGTATTGAAATGGTGACGAGCAGTGAAATAAATCTTTCATTTTATCTCTACTTTGATTAGTTATTGACATTTTGTCTCTTTGTGATCCACCACATATTAATATTTAATTTGCAAAAGGCTAGAGAATTCAAAATCTATGCAAACCTTCCTTATTCTTCCTAGCAATAACCTTGCATAAGAAGAAATATGGGCCAGTTATAAGGAGAAATAAAAGGGCAGCTCCTCTGGGCTTGGGTTGGTTTTAGTTCTTTGTAGTTTAACTTCCACTTGGTGATAGTAGTGAGTGCTTTCTACACCTTTTCAAATGTAGTTACTGAGCTGGGAGTGAAGTTAACCTTCCAAGCAATTACAGATTCTCCATTCGAAACCAAACATCACTTTTGCTGCTGTTTGGAAGTGTCTTTGTTTATTTATTTGTGTATATATAAGGATTTGTGGCAGTTCTCAAGCAATGTCTCAGCTTGATATTTTCTGAAATAGTCTTCTGAAGGAAGTTTTGGATGTTGTAAGTAGTTAGCTAAATTGACTAAAATTTGGAAATTTTTTTGGTCCAAATTTGGTAGGTGTGTGAAAACTGCTTCCCAGCTCCGAGTATCACTAGTCTAATTTTTTGATTAAAAAGATAAGATTGCTTGACTGTAAATTTAATCTAGGCAAGGTTATTGGTAAAAGTTGAAATCAGCTAAACTGGGAAAAGGAGGAATGTCTTTGTGTGGAGTACAGGTTTGATCTGCTGAAATTAATTTTCTCAGTGGAGAAGGTAAAGGCTTTCTTTCTTATCTCACATTTTCTCTTTTGAGATTTGTTGCCTTACTACATGCATTCTTAAGCTTTCAAAACAATCAGAAAATTGGAGATTCTTCTGAAAACCTACAAAGGAAAACCAAAAACCTCTAAGGACAACTGTCTGATATTAGTGATTAATGTGCAAATTAAGGTAGTAAACAGCTCAGCATTAAGGCTAGCCTGGGCTATGGTAGTATACTATGGCAGCAATCTCTAAGAAAAGCCCCAAAAATTCTCTTTGAAAAAGAACTGCTTTCTCTGAGAAGGCTAAACAATTTCTGAAAGTGTCTGCCACTCTACAATATGTACATACTCTCTGTATGTTTGTCAGCACTAAATGGATTTGCTTTTAAACGAGCTAGCATATTTGCAGCCAAATGTATTTATCCTCCTACTGCCTCCTGCAACCAAGCATCATAAGTATGACTGTTTAGCATCATAAACTTTTTGACAGGAATGGGTTGACTGCTGAATTTCCTTTGGCTTGCAGGGTCCTTAAGCTGTCAATTACCTTAGTGCAATAGAGTCTGCCCCAGCCTTGGTGGGACATGTCTGTGAACCTTCGCCAGGAGGAGGAGATTCATGTTTCTCCTCTGATTCCTCTAAGCCACAGCAGTAACCACGTGCCCAATTTCTTCCAGACTGCAAAGCACACATACCAGGAGTGCTACAACATTTTGGACAAAATTTTGGTGCCTTGTTTACAAAAATAACTAAGGAGCATAATTTGACATAAGGACTGAATTAGTGGAGATGAGAGCTGAGCAGATGGCTTAATACTGAGATTTATGAGTCACCTGAGATGCTGAACGTTAAATACATGCATACTTCTTCCTATTGTTAGGGACCTGTACACTTCTAATTCCTCTAGTACCCTTATTTTGGTGTCATGTGGCCTTTTGTGATGTGTATTTTTATAAAAACCCAATTGGGTAATGAAATACTTTTGTTACAGGTTTGCAGTCGGAGCTCTAATGAAAGGCTAACTGATCACTGTAGAAAGTCCTTTCATTTGTTTTATCACTGTTCTTTGGGAAATGACAGTCTCTGTTCCAGCTGGCCTCAGTGTTGAGCAAGGGTGTTTGAATTAACCTGGGTGCCAAGAGTCAGGTTTGCAAATCATACCCCAAAACTCCTGATCTTAATGCTCTCTTAAATGTCAGTTGAGCTTCCCAAGTATTGGGCCACCTTCTTTTTCAACTATAAGATTTATTAATGACTTTTTGCTTTATGTTAAAAAACAGTGAATTGAGTTTAACAGAATTTTCATTTAATACTGTATGTCTTTTTCCCCCTTCTTCTTTTTATCCATGTTATGGCTTTTTTTTTTTTTTTTTTTTTTGAGTAGGGTGTGGTTATATTTTCATTTCTCTTGGCTGCGTTCCTTTCCCACCCAGCCACACGAACAAGAGGGAACATCTTTCAATTCAGAAGCTGGCAAAAATAATGGAGCAGCAAAATTCTACCCTTGGGGAGAAGGTTAGGTGTTCTTTTAAGAATGTGAGAAAAGCAGTGGGTTTTGCCTTAAGGTGCCTGGGGTGAAAATTGTTATCTTTGCATGGGATCTTTCATTAACACAGAACAAAGGCAACACATGGGAAGATAAACAGGAAAGTGCTACTACTTGTAGAGAATATCAGCCTTTGCTTCCTAGGGATTTGGGGCATTTTGGATATTCCTTATGTGTATTAACGTAGACTTTGTAGCTGGTACTGAATGATGTTTCTGGTTTTCTAAAATTCACTTTTCATCTTTAGTACACTTTTTCAGGAGCCCTGAAAAATTACTTCAATCCAATATAGTTTAAGTTGAGAAGTCATTCATTGGTGAGGAGGTATAATAACAACATGTATGGGAAGAGCTTCCTATTTTCATATTTTATGAATAAACCAAATACAATAAATAATTCAATTATGAAGGATCAGAGAATTTTAGTCTTGATCAGAGGGCACACTGATTTATGCCATTAACCAATTAAAATACTTGCATTTGTCGCAGATCTACTGTGGCAGATGGAGGATCCCAAGGGAAATTTGCTGAAACTCAGTAAGAGCTTGCAATGAAATGGGCAGCAGCAGGAGAGATGGAGAGAGCAGCATAAGAGGAAGATGAGCAGCAGTCCTGCATGTTGTGTTCTGGAGCTGCATGGCTTTTTGAGTCAAATTAATATTAGAGTTAGTGCTCCTGTTGCAAAGTTTCTGTTTGGCTGCACTCTTTTACAAAGCACATAAGACAAGTCTTGTCTGCAGGTGTTGCAGAGTTTGAATTCAAGGTTAACATGAAGAAAACTTCTTGTTTCAAAACATCTCTTGTGCTGAGGGCTGTGGTGATAGTAAGTGCCTGAGTGTGTTTCTGTGTATCTGCTTAGACCCATTAGGGAGAACTCCTGTCATGCTGTCTCTGACAATAACACATACATAGCTAATTTTTACATTCCAGTTTATTGATTGGAGATGGTGTAGCCTGCTGCTAGTGTGAAATGCTGGTAAGTGCAGCAGGAGTTGAGAAATGGTGTTCTTGACTGCTAGGATAAAGAAACTTTCCAGAGGTCACTGAGGTTTGTAGAAATTGGCTGCTTTCTGGAGGGTGTATTTATTGCAGTATTTAAGTCACTAACTGTGACTATGATTCCCAGAAGAGCACAATATTCTGATGTTCTAATGTCACTGTTCATAGTCAAGCTTTGTAATTATCATTTATAGGGCACAGTCAATGAGATCAGCACTTTACAGGAATGAAGTTCTTGGTCAGAGGAGTTTTCATTCTAATTATGTAATTAACATGTATTAATTTATTAACTTGCAGATGAATGAGAATTAGCAGAATGATAAAAAGTGAAAAAAACTATTAAATTCCTCTATACTGTGCTTTATTTTTTTGGTATGCACAGACCTGGACTATACCATCTCATTGAACAGTTGTTTCACTGCAAGAATTTACATACTGCATTTTCTATATGGATGAAACTGTTGTCCCTTGGTAGGATGGAAGTAAAAAAAACAGTCTAAAAATAAAGCAAAGCTAAATGACACACTGATTGGATAGATTTAAAAAATGAAAATTCAGGGGATGTACATAACGTATAATGCATATATTGGTAAAATATTTAACATCTGTTTTATATTACTTGCAGTTTCTCAAGGAACTTAAAATTGCTAACACAGTTACATAGCTTTAAGTTACCAGGCTGCCTGGGACTTGAACATCTGTGGAGTAATTGTTTCTCTGTGACTTTTAATTCTTTCCCTGTTCCCTTAGATGGTTGGTTTTGGTTTGTTTGGTTGCTTTTTTGGTTTTGTGTTTTTGGTTTCTTTTCATAGTGACAGTTGTAGTTAGCTGCCTAATTGCAGTGTCATTGCAAATCTTTCTTCTTCAGAGGCTTGCTAATGGCAGTAATTGATTAACGAGAAGCACGTTAAGGTGTCATTATATAACCACTGAAACGTTCTTTCCATTTCATGGTCAGTGGCTCTTGTTGACCCTGCTGATTAGATCATAAATGCAGAAACGTCCTACTGGAAGTTCTGAGGTTCAGCTAAGGGCAGGAAAGAAAATGCTTTTAATGCTGTTTTATTGTCAGGCCATGTTCAAAAACAATACAGAATTTTATTGATGCATTTCACATCTATGTTATAAAGTGTTCCTGGAAGAAATGTTGCTCGCAAAGGTAATTTGGAATATAGACACAAAAGAATATAGGCATTCAATGATCATTCTCAAATTTAAAGAACAGGTATTTGTGTAACACATGACACATATGTGAGTATATGTATATACATATATATACTTGAAAACTTCAGACTATGGCAAAATTAGTCTTTCACTCTTGTTTTTGTTTGTTTTCCTCCTACACACGAACTTTAAAGTCTCTACCTTTATGTATAAATAATCCATAGGTACTAATAGGTAGAATGATCATAATTACAAAATATGACTAAAATAATTATCTAACTGAATGAAGCACTTCCCTTATGCAATGCTAGAATTAAGGCTTTTTATGTACATTTTAAGCGTTCACACAGTAATTTATAAAATTTTTCCTTTTTGAGTGTAATTTCTTCCTAATTTCTGTGAAACGCAAACTGGAAAGCACATTTGGTTTCAGCTGATTGTGGGGAGCTTAGTTCTGCTGCCCAAAGCTCTGCTAATGCTGCAACACAACAACATTGATATTTCCTTCAATCTCACTTTGCATGCAGGCAAGCAGGAAATAATCCTCATGTTTAACCAGTGCTGTACACAAGAGGAATATTTTCAGTAATTACTGTAGAAGAGCTCAAGTGTTGGCTGCCTCTTTCTACTGAATTCCATATATTCTAAGTGCTCCCTTCCAACCTCTTCCATCTTGCCTTGCTCTTGTCTTGGCTCCTTTATCTTGTAATTCCTTTTCTTCATTCTTACTCAGGACCTTTTATTATCTGGTCCTAATCTCTTCGTCACTTTCTCGCCTTTGAAAAGATTTCTTTCTTTTACCTGCTTTCCTGTTGTATCAATTTGATACCATTATTAGTAAAAGTGCTGCTTTTGTACTTGGCATAAGAGGGGAATAAAATCAACATGCCCAGCAACTGACAATATTTATGGGAAATTATAATCTCAATTAAACAGTACTAAAACTTGCTGTTATTTCTGAAGAATCAGTTCCTATAGGTTCTATCAGATTTCAAAAACATAAACATTAGAAGCCCTGCCTATTCAGTCTGTTTGGTTTTATGGCTCTTCTGCAGGCCAAGTGAAATATATTCAGGTTAGCTGGTTCCCATGTTGCCATCCTGTCTAAACTTTCTTCCGGGCTAGAAAATTGATAAGTATCTGATAACCACTGTGGAGACAAAACAGAAACATAAAGATCATATGTTGTGTAATCATCTTGATTACTCTGAGCAGTATAATGCTGCAGGTTTCACTAATCAAGATTAATTGTGATCTAGGCTACCTGAACTGTCATGTAGAGTGGATTGTAATTAAATAAAAATATAATCATTTTAACATTGTGCCACTAATATGTATTTACAATAGATAGTACTTTTGAAAAGACTTTCTCCATACAGTGATTAGGAAGTTGAGTTAGATTTTCTAACTGCACAGATGTTGTTAAAAGCTCATATTTCAGGCCATAAAGGCTTATTATATTTGAGCTTGAACAGCAAAAGAAAAATGGTTTCTACATCTGTCTGCTATGTGAGGCATTAAAAAACCTGGAACGGTAGAGATGTATGGAAAGCTTCACTTGTGTGTGTATATATATATATTTGTTTTAAATATGTGGAAGATAATTTATAGTGGGGTATTGCTAGGAAAAAAAGTGATTTGACAGGTCTTGACAACTCAGAGGAAGAAAATATTTAATACAGTGTATAATAAGAGAATCGCCCTTGTTTCAGCTTTCTCAGCATGAGCTGACAGGTCTTAACTTGACTTCTTTCACATGGTATCTTTTCATTTTTATCTAGAATGGATTGTACAAATGCTTTTCTTTGAGGCCTAATGAACCAAAACGTTTTAGGGTATGTATACTCAGGTTGTTTTGTGTAGGGGCCTAAATCTATATTTCTGAACATTCTGTTGTGTATTCTGACAACTAGAAATGTAATAAGCTTAAATATTTCTCCCTTCCATAAGGAAAAAGGAGTGTGTCCTAGATAACCATACAAAAGGATAAAAAAAAGATTAGCATGCAAGTGGATTTCTGCCCATGTACATACAAAATGTTCTTTTGGGTGACTTTTCCCTCTGCTGCTACTGTTTCTGACTCTTGACCATTGCTTTTATTAGTACTGCTTGGTTGTGTGTCTGTGCTTCCATCCTGTGCCACTCAGCAATAATGGAGTACAAACACCTCCAAGGACCTCTAAAAATGCTGGCTGTCTGTCCAAGGCTCTGCATCCCTGTGGCTTCCTGCTCAGGCAGGATATTACTTAGAGAAGGTTATTTACTGACCTTGCCTGGGTTCACTGAGAGCCATGCTGGGGTTGGGAGGGTATCAGACACTTGCAGGAGATTGTACTGATGCTTGCTGGGGGGAAGCCGTGGTGTCATGAGTAGAGCAGTCTCATGTGCTTAGCTGAGATTTTATCTGTGAGCACCAGCTACAGTGGGCTTTTTCTAAATGTGATTTTCTTTTAGAAGATGTGCGTGTTTAAACCAAAGGAAATTAAATTCAAATGTGCTCTCAGATATTATTGAGTCAAGCAAATAAATGGATAAAAGCAGGCAAGCTCCTGCAATGTCAGGGATCTTTCCCCATCCCTCACAGGCTGGCTGGGTTGTCATAGGTGTGCTGCCTTAAGTGTGGTCTCCAGGCCTCTATTACTCACTGGGCAGGCTTTAGTGGAGTGACCCATAAGCAAACCCTTGGCTGGGGGTTCTGTTCTGCCTGGAGGAAACATTTTTGAGCCCCATTCCCAACAGGCCCTTGTGGTGTGGCGGCCCCAGCAGGCAGTGCTCAGCTTTGGATGCAGGGTGACTCCAGAGAACACCCTCTGTTTGCAACCTCAGGCTACAGGACATCCCTGTCACTCTGTCATCTAAGTCTAGGTAATGAAAATATATTTCCTGAACAAATTATCTCAGACAAAATTACTGTTTTTTAGAAAAGCATAATCACAATTAAAAAACCATAAAGCATGTGGATTTTTTTAAAGAATTGTATCAGGAAAGGAAAGGAAAGTATATTTTTCCTTTCTCAGAGCTGAAAACAGAGACACTTCTAAAATGGGTCACCTTTATTTATTTGGTGTCTGTATGAAAATGTAAATAGCATGCTGTGTGTCAAACACTACTGAACCTGCCGCATGTCCCAGCCCTTCTCCTTGGGAGTGAGTAGCTTTCTGCGACCTCTGAAAATGATCAAAACTGTCTTATTTTGTGGCTGACTTTGAAGATGAGTTGCTCTAAATTGCTCTTGCCTCAAGCACTGCAGTGTCAGTAGCAGGGCTCTAAAGAGGAGCAGTTTCTCCCCCTTTCCTGAGCTGCTGAGTGGTCAGAGGTGGGGGTTGCACAGCTGAGAGAGGTTTCACTACAAGATGGAAAGAAGAAATCATTGCTGTGATTAAAACCATCATTTATGCAACCTACATAACCACACACTATCAGAAATTTGTCTTTTCTAAGCAAATGTGCAATGAGTATTATTTGAGTATTACTTATCCAATCATAGTAAATGAGGCACAGTTAATTTCCCAACTGAATAGAATTAAAGCCTCAGCAGCCATAGTTCTGCCCAAATTCATGAGACTGTGAACTTCACAACCACAGGTGAATATTGACACACTATTGACATCTAGGTCCTTTTATGCCTCCTATTTCTTATGTAATGGTGGGTGCTTTTGGAGGGTACCCTGAAATGATGGGCAGTTTCTGTACTTGTCCCTGCATCTGCTGTCATCTTTTTTTTTTAAAGAAGACTTCCATATATTTCTGTGCACATAAAATATGTGATTTCATCCCTATAGGCACTGTTCAGTAAAGAACTTGAACAAGGAACAGTTACATTCATTTCATTGCAATTATTTAAACTGAAATTTAGCCTTGAGTATTAAATGCTTTGTGGAGTCTGGGATGAAATGATTGCAATAGGAAACAAATCCTTCTTGGCACTTTCCCAGGCTTCCAGGCTTGTAGAGGTGTTGCTAATGTTGTGTGTGGTTAGTTGTTGAGGATTTTGAAAAAAGAAGGAGTAAAATCACCTTAGAACATAAAATGCTTCTTTTTTTCCCATTTTCTCCTCACTGAGGAAGACCAGATAGTTAAATTTCCAACTCTTCTCAGTTCTACCTTATGGAAACTTTGGATTGCCAGGAAGTTATGGCATTACTAATATATAATTACCAATATAATGAGTGCTTGGTCAAAAGAATAATTTGATCAAGCATTCATTATGTATTGTTGCTAAATTCTAACTGTGGGGGTAAAGAAAAGGAAGACCTCATTATTTTTCATCATCCTGTTTTGACCTTTGTGTTACTGATGTTTTTTGTAAGACTGTTTGACTCTTCTGCATTGCAAATGTCTCAATTCTGCTTCCTTTTAATAAAACTGGATGGATATTCTAATTTCCTTACTCCTTATCTTTAAATATGTTTTATGGATTTTTTTTTCAGTTGTTAATTTTGTCTTGTATGTGAAGTTTCCTTTCTTAGTTTTTGTAATCACAAGGATTTCCTTACAGTTTAAAAAACAGCTTTAACTGAGCTAAACAAATGTGTACAATGAAACCTCTTTTGTGTTATTGTGTTTCTTCATATGTTCCACAGTTTTCCCTTGATCTCTAAGTAACTGATAATGGTGCCTATATGACATGTACATATATAATTTTTACATATATGTATGCACACCCCTTATGCTCTAACTTGTTTTCTCTTAAATTCTTGCATGAACTGTTGGTTGACTTGTTCCCTGGAAGCTGATTTTCTTTTAAAGTTGAAGCCTTTCTAGGAGATACAGTAAAATGAGATTATGGTTAGATTTTCACTAAGTAATCTATATGGATTGACTGTTGCTGAAGGCACTTTTATTTCCTAAAAAAAAGAAATGTGACTTTCTCTGCTTGGGTTTATTACTTTTAAATTAATGTGACTAGTGTAAGTCAGATAGGCTTAGTATGCCAAGTAGAGTGCAGCTATTTAATACTTTGATGAAATGTACTGGAGCAAGTGGCAACAAGGCATTTTATAAAAATAATAATACTGCTGAAACCACCAAAGGTCTGTGCTGTCTTTTGGTTAGCCTTTGATTTTTATGAACAGATGTTCTGGTCTTCAGAGATGGTTTCCACTTATTTAGGAAAATTCATATGTGATCTCTATTTCATATGGGGTGTCTATTTCATATGGGGTCTCTATTTCAGCCGGGATTTTTCTTATTTTCATTTGTTTCTGCTTCCCTCAGAGATTATCTGCAACTTGCTATCAGTCCTTCTGGTAACTTTGCAAGTTCAAGGAGTTAAACTGCAATAAGCTCTTTAATCTTACAGGACTTAAAAAAAAGAGGCAACATCCATGTAATTACATATTAGGAAAAAAATTATGATTTTCACAATATAAATGCTTTCGGGAGTTGTTCTTACTAAATTGGGCTTAAACATTTGGAGTTTGAGTTTCTGTGTAACAGGCTACCAGAGGGGGCTGGAGGAGGTCAGGTTTGAGCAGTTGTGTTGTACAGATGTTTATTTCAGCTGGAGGCAGCCAGCCAGTTTTAGCAGTGCAGGGCATGAGCTGGGGACAGTGGCACTGGAAGGGCTGAGTTACACTGACTCACACCACTTCTTTCTACTGAGCAGCTTTACACCAGCAGATATGCTGGAACAAGGGCAGGAGGAAAGGTGCTGCCCATCTGGGTGTATGTTTGAGGAAACCAGGTAATGAAAGAAGAAAAAAGACTTGAGGGGAAGGAGCAGTGGAAATAAACAGTAATGAAAAGTTAAACCAAGTTAATCTTGTCCTTTTCACAGAACTGTGAGAAAAAGCAGCAATGATTTCACAAAAACCTTTGCTAGTCAGAAGTGTTATTTTTTTCTCCTTCCTGTTCTCATTTAGAATGATAACCTTATTCAAAGTAGCAGATTTTGATGAAAATTATAATTTAATAATCTTTGGCTTACCTATTAATCTTCCTGTAATGGAAAACAAACTATCAGTTTCCTGCTACTGCAGGGCTTTTAAGCCCTCTAGAACTAAAGAAAAAGGTAAACTTTTTTCCTGTCTAAACAATTTTTGTGAGAATGGCTTTTAGCCAAGGAGTAGATGAATGAAACAGTGACTAACTAAGAATTGTTTTTGCTAGTAATCCTTTTATAGGTACATTTTTGACAGTGGTCTGATTAAAGAAAATTATGTAGTTGAATCAAAAGCATTTCAGACACAGATTCCTTGGTTTGGGGAAGGCTTGGTGTTCAGGAGGAATCCACACCTCCTCACTTTTTAACAGTGATCTGTTTGTGTTGTGATGATTTTTTGTGAGTTGTGACCTGTAATGCTGGCACTTAACAAGGGCAAAAGACATGCTTCTTTCCTTGGTTAGTAGAGATCTAACTTCTTTGAAAAGTATCTTATAGCAAAACAGTAGTGCTTATTTGATTAAAATCTAAGCCACAACTGATTAAAGCATTTCACCCATATCTGTCTTCAGATTAGAAAATGCAAGGAAATGAAAATCTAACTTTTCTCACCAGCTTGTGATAGCAATTAATCAAACTCTCTGTAATGAGCACAGTCAAACTTTATTGCTATCATTTCCTATAAGCTTTCTTAAATAGTTCTTTGGAGAAAGAATTCTAGAAGTAGCAAGATCAACTCAGCTGCAGTGTTGTTTTAAAGGGAAAGATGTTTTCCATTATTATTCTCTCTTCTTCTTGTTTTGTTTTTTTCCTAACAGGGTGTTTTGCACTATGTATGAAGTCTTTTGTTTAAGAACAATTTGTTTTTTGCTTTACAGAAGTGACAAGATTTAATCTCTAGTTCCATTGAGGGGAGAAAGAATTAATAGAAATTTTACTGAAAACACAGAACAACGAAAAATATACCAGTTTTAGGCAAACACGAAATGAAACCAAGCCCATTCTGTACTTTCATGGAGAGAAGTTTTTCTATTGGGAGAGAAAATGAGTGTTAAAATTTGATTTTGAAGAGATATTTATACACCAATAATATAGACACAAGTCGCATATATGTGAGAAATTGATAAAGACCTTCTAGATTTGCCTTTGTTTCTTTTTCTTCAGGAAAAACAATGACAGGTGATCTTGGAATCATGCATAATTAATCATTGCAGACAATTCTTAACAATAATCTCATCCATCAGAGGCTTTACCAGAACACTATGTTTTCTCTCTTTATATACAGTATGTATATACATTTGGCTGTATTGGCCTTAAACAATCTAAGCAGACCACCAGTTAGTTCTAAAGAATCCTGCACTATGTATTCTAAAGGTTGGCAAAAGAGCCATTGCTTGCATTATTATTGGATGCCTTATTGAGGCTTCTGATAAATGTTACTTAGCTCTTTGGAGATGTCTTGTTCCACTTCAGGTGGCTTACTTCAGAGTTTATAGACTTCAATTTATTTTTAATGCTGTGATATAGGATCACTTATCTTCTTATTTTTACATGTTTAAATTTTGCCTTTTCTTTCCAAGTACACTCCACTGCTTTTGACATTTGACTGTTTTTCATTCTCTCTTTATGTTGGTCATGTTGCTATCCACTGTGCAGCTTGGCTGCTCTATTTAAATACAACTTTTAGGAAAGGTCCATTGTAGATACTCGGGATCAGAAGATGTAGATACTGCTCTGATCTTTGTTCTATTGTATTTTTAAGTCATTTACAATAAATGTAGTTGTCTGCAAGCCTGAGCTACTGATAACTCACTTCTTCTGTATTAAAATGCTGTTGCTTTACCTTCTTGTAGCAGGTGCTTGGACAGAAAAGTCTGACATTTTCTTCTGTACAACCTTCCTCTTGGGTGGGGAACTATAACAGAATAGTTGCACAATGTGATTTAACAGTTTTTATTCTTATTTTGGGAGTGTGAGGACATGAGTAGACAGCAAACAGAGAGCACTGCTGAGGTGGGCTCTGAGCTTCTGTTCCCAAAAGTTCATCTGACAGCAGAGGGAGCCTTGATTCACACACCTGAATTACATGCATACATTTCAATTATACTGATACCAATTACAAGGGAATTTTTCCCTGGCACAAGTGTATTGGGACTGTTATGGAGTTGTGGCTGGCAGTACCTCACGTCAGCCACCAAATATTGAGCCTTCTAGCTTGCAGACTTAATTACAAATCCATGGTTTTCTTTTGCAATCTGTTGTGCTCAGCAGTGCTGGGACTGGTGATAAGTCTATCAGTTTTTACTAGGTCACTAACACATCACCAGCATTAAATTCTAAATGGCAGCTTCTGTGTACACTGCCCAGGCTATCTCTGATAAAACATTAATCATTTCAAGGTTCCATTCAAACCCATTGATAGAAATTGCAAAATGTAATTTAGCTTTGAGAATAGAATTAATATTTTCTAATAGCTCTAACCTATTCTATGATTTATTGGTTCCACTGCTTGAGGGTTTTCATAATCTAAATTGGTGATTACAGATGATACACAACATTGTGTATCATAAATAGGAATTACGTGTCTGGTGAAAATTATAATGGGTTTTTGTACCTTGTATGTATATTAGTACATTCAGTAGTATATAAAGTCTATTTTAGAATTGAAGATGATTTTGCCTACATATAGATCTCCCCATCTCATTCAGTTAGTGAGCCTGCTTCTGTTTACTCTAATTTGATAAATATATGTTGCATCAGAACACTGTAAAATTAGAGGTGTACCTGTGGAATCTTGTTCTCTATGCTATGCTCTTCTTTAAAACATTCTTCTTACTTTTGCTTGTTTTTGAGGAGACAATTAAGACTATAATACTGTTTATGATTCTTGAGGGAATTTTAGCTCAGTGCTTGATGGGTGATGAATGTATTTACTAGTTATGTCTAGAAGGATTATTTTTGCATAGCCAAGTCCACCACTGGATGGTCTTAGTAAACATGGAGAAGATGAAGTGAACATCTTTGTGGACAATGGAATTTTTATATACTTTCATTAAAGATTTAACATGTGCTGTTATTTTTCTTTGCTGGCCCAAGCTCCCACCCTGCAGTGCAGATGGCCAGTATTGGGCTGCTCTTTTTCTCATAGTGAGATTGGTGGTCTCTACAGTCTGTCCACAACCAGTGGTTTAGAAAGGCTCTTGCTGTTGTAGAAATTGAAAATATCTTTTTGTAGAACAAAATCATAGAATGATTTGGGCTGGAAAGGACTTTCAAAAATCATCTAATCCAGCTCCCAGCCCAGGCACATCTTTTACTATACCAGGTTGCTCAAAGCCCCATTAAACCTGGCATAGAACACTTTCAGGAATGGAGCATCCACAACTCTGTTGCCCCCTCTATGAGGTATTCATAATATGTCTGAAAATAAGTATATGTAAAGTATATATATATATATATAAAAATAGCATATAAAGTATATAAATAAGTATACCTGTAGGAAGTTACCTGTATAGGAAGTTACCTGTATAGGAAGTTACCTGGAACAACTGGCTTATAATAGTGATTTCTGTAAATTCTTCCCTTAAACATTTGCTTTAATTTAAATCTTATGAAGACTAGATGTTAGAATACCCCAAATACTGCTTGCTTTTCCTTTTGTTCTTTATGATGTGAAAATATGCAGTAAAAGTTAATGTCAAATTTAAGTAAAATTAATGGTGAAGTGATTTTTTTTTATAGAAATAAATTATACTTTTAAACAAGGTATTTCTTATCAAAGAGTGCAAATTCGTGTGTATTTCTTATTTATTGTCTATACATCTTATTATAGAGAAACTTGCTTTAGACCAGACTTTCAATGAAAGAAGGAAGTCATTTATTACATTCCTCTTAGAATTTGTAAAGCACTCAGCTTTCATGGTGATGACCATTTATTATTATTTTTATTATATAAATACTTAGATAAAGAGAAATGGGTGCCAGCAGTGAATTAAATAAAACCCCAAATTGATCAATAACTCAATTTAGTTGAGAATTTCTTTACAAAATACAGTGGTATTAATCAGGAGAGAACACTTCAAGTATAAAATTTGATTTTCTTTGTGGAAAATCAGTTTGCTTTATCAAAATCCTAAGGTCTCTTTCCTCCTTTCTCTCCCCCTCATACAATTCTTCTTCTTCAGTAAAGCTAAATCAGATTTGTCTGAAGCAGTAATTGGTGATTATCTCCTAACTGCAAGACATAGTTGAGCCTCTTTGGTTAATCCTATCTTGCTGCCATTTCTAGTGAGTCACAGCACGGCAGGGAAGAGGCAGGACTGCCTTGTGATTTCATTTTTCCTGTGAGGTGTAATTATGTCCAAGAGCTCTGCAAATTGTGGAGAGAAGGACAGTTGGACCTCCCCAAAGAGATGTGAAATGGGGTGGAGAATGAGTTCCTCTCTCCGTGTAAGGTTCTGTGGCATGCAGGAGGGATCCCAGTTGTGCTCACAGAATAACAGAATAAGCTGAGTTGGAAGGGACCCTCAAGGACCATAGAGTCCAGCTCCTTGCCCTGCAGAGCCCCATCCCCATGTGCCCTAGAGTATTGTCCAAATGCTTCTTGAACTCAGTGTGGAAAAGTAAAAACTCCTGTGGAAAAGTTTTTATAATTTTTTAAGCTTTCTTGTGTACTCTTGCATGATCTGTTCATTATTTGGACTAATGAAGTGTTACAAAATGAAATTTACTTAATGGAAAAAATCCCTACTTTATTCTACACAGAAATTAAAAATGAGAAGTGAAGATTATTTATACTTATGCAATTTTCTATATTCTATTAAAAGCCTGGGTTTTGCTTCACACTTGAGGAAGGATTTATCTGCACTAAAGCATAATTATTATTATTGTTGTTATTATTAACAACAGGGTAGTGTAATAAAAGTTATCTATCACTTCAAATCCTGACTAGCTTGTTTTATTGATGCATCTTAACATCAGTTTGTCAAAGATAACAGTTTCTGTAGAAGTCTCTTCTGAGAGATGTGGAGAACCTTTCAAGTGACCCCTGTTGGAGCCAAAAGGGTGATTTATAATTTTATTAGCAAAGTCTTCTCTTCTAGACAGCTTCATTAGATGTTTTATGGGAAAAGAAGTGTTTTAGAACTCCAGCCAATAGTTTGTTCTTTCACATTTATATCCCAGAGAACCTGACTGCACCCTTAGTGCCAGGTTCTTGGTGCCTTGGCTGGAGTCCCTGTAGCTATCAGAACAATCCTATGTAGAATGGGAAAAGCAAAATGGTAATGAAATTGCAATTTCATAGTTTATGAATTCATTGTGCATCCTCTCTCTAGTCTGTGTGGCTTTCAATTTTGGAGAGTAGATCAATATGATAACTTATGTTTCAATCTCCAGGTAATGTTGCATAAAACTAATAACTGTAAAGGGACTTTTTCATAAATTGCTGATATTTATGCCTTGTGCTTCTTTAAAGCATTTTTTAACATTATTTTGATATGCACTATAGTGATACTGTGGTAGAAGGAAGATTTTTTTAATATGAGTGAGTCTTTGATATGTAATTTTGTCAGTGCAAGTATGTGTGTGTATATATATATATTTCTTCTAGAGCTTCCTATTTTCAATTTACCATACATTTGAAATGATGTTTTCATATTCTTACGTCAGCAGAATGCTTTGTTGTTTTACATATTGCTGTAGAAAATGTACTGAAAATCTCTGCTACCTGGTAAAAATCTATTAGTTGTTCGAAAAAGGCTTATTGACAGTATTAGGACTGTATCTTGTATGTTTGTGTAATACAGTAGGCCAAATTTTCAGGCCACGGGCAAATCTTGTGTATGCAAAATCAATTTTTAGCTACTTTGAGACTATCCTTAAGTTCTGTCTCTTAAAATGTCAGTTGAGCAGAAGCAAAGCCTCTAAAAAAGCTGTAGCACAACATCTGTGATTCCAACAAATCTCCTGCTTCTTGTGTTTGGTGCATTGCCTGAGAATTCCTGGGATGCATCCAGGCTCAAAGGCTCTGTCTGCAAGGTTAACATGGAGATATTCACATCATCAAGGTTATGTTAAACAGAAAACACTTATGGGAGGTTGTGGGGGAAAAAAAGTATTTAATTTGTTAGTTATTGTTATTAGCATTTTATAACTAAGTAGCTTCATATAGATCTCCCCATCTCCCCTCTTCTTGAGATCAGCCCATATATATAGTTAAATGTAGGATATGCTTGACATTCCTTGTGAGTTCCTTCCAGCTCAGAGTATTCTGTGAACAGCTCTTAAGAGCTGCAAGCAGCTGTCCAGTCCTTGAAGGGAAGGTGGCACAGTGAGCACCAGCAGTGCTGAGATTCTCTGAGTGGTGCTTGCACCTTGTCAGCTCTGCTCAGCCCTGTGGACACCTGTCAGGGAATTAAAGATCACAGTTGCCTCCAACACTGGAAAGGCCACAAGAAGGAACTAGCTGTGAGATAAGCCACCAAATCAGGAGCTTGAGATAAGCAAGAAGAGAGGAATTTGCAACAGAATGGCTTAACAAGAGGTGAGGTTTGGTTTGCACATCCTGGTTAATGAATCTGGACAAAAATTCCTTGCTGTGGCAAATTGGGAAAGGAAGCAACTGCTTATACACATATCACTGCAAGTAATGGGAGTGGCATTTACACTCCAAGGATATCTGGAACTTGGGTTGTATAAAGGTGGCAGCCCTGGAAAAACAATTCTGGGACAGCTACCATGGAGAAGCCCAGGGTGAAAGAAGGACCAGCTGGATGCTGCTGGATCCATGGGTGTTGGTATCTTTCTATGTAATCTGCCTCTCTCACTCTCCTTTTTCTCCCCTACTGACACCCTTTGCCCCTTTCCTCCTGCTCTCTTCCTTTCTCTCTTTGCCTCACATTTGCTGTTAAATGGAAGGTGTACAATTGACTTTGTTTTTGGTCTTGTTTGCACCATAACTCAGGCAGAGGCATGTCTCAATAACTGAATCCCAACAGCACCATGGTGTTCTGGCATAGGAATGAAAATTAACCTACATGTCCTTAATTGTTATATTTTCCTCTTGCACTTCTTGCTTTCTTTACTTGGCAGTAAGATTTCAAATTCCTTTTCAGAAAATGCTGATTGTGTGTAGCTTGTTTTCATTTTGTCCTGGACAAATTGCAGTAGTAGAGAGGAGGCTGTAACTTAGGTAAAAAAACCCAGAGATTTTGTCCTTAAAAGACAAAATATTAGTAATTGATACATCTTTTTTAGGCTGAGGGGATATGACAGTAGTCAGATTTTTCTTCTGATTTCTAGTAAGTAGGAAACTGTCAAAGCTTGCTTTATTTTCTGGAAAAATGTTCACTTTCTTGTGAGACATTTTTAGTGCCTTAAGCAGTATAATTACTGCTCTTCTAAAGAATAGGGTTTTGTTTTGTTGAATTGCTAATTGCATAGTTTTACTCAGAATTGGTATGTGCATTTTCCTCCCATCCCCCCAATGATTGTAAAAAGACACATGAGGTTTTCCTCCCCCATTACATATTTCTTATGTATTAGACAAAATTCAGAGTGGGTGAACAAGGAATAGTAGGCAGATTTCTGTCCTGTTACTCTGTCTCATAGTTCCTGCAGGTCTGTCAGAATGAAATTGCTGAAAATGAGTAACAATTATGTAACTTCAAGGTACTTTTTGGGTAGAATAGCAGTACTTTCAGCACTTGCATTTTCAATACTATTTTGTGTGGTGCACGATGAACCTGGATGGTGAGGTCAGAGCAACTAATTTCCTCCTGATGTGAGTTGGCTTTTCAGAAGTGGTAACAAGATTAAAATAAATTCTGTGGCCAGGAAATGTTGCCATCTCTAGTTGAGTGCTTGCAGATTTTCAGAATGTATATGTTCATGTGTATTGTGCTCTGCATATGAAAGAAATAATTACCTGATTTGGGTGTTTGAAATCTGAATTCTCATTTCTTAGATAATTACTGAAGACACAATTATATTTAATTGTTTGAATTTTCAGTTTAATGAGTATTTTTGTAATTGTGGCTTCTTTTTGTTCTGTTCAGAATTCAATGAGAGATGAGATTTTTCTTTTTTTGGTTAGTCATTAGTATTCACAGCTCTATCAGACTGCAGTTCAAACTCTTCACTTGTTTTTGTCACAGAAGATGATGGAGCAAGGTTGCTTAGAAACACTGAGCCACACTCACAATGGGAGATATCAATCTGTTCTGTGTATTCACCTGCCCATGCAGGGCAGAAAATTGAGTTTTTCTGCAGATTATGTTAATTCATTGCAAGTTTGTTTTATCTGTAGTATGCTTAAATATAGATAAACAGACATTTTGTTTCATTAGATATATTGAGAAAATGTACACTATTGACTTTTTAAAAACAGTCATTATCAAAATATAAGAGTTCTAATTTGCTTGCATGTCTTCCAAAAAGAAAGTGTTACTATTCTTAGCTGAGTTAATCAACTTGTCTTTTATTGACAAGTTGCATAAATTGGAGATTATTTCATGATCTATGTAAAACAATTTTTTAAAAGTTCCCAGCTTTAGTCTTCAAGAAAATATGTCTGCTTGACTACCACCAGCAATTACATTTTCTCCTAATCTAGTGGAACTCTTGATCTTTTTAAGACTGGCCTAAAAATAAACCAAGTCACTCAAGTTATACAATTCTTGATCTTTTCAGCTATGAGTAACTTTGCCTATTTTTAGACCAGCTGTAATTGTACACTAATGTGCTGGAAAAGATAAATGTAGCTTTTAATCACTCTAACTTCTAAGCATTTCAATTATTACACTTATTAAATATGCTGAAATTGCATATATTTCCTCCTGTGAGTTTTGAATAGACTTTAGTATATTTTCAAGGGACTTAAAATTTTTGTATCACTGAGCTCCTACCTCTCTCTCTAACAGACAAGCTGTTGTATGGGGAGGTTGTTGACATGACCCTGCTTTATTTTTCTTACTTTGTGCTGAACTCATCCCCTTTACATCTCAAGAGCAAGAAATCAGGTTAAAAGTTGCACAACAGTGCTTCTGTAAAGCTATAAAATTCTTGTGTGTAGTTCATGCAGTAACACAATAGAAAATTAATAGTACAAGTATAGTGGGGCCAGTGTAGTAACAGACTAATAAATGCCAAGTGTGAAGAAGCAGGAAATAATTTAATTCTCAGTTTAGTTTTCACTAAGATTTTAATAAAAACTGGAATCAAGTAATATAATTTATTAAAACATATTATGGGTTGTTAATAATTGAATTACTCTGATGCCCACAGACTTAGATATTTTTAAACTGCATCCTTGTCTGAATTTTTTGCATGCTTAAAGTAATTGAGTCTGATTTCTCATGTAAAAGATAGACTTCAGTAATAAATCCAATACAACTCCCAAAACAAAACAGTAATTTATTATGACATACAACCTTTGGAGTTGTTACAGGAAAATACTTGGCAAACTTACTTTTTTTTTATTTTTTATGAACACAGTATAGTGTTAAGGAGGAAGTATCTCTAGTACTTTATGGTTCCACCATTGTCTCGTGTAGCTTCTCTTTAGACCAGGTGTAGGTCACAAGAACACAAGATCCCAGAACTATGGTCTTTGTGTTTTTACACTTCTGTTTTTTCCCCACATTATACTGTCACAATCCCTTTTATTTTTTTGTGTTGAACACTGCTTTGCATTGTATGACGTTAAATTCTTTTTAATTTGACTCTGCTTTGATTTCCTAGTCTGTGCAGTTGTTTCCTTTCTTTCTGTTGGTGCTGCAGGTGGCTGTGTGTTTGAACACAGCTATGGGTGAGGTGTGCAGATATCTGGGCAATATTCAGTCCTGTATTTTCTTATTAGGAAACAATATTTTGAAAATATAAGCTTATAAGGTTGCAAAGTCAAAGTACTGTCAAGTCAGCCAGGAAACTTGGCAATGGTAAGGAGCCAAATCTTTCCTGAAAGTAACACCATAGAGATGAGGTTTCAGGAGAGCAGGCAAGGTGTACTTGTCTTTTAAGAGTGGATGGATCTATTACTGTGTCAGAGTAAAATGTGCAGTCTTCATTTTGCTTTTCAGGTTGTTCAGACTGTGTATGAAAACAATCCAGGATTAAAACCATCCATGTCAGTAGTTGCTAATTCAATGTCACTACAAAGTTGTGCTCCAAATGAGATCCCAGCAGAAAATACAAAACCTCCTACACGTATTAATAAGAGGAATTCTCAGGGGAGAGTCTGTAACTCGGGTAAGGCAAATGTGGGAGGAAGCAGAGCCAAAAATATTCTCAAGAGTAAAATGGAGAGGGAAGCAAGTTGAATATGCTCTCATTTTCTTCTGAGTTTGTCTCTGTTTCTTTCTTCTGGCTCTGTGATAAATTCTGCCATTTCCCTACTGCAGGAGCCACCATTTGTAAAAGCAGCTGTGCCCAAGCCTCTGCCTGCTCCTTCAGGCTGCAGTGCAGTGTGTGTCTTTTTTCAGTGCTCCCTATGAGCTGTTAGCAACATTTTAGAGCATTTGATGCCAGATTATGAGGTCCAGTATTGCAGGTTGATTGTTTGGGTGGTATGGGAAGGATGGGATTGACATGCTGTATTGATGAAAATGGATTTGGCTATTACTACAGACTCTTCTTGTTTATTTGTCAGTGAAAATGCAGGTAAAGCTGCAGAAGGAATGATTGCTTCTGTTCTCACCTCCCTTTACTCACCCTAATAATGATTTGAATTCATATTTCATAGCTCTAGGGTAGGTATCTTTTTCACTACTGCTAACCCTCAAACACCCCAACAAAAGAGCAACAACAAAAAACCTAAGCAAAACCAAATAAACAAACAGTCCCTTTAAGATGCTGAACACCAGGCAGAGAATTTGGTTTTTGGTGTGACAGCAGGTGATAATGAAGCTGCAGGAGTAGTTTTAATATACTTGAACAAGATTTTGTTATCCATTTGCTTCTTGGTCTTAGTTTCAAAATGGTAATACTTGGTTGTGGTTGTATGTTTGTGGCTTCTCATGACTGGAATGCTCACATATAGCAAAGGCAAAATTTTATTCTAATGCTGTCTTCTCAACATGTTTAGTAAAGATAATTTGGGAGCTTTTCCTTGTGCTAAAATCAGAGGGTAGGAATTTTTAGAGTCATCATTACTGAGAGTTCCTGTGGTAGTAGATGGTACAAAGGGGTGAGTTCTGTGTCTGTGTTTCAGGAATGAGGAGAAGGATCCATTGGTGAGAGCTCAAACACTGCAGTGGGAAATGGGTGTACAGAAACTCTTTCTTGCTAAAGGGTAGAAATCAAGGGAATCCATATTTAAGATGGAAAGATTTTAAGGTCCTAAATAAATTTTAAACTAGAAGGCAGCATTATAATGTTAAAATAGAAGTGGCTTTGTTAGGCAGAGATAGTCATTATTTTGAGCCCCCAAGTTTTATATTTGTGCTAGAGAACCTCCCATTATCACATGCACAATAAGACTACTTTTTTTTTTCATTTTCTTTAAGGCACAACTTAGTTCACAAATGGAGCTTGTTTAAATGACCTAATTTGCTGCCATTATCAATATATCCATTGAAAGTGGCTTGTGTTTTGCTGATATTTGGGAGCATTTATTAAAATAAAGGCCTCTGCCTCTATGCAAAACACATACATCCTTTATTGCCAGAGTTATTTAATTCACTTTGTGTTTTGTGACATTTTTCTTTTCTTTTTTTTTTTTTTTTTTTTTTTGAGGGAAACCAATTGTTTTCCTAAAACAATGCATTTTTGCTGTTTTTTTCAAAGTGAGAATGATTTTTATTTTTATGCTACTTGTTTAGAACAGGGCTAAACCTATAAAATTTGCAGAAAATTTCCTTGACATACAGAAAGGAATAGTAACTTGCACATTTTCCCCCTGTATGCATTTTTCATTATAAGAAAGATTTATGATTGTAATGTGACCCTATGAATTGAGCCACTTTCTGCAGAGCATTGTTTCAGCACCTAAAGCACCAGGAATTATTGGAATGTATGTTTTGCATTTTGATTTCCATCCTATAATGTTGACCTTTAGTTTCTCTTCATTTTTGTCATGTTTGCCTTTCTTTGTGCTTAATGGATATCAGTGTTGCTTTTTCTTCATATTGATAACAGCTTTCAGTAACTTCTGTCTTTGTTCACTGGGAGAGATAAATAGTTTAAGTCTTGATTAAATGCCATGTTAGATGTTGAATTATTATTAATAAACCCCTTGCTCTAAAATTGTGCATAAATCTGGGTGTATTCTTTATGTTCCTCTGGAACTGCTGACTGTATTCAGTGTGCATTTCTGGTGCAGCTTTGATTTCAGAGTGAAATGGAAAACATTGTGAGAAAAGGGAATATTGATTTTTCTTCTAGTTAAGCAATGCTTTTCCAATTGACAGAGCTCAATTGTATTATACTGGTTATTGGACTATTTAACATATGCCTTTTTAGTGAAGTGATTCTGAACAGTAATGTCCTATATCTTAATTAAACCAATATTTTGAGGGCAGTTGGATGGAACATACATTTGAAAATGTAAATGTCAAGTATATTGTACCAAGGCTTATCTGTTAAATACTGTGAGGTTACTGCCCAGATGAGGCTGCTGGGAATAATAACAATTGTTCAGCCTTTTTTTTTTCTTCTGTTGCTGTGTAATTGGTTCATGATGTTTGTCCATTTGATAACTATTGTAAAGTGTAAATTAGAGTAAGTTGGAAGTGGATGTAAGAACATGTTATTTAAATCTTTAATTACTGAGTTGGAGTAGGTGCTCCATGGGAGGTCAGTCTGCAGGCCTCTCCCAGAAGCCTTGTCAGAAAATTCCTCTTACTAATAGAGAAAAATGCTGAAAGAGAAGAAGTGCCTTGAATGGCAAAGACAGCTTAGTCACTTAAAGGCATTAAATACACTTTTCAAAGTAGGTGAGAAGCTGGCAGTGTGTAATGCAGGCATGGTTTGTGTTCTATAAATACATTTAATATTCTGAGGTGTCCTGACTTTGTGCTGTGTGGGTGTGTGTGTTTAGGAATCAGTTTCAGTAGTGATACATTCATGGCCCGTTTGGGAAGCACTGTATAGATTTTGTTAGGTGGTTTGCAGTTTCTATATTGATCTAAAGCCATTGCATATAAAAATGAAATGAATGGTAGTAGGATCTCATTAACCTCGCTGATTTATACATGTTAAAAGCTCTGAAATGCTGTCTGCAAGGTCTTTAGCTTCCAGCTCTTTCTCCCTTCCCTCATCCCCAAGCAGGCACCAGTGCTACCAGTGCCATGTACAGTGAAGTTAACTGTATCAGTGCAATGCAGACATTTCTTTACAGCTGGAAATATTTTAATAATTCAGGAAGAATAGTATATTTTTAGATTGCATGTTTCTGCTTCTATTAAATAACAAGGACAGTTCTGAGTTTTAAAAACATGAGTGGTTCATGCTAAAAGTATCAGTAGGGACAATGTACAACTGTTTCCAGAAATGTTTTCAGTTTGGATAAAAATATGATGAAATATATAAATGAGCTGGTGCTATCCCAGTATAGTGTGCCAGTATGATAGAAATAAATAGCCAGCATCTTACTCACTAGCAGTTTTTTATTTCACTTGGTTTTTCCTATCTTAGTGTAGGTTCTCTGAACTATTCTTAAATGTAGAATATATGAAAAATTTAAATCTCTTTGAAGCTAGCAGAAGAAAGTGACTTCTCATCTATAGATGTGCAATCAAGATAAAAATATGACAGTCTTTGTTTGAGTGAGTGGCTATCCTGGTATCTCAGAGCTTCTGTGTGGTTTTGCAGGATGTGACCTTCCAGTTCAGTGAACACATAATGAGGGTATCTGTAGCTCTGTTTCTTTCTTAAAATAATGCAGAGAGACTGGGGAGAAGAACAAAAACCAAAGGCCTCTCCTTGTAAGTTTGGTGGTATTTAGCTTCATCCTAGCAGTACTTGTTTGATAGCATACCTGTGCATGCCATGGCTGCCAAATGCTGATGCTTTTCTCTTCTGGCTTTGGGGCAGACCTGACACAGTTTGGGCTTGGAAGGTTTTTGTTCATCTGGATTAGTGAAAACTGCTGGTTGAGGGAAGTTTGTTGAGTGATCAGACAGTCTGACTGTAAACCTTTTGTTTTGGAAAAAGGTTAACACACCAAATAAAAGCCACCACGCCTTAGTTGGTGAAGTTATTTGAGCTTTTCAAGAAGTTACATTCTATTCTATGTGGAAACAAATGAGCATTTCCAAGCAGGTTAAAAAGAGGAACCAGCAGGACTATCTTATCTTAAAAAAAATACCTAAGGCCATAGAATTTTTGAACATTTTGTGATATTTCTTAGGTTTTATTTTTTTCCCCTAAGACTTCCAGAAGTGAATGCAAAAATCAATATAGTTCCACATGGTTGCTGTTATATAATCATTCTTCTAAAAAATACACTTAAATTTTTGTCCCTTGCTTAACCTAGGCTTTAAAGATATGCAATTTCTGTCTTAAAAATGAGATTAAGAACTATTTTAGGTATTTTGCATAATAAATGTCATCTATTGTCCTTTAAGCACATAATGTTACCACATCCATTAAAAAAAAAAAAAGAAAGAAAGAAAGAAGCCAATTTAATTTATAACCAAGAGATTTTTTTTCTTTTGACCGTCAATATATTTTCGACCAGTACCATCAATATTGACATTATAAGAGCCTGTGCTTTCCATAGAGCTACATGAGCCACTGTGAATGGAACAGGTTTGCTTATGCTCTGACAGCTTTGTGATTTGTAATCTGCTTTGCTGTCTTGGTTAACAGAACATCTCCTCCTAAGCAAGATTCCCATTGATGTCTTGCTCCTCCACATGCACTTTGCACTGATCATGTAGCTCTGTGGAGGAAATACTTCCACACAGATGTTACATGAAAGGCATGTAGGAAAAGTAACCTTTTAATCTGATTGATGTGCTGCTGTCCCATATGAAGCACAGGCCCCAGCTCTGTTGACCTTTTTTGCATGCCAGGAGCTGCCTGTGCCAGGTGTCCTATTGAACTTCGGTGAATTTTCTGGGCATGTAAAATTCTACATGGCCACATACATTGGAAGGTTGTGCTTATTCCCTTGTGTGAGTCACAATTCCTATGGCTGAGTCTTCTCAAGAAGGAGTTGTTACAGATTTTGAGCTGAACCTTGGGTTCTGAAAAGCTAATATTCCCACCAGAATTGAAATATGAAAAACATGTCTTGTGTAGCTTGTTGGTGCTTGCAGCAGTGGTGGGCTTTGTCATCTAGAAGCTCTTTTAACACTTAGCCTTGATAACTGAAGGCAAGAAATAGTATTGCTGTATTTTCCTGACAAAATCTGTTTTTTTGTGGTGACCTTTGCAGACCCTCCTAGCCCACATCTCTGGCAAGTTAATGCCATTAGGAGTTGAGCTGTTGCCATCTCTGGTAGAAGGGTGGTGCCTGGCCTGCAGGGTTACAGGGAGCAAGGCAAGGACAGCCTGTGGAGGGTGTGGGTTCATATTTGTCTCTGTCCATGTAAAAGGAGAGAGATTTTGAGCTGCAAATGGAGAGCTGGAAGGAGTCAGGACAAACAGCAGAGAATTCTGCTTGGTATATTTTTCTTGGTTTTATTTTTTCTCACCTGCAGTTTTTGTTTCTCCTAAACATTAATGAGAATACTGGACTTGTATATCTTGAAATATTACAAAGTTTGTTGTCTCTTTAAATTACAGTGGTTTACTTTTAATTTTAATGATTTTCTCTCTGGGGAGATTCTGAGAGTGAAGAACTGGTAATTGCTGAAACTCACACATCTGTTGATATATGGGGGTTAATGTCCTGTCTCAAAATTTATAAGACCATAATCTGTTAAAAGGAATTTGAGGGACATGATTCAGACTTAGCTATTGAAGAAAATTCAGACTTAAGGTGCAAAGAGTGTTCAGCCCTTCTGTGTTCTGTATGGCAATGTAATGCTGAGTCCTGCACTGGGGTCACAACCACCCTCCCCCATGCATCACTGCAGGCTTGGGATGAGTGGCTGGAAAGGTGCCTGGTGGAAAAGGGCCTGGGGGTGCTGAACATGAGCCAGCAGTGTGCCAGAAAGCCCAGTGCCATTCTGGCTTGTATATAAATGGTGTGATCAGCGGGAGCAGGCCAGTGATTGTCCCTCTGTATCAGCACTGGTGAGGCCACGCCTCGAGTCCTGTGTCCAGCTTTGGGCTCTGCACCACAAGAAGGACATTGAGGTGCAGAGAAAGGTGAAGGGTCTGGAGAGTAGTCATATAGGAACAGCTGAGGGATCTGGGAGTGTTTAGCCTGGAGAAAAGGAAGCTCAGTGGTGACCTTGCCAGTCTCTGCAATTCCCTGAAAGCAGGTTGCAGCCAGGTGGGGTTGGCCTCTTCTCCCAGGCAGCCAGAGACAGGACAAGAGGAAATGGCTTCAAGCTGCGATAGGAAATAAGGTTGGACTTTAGGGTGAATATTTTCACCCTAAAGAGTTGGAATGGGCTGCCCAGGGTGGTGTCACCATCTCTTGAAATGTTCAAGATATGACTGGATGTGGCATTTAGAGGTAGTTTAGTTGACAAGATGGTGTTCAGTCAAAGTTTGGACTCAATGATCTTGGAAGTCTTTTCCAACCTTAATGATTCTATGAATTAAAAAAAAAAAATTGGTCTCAGTCCATGAGCTGTTGGGCCATATGCCCTGATGTTGGCATTAGCTTCTATCTATAAATATTCTTGGCTTGGCTTGGCTTTACATGGGATTTAACTGGGAGATGTTTGGTCATTGTTTTGCTGGCATTCAAATGTGGAAGCCAGCCAGTTCAAGTAAAACACGGGATGCTTGTTAGGGCAAGCTAGTGCAAGACTAGCAAGTCTTGTGTCTGATGGCAACAGGAAAGCAGTTGTTTTAGCTGCCATTCACTGGTGATTTTGCTGAAAAAGAATGTATAGTGTTTCCAGATCAGTTATGGTCTTTGGGAGGTGCCTGTCTTTGGTGAACTTGTCCCCCTGTTTTTTGTCTGGTGTTCATTTTGTAGTTATGTGAGAGCATATTACTAGAAAAAGTGGTTTTTATTTTTCAAGCAGAGTGCTGCGATTTGGGATTTCTCTTTCCTTTAGTCAGTCTTCATCTCTGTGGTACTGTTCTTGTCCAGACAAATGCCTGACTTACTTGTGTCTTACTGCTCTGAAGAGAAACCAGAGCAATAGGCTCCAACTCACAAAAACCACCACCATTCTGAATTAATCTGTTTCCAAAGTACTGTTCAGACTCATACTGAGAGTGCAACGTGTACAGACTGGGACTGGTGCTGATGGCTCTTCATTATCTAGAACACATATTAACTGTATTTTATGTATAAAACCATCTTTGCATACATATGGCCAACAGAACAGTTTATTTCTGAAAACCGGCTCAGCTGCTACTTCTGCTTGCTGATTCTGACCTAGGAAGTCTTCTCGAGGCCCAAATTAGAGTTTCTTTGGGCTTATTTGTGCCTATGACATCATTTATGCAGACTGTGGGCTTCACTATAATGCCAAGTATGAAACAGCATCTTGTGAAGAATTATTTTTGAACAGCTAATTATAATATTATAAGTAAAAAACATTCTGTATTCATTTTCAGCAGACTCTTCTCTAAAGTTTTTCATCAATTAAATTTAATTTTATGCTCATATCAGCCCTGGTGGTAAACACTTTCTTCAACAAATTCTGAAAAAAATTGTGGGTGTTTGTTTCCCCTGTTCATATGATGTTCATATTGTGTTGATGATGTTTAGCAATCTTCACCTCTTTACACAATCCCTCTGCTGGATGTGGACTCTGAAGAACTGTCTTGCTTTCTTTGGTTAATATGTCCTAAGTTTTCCTCACAGATCTTAAAAGAAGCCTTATAAATTTTTTGTCAAATACCTTTTTGTTAACCTTCTTAAAGAATTTATTGCTTGAAATCAGCAGGGAATAAAATATATTGATTTGGAGATAATGGCTCAAATTCTTCTGTACTTTTTTCGGAATGCATTTTGTATGTACCTTATAAAATTTGAATTCTGCAGGCATTGTGAGCAGCTTGAAGATAGAAATGGTTGTGCAGGAATAGAAATGCAGGGACCAAATTTCTGACATACTGGGGCAGGTGGTGTTTTTCAAATCGTGGTTTTAGGAATGTGAAAGGTGATGTCCCTGCTGAGTAAATGTAGGACTGGAATTGAAGAATGTAGGTATCTGTTCTATGTCTTGCAGATTTCTGAAGTCACTTGCATGGGCATTTAGTCTCTTAATTACCTGTCACAGGCAATATGAAATATTGGCTTGCCTTGGCATGCTAAGTAATATAATTTGGACATTTATGTCCAAAGATGGAGATGCAAACATACTATCAAATAATTTTATAGTAAAGCTTACCTGTCCAAGAGAGTAGGTAGATGAAATGGATACTTTGGTAGTTTTACAGTCTTTGCCCTAGGGTTCTGTCCATAGGTTCTGTATCCCATTAGTACTGAGGTGAAGTTGTGGAGTTACACTGGTGTGAAAGCAGTCCCAGTTACTGAGTTGCAAATATAACTGTGTTTGTGGTATCTTCATTTCTAAACTGAGCTGTAATGGGTTCTGCCAGGATTTGCCAGGTTAGGTTACTCATTGGAAAGGAGAAAACTAGAGATTTTTTTTTTGTTTTTTTTTAAACATGGTGATACAAATACAAAGTTGCAAGGCCTTTCTATACAAGCATTTTGTCATAGCCTTTTAGAACATTTTTTCACTGTCTTTGATTTGCAGAGACCTTTGGAGTGTGCTAGTGAAAATACAGACTTCCTGGCAGTGAACACTTCCTGGCACATTAACACTTTTTGATTTTCATAATTTGTTTTTGCTGGCTAAGGAGTAGTTCACAGACCACCAGGTGTTCCAGACCAGGAGGTGAAAGCCTGTTGTTTTAATGTTTTTTTCTTGAGTACTTCAGTGTTTCTATGGTTTTGCTAAAGCCAAAAATGTCTGAAATTTTGCTACAGGACACTAGAGTATATGAAAGGAGAAAAATAAGGTTCCATCTTGGTATGTTTTCATGAGGTGAGCATACACCTGTATGTCAAGTCCAGGGGTTTAAAAAGTGTTTGATAGTTATAGTATTGAAAAGGTCATAATACAGCAGTGTGCAAACATGTAGCTAATCATGTACTCATGCCAAAATGTATTGCTGCAGATTTCCAAATACTAGATTTATTATTAGAGAAGGTGGACTTAAAATGAACTCTGAAAGATGCCTTACGGGAGGAAGCCAAATGCAGGAGGACTTTCAGAAGTACAGGAGGAAGCCAGTCTTTGCCACACACACAAAGTCCTCTTCTCAAAGATGTTGTATTCTTTGGACTTTTATTTTGTACATTGTGGACAGAGAACATAGAATGGAATTTATTGATGGAAAAACCTAAAAACAAGAATTCACTATAGCATTTTCATGAATGTATGCCAGTGTTTGATGTTTATTTGCCTTCAGTTTTTGACTAAAAAAATAAGTCTGGCATTAGGATTGAATTTACCTAGTAAAATGTTGGAAGTATGTAATCTAAGTACTTTTTTTTTTCTTTTTGACACATTAGAAAGGTGCATGTTTTACATAAAAGTAGTATCAGAAATGGAGTAACTAAAGGCTTTTATTTAACATTTGTTCCCAGAAAATGAACAGGATCTAATAAATAGCCAGTAAGGGAGAATGATAATGGAAGAGCAAGTCAAGATATCATATATAATGCTTTGCATGCAACATATTCTAAACTATTTCTTTTTCTGAATGCCCCTCAAATCAATGTTTGCCAGCTTTAACTGGCTGGTAGGCAAACCCTCTGAGTGGTTAGCAGGCTTGTGGACTCATCATGCTTGGTTCTCCTTGTTGGTTTCAGTTTCAACTTAACCTAAGCTCTAAAGATCTTTTGAAGGTCTCTTGAATGGTGGATTAGTACAACCTTTGTGTGGGGAAACAAGATGTAAATTACATTCTCTCATCTTGCACAGGCTAAGGATAATTGCTTGCTACTTTTCTATGGATGTGAAGGTTCTGGATGCTTTCCATCACGCTTGTACCTTGTACCTTATTGTTTAGTAATTGTGGATTTCAGCCTTTGTTTTACAGCCCTCAGTGTAATTTTTTTCATGATAGAGAAACAAAAAAAAACATTGGTTTAATAAAAACATTTCCAATAATTATACATACTAATGCATGCCCTTTTATTGTGATATTAATGATACATAACCCCTACTGAATTTGTCAGCCCCAGTCAACCATAAACTGAGGAGCTGTGATTTTTAACAGAACATTCTGAAATATGAGCAAACTGAAAAAAAATTACTGGTATAACAAATCATACTTCTCTACTGAATTGGTATAAAACTGTACTCTAATATAGAAAATCACATTGTGGATCATATGGAACATTTCTAAATGGTATCTGCATCTGTTGTGTTTTTCTGCTAGCAACACTTACTTCAGTAGTGCTTTTTTGTTGCTCATGTGTGTACTTTTAGTTTCAGTAGGTGAGCAAGGTCAAATCTTACTGCTGTTCTGGGAGCAATTTTTTCTAAAAAAGTTGTTTATCTGCATACTCTTTGGTGGATGGGTAAGAAAGTCTATTAAAATATAGAATAATAATTTAAATTATAGAGCAGATCTTCTGTTAGGTGCTGTAGGAAGCACCTCCTTATGGTGAAAGGTACCCATTAAGTATTTTGGGGATTGTTTCATTTCTTTGTTGAGCCCTTTTCTTCCATAGCAACTCTGTGTTGGTACTACATAATGAGCAGCAATTCTGTACTTCTCCCCCTTGTGCTAACCCAAAATAAAACATTAACCTGTGGGGTTTTATTGCTGCATTATTCTTGTTACTTCTCACTCCATTAGAAGCATGAAGCAATAACCAGGCAGTGGTACATGCAAAGACAGTTGGCTTCTGCCAAGGATTTGAACACTAAAAATCTTGTTTTGAAATTGCCATAGTTACTTGTTTTCTATTAATTCAGACCAACAGACTTATAAACTGGAGAGAAAAACTTTTTCTGTGGGTGGCTGAAGGTGTTTCTCACGTAAGGCCCCCAGGCATTACTGAATTCCAGAGGCCATGATTTAGCACCAACACTGGAAGGTGTCTGGACCATTTTCCCTCCTGTCATGGTGTGCTGAAGCCACCTGTCCCTGTACTGCCACCTGTGCCTGTACTGCAGCCTGTCCCTGCTGTTGGGTGGGGAGTTTGGACACAACTGCACTTCTCCAACTTGTCTCTCCCCGTGGTACTTGGCAGCAGCAACAGGACTTGTGTGTGATGCTGGCACTTTTGTGGGTGTGCAGCCTGGTTGCTGCTTCAGGTGCCATCCCTGTAGATGAGGGAGCACTGGCTAATCCTGCAGGAGACATTGTGGTTGTTTTGTTGAGCAGGGTGAACAAATGCTGTCTAATACATCACTTTCAGAGGTCTAATATTTATGCAACTCATTAAAATTAAAATGCAAAATCTATCTTAGTGGAAGACTGATGAGGGAAGGATTGATGTGTCCAGAAGTCTGTCTCTTCTAAGAATATTTGTATTAGCTTATTAAGTAGTTTACTTTTCTCTATTAATGTTGTTTCTGTAAATTTACCTGAATTGAATCATGCTATGGAGTTGCTTTTCCTGGTTTCTTTGGTTTGGTTTGTCAGCAAGCCTTTGTATCAGCTCTTATATTTGTCAGTGCAAAATCGATTTGCTTTTAGGGGAAATCAGCTGGGCCAGAGGTAAGCAAGTGAAAGAAAAGTTTAATTTGGAGGGATTTGATGAATATTGTATTGCTGTTTATGGCCTGAAGCAAACATCATTCAACTTAATAAGACTCATTCAAGTGTATTGAGTGGGATGTGGTTGTTTCCTGTTTTGTTCTTTTAGAGACACACAGAGTTCAATGTGTCAAATTATATCTAAATTTAGGGCAACAGTCGTAAAAAAAAGTATTTTTTTGTTTGAACTTCCAAACATTTCATGGTTATCTTGCATTCATCTATTTTCATTTGCATTTTGTATAAAATACTGCTTTCACCCTGGATTTCTTGGCAATTTTCTGTTATTAAATCACTACGCTGTGATTAAAATCTATTCTTAACTGAAAGATATATTTAGGTGACACTTGTTATGTATTTTAATGCAGCCCATATTTGAAGATGAAAAAACTTTTGCTGTTTACTGTATAAAACATGCCTGGTAATACCAGAGTCAGTGATGGGTAGGGGTGTTAGTAATTGGCAAAAAACATTTCAGCAGATACAGGAGTATCTGTGAATTGTGAAATTAAATACTTTGTTTTTAACAAAATGACTGGACTTATTATTTCTAGAAAGAGGGAGTAATAAAAAGGAGAGGAAAAATGCATTGATAATTTAGGAAAGTTATCTGTCATAGAAACATTGCTATTCTTGATTGTGTATCACAATCAATACATCAGATTTCTGTTTTCAGAGTTTTTATTCATGCCATTTTATCTAACAGTTGAAATAATTCAGCTAGGAAGGATGGATATATACAGATGGACTATTTGACTACTCTGCATCAATGGGATTTCCAGTTTGCTTGCTTGAAGTGTCATACTGAAAGCTTTTTCAACATTTTTTTTGAGATTCCCAACTCTGCTTATCTGTCACAACAGGATATATATACCTAGAACAATAGATTTGAAAAAGTTCCTTTCTTTTTTAGTAATCTTACATTTTTAAAGACAAAAACCCCCCAAACCTGTGAAAATAAGTGGACTGTGTTAAAATGCCAAATTCAGTGAAAGATAGCATAAAAACTGAAGAAAACCCATATTCTTTTAGAAATTTAGAAATAGCTGATTTTTTTGACACTTCCCTTGTAAAAATGCGGGAGGCTTCTCCACGCATGCAGGTATTCCTGGTTATTTCTTACCTTTAAACATGTTTGTTCTGGAACAGGATGGCTGCTTAGATTCTTGTTAACTTCATCTGTGAAGTGGAAACAGTAAAATAAAACCAAAAGCAAATGATTTTTGTAGAGCTAGCGTGTCACACAAAGAGCCATTCACAAACTCCTGTTGAGCTTTAAGTAGACTCCTGTGTCAAATCTGAGCACTGAAGAGCTTGACTATAGATGAAAGCTCATCAGTTTTCTCCAAGTAAATGAAGCTGTTTGTATGTATTATTACTTTAGGACTGAAATATCAAATTGTTCTATTGGGGAGAGGGAGGGCAGAAATTTCATGCTCCAAATCAAGAGATTGTAGGGTACAAAATACACAGTGTGTTTGTTCTCAGGATATTTTTTTTGCTTATCTGAAGAATTATTTGCTACAAATTTAGCAGACTTTGTTGTAATTTATAACCATATTTTTCCATTTTATTATTCCTATTTTGCCCTTTTCTATCCTTTCTCTCTCATTTGAAAGTGTTTCCTGTAATAAAGGAGCAACATCACACACTGGCTTGCTTATGCATGTGGTGGAAACTAATGATATATGCAAGAAGTATTTCTTCAGTGTCACAGAAATGTGGAAAAAAAATTAGAATGACTGTTTTTTTTATTTGATTGTCACTCCTGCTCAGTGTCACTGCTTCTACTAGCATTGGCAAAATCTGCAGCAAGGTACATGGTGCTACTTGCAGGGTTGGAAATAAGTAGATTGTAGGGACTAAGACTACTTGGATCTCAGCTTGGAGGAAAAAATGGCAAGGAATTTTTGGGGGATGGTGAAGTTGAAAACCTGTTGCTCATTCCACATACCTGGAAAGCAAGCAGTGACAAGGAAAGTATTGAAACCCTTGAAGGTCGCTGTCTACCACATCCATGTCTCTTGTGCCACTACAGAGAAACAGGAACCAAAGAAAGAGAACATAATTTTTTTTCTAGGCTACTGCCTTAATGAAGTTATTTTGGGGAATTGCAGGGTATAAATGTATTACTGTTAAGATTTAGCCTTGTGTTACCTAGTTGTATTGAAAATCCCACCCTGTAAATGTAAGAAATTTATTAGGTCTTTTTGTTCAGACCTGCAGTAATGTTTGCCCTAAACAGACTTAGATTTCCACTTGCTACCTGGCTTTCAGTGTGAATATTGTTTTTATGGAGGCTATTTTACAGCAAAGCTAGCAGGATTATTTTACTACTGAATCATTTTTGAAGATTTCAAGGGCCCTTTTAATTTCAAGTTTTCAAAACTGTTTAATATGTGGACTTTCATGGTCTGGTTTTCCATCTGTTTAACCCTCTACACCAGTTAGGTATTTCCTGAAAGGATATATTATAATATTTAACTCTCTGGCTTTTGTTTCACTGTCTGTCTGAGGAATATTTTCCTTAGCATTTCAGAAATGAAAGATTTTGTAAGAGGCATGTTACTCAGAAAAATCAAACTCCCAGCTCAGGCAGCCTTTGTTTCCTCACAGGGGAATCACACACGTTTGTGTCCTCCAGGTGAGTGGTGAAGAAGAGCCTTGCCCTGGGGTCTCCTGTGCCTGGTGCCTTTTGAATCCCCTCGTCTGGGAGCTGCAGAAGTTCTGTTGCTGCAGGGAGTGTACAGTGCTGTCAGTTCCTTCCCTGCAAACCTGGGCTCTTGTTGTCAGTGCCATGCTGATCTTGCTCTGGAGCAGCTCCAGTCTCTCGTGGGGTTCTCTGCAGGGTGACCACGGCTCTCAGTGCTGCTGCAGCCCTGGGAGCTGTGTGTGCTCCATGCCCATGCAGGCTGGCATTCCAAACCTTCTTAGGTCCTGCAAATGGAGCCTGGAAGGACACTCAGGGTGCTCCTCCTGCCAAAGGGCAGAGGGCTTTTCAGAGATGCTGATGGCATCATTCCCTGCAGAGCTTGCTGAAGCCTGGACACCTCTGTGTTTCAGATGAGGAGCTCAGTGGTGCTGATTCATTTACTTCACCATTAGACTGAGTCCATTAATCACCTCTCTATCCTGAGGGCATGAGTGGGAAGCTGCCAGGCATGGGGACCTCCTCTCAGCTGTAGGTGCAGTCTGGTGTGTGTGGGGATCACCATCTGCACAGAGGCTAGTCTTTGATACAAACCTCATCCCCTGCTATTTTTAATTAGATCTAGTTTGAAGTAGAATATTCTTCTAGTGGGAGAGACAAAAGAGGGTATTTTATTAGGTTACAGCATAAAAGTGCCATCTATCATGTTGCTCTGCTAAAATAGAATTATCAAATTTTTAATGTTCCTGTGTCTGGCCTGTCTTCTAAACATGGTATAGTTTTATAGACCCTGTTCTTGGTTGTGTGGAGACTGGGTGGAATGAGCATTCTTTATAAATATGAGATAGATTTAAAACAAATCCATTTATTAACTGTGCATTTCTTTACATGGTCAGCCTGATTATTGGCTGGACCAGTGATGACTTACCTTGCTTCTTTGTTTATCATGTGTAAGGTTTGGGGAAAAAACAGCAATTGTAACTGGTTGTGAAACAGATTATGGTGTCTGCCTTTTACTCCACTTTCCTTCAGTTCCACTTTACTCCACTTTTCTTGGTTCCTTCAGTTTGCTTTCATGCAGTGGCACTGTTTGCAATGGCAGCTGTTTTTGGGGCTGGCTGTTGCCTTGCTAGGTTTCTGTGCTGTCCCTCCTGGCTGTTGCAAGAAGCCTGCAGTGGGAGAGGCTGGTGTAGCCATCAGCATGCTGGCCCCAGGTGAGAAGTGTTTGACTCCATCTGGGGAGTCAAGGAGGTCTGGAAATGTGTCCTCATTTCCCCCTCTAGAACTTTAGGACCCAGCACTGCTGTGTGCTGATTCCTGAACAGTAGGAGAGGTAGGTGCATAATGTAGAAGCAAAACCATTCTGTCTAATTGTCCTGGAATCCTGACTTAAACTAAATATTTCAAAAATATTTCTGGGACTTCTTGAGTAACATCCATGTTTCTTAAAAAACTAACTGCATTTTTAACATTATTATTAATATGCTATTTCTAGGTAGTGTTGGGGAAATATTGTTAACATCATTACTTATGAGCTTCTGAGGTCTAGTGTACATTTCTTTAATTTAATTTGGATTTTCCTGACTCGGCTCATTAAAGCCCCTGAGAGAGATTTACATCAAAATTAATTATATCAGTGGTTGAATTGCTTAACTAACTCAGAGAACTCAGTTTTGAATAGGTTTGTAAGATGCTGGTTAAATAGGATGCTTGGTTTTCATAGAATGAGATGATATAAACCCTATGGATTCTCATCCAAGATAGCTTTAATAGAAGTAATGACCTCTGACAAGGACCACAGAAATAAGTACTGCACATATATTTTATAGGTGGGTGCTTTTTTTCTTTTTTTCTTTCTTTTTTTTTCCCTTAAAATTTAGTTGCAGAGTATTGGAAATTGTAAAAAAATAATAAATGCAGATATTGTAATAAAATGTATACAAAAGTAGGCTTCTATGGAACTTGTTAATTTTTGTGAGAAGTAAGAAAACAAACTGGAACAAGTAGTGATATTTTGCTTTACTATGAAAAAACATCATAAAAGCTAATTCAAGTTCTAGACTCGAATTTTATTTTTTTTCTTTTGTTCCTCCTGCAGCCCCTTTGGTTACTTTTAGAGAATGGTCCTTGTATATTTTTCACTTAAAATAACCATAAAGCTATAAAAGTGGGTTTTGGATTTCTATCCCTACCTCCTCCTTTTTGTGGCAATGTAGACATATAAAAATATGAATTCTAATATGTAAGATGGAGTACCTGCTTTGAAAGACATGATACAATTACAGTTCCAGAACTTCTGGCTTTTATAGAAAGATTTCTAATCATGTCATAGAAAGTGAACATGTAAACCTGATTTGCAAAGTACTTTGATATATTTAAATGGTTTTGAAATCTTATTTAGTTTTTTTTTTTTTTCCCGAAAGGGGCATAAAATACAATATAATATAATTTCAAATAATGAAAAAACAGAACAATGTAGAAAACAGAACGTAATAGTGTTGTGGTCCTGTTGTTTTATTTTACTCTAAACAGTTAAGGGCTAAAAACCTATTTATCACTTTGCAGATGAGTAGAAAATACTTGATGATCCTACCATTTTGTGAGTGCAGAATTTATTTTCACAGAAGGAACTGTGTCCTTTCTGCTGAATGTGCCTTGAAGCGCAGAGAAACCCATCAAAGTTCAGAGCAGCTCTTTATTACTTCTGTCAGTGTTTGTATTGTGTGCTGGGACGTTGCAGAAAGGCCAGGAGAGTTCTCCAGGAGGAGCTGGATGAGCTCATTGCAGGGATCTGTGAGCTGGAGGTAACCAGAGCTCTGGAGGGAACTCTGGGGCTGGTCTGCGCTGAGAGAGTGAGGCTGACTATTGGCACTCCTAGAGCCAGAGCCAACCAGTAAAGTGTGAATATTGGGAACTGTGAAGCTGCTCCTTCAGGTGACACCTGGCTGAGGGATGACACACACTTCAGAAGTGTTATCCAGGGATCTTTCAGAGATTCCATAACTCAGAAAAGGAAGCAGTGCAAAAATTACTTTGGGGGTATAAGTAAATAGTTTTTACATTTGAACATATTGTAGAACTAAATAGGGTTCTTAGGGTTATTCCCAAGGATATCACACATGCTTGATATTCAGCCTCATTTGAAACATATTTTGAATTTTGTGTGGATCAACTTGATACAAATTGTAGCAGGAAAAAAAAAGTGAAAAACTTATTAGTTTTATAATTTGAAAGTTTTGGGTTGAAATGCAATGCCTGAAAAGAACAGATCTGATCAGATTTGAACAAGTGGCATAAGTAGCACTAAATCCCAGAGCCTGGATTTAGATAATTTTCAAAATATTTATATAAAGTATTTGTATTATAAATGTATATTTAATTTTGGCTTAAAGAGCCTAAGCAGAAAGACCATATATGTGATTTAGGATGTCCTTGAGCTGCGGGTCACAAGAGAACAGAGATAGAAAATATTTTTGCTCTGTTCTTATGGCATCTGCTGTTGAAGATTGTTAAAAGCAGAATACTGGGATGGGTGGATCCAGGACATCTGTGTGTTTGGTGGGTGTTTGTTTTTTTTTTGTCTGTATGTTGTGGGGGTTTTAAAAACCTATTTAGTAAATGCCTGATTTTCTAGAAACGTTTGAGAGTTACTTTTCCACGTGGACCTATCTTTAATAGACATAGAAGGCATCAGTGGACTTATCTGCTCAAGTGTCAGGGTGGCCTGCTGCTGAATGCTAGTACACAGTTAATTTGTTTTAATGCCATTTTTATGTGCATGCTGTCAGGGGATGTGATTTCATGATCAAACAGTGTGGATCCCCAGGATGGCTGTGGGAAGTGGGGATGCTCAGAGGAGCCCACTGGAGACACGAGTCCCTTTGGCAGCTGCTGGCTGCAGCACGGGTGGTGGGGCTGCCTGCCTCCTCCCTGGGAGCCAGTTGTGCTGAGATTGGCCTCAGATCACACTGGATTGCATTTTAAAATTGTAATGAGTAGAATTTTCAGCTCAGTTCTTCTCTCACTAGTGTACTGGCAGAGATGACATCTCACTGATTTTCACTTTGCAGTTTTTGCCACCACTTGAGTGTGCAGGAAAAATAATCTCCCTTTTCTTCACTGTTGCTCCATTGTTCTTTATTTTTCAATTATTATGCAGAGTAGATTGTGCTGTCTAATTATAGGTGAGCCTAGTTAAAGTAAGCAGTCTCTGTGTAGGGAACATTTCAGCCGTGGTGTTTGTTGTTGGCTTGTTTTTAAAATGCAGCAGGAAAGAGGTTTGAAAGGTGAATGCTTTTATTTAGTGCTTCTGGGTTTATCTGTCATATCACAAATCTTACTTGCTGTGAATTTACTGTGCACTGAAATGACATTACCTGGTTGATTTAGTGTGTATAATTTAAGATATTAAAGTAATATTAATGTTTTTCAATAATTACTCTCTCATTTATCAGTATTTTGATTAATAAAAATTAATATCCTGCATCTTCCTAATGGAATAATTAAGCTATTTCAACACAGCAAAAAGAAATCCAACTCAAACCTATTGCAACAAGAAGATAACCTAATTTTCCCACAAAAGCCTATAAAAGTAGGGGAAATATTTTTCCTTGCTATTTCCATTTCTAGCTTGTCTTCTGAACATCAGGCTAATAACTTCTTGCCATGTTCAGAATATTTCATTTGAGTTCTGACAGTAATAACCATGTTTTATTTGGCTGTCAGGGGCCCTGTAAGATGGAAAGATAATGTGTTCATTCTCTGTCCAGTGGGAAGAAAATACATTGACTATCTAAAATAATATGAGAAAAATGAGAGCTAGTTAAGTTGATTTTAAGGAAAATAAAAGCAACATATATATTTTTTTCCAGTGGTACATTGCAACTTGTTTGCTAGATGGACGGGGTAATTTCTTGAGGATTCTACGAAACAAACTGAAACAAACAGAGCCATGTCTCTTTGTGAATACAGACACCCACTTGTTCTGGAGATGCCATCACTGTTTCAAACTATTGCAAAGTCTGCAGTGAAATTTAGCCTTTAATAGGGAAATACACTTCCTGGGGCATCTGTTTTAGCAAAACTGGCTCAAGGAGTTCAAGGGGTGTGGCTACATCTCCATCATTGTCACAGCACTGTAGCAGTAAGGCAGATGTGTCCTTCTTAGCACTTGCTGGGTTATGGCACATGGAGAATTAATTTTAATTTTGTTTGCTTGTTGTCCAGCTGCTGAAAGTCAGAATATGTTCCTGATTTCTTGCCTGGTGGCAATGATGGGAGGAAAGGAGTTGCTGCCCATATAAATATTGCTTTGCTTCTTTGTCACTCCCATCTGCCTGAGTGTGTTCTCCACCTCAGTCACGTAATTAATCTAATACTTTAGACTGTCTTTAATGTAAAATAACCTGTGCATGAGATTTTAAAGTGCTTGAAAATATTCTTATTTCACAAGAGCACAGTAGGTGGATTGTTAATAATGGGCAGACAGATCTGGAATCCTAAATCTAAAGAGACACCTGCTTGTGCAGTCCCTCATGTTTCCCAAAGCTGCTGTGGTGGCAGCTCTGCCCTAGTTAAGAAAAGAAATTCTTTCCTGGCTGATGGTCAGCGTGTAAAGTGGGTGGGGTATTCCACAAAGGAAGGCAGAGTTGTATTTGGTTGGATTACTGGGTCACCTACAATGACCTGCAAACAAAACTGGGCTGTGTTCCTTGTAAGTGCCTGTGAGGGGCAGTTTCAGCCAAGAGTTGCACAGGGCTCAGTGACTAAAAATCAAACCATCACTTTATTTTCTGCTTGCAGACAATTTCAGGGAAACTGGGGCAGGCAGCCCCTTATTATTTTTGGTTCTGGTCTAGACTGTGTGTCATTCCTCAGGGTTAGCACTGCTGTGGGTCACACTAGGACCTGCAGGCAGTCAGTGATTATGGTTACATATGTCACGTAGATGGTTTTGGGAGTTCTGAGTACCTTTAACAGGATTTTTTTCTAATTTGCTTTCAGTGTTTTAATTAAAATGATGCTGTAGCTTTCCATGGTCCTCTTTGTGACACCAATAAACACTTGACTGATTGCCTGGCTGACTAATTCAGCTGGACACTTGTCAAAATAATCTCAGATCTTTTCATAAATGCACAAGTTAAGATGTCTGACCATCCAAATTTTGTCTCTAACCGATGCATTTTTTCTACTTGAGCACAGTCAACTCTTATTAGTTTGCTGAGTCAAAGATGTGAAAATGACCTATCACGTCATTTTGATGCAGCTTGAATTACTCCTTCAGAATAAAAATCGGATCATGGAATGGATGGTGTGATGAGCACTTTGTAACCTTTTGTTTCTTGCTTTCAGATTGGGCTTAAAACATCAGCCTTGGTCTGGAAAGGAGCTGGTGAACACTGTATTAACAGCCATGTCAGTCTCATAAACTGCATTTTTGTAGCCTTTTAGTCAGTTGTTCCTTGATTTAAGCCACATGGTTAAGATGATGCACAGCATGCAATACTACTATAGCTGTTGCTCCTTGAACATAGGTTCTGTACATTTATGCTTTAAATTATATTTGGTGGTAGTTCTCATATTTGTTAATATCTAAAAGTTTGATAATTGGAAATACAACTCTTAAGTGGAATTATACAATATTCTTTTTCTTAAATCATAATTTTCTTCTCTCTGCTCTCATATATCTTTGCCATTGAGAAACATAGATGGGTACTTCCATTTCTTAATTTTTGGCATTGGAATTGTGCTAAGGTTGAACTGGTATCCTGATGTCTGTACTGCTAGTGGAAGATTGCTACACCCTCCAGAGAGCCATTCAGTGACAGGCACACTGAGTTCCTGCTATGCAGAAACTGGTTTTGCAAAACAAGAATCTAAGGTTGATGTCTGAAATTATGCAATGCTTTTCCAGGAAAAAATATTACCAAAGTAAATATTTTTATGGTTTAATGTTAAGGTCGATTTGCAAAATTAAGTCTGCTGCATGACAGGATGTAAATAGAATGAGCTGAGAGTGTAGGATACTGTTTGGGGTCCAGGTTGTAGGAAGTGTGTCTGGCTGCTGAATAGGTGCCAAGCAATGTATTACTTGGTGCTCCTTGCTGGTAGCTGTTCTGCTAACAGCCGTGCAAAATCCAAGACTTTGGGGTATCAGGAAAACTTCTTCCAGAATATATGTGCAAAGTCAGTGCTATGGGTTTAGCTGGCATTGGTGACTGAGTTCTGGCAGGAGTGACTGAGGTGCCTCCCCAAAGCAGTATAGCCTGAATATATTTAGAACTTGTATCTTCAAAGCATCTTTTAGTTTATAACCACCAGTATTGGTGCCTACTGCAGGTAAATTACTTAAAACAGGATATAAAATTTATGTATAGTCTCCATTTTCTTATTTTATGAGTTAGACCTTGACAAAGAGGTGTGAGGAGGGGCATACAAAGGATCTCTGTAACCAACAGTGCCCCTGGTTGTAACAGGTAGCCCTCCTCTTTCTGCAGCTGTGGTGCCTCTGCAGGTGCTGATGTTGGCCAGATCTCCTTACACTGGTTTGGAAGGGTGCACATGCTTTGGAATCAGTGCACAAATCACTGCACAGTGGAATTGTGTGAGTATCCTGCCCTTCCCTTGGCAGTCAGGAAGGTCCTGTCTAAGGCTAAGACCAAGCCAACAGCTGTAGCCTGTTTGCATGCATGTTCTCAGACCAAAAGTTACCTGGTAGGCTCTGTGCTGCCCACTGGCTCCATGCTGCATGGCCCTTCTCCAGAAGAGTTGCCCCATCCTCGACTTCAGGGGCCATGGTGGAAGGAGTTGCAGTTCTGGATGATATGTTGATCTGAAATTTTTAATTCCAAAGTTGATCACTGGTCTTAAATTATTTTTTTTACCAAAGAGGTCAGAAAATGACAGATGATCCAAGCTTTCCAAAGAGTTATTTAGGGATTAGAGGAAGGAGGAAGTAGAAGAATTCCTTCAGGTTTCATCACTAAATGCCTTTTGCCAGCACTGAAACTTGTACTGTTTCTTTGTCTGACTGTGCTCTGCAGGGAAACATTTCAGGAAGAATTTAGGAAGCTGGTCTCTGTCAGCTCAGTTTGAACTGTTTCTACCTGACAGACTTGCATGTAAGATATACTGGACTTTGAGTGACCCTCTTAGGAAAACAAATCCCATTCCCAGTTTGATGCTATAAAGTAAAAAAATTTGGGTTGAATGTGTGTTTCTGATGAGAATTAATCACAGCTTGAGTGCCTTAGTTGAGTGATTTTTTTTAAAGTTATGTAGGCACAGGGTTTTTTGTTGGTTTTTGGTTTTGGATTTTTTTTTTCCATTCTTCTGTATCACTAGATTTCTAGGATCAAAGTGAACATGGTGAAAAGCAAGCATGCTGTTAAATCAGTATAGTTTCATTTTACAGGATTTGGAAACTGTTTTAATGGTTCAAATTCAGGGCTTTCTCATAGGAAGTGTTTGCTGGAAGGTGAATGGAAAAGTACATTGGATCAGCAAAGTGTAAATTAGATTCCAATGTACTTCCAATGCAATATTCAGAGTAGCCTATATTGAACTGTTCATTGCTTTTGCTCACAACTCTCGAAAGTTTTTGGGTTTTTTTTTTGAGGGGCTTGGTGAGTGATCCAAGCTGTTCTGTGCTTTTGAAAGCTGAGTGTGCTTTGCATTTCTTCACCCACATTTCCCTGTGGTTTTCCACTTCTGTAGAGTCAGCTGAGGGGGAGCAACATCCTCCTTATACAAACGTTATACGTGCCCTTCTGAGCTGGGCATGTACCATGGTCCCTGTTTTGGGAAGCATGGAGTGTCAAGGTGCATTGTGTGAATCCAGATTGCAGAACATGCATCCAGAAGACACAACATGCACAGAATTCTTGCTTGAGAGCAATGCAAAACACTGAATTGAGGTCTTAGAAGCCCTTGTCCTCCTGAGCACCTGGTGCTTCAGCTCTGCAGTGATTCACAACAGGGCCAGAGTTTCTTCTCCAGGTTATGACTAGATTCACCTGCTGGTCCATGACTTGGTATTTGGATACTTAATAAAGTTCCTTTACTCATGAGTTTTAGGGATGGAGTGGAGTGAAATGAGCATGTAAATAGCTCCAAGTGGAGCTAAAGTGTAATTGTGGGAGGTGGTGTTGGAAAACCAAGATGATGATTCTCAGTTGTTTTCTCAAAGGATACCTCACATACCAAAGCCTAGATTGGATCCTCCTGGCATTTTCAGGATACAATTTGCTAAATTAGAACTAAAGGAATATAGCTGCTAACAAAATCAACTAATAAACTAAACTTTATTCATGCAAGGCGACAGATAAATAATGAATAGAAATAAGTATAAAGATTGCAGCTTTCTGACAGTGATGGCAGAGTGAGGGGAGATTAGGCACAGCAATGCTACTGGGGGCAGAATTAAGTGTCCTCAGAAGGAGTGACTGTCGTGTCTGCTCCTCAGCACAATTCTGAATTTCTGCTATAAAGTGATGGCTGCTGCCTCCCACCATGAAAGGTGGAGCTGCTTTGTATGTGCTGGCTCTGAGATACATCGTTATCTGTTCTCTGCTGTAGCATGTGTGAACGTGAATCATGTGCTTTAATTCCAGCACTGCATCCGCTGTGCATTCCTTCTGAGCTGTCCTGAAATCTCCACTCCTGCATCCCAAGCTGTGAGTCTTCCCTTTGCCTTGACATCACTGCCTGTGCTGCTGCCTCCTGCTCCCACACTGAAGGCCCTGTTACCTTTTAATGCCGCCAGTGTACATGCTTCCAGAGAAAAAAGTGCATTACCTGTGTTTTACACAGCTTACACGATTATTCCCTTACGCAAATGCACATCTGTTTATTCTCACCTTTGAGAAGCATCAAACTGTCTGAGATCATAAAATATCTGTGTTGGACAATGCTAAACTACCAGTGCCAAAATAAAAAAGACATGTTCCAGTACACTGTAGCTTCTCTTTCCTCTCTAGTTTGTTGTTTGCTTTTTTCCCTTCACTTTTCCTCCTATGGTGTCTGAATGTGAAAGGATGGTGGAGACATCCAGTCCAGGTGGTGTTTCCCTTTCCCATCTCAGAAATATCTGTACCAGAACATGCAAAGTAGATGCTTAATGGGCATAAGAAGTGAGTTCATCTTTGGAGCTCCATGTAATAATGGCATCCTGAGATTTTGTTGTTGTTGTTATTGAGGTTAGTTTTGAAATATAGTTGTGGTTGGCAGCGTGTGTGGGTGGACAGGGCTGGAGGGTGGTGTGCAGCCCCTCTGCTCTTTGCCTTATTTTGATTTGCTCACTGCCAAGCTGAGGGAGTGTTTGTGGGAATTGGAATGTAGTGGGAACTGCATTTTATTTCTGTGTCATTTCTAAGGGAATTTAAAATTTCAGTTTGGATTGAGTTTTTCACACGTTCCCGGGGCAAATGCTCACAAATGCTCTCTGCATGTCCTGGTACCAGCACAGTGGTCTGTCAGATTTATTTGTTTGCATTTTCAGGCAACTGCACTAGTCCACCTCTGAGGATTAATCTCCTTTTCTTCTGCATTAGTTATTTTGGAATTAAGTGTAACATGGAAATATTACATATTTGAAACTTGAGGATTTATCACTTGGAGTTTTAAGGGACTTAGCACAGCTCAACTACTCTTGGTAAACTAACATAATTTAAAATTTTAATTTAGATCAGCTTAAGGACAAAATGCTTTATCAGTGATCTGTAAATGGCATTGGCTACAACTCAAAATGCTAAAAAAATTCTTTTCCAGCCATTTGCAACTTCTCATAAGGAATCTGATAATGATAATGATTATGGATATGATAAGGGGGTGCATTGCCTCTATTCATTATACAGTCTTAATCCAGTGCTTTCAAATATGTGTGCCTCAAGTTAGGTCTAACCAAAGTGTATTTCAGTACTCTGTGGTGGTTTCTGAGGAAGATGTTACAGCCATTCTTTGTCTGAAAGTTGGATCACTTTTAAGGGCCTTGCCTGATCTTTACAGGTCAAGAGTGGTTTCCAGTGTAGAAAATAAGAACATATAAGGAAATGACAGTTCCTTTCCTCCAACTGTTTTAATATGTTGAACTTACATATGCACACACAGAGCAGGATACCTACGGTAGTTCGCTCCTTTCCAGAGGCTGCTCTGTGAGCTGGCAGTGCTGGAGCTTCACAATGAGGAGGCTTCCCCCCTCTTCCCCCACTTCTGGCAGCCAGCTATTCTGCTATTTTTCTTGCTCATCTGCTCCATCAGATGTGCAGGCCTGCACACTGCCTCTCTCTCGCTCTGCTTTGCATTTTTGCGTTACATCCCATTTTGTGTTGCGTTCTCCCCAAGACGTTTGAGGTTCCCATCTCAGGAATTCCTGCCAAGTTCTGATCTCAGCATCTGTTCCTGACATTATCCAGATGCTCTAATTCTGGGGCCTTTAAAAACATGACTTTTCTGGTTCTATTTTTCTGTGACACCCAAGTAACCTGAAGCGCAGATACGATCATGAAAGTGTTAATCTAATTGTTAAACAATACAGTCGTTTTGGAAAGGACACTTTTGACCACAAGAGTTTTTGCAATTGCTGGTATGTGCTGAATGTAAATTAATTCATTGTGCCTGGGATAAGGTTACTTTTGTGTAGCTGTGGCTAGATGGAGCTGTCAGAATGCGTAACACGGTTTGATTTATGTGCAAAGGCTACACGTGTTAGACTTTCCTGGTATGTGCTATTCATTTTACCCACAGTGGGGTTCAGTGGTGATACCCTTTAGCTGTTTTAGCACAGATGATATAATGTTTGGTAATTATTTTGGAAAGTAGAGAAATCATTTGGGATACAACAATTAGGCACAGAGATATAACTACGGTTTGCTTTCAGTGAGGGGCAACATTATCCTAAAGCAAGGACATGGGAAACAGTTATGAATGCATACATGTTTCTGATTAAATGTGTATTTTTTGTTTTAGTGTGGGCAAAGTTCTTTTAATAAGTGGATGGTCTCCAGTGAGGCAGATAATTTAAAAGTGGTCTTGCACGTGAGAAAAGGTGACCCTTAATGAAAGTATAAAAACTGTTCTCTAGAAGCTCTTCTGTCTCTCATTTTCAGTCTTTGCCTTTTAATAATAATTGCTAAGATGTTTTAATTAAAAGCAGATCTGGGAGGTATTATCTGCTTCCTTTGTTTAGTCCTTTTAAATGTTAATCACTTTTGACAGCACAATTTACCCAGCTACCTGTGCTAACCTTATGCAATGTATCTGCTTTGTGTGGCACCAAAATACAAACTGCACCCCAAAAAGACTTTCTAAAAATTCATACAGCTGCAAAGATTAAATGTGGCAGGAGAAATACAAAGAAAGAAGAATTAAATGAAGAATTAATGAGACAGTCAGAAAAGCTATTTCAAGATGGCTGGAGCTTCCCAAGAAATTATTCTTTCACGAGATGTAACCAGGTTGAATTCACTTCTGTTTCTGCTGGAAGACATTTAGAGAGCAGTGGAAGGTAGGAGGCAAAATTAGAGGTAGCCTTGGAGCTTGTGGATAGTTTCTATCAAGCAGGATTGTTAGGTGCATGCCAAAGAACACACATAAAAAAAAAGATAGAAATGAAAAAAAGATCTTGCCTCCCCCTCAAAAAATTTGCAACCTTTAACTTATTATAATTATATGTAAAAATTAAAGGAAACTATAAATTAATCAGCAGAGTTTATTTGTCTGTAAGTTATAAATAAATAATCTTTTGCTGCATGAGTCAAGCAGCTTGTTTTGTGTGATGCTTTTGAATGGAGACTTTGGCAATCAAATTCCACATACTCTTTAACCTTGTGCAAAATTTAATGAAAAACAGAGTTACTACTGAATATACTGTTTTGCCAGCTCGACAAAAGATGTTAAGTTCTGCATATTTTTGCATAATAAAGATGAGTGTTGACAGTGTAATGATCCATTTGGCACAGATAAAATCATGAATGATTTTAATAACCTTACAACAATATTTGAAGTCACTATGAAATATAGACACTTCAACCAGGGACAGGCCTGCTGGCCTGGTATGAGGTGTCAGCTATTTTTATAACCTTAATTTTTCCAGGAGAGAAAAGAGGAGAAATATAGGCTAGATGAGCCCTGAGGAGATGGGGAAACAGTAGGGGACTTAAAGAATGGAAGGGATCTGTCTTGAGATTTTCAGTGCAGTCCTTGTCCACAAGTTGAAGCTGATGGTTTTTGGCAATGCTTGTGTCTCCTTCCCTAGGCTGCAGTACACTTTTATTATGTGTTGAAAAATGCATTTTATGGTTATGGGGTGAGTCAAGGTAAAATGTAAGAATGATAGTCTGGTCTCAAGTTTGGTAGCTTGAAATGATTGTGCATACAACTGAAATTTCTCTTTTGGGTATTTATTTTTTTTTTTCAAGTTTTTTTTGTATTCATCCAGGTGATGTAGTTGCATTGATCCCAGTGCCACAGTGATTTAGGGAATTAATTTTCAAAATTAGTCCTGAAAAGAAGTCTGGAGTCTTTCAAGCTTTCACAGAAAATGATTTAGGAGGATAATTCTGACAAAAGCCTCTATTTATGTTCCTGTTTCTTTGGTTCTAATGCACAACATTGCTATGGAAAGAAGGACCACTGAAAGGTGGAGGCTTCTGCAACAAGTAGTCAAGAATCACAGACTGATGCAAAATTATTGTTAGAGTAATATCAGAGATGTGCTTTACTGGTCATCCCTGAATTTCAAAGAAAGAAAAGCACTTGACTACCAGCAAATATGTTTTCAAGATGAATGTGATGATATTAACCTGCTAGTTTCCTTCTGAGGTTCTCCCTTTTTACTCTGTTATTTCTTCCTGCTGCTTTTTTTTCCTGTTTGTGTTCATAAGGACTTAAAAGGACAGGTTTGAAAATTCACCAGGTGGCTTTTAAAAACAAAGAAATACCTGGGCATCTGATTTCTAGCAGTTTTGTGGGGAGAAAATACATGAGATGCCCTTCCATAATCTTATCTGCCAAAATATTGTTGAAAAAGTGGTTCCAGATAGTTTTGAAAATGTTTTGGCTTTGGGAGCCCAGGTTTTGGTGAATGTCCCTGGAGTTGTGCTACTAAGTCATTAAACCTGGTATTTTGTGGGAAATGAACTAGTGTGTGGTAGATGGAAATCCACCTGGATGTGGATGAGCAAGGCTTTTTGAAATCCATACAGAGATCACTGTCATCTTCTTAGCTGTAGAAAATGTAAAGATGTTTAGGAAGTGTCCTTTTCTGGACTACCAAATGTTATCTAAGGAGTGTGTTTTGCTTGAGAGCTGAGCTCTGTGTTTGGCACAGGTTCACATAATAACTGTGGTGAGCCAAGGTCCTGTGTCTGGGGAGTTCCACTGGATGGGACAACCTTCATGGATCTCCTGGCACCTGTCATTTACAGTCAGCCCAGTGCTGTTGGACAGCTACCTTTTATCCTAAATTTTGTAAGGGTAGCCCTAATGTGTGTGAAGTTGCAGTGTTTTCATTACTGTTACATGTTAAAATAATAAAAACTGTTAGTCACAGGGAAACAAGTAGTCATTTGCATTTAAGATATTTTAGACCCTTATTAAGGGGGGTGAGAATTACTGTCTAATGTGCTGGTTATTTTTGTCATTATACACAAAATGAAGAATACTGTTATTGTTTTCTTAAATGTCAGAGTTAAATGATTCTCTATGATTTTTTTTTTTTCAAGTCTAGATAATGAAGTTAGTTTAAAAAAGCACTGTATCTCATTGTTTTTCAGACCTCTGAAAAGTTTGGGGGTTGGGGAGGGGATGTGTTATACAAAAGGCAAAAGGCACACAGTTTTACCTTTTGAACAGACCTTGACGTTTATTTAAAATAAGCCTAATTTAATCAGTATTGTATTGCACACTGAAGATAATTTAGGCTAGTGTCAAGGACAAGTGTTATCTATTCCTTTGTTGTAGTGAGGTATTGAAATAATGAGTGGAACAGAAGGGAATCAGAAAATGTTTGAAGTTTTTCATCTGTGTCTCTAGATGGGTATTTTTAATCACATTCTCCTGGCTTTTGCATGCAAATTACACTGAACAGCACACACTATATAAAATGAAGAGCTGTATTCTACAAAATCTATTTTCTTGAAGTTTAATAAGCTTGCAAAGATTGTCCTATGCTTTAACTAACTAGTTACCTTTTTGTACCTCAGCTGAAATTAGAATCTTAGAATTTAATGCTGCTGTTTTGATCCTGTAGCAGAGGAATGGAAAGCCTGGTCTTTTTTTGGAGGTTTCTGAAACCTTTTCTTTCTTGGTACTCAATGACTGCAGCTCCCAATGACAGATGAGACAACGGTTAAGATTTAATACATTTTTATTTCAGCAATATATCTTGCTATGTGACACCAGCCCCTCTAATAACCAAGTGTCTGGATTACTTACTGCATAGTGTCACTGCTTAACTGCTGACCTCTGGGGCAGAAATAAAACACTGAACTCCTGTACAGTCTGTGCTTTTGACTTGGAGATCTGCAGACCTGCAGAGTCATCCCATACCACAAGCTCAGCTGCACAAAGTACAGTCAGGGTATCCTTTTGAGCCTTGTCCTGTAAGACATGCAGGACATTTCATAGTGTGCTCTAAAAGTATAAAATTGTTTCAAAAGTGATACTGACATCATTGTCCTCAGTGTGGTTCCCACGTTCTCGTTTGTGCTGAGGAGTCAAGAATAGAGGAGATGAAATTGGCTTATTCACATGCTCAGATGTGCCCCAACTACTTCCCAATACAGCACTCTCTCTTCTGAAACCATGTTTTCTTCATGCACCACTTTAAAGCCAGGATGGATATAATTTTCTCCAGTTTTTTTTTTAAATGAGCTGAGGAGATACCGTAGTAAATCACATATTGTTGTAATTTAGCAGAGTGTCTCCTTAGCCGTGAAGAAGAGGACTGTTGGTACAAAAGGATTTGGAAGAAATCTTTTCTGTATAAAGTGAGGATTTAAGAAAATAACAGGGAAGCATATACAGAAAAGTATTATATATGTTTTCAAAGGAAGAGTTGGTGAAGAAACAACCCCTTAAAGAAATATCATGATAAAAACCTTTTGATTGAAAAACTGTCCTATTTAGGACAGATGTTTTCTCCAGCTCTTCTCATAGCCCAAACAAGCATGGATTTAAGCATTTTTGTACCTGTCATATGGAAGTCTTGCAACAATTGTGGAAAGCAAGCTTCTCTCTAAGCATAATATCTTAATTTTTGCTGAGAAGCATAAACCAAAATTGTTTAAAATAGAATAGATATTCTCTCTTCTTGCACTCTTAACCATAGTTCAGCTTTTAGTTGGGAGCTGGGAAATGTCTTTAGCCCATAACCAAAGCAGTTCTGCAGCATTTCTCGTGTTTGGACCCCCATGGCTGACTCCATCCTCCCTGAGGTCGGGGTGCAGGGGGGGCACTGCCCACCCTTCCAGCAGGGCTCAGCTGTGGGTACCAGTGCTGATGGACTGGGAAGGCTGGCATCAGTAGCTAATTGTAAGAGCTTGTGTAGCATTCCTTGGCATGGTTACAGCTGACAGCAGAAGTGCAGCATTCAGAAGCATGATTTAAAGTAACAAACTGCAGCTTCTAGACCTGGTCCTGGCCGGGTCAGCATGCCCTGCTGAGGAGAAACTCAGCTCCTCCCTCCATTGTCCTTCTGCCTGTTCTGTCAGCTTCATGAAATGTGGGGCATTTCTGCATTTCTGGGTTGGCTGGCTGTGAGAGCTGACCAATGTGGATGTGTTTGGAAATCAGCTGCTCTTGAAGACCAGGATCCAGCCCTGGTGTTGAACTTCCTGGGCCCACGCTGTAGGTTTAGCCAGGTAAGCAGAAGGGCTTTGCAGGATCATCTGGGTGTGCTCTGTCTGTCCTTGTGTCTGTCTGTCAGTCTGTACATGTGGGCTGGCAGTTCAGCTCTCAGACAGGGCATTATGTGCAGAAGTGATGTCTGGTACAGTCAAGGGGTGAGGTCATGGAGAACCAAATCCAGCCAACCAAGCAGGCAGCTCAGTGTCAGCTACTGCTAACAGTCCTTGCAATAATTTTAACTCTGTTCAGTTATTGTCTTGTTTCTTTGTCTAAGCCTCAGCCTGATTTACACCCCAGAGGTCAGGTCAAGAGCAATTCAGACAGAATATACACAAATGATTTTTCCAGGGTGCCATAGTCATGCTTGATTTTAGTCTGTTGCTCAGCAATAAGGGGGAGAAGAGAAAAAAATCTTTTAAGTATGCATAATATTAAATTAATATTTTAAATATTTTAACATTTTAAATATACTTAAAATATTTTTAATAGCATGGGAACTTACAGGGTAGTACCTAAAACTGCATTTAATTCCTAGTGGGAGAGGATTAGATTGCAATTTAATATTGATTCTAGAATTTCTCAGATCAAAGTGCCATGGGAAATGAATAATCTAAAGCGATGTTTTAATAAAAAACTTGTATATTTACTTCAGAATAATTTCTTAGATTTAAAGAATCATGAAAGCAGATTTAAAACTACCTTAAAATTGAAGTATCCTTCAAATCAATAGATGAGTTTTGATCTTGCAGATATGATTTAACTTGGTGTGTTAAGTTGAGCTTTGAAAGCAAGGGGTGCTTACTTAGTCAGCAGATTTGGAAATGACTTCCACTGAGACCTATGATGTATTTTCCAGCACTGGCTATTTTATCTCATGGGGTTTTCAGGGGGTGGATTACATTCAGCTAGGTAAATGCAGAGTCCTGCCTGTGGGCTGGAATAACCCCAGTCAGCAGTATGGGCTGGAAAGCTGCTGCCTGTAGGGGCAGAGCTGGTGGAGAGAACCCGATGAATTGGGTCAGCCCTTGTGGTAAAGATGTCCAGCCTCACCCTGTGCTGTGTGAGCAGGTCTGTAGCCAGCAGGTTCAGGGAAGTGGTTAGGCTGGACCTGAGCTGGCAATGTGCACTCAGAGCCCAGAAAGCCAGCCATATCCTGGGCTGTACAGCCAGGGAGGGGGTTCTGCCCCTCTGCTCTGTTCCAGGGAGACCCATCCAGCTCTGGGGTGCCAGCACAGGAAGGGCATTGACCTACTGGAGTGACACCACCAAGGGGGTTGGAGTGATGATGGAGCATCTCTCCTATGAACAAAGGCTGAGAGAATTGGGATTGTTCAGCCTGGAGAAGTGAAGGCTGCTGCTAATTGCAGAGAAGGGAACCCACAAGAAAGAGGGAGGAGGATTGTTTACAAGGACATGCAGTTACAGGGCAGGTGGGAAGTTGATTCAAACTGAGAGTAGGTTTAGATTACATATTAGGAAAAAATTCTTTACTTTGAGGGTGTTAGGCACTGGAGTGAAGGGTGCCCCTGCTCTTGGCAGGGGGGTTGGAACTGGATGGTCTTTAAGGTCCCTTTTAACCCAAATAATTCTGTGATTCTGTGATTATTTCTCTCTGCTTCTGGAATATTTTTGCCTCCTCAGTACAAGGAAGACATTACAGTGATACAGCCAGAGCTGTCAGGGTGCATTAGCAGGCTGGAAGCTGCACAGGGCAAGGGGGACCCTTAGGGGGACATTTAGGGGGACCTTTAGGGGGACATTTAGGGGTGCTCTGTGACCGTGTGGCTCCCTAAGGCACAAAAATCTTGATGTAGCTGCTCTGACAGGAATGGTGAAGATGGAACTGGACTTTTCTCTGCACAGGAATAGTGTGAGGGACAACAGCACATTGTAACAAGGGAAAAGGACCAAAAGGGCCAGATGCTGGGAGAGAGCCTGGAGAGGTTGTGAACTGTCCCTACTTCGGATTTTTTAAACAATGCAACTGGATGTGGCTCTGAACAGCCTCTTCTCACTGACCCTGGTTTGAACAAGGACTAGGTGATCTCCAGAGGTCTTTTCCAGTTCATATTCTATGAATCTGTCTGAGCTTACACGTCTGTATAATCCACTGAAAATCGAATACAAAGTATTAATGTAATGGTGGAATGTGATCCTTTATTTTTTCCAAAAGCTATAATGCAGTAAAGTTACCATGAAAAGTTCTTTGTTTGGCTCCCTTCTAGCTACTTTACTTTGAAGAGTTTGATGCAAAGCTAGTACTGAAGTGATTAATTAGGACAGGTAATGATTTTCTTGAAAGTCTAGGGGTTTTGTTCTTTGTGTTACAGTTTACCCTAAACTGAAATGGTGCTTGCCCTTTTTTCCTTTTAAAATGCTGGATGATCTCTAAGTCTGTAGAGGGGACACTCAGGTTGCACGTAACATTGAGCACAAAATGACTCTTAGATGCTGCTATTTTGCTAATAGATTTTTTTTTTTTTAAATATCTATGGGCAGTAGTGTATTATTGTGAAAATACCTATTCTATATTTTCTCTTACTAGCTCATTGAAACAGTAGTTATATTTAAATGGCTTTTTAATGAGCCATGTAGAAGAGTGAAGCTCAAGGAATAATAAGAATTTGGATCTGGCATGGGGCTATTAAAGTCAGTTCAGTCATCAGAAAACCTATGAATTGATTTTGTATTTAGTTTCTTTCATTTCTAAATAATAATTGGCTGATCCCTTGCTAGATATTTTCCTGAATTTATGGGCTTTTTTTTCCTTGTACTCATCTGTTCATTCACAAGCAACTTGTGTTTTGGGATGTTATGGAGTCTGAAGTGCCATTAGCTGGAATTTGATTTACTGCTGGGTCTTATTAAACAACTACTCCTTAGTTCTGCATTGTAACATGGACTGAGTAGTACATAGACTGCTTTGGGTGTGAGTGGTTTTTGCCAGCCCTCAAGAGCTGCTAGAGAACTGTGCTTGTATTCTCTTGCAGTCTCACCTGTGCCAGTTGCAGAGGATGTGTGTAGTCAGTTCTGTTGGTGCCTTGCTAGTTCAGTCTTGCTTGAGACTGGAAATGGTTTTTGCTGAGGAAAGGATGCCAGTGATGTTCATGTTTAAATTTTTGCCAGCCTTCTCCATGTCCTCTCCCCAGGCACTTGCTGCAGGTCTGAAAGTGTGTGGCTATGCTGTGAGAGGGATTGGAATCTCCCTTGTCAGCAGCCCATGGCTGTCACAGTGAGTGCAGACAGAGCCCTGCACAGTGGGACTGCAGGACAGGGCTGGGCTTTACCCTCTGGCATTGGAGGTTGAAGGAGATGCTGGAAGTAGCTACTTTAGGGGAAGATATTTTCACAAAGCTGCTTTAGATTTTAGAGTCTCATTTGAACCATCAAAATCTATTTTCAGTTATTAAGCATAAACTGAGAACCAGAATCCTTGACAGCACTGTCAAGGTGTGTGGTTGAGCTGCTCCATCACTTGGAGCTGCCTCAGAAGGTCTATGCTCTCTGTTCTCCTGGAGCCAGAAAAATGGCATCTTGTGTGAAAGGCAGTTTTGTCCATGGATGGCTGTCCTGCAGGAGAAGCCGTGCAGCATAAATGCCAGAAGACCACATCTGGAAGTTGTATAGACCAGCAGGGGAAGTGCAGGGTTCAGTCAGGGGAATCCAGACACTTTGGGTTGCTCAGCAGATTAACTACTGAACAATTGTCCACTGAACAGTCAGAACAAAATAGGAATGTTCTTGTATGATATTATCTCCTAAATGTCCTTCTGGTGAGAAGAAACCAGATATCTAAAATGTCTCCTAATAATCTAAAAAGGTGGGTAATTTCAGTTTCACTCAGTGTTAAAAAGAGAGGATAAGAAGTGTAGAGCCTCTGTGAAACCCAAAGGGTATGAAAACTGGAGGATCAGTTTGCTGTCTTTCTAGCAGGAGAATGGAGCTATAATCCCCACAGATATTAAAATAAATCTGAAATCATTGCTGGTGCCTACACATGAGCCAGTATCAGATTCTTCAATAAATATCACCAAAGAATTAGCAAATTTTGGACAAGTACTTAGGAATATGCAAAATTCAAGTTATCTTTTTGACAGTCATATCATAGTGGTGGAAAAATACAGCAGAAGTTTCTAGCTGTATGAATTTCTTTGTAGTGGAGGATGTCTGCTTTTGTGGTTTGGTGCTGAAGAGAGATTACCTGATTGGGCTATTTGATAGTGATGAATTGGTTTATATGATAGTGGTACTTAATGAAAATGTAAACAGCCATTGCTGGTGGAAATAGTTTTTAATCCAGTTAATTAACATTCTTAATCTAGTCTATTAATTAAGACTGCATATGTGTTTACTAATTTTTAATTACTTTAGAATAGAAAGAAATTGTAATAATTAATGTTGGAATGTAGACTGCTGCTGCTGTGTCAATATTAAAATAAATCAATCTTCTTGCCTTTTATTTATTTAAGTAAATATAACCTGGTTAGCATCATGTGTTGAGTCCCAGACAGAGCAATAGAGAAGCTCATCCTCTCTATTAGAAAGAGCAAGATGCTGGATTGTAATTAATTCAGAACAACCTGGTGTTTTAGAGGGCTGAATGCAGTCATAGGCTGGAATGCCTTCCTCCTACCTCAGGTCTAAAGGTGCCTCAGTAAAACTTTGTTTTGATATCTCAGACTGTGAAATAATTTCTTTATAAGGTATTTGGTTGATGAAGCTAACATATTTAGCAAAAAAAAAAAAAAAAATTTAAAAAAAACCCTCTCCCTTCATTGTCTCTCTGCTATGCTGCTATGGAAAGACTTTATCTGTCAAAAGAGAAGAGCATCAAGTTGCTGGTTTTAAAACTGTACTCCTATATTTTTTTGTCTTCAGAGGATAAGGATGGCAATAAAAAATCCCTTACACCTCTTGAAATATACTAATGATCACTAATATATATACTAATGCTTTTTGCAGCTGGGATAATTGTCCAGTTTCACTGTAGTTCTTTATTTCTAAAAAGAGAAAAATTGTTAGTCAAACACTGTTGCTTTTTAAAATAATTGTATCTTTTGTTGTTAGTGCACACAAAATTTCTTGTCTTTATTGGGGTGGAGTTTAAAAAGTATTTTAGTTTATGCAGTTGACCATTTGAAGACTTACTCTAATTCCATTGCTGAAGTAGGATTACCTTCCATAAGTTATGATCTGAGCAATGCTGCTGTCTTTATATCTGAATATATTAATGAATATCTGCAACTTATTTTTTCTTGAAAAAGTTATATACACATACCAAAATCTGAAATTGTTCAAAGTGATGACACTTCCTGTGCTATTTTACTGTGACAAATAGTGATAATAAAACCTCTCACCTTTTATATTATAATAAGAAATGTAAGCATGCCAATCTAAATTAAGCCTGTTATTTATTAAATTTGTTTTGGGATGACAAGGTGATTTGTTTTTACTTGATTTTATTTCCTATTTGCAGATTTTTAGTTCAATGATTAAAAAATGCAGATAGTCCTGTTGCCTCAGGTGATTAAAACTACTACCATATTCTCATGTCTTTGATGCATTCAAGTTGAGGTCTCATGGAACATGGAGTGGATAAAATATATTATAATTAACTATTAACTGTTGTTGATGTTATATTTGGTCTTTGGTGTGGGTTTCTCTTTTACAAATAAAATTAAACCAAATGGCACCACTACTCACTGAATTTTGGTGGAAGTTCTTTTAAAGAGCTGATAGTGGTCTAGTATTGAACAACTAAGCTATTTTCTTTATTAATGTGTTACTATGGTTTGTTCAGTCTTTCCATTTCTGCATAAGAGTGGATTTTATGATGAGATTCTGAGGTCACTGCAGGTGATGAGATCTAAAACTGAAGGACAGAGAACAGGAGGCACAGGTATTGGAAATAATAGAGTGATTCTTGAAAGGTTATGGTCACTTCAGTCATTTATTTTTTATTAAAGAAGAAAAAAGATAAACATGGAAGCAGTCTACTGAGAGTAAAGATGATGACTCCAGAAAAGATAGTCATCTTCATTTTCTAGTCTCGTTGTAAATCTGACATCTAAAGCCCAGCAAAATACCACAGGCTTACTGTTGACTTTGAGGCTGATAAAAACTGGTCTAGTAATGTGTGCTCCATTCTTTGCCAAATTAAAAACATCTCTGTGGCATTTAAACATGACTCATCAAGAGTCATATTGATGGCACAGAACACTGTTTTTTGCTGTGGATTCCTGCAGCAAAGGATTCTTCATAGCTGCAGTGACTGACTCCTGTGGTTCCTTCCACATTGTGTAAGGTGTCTCTGAATGTTTTTGGTTTTGTTTCTTGTTCTTGCAAGGATGGTAGTCAGGGTGTCTCTGGGCCTCCAGCAGTACAGTTCCTCTCCTTGAATAATCTCCTTGGATTAAAATAAAGGGTGTTGAAGAAATCAGAGATAAATGCTTGATATAATAATACAGTGCAAGGTGTTTTGGCTGCCTATTTCCTGCGAGCTCATGATCTTGCCAGGATGGCATACCAGGGTCTGGAAACCAAGATTCAGGAGTGTTTATTTGCATTAAATCTTCCAGTCCCCAAGACTTTCTTGCTTATTGAGAGGACTGAGCTGTTGTAGTCCAGATGGCTACTGTACCATCATAGTGCTGTTTTACAATGGATTTCCTAACCTGTATTCCTAATGCTAATCAGATTTGGAGAAGACTAACATGAAAAAATGTTACAACTTGGTATGCCTTTTAATGGAACTGAAGCCTTTTGAAGGTTTGATGCTGTCAAAACGGTGAATACCTGCAAAAAATGATAAGATCAAAAGCTAAGCTTGAAATAAGAAACATTCATTTTTAGATGTTCTGAAGTTATGGGTTGTAGACTGTCTGGAATAGGCAAAAAGCTGGAGGCAACTTAGAGGAGGAGATAACATATAAAGAGATTTATAAGCACATACCTTTTTGCATATATGTAATATCCATAAAATACTTGCAGCTGCATGCATCGAATAATATTTTTCAATCAGCCTCAAAGGAACAGAATGTAATTGGGGGATTTATCTTGATACATGACATGTGAAGGACAAAAGGATTTTTGATGTTTCATGCTAGGATTCTTAAATGCTTTGTTTGTCTTTTGTTGGAATACCTTACAGATCTTTGCTTGTGGATTAATTTATTTTCAGTTGCTGGAGATTGGTAATTAGCTTGCTATAAAACAGTAAGAGAGTTATGAGTAAAGTTTTAGAAGCATATTTTTGTAAGCATTGATATTTCACATTGTGTTAGAAAATTAAATTTCCAATGCTCTTGAGCTACTGACATTTTGGTGTTGTCACGTCTCTTTTGTGTGTAGATTTCTCAAGCATAAAATAATGACTTTTATGGTAAAAACATGTTCCAGCTGTCTGCAGCTGCAGTCTGGTTTTCCTGCTGCTACCTGCCTTTCAGCTAGCACTGGAGAGAGCATGGGCCTTTATCCATTACAAATTTCTTCTTTCTGTTTTTTGCATGTCTGAGCCTAAATTTGCGTTAGATATGGAATTATTGGCAGAAGTTTGCTACTCTCGTAATTTCAAAATGACTGGTGAGAAAGAGTAAATGCCTGAGAGTACTTTCAAAAGCTGAATTCCCAAATGGTTTCCACTTGGACTTAGAGCTGCGGTTTTAAATTTTTTTGCTGATGCCTATGTAAGTTAAATTTGAGTAAAGGGACTATTATTAAAATCTTTTTGTAAGATGATGTTGAAATCGCTTTAAAAAAAAGAGAAAATGACCTCTGATGCCTTTTGGTTACATAAAGTTTTAGCTGTTGTGCTAACAGAATAAACAATTTGCAGAGACCAGCATAGGTTTAAGTTGATTTGCTCCATTTACCCTTCCAATTTGGACAGAAGAATGTAATGCTTTCTTGGAAATGTCTTTCAAATATTATATTATAGATTAATTTGCAGGCTGCAGAATGCTGCTATCCATAACACTTTTTTCACTTAGTTCCAAAGTGAAATGTGTATAAGAGCTGTTGTTATATCTTTCAGTATGTTACCAAAGATAAATTGGAATAAATTATTTGTTTCAAAAAAGTGCATAAAATTATTTATCATGGAGAAAATATCTCAGGTTTATCAAAAACACCATGGTGTTTTCCTATTTTTCTTGCAGTGGCAAACACAGATTTAGTAAATATTTATTAAATTAGTGACTTGGCAAAGTTCTAAATTGGACTTGAGATTTCAAACTTGGAGAAGTGATGGCAAACAGAGATACAGAGTATCTCCATAAATCTGAGTAAAGAAATTTTGCAAGAGAAGCCCTTAAGTCATAATAATAGATAATAGATGAATGGATGGCAGATTAATAGATGATGACTGGTTGTGATTATAACACATTTCCTTGGCTTTCCATTTTACTTTCAGTGTGTATCAACATAACTTCTTCTTGAATGTTTTAATCTGTAACACTGTGGTTTTGACTCTGTAGTAGTGATGCATATAGAGGTATCTAAGCACAGATATTGAATTCTAGTGCTCAGGCATCAATCCACACTCAGTTTCCTGCATTTCTGGGTAAAATGAAGTGGTTTGCTGGGGAAGGTGCAACCCTTGCTTTCCTTTGGTGCCATCCTTTCTGTGGCTCACAGTGATGAGTTTAGTGTCCCATCAGAGCTGTTGATCCTTTGTAATATCCAATTAATGGCTGCCTTTCCTTGGGCTGATGATATTGTGGTCTTGGCATTGATCGTGGTCTCTGCTGATAGACACTTCTTGCTCTTTGGTGGGAAGAAATGATGAAATGCTGATCTGCAATGGCACTTTGATGGGGTTGAATTTTTTTTTAACAGTATATTAAATTGTCATTTTCAGCTTGTGGCTGTGTTTGATGAGCAAGATCCTCACCATGGGGGCGATGGCACCAGCGCCAGCTCCACAGGCACGCAAAGCCCGGAGATTTTTGGCAGTGAGCTTGGCTCCAATGCAGCATCAGCCTTCCAGCCTTACCAAGCAACAAGTGAAATTGAGGTCACCCCGTCAGTCCTTCGTGCGAGTGAGTAAATGTTCTCGGTATCTCAACGTGTTTTGTCTAAATTTACAAAGATGCCAAATGCTGTTAGCCATCGATGCTGCTGGGAAAAGTGATTCATGATCTGTGCTTATCGAAAGCTGATCAGAACTGAGAAACTGCGTAAATGCTTCCTGCATGCAAGTAAACAAACCTGTTCTGTTTTAATAAATTATTTATAAATTGCTTTTAGGAGCCATAAGCTGCTTCGATGCTGCCAGTTTAAAATTGTCCTCACACTGAAAATCACAGCAGTATCTCCAAATGTAGCTGCTGCTTGGTGTAATTTTTGGTTTGCCAGATTTGTTCCATTTAATGAACAAAATGGTAAAAAGAAACTAAAGATATGAGCACTTTCTACTTAACCTGTCAATGTTGTTAGGTTATGCTGTCACCTTTCCATAAAAACACCTGCTAAAATATGCATTTACTGTGTTGCAAAAATACACTTTAGAAAGCAGAAACTACAGCCAGAAACATCCCTTTATTTTGTTTATTTCATTGTGGTGAACATTTGTTGGAAAACCACATAGCAGGAATTACTTTTTGCATTTCTTGTTCAGGCAGGTTCTTTGAATATTTGAGCTTACTAAGAAGAAAAATTACTGAAAATTGAAATTTACTATGTAATTTTCATTGTTGTACCATGCATACAAGACAATGTGGATAAGGCATTGTGTCCTTTTGTGTGTAGTGAATATCATTTTGCTCACTGAACTTTTGAAATAGGGATTCCACCACTCCAGAAAATTTCTTAGAAGAAGTTAGTATTGTCAGTCCTTTGATATTTTTGCAGATACATTGTTTAAAACAACCATATGTAATTTCCAAGAGATTGGTTTTGTGTAGGTGTGTTTTTAATGGATAAAATCTGTGTTTAAGCAGTCAGAGAAAATACAAATGGAAAAGTTACCACTCTGTTAAGTTTGAGGGGTTTTGTACCAGAATGTTTTCTGTAAAATTAAGGGAATAGCATTTAACAATTACCTTACATAGAGCTGAATGTGTGTCTTTTTAAGCTTCAACTATGCTTCACTGCAACACAGAATTAAATTAGGGAAGGATTAATGACAGAATAAAGAAGTATCCTGGAATTTCAGGACCCTTCCATTTTGCTGTCACTAGAGTATGTCACTGCTAAATGCACATCTCATTTCTATGCATAAGCCAAAAAACTGTCCTCCTTGGTTCTCAACTTAGCAGGGGTTAGAGCAGGCAAATGCATACATATTTTCTCCTTAGTGTGATTATCTGGTGTATTATATAATACATGAATTTTAGTGCATCAAGATCATATAGTACAGAGAAAATTCAGTGATATATTGGACAGCTCACTTATCTTTAGTGTCAGTCTGGAAAACACATGGAACTTGGCTAGTTCACTGATTGCTAAGATGACCAAAAAGGGGTTTGAGACTCTTCAATACAAAGATCTTTAGAAATACAGAAGACTTCTGAAACTGTTGATAAGGATTATAGCTCTTTGACACTTTTTATAGAAGCATGCACAAATAAAGTGTGTGAAACAACTTGTAGTAAATGTGTTATCAGAAATCAGGAATGTTCTCCTATCTATCTAATTCCTTTTTTTAAATGTTCACAGATATATTTTGGTTTTGAATGTTTCAAACCACAGGCTTGGAATCCCAATGCAGTAATATTATCCCATATTAAACATACCTATTTCAGGAATTTCATTTAAATATACATTGAAAATGGAAATACTATCCTTATTGTATTTCCTTTATAACTTGTGAAGTGAAGCATAGCATACAAATGGTATTCTCAGTATTTCAAATAATTATCTTCTTACTGTGTAAGTTCTATTCAGCAAATAAAACCCATCCAGTTTTGCGGTAGATGCAGATCCTGATTATTACATGTTGACAAGGTCATATATCTATTAATTGGATTGGAGATGGGATACAAAATTGCTGTAATTATTGTAATTTTCCAGCTAATTGCAGGGTTGGTGGTGAATATTTTACTTCTAACAAATGAAAAACAGTATTCCGTCTGGAATTGGTTTATAGCATTGGAGACGTTTTGTTTTACATCTCTGGTGCTTTCTGCAGCGGGGCGGGCTCTGCTCGGCGGCGGCTCCCGCAGCTCCCTGCCCTCGTGCTGCTGCTCACCTGCACCCTCTGCTCCCAGGCAGCAGCTCCTGCGTCAGGCTGGGCTCAAGGCCTGCTGAGATCCTCCTCTCTTTGTTCTGGTTGCCATGCTACTCCTTTTGTTTGTTTATACATCACACCATCGCTCCTCTCCCAGCAAGGGAAAGGTTAGCTAGATCAAGTCCAGCTGGAAAAGTAATATTCATCTGGAGTCCCTCTTTTCCCATGCACAAACACAGCCTGTACTTTGCATGTTGGTGAGGTGTGTGTGTGTCAAATTCAATCTTCTTGTATAAACATGGAAACAAAAGTGAGGCTAGCCCATACCCTCTGTGTTGTTTTGCACTGTGAAAACACAATTCATGGATACAAGCAGTTGATTTATTTATGTTTCTTATCTAGCTCTTTCTTTTTTACTGCTTTTCTATTACCCAAGTTAAACTTCTCGTTGTGTTTCATCACTTCAGCTGCATCTTTTTTCTAAGCATACAGTACACAAGGCACTTTTTGTGTTGTGCCTGCGTGTTTTCTGGGAAGAGGTTGGAAGCTCACTGCAGAAGATTGTTAAAGCATACTGATGTTTATTCCCTGCTGAAATATAAACTGGAGGCGCAGGTGAAAATTGCCAAACCTAATGAGCAATTTGGCAGATAAGACAGGATGTCAGGCAGTGACAGTTCAGCAGCGGGTGCACTGCCTGTGAACCAAGTTGTTTGTTTCGCAGTATTGCATTTAAATATTGTAAATAAAATCCCTTTTCAGCTTCATGAGATATTGTGAAAAGGGTCATCTCTTTGTCTTGTTTTCCTTTTAAATTATTTAGCTTGTTCAAGAACTAAGACCACCCTTGGTTATTTGTCTTGGTGTGATTATGTGTAACAAGTCTCTCTGAATATTTCAGCAGTTAGAGTGAAAAAACATTTTAAATACATAACATTATTTGGAAAACATAAGAGAGGTAGAAAGGTTTGGAGAGCTGATGTTTTTTTCCCTTAAGGGGAATAAGGAGGCTTGCAGATCCTCTTTTTTCTTCAGCTGTTTAATGGAAAGGTTTTGAGAAAATTAAATCAGAATCTTCTCACATAGGCACATTATTGCTGGAGACAACAAGCACAAGTTTTGACAAGGAGAATGCCAGTTAGAAATAAGGAAAACCATTCTCACCTGGAGAGCCAAACAAGCTGCTCTGAGAAATTGTGACATCTCCATGTGCTTGGAGATAGAACTTGACTGAACATGGCCCTGAACAGCCTGATCCACCTGGTCCTTTTTTTGTGTGTAACCCCCAGAGATCTCACCCAACCTTTGTAATTCTGTGATTACAAATATAACTAAGAAAAATAAATTATTTGCTTCTCAAAGTGAATGATGTCCACAGTGACACATTTAGCAGACAGGTGTACAAGCATATTGTGCAGGTACAGCTTCCCACCCTGGTTTGTATTGTACTTCTTTGTGCCAGTGTGACACAAATCAGCTGCCTGTGCATTTTGGAAGATTCCTTTTGTTTTTCAGGATGTCTTGTAGGTACTTCAGTTCTTTGAAAATGAGATATGAGGTCATTGTAAGGTTCTCCTAAAGGCTGGAGGGTCAGTATCTCTCAGAACACTGGCCAGAGAGCCTAAGAAATGACTAAGAGCTAGCTGAAATTGGTGCATTCTGGTGAATTATTTGCTCAGATGATTTGTATCATATGTTTTAGCTGGACTCTCAACATCAATTTCATATTCTGGTCACAGAACCAGACCATCAAAAAAAAAAGTTTAGATGAGAATATTGTGAAGTGAGTGCACAGCTGGCTGTAAAGATGTACTAGAAGTGTAGAGAAGCAAAGAAATTGCTGCAGCTTCACATCATTGTTTACCCAGCAGCGGGGCTGTTGCTCTAAGGTTCCCTGTGTGCAAGTGTGCTCCTACCCTGCAATCAGCACAAGTTTATTCCTCACAGATAAGAGCATGCATGCAGACTTTGACTGGGAATTTATTGCTATTATAAAGCTCCTGACCTTGCTTGCCTTTGAATTTGTGTCTCTCTCTGCTTTCTGAGTAGTTTTTAGTTGTTCACTGACAAATTAGTAGGGCATATCAGGTATAGCCTCTGAGGGCTCTCTTAGTTTAAGGACTGTTTAGTATTTCAATAAATTTGAACTGGAATAGAAAGTATTGCATAAAAATCTAGGAGGAGTTTCAGGCACAGTGTTTCAGTTCAGCATTGACTTTTGCTAAATTCATAAACTGTTTTGTAATCAGTGAGATGGGCACAGCCACTGCATCTAGGAAGGGAAAGGTAATTTGCAAGGCAGTACTAATGAACAGCAAAGTCCACAACACTGTTGGAAGGATCCTGGCAATATGGTGCATTATTACCCTGCAGTTGGGCATTATGCTCTTCCATCAAAAGATCAAAAGCAAACTGTGCTGTGGGCTTGCTGTTGTGAGCAGCAAGGCTTAAGCTGAAGTGACCAGTTGTGGTGCCAACCTGGAGAAATTCTAAACGAATTGGAGAGAGTCAAAAGAGAGCAACAAGACTAAGTTGCTTTGGAGACTATGATGAATTGGTAGGACTGGCTTATTTAGTTAAGGAAAGACAAAAACTGGTAGAATCCAAGTCTTTAAATGTATTGATATTTTTCTCATTCTGCATGGCTGATAAGAGAAGGAGAGTTGGCATTTCCTGGGCAAAAGCCACTTTTTGTAACCCATAGGGCTGGAAGACATGTTTACACCCCATGTAGCAAGGCAGTTTGTGGGAATGGTTCAGAGGCAGGATCTGCATGCTGCTGAGCACTGACCTGTGCTGTGCCCTGAGGCAGGAGGGCTGCTGGGGGCAATCTGTCCTGTTCTGGCTAAGCCACTTGTTTGGTGACCCCAGGTGAGCCATTTCTTTTGTCCATTGTATCAATGTATATTTGTTAACAAATTTGAGTGTACAAAAAATCCAAGCAAAATCCAAGCTAAACAAACCATTTAAAGATGGGAGTGCATGAATGTGTGAATTTCAAGTACTTTAAAGTGGCTTTAAATATGTCACTTCACTGATTTGATACAAGTATTTATCTAGAGTCCCAAATGTATATTCTGAGAATTAATATGTAAATATTTTTAAGGTAAGAGCTTTGGTTTAATGATTTGGAGCACTCCATGTTAGAGTGTTGGCAGAGAACTGCAGAGGTGAGTTCATATTTGTTCTAGTTTCAGAAATGATGATCATTTCAGCACTCTTTCCCACATATGGTCACAAGAAACTTTTTCATTCTTGTTTATGTTTGCTTGACTTCTAATTCAACTCTGAGTCATCTTTATGTATGGAAATAAAGATATTTTCAAATGTTGAAGAACTAAGGAATCCAGAGATTAGAAATGGAGGAAGAGAAAGATGAGTTCATCAAAACCCAGATGTTAGGAGTTCTATCAGATCGAGTTATCTCTAGGACTAAATAGTTGATGATAAAATATACAGAAAGTCATCCAGATTAGGAAGTGATTAGAGCTTTTTTACAGACAGTGCTTGCTGAAGTCAGGGGGAGGTTTTCTATTCTCTCTGCTGCATTTTGGATCAGCTCAGCTTTCTATCTCCTCGGTCAACTTCATTGATGTTCAGCTGCTTGTCATTCCAGTGAAGTTCCAGGAATGGAATGCAAAGGATTTCCAAAGCATCATTCTCACTGCTCCTGCCTTGACAAGTTCTCCTAGGTTTCTTTTGTAGTGTTGGATAGTACAAAAAGAACCTTGAACTGAGGCTTGCACCTCAGCTGTTGGCATCTGAATAAGGAAGGTTTGTCATGTATTGGAGTTTGAGAACATTTAGCAGAGTCTGTTTCCTCACCTTCTGGTGCTCTCACTATTCAGGAATTCTTATCACATTTTATCCCTAAAGCTCTGTGAGGGATATGATTGTTCAAAAGCCAGAGTTATTGAATCCAAAAATCAGTACCAGGTGCCGCTTTCTTCCATGAGGCTAAATTTGATCTTTGTACAGCACAGTTCTGACTTGAGTGATCTCCAGTTGGTGTTTTCTCCAAGTGTAGTGCTCTGCTGTTAATTTGGGATTGTTGAGGAGTTTAAAAACCATGTGTTTTCGATGAGACTGTGACACGTTTGTAAAAACAAATGGATTTTAAACTGCTTAAGTTTCTAAATTAACCTTTAATATCTTCAATCTTCTTGGTATACCAGCAGGCAAAATATTGTTGCTTCTAGCAGGATTAAAAAATCCCTGAAACCAATAAAGTCAAAAATCTTAGAACTTGCTGATTCTCTAGAAGAAACCTGAGTAATTGTGGTACATTTCAAGTTGTAATTCTTATGGTGAAGACTTCTATCTACAAGTACTAATAACAAGAAGTAATAAAAATACACTATTGTATCTCATACCTAGATATCTAGATATTGTGTCTGTACCTAGATGGCTAGAAAGCTAGATAATATAGTTCAGGAGAGATAATAAGAAAGGATTATGAAGATGTAATATTGAAATCAAATGGTTTAAGAAGTCAGGTTTGGATATTAGTCTAAATTTGACATCTTAAATAGATTTAATGATCACTTGAACAACAAGCTATTATGGAAATCAGGGCTGTATTCTCAGAATATTTCAACACTCATGTGGTGGTTGTTGAGCTTTATTTTCCCTTTCTTTAAATGAAAGGCAACTTTTTCCTTAATGGAACTCTATTTTTGTGTATGCAAAAATATGATGTCATTTTATTCAATCAAACATTTCAGTGTAGCTGCTCAAGTCATATTGTGGTATCATGGGTTTAATACCACTGAGATTAAGTGGTATGTGTTTATTTATAGAGTTTGTCATTATACATATCAATAAGTATTATATCAGTAAGTGTAATAACTCTTAAAATAGATACCTTCTTGATTGCTTCTCTGTTTCTTGTAATTTCATTTTAAGCAAATGAGCACCACAGTGAAGGCAAAGAAACATGAATCTGAAATGAGCAGGGAATGCTTTCTCAGAATGCATCCTGTGAAATTTTTTACTCTATGAAGGCATATGTACATATTACATTTTTTACCCAACAGTTTCTAAAAACCTTGTGCAGTATTTATAGATAGTTGTTCTGAAATGTGATAAAACAGTATGCTTCAAGGCATCCTTAACATCCAGAGCCACTAGTCTGCAACAGTAACTGGTATCCTAGTTGTGCTTTGCTTTGCTTTGAGGCAACAGGAAAGGTCTTTGAAGGGCTATGGGGAGTGTGGGCAACTGACATTAATTACTCACAAAAACTCTTTCAACAGGAGAGGATGCAAAGTTTATCAAAGGTACTTAATTACTCACTTGGTCCTAAGCAGGCTGATCTTGTGGGGTTGGTGTTTTAGGGCTAATGAAGAGGGGTGCTTGCTGGGGCTCTGTGCTGCACTGTCTGTGGTGTTACCCTGCATTCAATGCACCAGTTAGTGCATGTCTCCCCTCTCAGAAAAACATGGATATTTTTGATCACAAACCCAATGCAGTAAGATATTACACTTAAAGGATATCCTCTGTTAGGCAAAACTTCAGTGTGACAGTTGTTGCTCGCTTTTGTTCATAATTCACAAAGGATCTTCTTGCTCCCTTCCTTATTACATTTGCAGTGTGTTAACACACTTTTTTTTTTTTTTTTTTTTTTTTTTTAGATGGGGATGTGTTTTGGAGATAGTCCATCTCTTTGGGTGATTACTGGGAAAAAGTTGCTTTAAATTCTGTGTCTTTTGACATGTTCCTTTGAGGAGGAGGATGAGAGAGAGACAGATGGCTACTTGTTGAATAGGGTTTTTTATTTACTCTCATGCCCTGAAAAGGACTGAAACATAATATTGTAACATTGAAGAAAAGGAGTGGGTGAGACATAACATTCCATTAATTTATTGCCTTTTTTCATACTTGAAACAAAGATAAAATTTGTTTTATTAAAAATATGTTATAAAAAATATTAAAATATATTTTTGTACCCATCTCTTGCTGTAGATCTTACATGAATTCTTTAATTAAGTAATTAAGATGAGTGCCAGCTTCAGAATGCTTTGGACTCATGTTAGAGGCAGATGAAGCATTCAGGGTAATAATAAAGTGTATGTATTTAGAAGAACTTTTCTCTTTTTGACCCCTGGCACTGGATGCTGTGACAAGTTCTGCTTCAGCCCATGGACCTGTTCTGAGCCCAGCACCTGCTGTCCTGCTGTCACAGCTTGGCCTGGCTCAGTGTAGCTCAGTGTCCCCTGGGCTGATGCCAGAGCTGGGCTGTTTGGTGCTGGAGTGAATGTGAACTTGGGCTGTGTTCCAGGTCTGTGTTTCTAGGCTCTGTTATGGATTTAGGCAACTAATTTTATCAATAGTTTTGGATTGACAGGAAGTAGAAATTATTGTATATGTAGAGAGGGTGCTGGGGACCATGTGGGTTTGCAAACAAAAGGAAGCAGTGGTGCTTAGGTTAAGTTAAAATGTTCCTACTGCTTGCATGCATACAGTAAAGGGTTGTACAAAGACAGCAAGAGCAAGCTTGCATTAGCTTCCAAATATTGTGCATGTGAGTCAGAAATGTGGCTTCTCAAAGCCAGCTTTGATCAACCATTAAAACCTTATCCTGAGGCACTGGATTTGACTCAGTTCTCTGTACAGCACTGTTCATACTCACAACTCAAGGTAAAATTGGGCTCTTTTGGCAATTGCTGAGTAACAGCTGATTGACAGCAGATATGATAGATGAGGTTACTACCAACAGATTTCAGGTTCTGCATCTGAGCTAAATGTTCAAGGCAGCCCAGTTTCTCATTCTTGGACACCTTTAGGGTGCATTCACCTGACCTGTTTCACTGCATATTTCAGAGTGAAATGGACCATTGGCTACACTGAGTGCACTGACTAATCTCTCTTGTTGGAAGAGAAATGGAGTTTACCAGTTCCAAAATACATGTCTGCAAATCCCATTCTGCCTGTGATTTAACTCACATTGTGAAAATAATTTCTTACATGAAAGATTAAAAAAAAAAAATAAGTAGGATGTTGCCTTTGTTGTTTTAAAAAAGGTAATTTGCAAATTTGGAAGAGAATGGCTAAGTGGCATTTTACAAAGCAAACAGCTTCTCAGTTTTACTTACTGAGCAATTTTGCATTGCCCCAGGAAATACAGCCCTGTACACACCTAATTATGCCTGGGGCATATATTTGGGTTGTGGACAGTATGTCATGAATGCAGAAAACCTCATGTTCAATTTTCTTTCAGAATAAGATTGGGTTTGAGACTTTTTGATGGAATTTTATGGTTAAACCAACAGTGCCATCTGCCTTGGGTCTGACACTGGTGTCTGGCCACTTTGTGGTGCTGCTCCCAAATGGGTAAACCTCTGCAAAGGGGCAGCTCTGCTCTTTACTGCTGTGTGTTCGCAGATGTTGGAGCATCATAGGTGCTATGTGGCACTGAAAGCCAGCCTAGATCTGGAGGAATAAACATGATGTGGAGTTAATGAAGTGAAGCATGTGAGTTGAGTGCAGTTGAGTGTCTCTGTATCCCATTCCCTGCCATCCTGCCTTTCCTGATGTTCAGGGTAACCTGGCTCCCCATGGGAGAACTTGGGAAAGTTCTCTGTATACGTGCTCTGCCTCTGGAATGGGTGCCTGTGTAAAGGAGCATCCCTCAAATACAGGCTATTAAAGTAAATGCATTTGCAAGTTTACAGACAGAATAATGATGGGCAACAACTGCTGCAACTCTTTCAAATGAAATAATGTTTGAAGCAGTGCTAGCAGTTCTTTTTAGTAGATTATAAAAGAACAAAATTATGTTCACCAGTTTCTAACAAGTTGGAAAAAGGGCACATGTGGCTTGTTAACCAGCCTTATATAATACACAAATAATTCTTTCAGTGTTTTCAGTAAGTCCTGACTTGATCTCTCTGCTTTTGGGCTTCTTGAAGGTTTTCTGCATATGAAAGCTTTCTCCACCAAATGTAAAACTGACGTTAGCTTCTTCTATTCCAATCCATTTTGAGCTCTGATGTTTAAGACTTTCATTAGATGACAGAGAGATTGTAGGTCAAACACTGCCTGACTTTTACAATGATTTCCATCTGAAGGGTCTTACATAGTATAGTCTCTTCATGTTTTATTTAAAATTTTAGTTGGGCTCTTGACTCATGGAAAAATAAATAAAAATGAAGGTCTTACTGCAGTGAAAAAAACATGAAACTGCTCTGTCAAATGAACTGCTTGACATTTATCCATGGGAAATATCCATTAAGTGAGTGAATAAAGTTACTGCTCTAGCTTGACATAGTAGGTAATATTTCTGTGAGTATTGTACATGTAGATGATTTACCTCTACCTCTGTTTTAAGTTCACCTTTAAAGTAATAAAACACAAGTGGGCACAGTCTTCCCGTAATCCTGCTTTCCCATAGCTCTTTGTTATGTTGCTTAAAACATAACATTACGGTGTAATAAGTATTTTCAGTTCTTCCACCCATAAAGGGTAGGGGGAAAATCTGTTTGCAGTTAGTGCTGGTGCTGAGATATTATTTCAGGTTTGTGCTTTGGCAGTGACCGGGGGAGCAGGACGTGCAGCTGAGGCTCGAGGAGAGGTCACTGCCAGGTGCTGCTCCAGGAGCTCGAGGAGGAGAAGCCATGTGTAAGCAGCAGTGGAAGGAAGGAGGGGAAAACACTGTTTAAAAACCTATCACCCAAAAAGTGAAGGGTGAAAAGCTTCAGTGATACTGCAGCTGGGAATACTCATAGACCTTTGTTTACTGCAGCTTGGTCTGTGTATTTTTTCTGTCAGCTGAAGAGTTTATCCCAAACTGTGTGTCCTGGCAGCTGCTGTGCAGTTATGTTGTGGTGGTAGCAAATCCAGAGAACCCATAGAAAACAGGGGTTCCAAAGGAGTGCATGTTTGAGCCGTGTCCTCAGTGGTGATGGGAGTGAGCAGCTGTCCCAGAGCGTGCCCCGGGCCCCAGGCAGGGAAACAGCACTCAGGGCAGCACGGGATTTGCTGGGTTGGACCTTTGCTGGGCTCAGACCCTTTGCTGGGCTCAGACCCTTAGCAGGGCTCAGCCCCTTAGCAGGGCTCAGATTCTTTGCTGGGCTCAGACCCTTTGCTGGGTTCAGACCCTTTGCTGGGCTCAGACCCTTAGCAGGGCTCAGCCCCTTAGCAGGGCTCAGATTCTTTGCTGGGCTCAGACCCTTTGCTGGGCTCAGACCCTTTGCTGGGCTCAGCCCCTTAGCAGGGCTCAGATTCTTTGCTGGGCTCAGACCTGCAGTCCCTGCTGCAGCTCATGGCTGCCAGGTCCATGCCCAGTGGAACAAGCTCCAGGAGGGAGAGCTGTGCTTGTGTGTGTGGCTTCACTGCAATTTGGAAGTTCCATGTAGTTCCCAGTGGCTGTCCCTCCAGGGTAGATTGTAATGCAGTTGTTTATGTGCTGTTTGCCTGGGTGGCTGCTGGTGTACAAGCCAGCTTCTAGGAATCTTCATTCTGTGTTTTACCAGAATGATTTTGTGCATGTGAATTTTTTGCATGGGATTGCTATTATGGGATGAGTTGAATATTAAATTACTCCTCAAACCCTGAAGCCTGTGCATCAGCTTCACTCATCCTGAGCAATTTGTGCTATGCTATATGTACCACATCCCAGGTTCAGTTTCTCAGTTTTCCCAGGGCTGGGATTTTGCTCCATTTGTTTCTATTTTGCTTTTTCAAAGCTGGAATGTTTTACTAAGGGTGAAAAATATTTTTAATGAAGTATTTTAATTTGCTCTTGTGTTATGGGCTTGTATTCAGCCTCCCCCTCATCCAGGTTTTGCCAGATGTTTTAAATATCTTCTCAGTACATATGCTTTCAAGGTTTTTCTGCAAATCCAATTGTGTTTAACAGGCACTGAGTCCTTGTGAATCAATGTTGTATTTTTCTCTACTTTATGCCTCCCAGATCTGGCAGATGTCTTGAGTTCTAGGACAGCAGGTTTTCAGTGTTTTCTGTATGAAAGCAGTTAAGTTTGGTACGTAGTTAGAATTTCCTCAGAAAGGAGCAGAGTTTCAGGCGTCTGTGGGAGGGAGGCATTTCATTGACCACATGTTTTTACAGCATTTAGTACGTTTAGTAAGTAATTAAATCCAATAATTCATCTTATGCTGTATCAAAAGAGATGGCTTTTGTAAGGAAAGATGTATTTGTGGGGCTTTTTTTTGCATTTCCTCCCATTTCTTTTTTTTATAAGTCCTTGTATATGTAACATTGAAACCAAATACAGTGTTTTATTTATCTTTCCTTGAAAAATTTTCTTAAAGTCATAGTTTTCGCTAGAGGGATGGCAATTTTCATCATAGATACATGTGGTTAATTCAGTTTTATTTTCCTTTTGACCAGCCAAATTAAATACATTTGTTTCATTTTAGTCATAACTATTTTATTACTTTTACTGCAATGTAAACTGTTTGCTCTGTGTTTCCTTCTGTGTTTTTTCCCCTCACTATTTTTTCTGTCATTTGCTTGTAAGATACCTGAAGGCTCATTTTTCACAATGAAAAGTGAGGAAATGTCAAAGGTAGGGCTGCTGCTGAAGGCTCTTTGTGTGCTCAGGGCTTTCTGTCTGTGGTTATCAAGCTGCAGAGCGTGAGATGCTCAGCATGTGTGATGGGATGAGGCTTTAACCCAAGAGAAGGTTAGCTGGTGACTTGATGCTCCTTCCTTCTGTTTCCATTTGCTGACTTCCAGATTGAGAACCCGGTGCATCTGGGTTAACTTGATGCCTCGTGGAAATTTTAGGAAGGAAAGGGTTCACTTTGTATCAGCCTGTGATCAGAAACAGAAGGGGAATGGAAAAGAGAAGGCATGAAGAATTAAAGAACAGAGATGCATGGATCAGAAAAGAGGAGTGGGGAGGGCAGGAAGAGCAGCTAGTGGCAGGGAATGCTTACCTCCCTGGGGACAAATAAAAATACATAACTGTTTCCTTGATGTTACTTTGCTGTATAAACAATTACCCTAGGACCCATGTAAATGATCTATGGCTATTAAGAGAGAAAGTGAGTAGGTTGCTGCTGCCCTCCTGCTCACCCTTTCACTTTGCAAAACTCTCTGTAGAACCTGAGACCTGGTCCATGTGAGAAACTGAAGGAAAAAAAAACCCAAAAAGTTAAAAGACACAAAAAGGAAGGATAATTCCACATGATTACATTCTTGTTATTTCTCAAGTGTTAATCACAAAATGAAAAATGGTAGTGTGTAATGTTAGATTTGTGTAAGTGCATGATGACATTTTGAATTACCTTTCCTGAAACACAAACTGTGGATTGTCTGACATAGAAGACATTCACTGAATTGCAGAGCTTTAAAAATGACAGTCCTGGGGCTTTGATGGATTCTCTGTCTCCTGAAGTCTTGAAATTAAAGTCAATATTTTTCTGGATTTCCAACAGAAGTTAAAAGACTAAATGCAGACATTATTGCATAGTGTACCTGGGCTTATATAGGTGTTTGACAGGATGATCACAGGGTGTCTTCAGGATTTGAGTTATGAGTCTTGTTTGGAGTCTCACAGTAGTGCTGCAATGCGTGTAGCAAATGATTCTTTGCATACTTGGACCTATGCTTTTCTCATTCGAAGATTCTTCTGTATTTGTTTTCTTAACATTTTATTTCTTTTTGGTGCAGTTTTTCCAGCTGCACCCTCATTGTTTACATTGTCCATACCAATGAATTCTGTAGTCTTCCCATCCTGTCTGCCACAGAAATCTGTATATACTGCTCCAGTACCTCCAGCAGCCAGGTTTCCCATTCATCCATACCCTACATTTTGTTTGTAGGTGAAGTGTGCTCACTTGGGTATGTTTGTTTTGTCTTGCTTTGTTGCGTGTTTTGGTATTTTTAAGGATAAAAAGGAGAAAATTAATTTTAAAGGTTTTTTTTTTGCATTTGTTTTTTGATTCAGCTCCTCCTTGGTGCAGAGGAAATGCAGACTAAGGAGGATGGGCAGCATCTGGTTAAGTCACCATGGCTTGGTCGTGTTCTCCTGTGGGACTGGCTGGTGAATCAGCTGCTACCCAGGAAATTGAGGCTGACAAAAATCCTGGATTAACTTTTAATGCTTTCTTGGCCCTTTAACAGAAATTGATCTGTCTCGACTCAGCTAAAAAAAAAATGGATGTTTTGAGCCCTTTTCTTCCCAGAGTATTTATTCTCTTTACTGTACTTCATGACCAACTGCTGGCATAGCTGTATTACAAAAAAATCCTAAGACTGTATTTTGCAACAATGGCTTCAAGTGTGCTCTGACTTAATTAGTAGGAAAAACCAGCTTATATCTCTGGCTGTATTAGGGGACTCATGCTGTTGTGTGTGACTGCTTATTGTTGAACATTTAATGCAGAAGACAGTTTACCTGACAGATGGGGGGGGGATTTTTTGAGGGAAAAATAGGTTAAATATGTAAGTCACCACATAAATGCTGAGTATGATTATAAAATGCAAAAATGATGATACAGAAATCTGTGAGGAGAGCTGTGCAAGATTGCCTGTGGGCCTAGGATTTTTTTCCTTTGCTTTTACAGCAAGAGACTAGAAATGCTTATGCAATATTAATTCAGGATATACAGCAAATTGGCATTTGGAAGCATTCAATTTTCCTCATAATTGTTCTCCATTCACTTGGCCGATTATCAGTAATTTCAGGGAATTAAAGATGCTCTTTTTAGAAGTTTCTAGTGAACTCTTTAGAATTGTCAAACAATAACAAACCTGCCACTTAGGCAGCAATTTTCCCTCTTGCTGTCCTCACACTGATGTTAGATTGCTGTGTGGAAAGGCTAGACAAGCAAACTGCCGTGTAGTAAATCAGCAGGAAATTTTTTTCAGCCTCATGCTGCTGAGTGAATTTTGATCCAAGAATTTCTGTGTTTGTTTTGTTCATGCAAAGACTTTAATCCTTTAGTTTGAGAACAGAGAGGTTGGTTTTCTTTGATAGCAAATCTGCTAAAGTGTATTTTGTTAAAGAATTTAGTGTTATATTTTTGTGGATTAAGCTTGTTATCCTTCAGTCATCTCTAGGTGAATCCCACTGGAATGCAATTCAAAGTCTGTGATGTCCAGTTTTTTCCTCTTTCTCTGCTGTAGTGTGAAAAGGGAAACAAAACAGTTAAAAACTCCTCAGGAAGGAGGTTGGGAAGTGCCATTTACTGAAGAGGTGTCACTCTGTCCTCTACTCAGTCTGTGTCACAGGGCTTCCTAAAGCACAAAACGTGCACAGGGACAAGAAGTGCAAAATGTCAGTGGTCAGACAGGGATGGTTTTATGGTGATCTGTGACAGTGTCATCCAGGGACCCAGTGGAGATACTATATTATGTACCTGCCTGCAGGTTTTGGATGTGCTGAGCACAATCATCTCTCAGTCTCATGATCTCTGCCTCTTCCTTTCTCCTGGGGTTAGCAGGCCAAGGGGGAGCATCCCAGTGCCAGCCAGGAGTGAGGAATGTGGACATCTGAATGGGTGGGCTTGGGTAGTTTTGGCTCCCATTTCCAGCCCTGCTGAGGTGTTACTGCTGAAGAGGAGCAGCAGAGCTCTCCAAGATGTTTAACTGCTTTTCTCCTCAGCTATGTGGAAACAGCAAAAATCTCTTTAGATTTGATAGGTGGTTTTAGTCCAGCATTGGTATTTGAGATAACCCAGCTGTTTCTAGAGGAACATGAGAGCAGCATTTCTTTGCACAGATGGTTTTGGTCATCTCAGAAAGAAGAGCACATACATCTGTTTGGTTTATTTTAATCTTCCCTAAATCAGAATTGCCATAGTAATCCCACAAAAAGGTATGCTGATTGTATTCCAAGGGATGGTAAAAACTTGAGGGTGATTAGTGAGGCTTTCTTGATGCTGGGCGTGGAGCAAGATGCAGCCCAATGTGTCCCACTCCTGAGTGTTTTGTAATTCCTGAGCCAGGAGTTCTTCCTCCATGAGTGCTCTTTTGTCTTGTTGGCTTTTGCATGATAAAACCCCCCACTTTTATTGGAAATGTTCTGTTGTGGAGGAGATGGGACACTCTCCATTATTAAGATTCAGGCTTCCTTTCCCACATATGCAAAGTCTTGGCTTCCTATTTAAAATTCTTGAGAAGGTTTACATTTTATATATGTTGCATGACCAATGGGTAAGTTGTCTCTCCTAAGTCTGAACTTGAGAAAGAAAATGTTAAACATCCTTTGGAAGTATTTTCAAAAGCTTGAAAAATACATAAATCAGAATCTCATCTGACCAAAAATAAAGTGAACTCTGTCATGAATTAATAACTTTTAATATAGTTCTAAAAATTCCAGAGAAGAACACAAAGTAAAGAACTTGTCCTTAGAAAACTATTTAGTTTCAGAAGCAGTTAAGAAGTATTTTTCATGTTTAGATGAATGGCATAAAAGATAATGTTTCAGTTTTTCTACAGACAAAAATCCCAACTAAAGACAGTATGTATCTGTATGAATACAAGTTTACTTTTCTGGAATGACTTTTAAAAAGCATCTGCAGGAGCATTCTCTGTTTTAGGTAACCTTTGTATTTGTAGCAATGAATAAGTATCTTAGATGTTATTTCATGTAGTAGATTTTTGACTTCTCATATGAAATATTAAATACACTAGCTCTCATATAGTTATAAAAATACTCTGCCTTCAGAGATTGCATAAACATAGGTAGCTAAACAATAATAACCTATTTTTGTGCTTTCTTATTTTACATAAAACACAATATACCTACTTTTATTAACCAGTAAAGTGGTTTTAGTCAGAAGCAACATATTTAATGTAAAAATGGTGTAGAATGAGAACATTTTGAGTTCATTTTCAGTTTTTAACTAAGCATTTCAGAAAGCAGAGGGGGTTCCTGCTGGAAGCATATTGACTGTGTGGTGCAGGCTGCAGGGAAATTGATGATCTGTGAGAGCCTATGGGTGTTCTTCTATCACAGTCGTTTGTGCATCTTCCTTGTGTGTTTTGCACAAGCCATGTAAGGATGCCTGGATTAAAAGTCAATATGATAGGAAGGTCTTATTACCAGGAAGTGTTCTAAATTCTAATATAATGTAAAAATTATGATAATAAGACTTATTCTCTAAAACCCTTTGCTCTCAGGTAGATTAAAGAAATAGCTCCATCAGTACAGGAGATGGCTCTCTTCTCTCTGTGGCTTTTTTTTAATGGTTATGCAAGGTAACTTTCTTTTGAGGAGTGGAAAACTTTGAGGAATTGCATTCCACAGAGCCTTTGTGAAGAATTAACTGAAGCTAAAAGTATTATTATACTGAATATTATTTTTGGTTATAACAGGAGCATCTTATGGATATGCAGGTACAGGGTGGGTAGGGGAAGCCCATGGATGCTGAGGACTGGATGCCATAGTGCTCTTACAGCTCTCCTTTACATCCTGGCTGGCATCTCAGTGCATCTGGGGCACTTAACTAGAAAAGTGGCTCTTCCTTTGCATCTGCATGTTGGCATTGGATGGAGAGTGATCCTTCCATATTCCTGGTGTGCTCCTGGATGCATTTTCCCCTGGACTGAGGTTGTTAGCCTTGACACTGCAGGGCTGTGTGGCATTCAGGGAAGTGAGCACTCTGTCCATCAGCCCACATGAAAAGCAACCCTGGCCATGGCCTTGTGGGAATTAGAGCAACTGTAGTTCCTTTGTTTTCCTGCTTTTCCTTCTGTCTGTTCATCAGAGATTGTGTTAACTTACAGTCTTTCTGCGGGGAGGTCTAGGGAGAGAGCGAGGTGCACACATGCACAAGGTGCTTGCCTGGGTTCAGGTGCACAAGGAGCCATTCAGCCAGACCAGCTGGAAAATGTTTTCTTCTGCTTAGTGCAGAGTGTGAGGGGTTTTGCAGAGTACTCTTGTCCAGCTGACTACTTGCAGGGCATTCCCAGGATAACCTGTCCTGGGCTGTTGATTTTCCTTGGAATCTGTTAACATTCCTCATGTTTAAGCAACAACCTCCAATTATTCATGCTAATGGAAGAAGACCAAGTAAAATATACTGGTAGTCTCCTCTTTTTCTCCTTTCACTGTATCAATATATTTTGGGCTGCAGAAAAATAACTACCTTATAAATCTTTGAAGAAGGAAACAACAAAATGAGAATTCCTTAATAGCATAAAATTAATAGTTATAATAATAGTAATAATAATAATATATATATTTTGTAAAATAAAATTTGTCCACCTCATGTGCCCTCTCTGCATGCACATACTTGAAATTATTGTAGCACATTCCAGGGTGAGACAAGGAGGGAGTCTTGTGGTGTGGAAACAGCTTGGAAAAGTTAGCTGCTGGGAATCTGACAAATTCTGGCACGAAGTATATACCATAGTATTTCAGTAAATATCTTCTGTTAGTTCTGGCTAAAGCTGTTTCTCCACTAAGAAAGATGATCTTCATCTCTGGGCTAGAACCAATCACAAATTCTAATAAAATCTGGCAACTGCAAGCATGAAAAGTCATTGATCCAAAAATTCACGAACTGTCTTTCATGTAGCAAGATTTCCTTTTGAACCTCAGTTGAAACTCTTCCTATTGGCTTATTCTTGGTTTTGAACTTTGAGGGATAATTTTTTACTCTCTTCAGATTTGGCAATGTGAAATAAAAAAATGGAGTGAGAGGCACATAATTAAGCATGCAGTGTAACTGCATGTTTCCATGGCTGTAGAAGGAGAGGGATGGGATGGAAAAAAAAACAGAGGGGAAATAAAAATGTAACAAAAAAAAAAAAAAGGAAGGAAAAAAAGGAAGAAGAAGTCAAAGAAAAGACATTGTCAAAGTTTTTCTAAGGTGTAAAAATGTTCTTAATTTCCAAAAGAGAACAATTATGCTCCCTGTTGTTATAGGGGGCTTTGAAAAGTTCATGTAAACATGCTCAACTTTGCACATACTTCAAGCAGCACTCGTTTGTTACTGTTCACTAGACATGGTTTTAAACAGTAAAGGGATATCAAGAAAAGAATTAAGGATGTCTGCTGGTCTGTCACCCTGTGGAGAACAGCAGGCATTTATGTGTTATTGTCCCTTTGTGGGCATTACCTGAACAATTTAACAACAGCTTCCAGTGTAGTCTAAATTGTCTTATTTGGCTACTGGGAACACCAGAGTTTTCTGCAGAAAGGAGATCTTTAATGTTAAGAATGAATGAGAAGATTTTAGCATGTTGTGTTGAAGCTAGAGCTTCTTATTCCCCATTCTGGTTGGAAGGACCTTGTTTAGTCACCATTAGTTTTGTGTAGTCACCAAACTTTGCAGCTTGCCAGGCTGTTCTCTGACCTACTCCCAATGAAAGGGCAGGGACAAGCTCACATACACCTGCAGAGAGCAGCAGCATCTGCCCTCCCATGCCGTGGTCATGGCAGCTCTGCTGCCGTGCGTTCCCTGCGGATGGGGAGGGCTGGTGGCATTTCCTCTCATTACTTAAACACGCAAATGTTTCGTTTGTCTGTGGGGATTCAGCTTGATGCTTGCAACTGAATGACAGAAAATAATATTCTTGAGATCTTATGCTCTGTGCTTTGCCTTTGAGCTGTGTTAGTCCCTGCGTGCAGAAGAGCCTTTTGCTAAATATTGTTTATCTGAGCACATGGGGTGGCATGACGTGGCCTTTTCCTGCTGCTGCTTGAGATCTTTTGCTCTTCTTGGTCATCATCAGCAGATAGGAGTTCAGTGGAATGTTAACTCACAGGTTTGATAACGAGAGCATTTGATAATGAGAACATGCTTCATGAATGTACCAACATGCTTCTAATAATCCTAGTAAATGTTTCTGTCATGGAAACAAGAGCAAGTGCCATTAAAATTGCAGAAGCTGTTGGTAATTTTTAATAGAACTTCAGGACTATGATCACTGTGTCTTATTATAGATATTAGTTGTAAATTTTGTTTGCTGTGTTGAAAACTCAGTAGTGTGCACAGAGACTATTTCTTCCCACATTATATTTTTTGTTTGCATTTTGTGCCTGTAGCTATGCACATATAATTTCTGTCCAAAAACCCTAATCCTTTAAATGATTGTGGTCAAGTTTCCTTAGTTGTCATAATTACTATGCTTCAGTTAAAAATCTGCCTAAATAATTTCTGAAAAGATGCTGTCTGGATTTTGTGTAACTCAGGTTCAGATCCACCTCCAGGCACTGATATCCCCAAATTGTTGCCTTCTTCAGCTTGACAGTGGCCTGTGATATACAGGCTTGTTTTTATATCTCAAAAAACCCCAGCTCAGTTCTTGGTGACTCCTGAACTTCTCTGCAGTGGAGCAAGGCTGGATCCAGCTATGCTCACCCCAGCCTGAAAGGAGAGTTGCCAAGTTCCTGCTCAGTGGGAAGGAACTTCTCCACACAAACACAGAGAAGTAGCAGATTAACAGCCAGACACCTCCAAAGAGTGAGCATTCATCTGATAACTGGCAAAGAAATACCTCTTCCCTTGCTGCTTCAAAAATAACTGAGGTAAACAACCATCATACATAACTTGTTCATAGTTCCCATAATTAAGACACCAGTAGGATCCCTGCTTCCACCCTTAATTTACCATACCCTGTGTACCCACTAGACTCACTAGACAGTGATGGTGCCATCATGATGTCTTACTCATCCAGAAGTTTAGGGTTTTTTTTCCCACTCTGAACCTTGGTAGAAATGCTGCAGGTTTTCATTTTCTTCCCAGGGAGAGGCTGGTGTGTAGGATTTCCTTCCTTGGGCAGTTCCCACAGAGGGATGCTGATGGGCAGCCTGCAGGCTCTGGAGCCCTCTGGGCAGTGCAAGTCTTTACTTTTCTATCAAGTCAATTTGTGATCTAATTCATGAGCCAGTGGGTGAGCATTTGGTTTTGATGGAGAGTAGGGAAGGAGAGAGATTCTAGTACCAGCTTTGTAAGGACTTGTGTAGTGGCAAATCTCTTGCTAATTACACACATACCTTCTGAATTGCAGTTAAGCATGTTTAACTCTTTGGCATCTGCAAATGATCCACACAGGAATTCTCACTTCACACATGAGGTCATGTAGTGATGTATGAGGCTGTGCTGGCAACAGATGTCAAAAGAAACTTTATTCTCTAATAAGTCAGAAGTGGATGTAGACTAACAAGTAGTACTGAACCCCTAATACCTGGTGCTGCAGGGTACTGCATTCTCCCCAGCCCTTTTCCTCATCACATGAAAGCACAGTGGTGGCCTGGGGACCAGAAGGGGGTCATGACATTAGCAACCACAGCAGCTTTTCTCTGACTGACTCACTGATGAAAGAACTGTACTGTGTATTATACACATTATAACATCCCTTCTTCTTCCCAACTGAGCTCTTCAAGTTACAATCTGAATCCTATTGTTGCATCTATATTTTTTCTCTTCTATCCAGGAAAATGTTGCAAACATCTTCCTTCTTTTCTGAGCCTACCCAAAGCATTTAGACCATAAACAATCAACAGTTTTCATAGCACTGCATTATGTTTAGTAACAGGAGGAATTTTCCCATTAAGTTTTAGGGGATGTTTCAAAGTTATGGTAAGAAAAATATCTGCCAACTTCCTTCCTGTGTCTCAGTGTGCTGAAGTTTTAGCAACTCAATGCAGCCAGGAATTTGTTCCTGTGACTGTAAACTCTGGCTTGCACCACAAAATGAATGAAGATGTGTAATACGGTGTCTTCATTGTAATATAAATAAATATTAATCATAGTGTTATTAGCAAGGCATGATCTTTAATGAAAGCAAAATAACTTCAGCAGCAGCAAAGTTGCTGATGTTTTCTACAGTCATACAACTGTTTGAAAAAGCAAGACATGAATTTTTGCAAAAATGTTGGCATCTTGGGGACTAAAAGTGCATTTTTCTTACATATGTAGCAGTAGCATGGATATAGGTAAAGAGGTAATCCAGCATGTTTTAAGGAAATCATGAAGAATGTACCCCAAACCCTGAGACTGTAGCTCATTAAAATATACTGAAACACAATTTTTTGACAGAGATGAGTAGAACATTTGTAAAATCTGACATTTTTGTCTTTTCTTTTGGCATGCAAAGATATTTGCATTTTAGAAAAGAGCCCAGAGAAAAGAGACGGAGAGGGTGAAGGTAATTAAATTTTAATTTCAGTTTTAAAGATCTTTCTCTAATTAGCTTTAAAAGTCAGTGTCTAAGTAAATTGAGTTTCAGGGTGCAATCATAATTTTCTTCCTGGATCCTAGTATTCAAAAGTAAGAAGAAAGAATATTAGAGAAAGAGAAGGAAGATTGTTATTTTAAAGGCCTTTCAAGATAAGGATTTAACATTACCTCATTATTGAAATATGACTGTGGCAGGTTGTTTTTTTTATTTCTGAATTTCAAAGTCATTGAGCAGTCATGGTTGGGAAATGGGAAACTTAGGTTCTATTAAAAGTAACTAAAAATTATACCAAGAAAGTAAAGACTTTTCTTCTTTCTTCTGCTTTGTAACAAGATCTTTTTTTCAGTGGTTTGCTTGTGCTCTTTTCTCTGTTATCCATTCTTCCAGTTTTGATCGTAGGCATGCTAACATAACATCCTGTGTTTCTTAAAGGTGTGCTAGCATGCAGTGGGCTTCTGTTTGTGTGTTTTACACAGCCAAGTGTCTTTTCTCTGCATTTATGTGATGGCTGGGGATACAACCTGCTGCATTGATCTGCCATCTGGCAGACCAGGCTGTGTATTTTCAGTGCCCTGGCCCAGCCTCTGCCCTGCTCCTGGCGTGGCTGCATGGGGCAGTGGTGGAGGAAAACAGGCTAAGGGTGACTTGTCATGGTTTAGTGTGCAAGTGCTTGTAAATTAAATAAATGCCATTTTAAAACTAAAGATACGAGAAAACAGAGAATATTTGATAATATTGAAAATATGTCTGTGAGAAGTACATAAGCTGTTGTTTGACGATGAATTGCTAGAAAAACAACTGAAAACAGTTGGTTTGTACATGAAGTAGTTATAAATATCTGGAATTGTGTGAAACAATGATTTTTTTTCTCTGTAAGAGCAGTGGAAGCCTTGGTATTTAACCAAGAGTTCTGAATGTAGAAAAATTAATTTTAGAAGTTGATCTTTTTACGCATAAACATATTTTCAAGTAGAGAAATGCTAATTATCTAAACTGTGTCACCTTTCTTGTAATTCTGAAAGGGAAAGCCATGAATACAAAATACTTGGCATTTGCAGGTGAATGCTGTGTAATTCATGTAGTATTTGCAAATGTTGAAGCATTTGATAGAAATTTAAGTGTTTTGAAATGTGACCATAAACAATTCAGCATGGATTAAAAATCAGCATCCAAGTCGTAAAAGTTGGAGGCAACTTTAGTCTAGAGATTGTTATCCAATAGGGTTTCATGAGGCTTCCTGTCACTTTTGGTTTTATTTAACATCTTTAAATCTGAGAGAATCAGTGCTGTAAAGAGTATGTTAATTAAATTTCCAGATGTTAATAGACTGAGAAAATAGAATAGCATGAATGAAGGGAAGATATATAACCCAACAGATATGTACTACACAACTGAATACAGTTCGATTCAGCCTGAATAAATAGGAGCTAATGTATAAGAACATTGATCTAAACTGAACTTACACTTTAATTATCAAGATAGATACTGAAGTGAGACTACAGAAGTTGTTTTAGGATTTCTATGGATGTTCTGAGCTGATAACCATGACAATAAAAGACCCAAATATGGACTATGCATTAGCATCAAAGTTCAAAAAATGACAGGGATGATTTAAACACCACTGAGGGTATTTTGTAAAAAAAATACACTATTCAGGGTGCCTTCTGAGTAAGTTAAGACTAGAATAATATTTACAAAAAATAAACAGCAATAGAGACATATAAGAGGCAAAGGTTATATGTGGTGTAGCACTGTTTAGGGGATAATTAAGAGGTCTGTGACATGAAAAGAGAGGTTTTTTAAGGGAAGGGGGAGTAGCTAGTGACAGGAGGATAAACTTGGAGAGAATAATAAAAATAAACAAATTCTGGAGATTCTGACATTTGGAAATGTTGGGAAAAAAAAAAAAAATATATATATATATATATATATATATATATATAAACACATTTTTTTAAAATGGATTCCAGGAGAGGGAAAATACTGCTCTGGGCCATGAGGAGAAATTTGGTGGTGTGTGTATAAATAAATAAATAAATATGTGTATCCTCTTCCTTTACTGTGACATTCCAAAGTATGTTTCTGAAAAGATCTGCAACTGGTGGTAGCTTTGCAGTTCTGTTTCCTATCCCTCCCAGCTGCCATCTCCCTATAGTGTGCCTGTTTCCTTCTGCAGGACAGATGGTGCTGTTATCCCAGCAGTGGTACTTCACCTCTTGGAATGGCTTAAGGCGTTTTTAAAAATTATTTTCATTTCTAATTCAAGATGTCTACATTTGATTTGCACTGTTTGTTAATCTTGTAGAGAAGTGCTGGCTTATGTTAGCTGCTCTTAGGGTTTAATGTAGTTTGTAGATAAGTTCACAATCAGCTGTTTTTTTTCTCCAACTGTTATTCTTCTAGCCATAGTCAGGTCTTCAGCAGCCTCGGTGGTCTCTGGAAGTTACCATCACGTTGTCTTTAGAGGTTTGCAAATATGAAAGTTGACCTGATATGGGGATTTGAGCTTTTGAATTTCATAAGGAATGTTTGGCTCTTGCTGTGTCCAACTGAGTGGAACAAGGAGATGAACTGAACCTACTGAAATTGGAACCAGAACTCCAGGAGCTGTGCTGGAGTGTGAAACCCAAGGCTAATCTAAATATTTTTGAACAGATATTTCAATTAAATATAGACAAAGCCTTAACTTGGAGTTCCAAGTACTTCAAGCTGAAAGAAGTAGTCCTGCTTTCCTCAGCCCCAGGATGACCCTGATTAATCCTTTCTCTTGGGCTCCAGATGAGGATTTGAGCAGAATGATGAGCTGGATGGGTGGTGGAGACAGCCAAGCTGTTCAGTTTCTCTCTCCCATCCCCAGACTGGTTTTTTGATGCTGACATGGGATCTGTGTGTCTTGTGTACAGTACACCCTGATGTGCATACATATCTATTGGATCACTTTCAGGAACTCTGTCTACCCTGAGCAGCTTTTTGGTTAAAAGCTACTCTTTCCCACAGAATTTTTTTTTGTTTTTGAATGATTTATCGTTTTCCTAGAGATGTCTCCTAGAGTGTGGAGAGAAAAAAAAATCCTCTTCCGCTCTACTCATCTGTCATGAGCCTGATGATCTGTGTGAGATGGCCAGAAATGGCTCTGAGATTGTTTTTTTCATTTCTGTGCCTTAAATCCACTGCACACCAAATTGCACAAACTGCAGTGGCACTGGGGAGCTATAGCATCAGTTGAAACCTTCACAGAGTAAAATTATCTTTAAATATAACTATGTATTTTTCTAGTCATGCCCTCCAAGTTGACATCCAAGAGGAAATTGGTATGGGAAGGTATATATTAGCTCTGCTCTGGGGGACCACCATCCATTGTGCTGAGTGCCTGCACGCAGGGCGACACACTCAGCTTTATGGATGAAATTTGCCAGATCCTCAAATACTTTTGCTCGTGAGCATATTTGAAAATCAGAGAAGGTGATGACCCTTTTAAAATAAAAATGGAATTGCTGGCAGGAAGGGAAGGTACAACTCTGTGTTCTTTACATTTAAAGATGGTTATAAAATGTGTATTGGCTGTTTTTATAATTTATAGTGAAACTGCTGTTGCTTTTAATAAAATGAGACTTCCAGTCAGAATTTCATGATTATGAATGTGAGCATTTTGTTATACAGCTTGGATCTATCCTACAAATAATAATTTTCTCGCAGAATTCTGGCTATATACATAACTTAATGAGATTCTCTGTCAACATAATTCTTTCTGAAGTTGACTCTTGGTTGAATATTTTAAGTCCTTGAATGTGGCTCAAGAACTGAATTAGTGGTAACTTTCATGATTTTTAATTTAATTTTTCTATATTCCTTAGACTTTTAAAACTTCCTGTAATTCATTATTAGATTTACCATTTCAAGTGCTTATTTAAAAGGCACCTTAGCTGCAGAAGCAAATCAATATTTACAGTGCATTAGTGCCACAGAGAATTTGAAGCCTTGTGATTAGAGTTCATTGCTGTTTTATCCACTCTTCAAAGAAACCACAGACTTCAAACAGTATCAGCCATCATCCTGGAATCAGTGACATTGCATCGGTCCCATGCGTGCTTTATCTTGTGGTTTAATTATTAAGTTCTTTTCCTTTGATTTTCCTTTTAATATTTCAAAGTATATCCTCTTCAAATCTATAAATTCTAGTCAAATTCTGTAAACTAGAGGATTGTAACCAACAATATATTGGTTAAAAAAAACCAACCTGTTCAATATGTTCTTTTCTGTTGTTGTTTTAATGGAGAGTATCAAACCCAGTTAGAGCAGTCTCTCAGAACAGAATTGAAGAGAATGCAGGAGATGATGTTTACAGCTTGTGGTTAACATAGTGTGAACAAGATTTAGTTCTTGGATTAAGACCTATTGACCAAGCAGCATGCATTAGAGTCAGCTCTGTGTGCCTTTCCCCCTCCAGTGATAAAAAAATAATGCCCAATGTTTAAATTTCTTGTTGATTTGGGAAATACAGAGATGCAACACACACAACAGAATACCCTTTTTTTTTTTTTTTTTAAGATTTGGTGAAACATTCAGTAAATGTCTAAAAATATCTTAATAGCTAAACTTACTAAAATTAAACTAGTCATACTAAAGGTGGCTCATCTGTTAATAGATTTTGTAGAAAAGCTTCTCATGTTAATGTTCCTTCTGGAGCATAATAATATTTGGGAATTCACCTGTATAATTGATTACCTGTATTTTGAAGAGTCTCTACTCATTATTGTGCAAACTGTCAGGTTTTCACTACAAAGCAAAAGCCAAGGCAGAGATAATGGCTTGCTCTTCTCCAGAAATGCTTACTTGATTTCCTTTCTTTCTTTGTTGGCAATTTGGCTTCTCTTCTTACAGAAGTTCACCCAACTGAACTTTTGTTTTGTCAAGCAATTTGAAGAAGAAGTGTAAAAATACAAGAACATTTTGCTATCACCGTGCTTATATATAGATGTACAAACATAAGGAGCAAGTGAACTCATGTTTGAAAATTCTGATTCTCTGTTGTGGGGTGGGTAGTGAAGGCAAACATGATAATTTCCACGGGCTGCTGCTTGAAACAAATATAGATTGGTATTTTTCTTAAGTGGCACTCCATGCTCCAGAGCCCCTCTTTGGCTCAGGCTGATGTAATGAAGCAGAGTGTGTGCTCAGGGGGCACCATCCTGTGTGCTGGGGCTGCAGCTGAGCCACCTCTGCCCACTGCTCTCCTGGGCTTTCACAGGCACTGCTTGTGTGCTTGCCATCGAGCAGCAAAGGAGATGCTTTGCCTTCAGCTGCTTTGGGAAAGCTCAAGTAGTTAAAAACAAGGCAGTCAAAGAAAAACCCTCTGTTAGAGTCTAGGAGTATATACTGAGAAATCAAATTCTTAGTAGATTTTACTCTGACCATTAATTTCTTTCCTAATTAGTGATCTTTTATGAACTATTCCTTTAATTAATCCTAGTTCCATTATGCACTTACATGTTTATCTATAAATGTGTGTATATATATTTATAAAAGAAAATGGTTTATTTGCTGGAAATTACTTTTTGTTCTGAAAATTTAAAAAAATAAATGAAAGCAAAAAGAAATAGTACAAACACTGTGGGGAAAAAAATACATTAATTCTTTGTTATTCTTGTTTACCAGAATGAACATGAAATAGATTGACTGTTTTGGTGTTTGGTCATGTAACACTTGTTTATATCTCAGTAGCAGGAGTCCTGGTGGATTAAAAAAACCTCTTGTTTTCATTGTGTGGCATGATTTGCTGTATTTTTCAGTGTCTTCATAATGCCCTGCAAAATAAGATCCTTTAATAATATTAAATGTAATATTAACATGAAGCTATTGTCAAGATTGAGACCAGTCATTTAACAAACAACTCCTGTGACTGTGTTTTCCTGTTAGTATGGCCAGACATGCACCCTCAGTTTCCTTGGGAACTGTTTCATCAGAGCATTAGTCCTGGTTTTTATTCTCAGCTGTTGCCCATTGTGCCTTTCCCACTGACTCAACTGCTTAGGTGCCATTGCTTTCACCTTTTTTCTTTGCACTTTGCATTCAGAGTTCCCAGTGCTGCAATAAAGAGAAATAAAACTGATAAATCACAGCCTCTCTGTTCTGGTGCTGAGTGGGAGAGTACTAAGAGGTCACAAATTCAGGCAGTGAAACTTCTGTTTGAGCAAGGAGAGGATAGATGTGTGGGTATTTTTGAGGGAAAATAAATTAAATTGGAAAAAAAATAAGTTGTATTTCAAAAGAAACTAACTTTAATGTGCCATTAAAGTTTCCAGAATGGATGTGACCTCTACATATATTAAGAAAACCTTATCTCTTTCCAATCAGTCTACCTTCCTGCTGCATCATTTTTTACTAATGAAATATTTTGTTTCTGTCAGTCTTGCCAGCTGGAAGGCTAAGGGAATCAGGGTAAATCAGCACAGATTTCACTTGAGCTGTCAGGAAGAGGCAAAGGAAAAAGGCAGAGTAGAAAACTGTTTCTTCCATAAGTTTAGAGAAAGATGTGCAGGGTGTGTTTTAGGAGGTCAGGAGGCTGCCTTGGCTTGGCATCTTGTGCCAGCAGTCCCTGGCAGTGGGGTGGGGACACATTGTCCAAGTCCACCCCTTCCTTTGCCACCAGGCTTTGGCTACTTGCTCTTTAAAATATCTGTATGTCACCTTAACCTCCTGGTTGTTCAAGCTTCTGTTGCATCTTTTTATTTTGCACAACTCCCAGCAGATAGCTTTGTGCTTGGAAAGGCACTGAGCTGTGCTTGGTTCAGGGGAGTTGTTTTTCCCTGCATTTTCTCCCTGTGTGGCCAAGCAGAAAGGCTGAGGGACAGACCTTGTCCTTGAGGAGCTATGCTGAGGTCAATAACTCCTTACTCTGCGATACCACATTTGGTCGCAGCCACCCTTCCAGAGCTTGAAAAAATATTTTTCCTTTGTCAAAAACATTTTAAATCTAGTCAATGTTTATTTACTGTCTGTTTCATTCTGCAGATATGCCTCTCCATGTCCGACGTAGCAGTGACCCTGCTCTGATTGGCCTCTCAACCTCTGTGAGCGACACCAATTTTTCTTCAGAGGAGCCTTCTCGGAAGAACCCTACCAGGTGGTCCACAACAGCAGGCTTCCTCAAGCAGAACCCCCCTGGAGTGCCCAGTGCTCATGAGAGAAAGGTAGATTTCTTTCTCCCTCTTTAGTAAATAAATGACAAATGTGCATGAATCTTAAATTGTTTTCTGCTTCTCTCATCTTCTCCTGCTTTAACCTTGTGTTTTTTGACCTTGCCCATCAAACCCCATCAGCAGCACTGGAGTGTTTGAGTCACACGTGTCCTGCCCTTCACAGACTCTCTGTGATAACCACAGCAGGGACTCTAAAAACTTGATTTTTGCCCTTAGCTGTAGTTGAACCTCTGATTGCTCACTGTTCTGCAAAGTTTTTATTTTTCAACTTTTTGTTAATGCTAGTAGGCTGTGTCTATAATATTTTTTACTGATCTATCTGCGTGCCCACAGCTAGTCTGGTTTGTCTTGCTAACACATCACTGCTAATTTGTACTTTCTGAGGCTCCAGTCAAGTAATACAAAACACAAATTGCAAATTATTTCTCTCCTCGATAACAGTCTTAAAAATAAAACAGTGAAATGTAGTGTATTTTTTCTTTCATTTTTCCAATATGATTTCAGTATCTCTGTATGAATTGCATTATTTGCTAGAGAAGTCAGCAAGAAGTGCTCTTCTCAGTGCAATATTAAAAAAATTGGAAGAATCATGCCATTTTGTACAGATCCCACATTGCCCATAGTTGTGGTGGTAACTTGCAGACAAACTCAAAAGGAAAAAAAATGTACATTTTCTAACAGAAATGAGTAATTTTAAAAGAATGTTGCATTTTTGGTTGCCATTTGGACTACACAGCACAAAGTCCTCTTGGAAAATATGCAGCTTATTATAGCTTTTATTTTTTTCCCCTCATTCCTGTTAACTCTGTGTAGTATAAATGCAAACTAAGTCTCAGCCATCAGAATTCACACACCCCAAATAAAGAAGTCTTTATATACTGCTAATGAACCAAACTATTTTCAGGGGGCCTTTGGTCATTTCAAAAGAATCTATAAAAGCTCAGTGCTCATAGGCATTGAGGTCCCTGTTCATGCAGAGGTGTCAGTTTAATTGGTATTGTTAGGTTTCTGCTTGATCAGGATTTCAGGCAGGTAGTAGAATGTTTGCTGTCACTTGTACTGGTGTGGCACAGAAGTGTGTGCTGGTTTGTAAATATGTGTTTATACTATTCTGATTCAGAGAAGAAAAATTGTAATCAAATCCATTTGAAGTATTAACATTTTCAGTTAATTTTTGTGAAATGATAATGAGGTGACACTTTGTTACTCCACAAGCATAGATTTGAAGCGCTATACACAGCATAATCAGATTTTTTAGAGTGTCTGAAGTTAGCAGAAATTGGAGAGATTTGAACAGCAGCTAATCTTTCACACTAGTCTTCTTGCATCATTAGTTGTTCAGCATGTACTTACTCTTGATTTTTGTGAAAATATTTCATGTCTATTGGAGCATGGTGACCAAACTGGAAAGGAATGCATATGGTCTCATGGAGGGATGGGAAGCAATGCACCAGAGAACATTAAATCAAGAAGATTGGAAAGAATTGAAGTTGCATTAGTTAGTACAATGGATACTGATAATTTCTTTTATCATTTTTGAACACTCTCTATATTTATCATTTGAATAGAGCAGATCACTATTTCTAATAGGTAAGATGCAGTAAACACCTGGCATTAAATAATTGCTTATGTGAGGTGTGTTATGAATTCATCCTGAGTTCATTTATGCTGGACTGATTTTTTTTCTGTTTTCAGTGTCTTGATTTCTTCAAGAAAGATGATTTTGTCAAGATTTTGCAGCCAATCCTATTTCTCTTAGGAATAGGTATTAAGAATTGTCATTTCCTTTCACAGTCTCAGCAAAAATTTCATTTGTATTATTATTGTAAATGGTGGCATTTTTGAAGTCCCTGTCACCAATCTCTTACCAAAGTACTAACAATGAATTTTTACAAAAATATTTGTATTGTTTGAGCTATAACAAGTCCTCAGTACTTTTCTTATGTTAGGTTGTTTTCTTCAGCTACTCGGATAACAAAGAGATGGCTGTGCTTTGTTCCAGACTGTTTCATTGATTATAGATGACACAGACATTTTGAGAAAAGCAATGAGAACAATCTTAATTTTCTGCTCAGTGCATTGGGCTTGAGCACCCATATATCTTTTGTGAGTAGTTGGCACTATGTAATGTTTTCACTGCAGTTCTCTTTCTTGACAGCACAAGAACATATGTTCTTGGGCTGAGATTTGCAGCACAGTTGTAGATTAGCAACTTTGCCCCAGCAGTATCTTGCAGAAACATGAAAAAGGTTTCTGGGAGAGTTGCCAAAAGCTTCATCCACCTACTGACTCTAAGAAGTGACATTACTTTCAGCCCGTCACCTCTAAAGAGAAATAATTGACAGGTAGAAACCCTGTCCAATTTTTGGAGGAATTAGCACAGGGGAAGCTGCATGTGTCTGGCAGAAGGGATTTCTTTCTCAGGGACAAGTGAGAGAGGACGTCTTACTGGTGTTTGTTTCATTTTGGCTATGAAGAATTTGGAATGGCAGGAAAATGGGCAGATGCCCAAGCTGAGATGAAATGAAGGGGTGAGAGTGCTGCCATGCACAGAAGGCTGTGAGGAGCCAGGACATATGCCAGTAGTTCTGGGCAAACAGAAAGGGAAAAGGGTGCTGGGGTAGAGCAAAAATGCAGGCTGTTTGAAGGATCCTACTACTGTAACTGCAGTGCTGCCTGTAGTTACTGGGATTAATGAAATGACACACCAGGATCTCCTGTGTCCCTAAGCAGAGAATGACCAGAGAGATGCAGAGTCTGCTTTTGAGGGGCCTGAATTGGATGTGTGTTGAACTTGAGATACATTTCTGTTATAATAAGCAGGATGTTGTTATATGAAATCCTTACCCTAAACTGGGTGTGCATTCTCATCTGTTTTTCAAATCATCTCGCTGTAAAAAAACATCATCTTTCTTATCAGGATATCATAATAGACTCTGTATCCTTAGAATTGGAATCTCACATAATTTCTACTTTCTGTGTTTTTCACCTGTAAGAGCAACTGGAAACCAAGGGTTTTTTTATCTCAAGGTACTCATTTATTTACAAAATTATTGATTATTTACGAGTTATTGTAGTGCTGCTGACTATACTTAGCTAGGTAATTCCTGACCTAATCCTTCCCATGAATGGTTTCAATCAAATGAATAGGTCTTCCCATCTGTGAAATATTCCAAAATTGGCTCCTGATCACCTCTAGTTGGTACATTTGCTTCTTGGGGTTTATTTATTTAAAACTGAATATTAAAATAATTTTCACATACTTTTGTGTGTGTGTGTGAGAGATGTCTGTATTACCTAGTGCTTCATGGCTTGACTTAGTCCTTTCTCTTGCTTCCTTGAGCCATTCTAATGAAAAAAGAAGAAATCTCCAAGTAGAAATCTCTTCTCAGAGGCCTAGAATAATACCTGATTTGCAAGATGTAATTTTGTTTGAATTGTATTGAAGTGTACAGGTGAACAGATTGTACACAGCTGAAGCTTATCACGTGATTCTTTTCACTGCAGTAAAATCTTTTTTGATGTTGTTGTTTTCTGAATAACTGTTGATTTGAATCATATTCTTAATAATTCAGTACTAAAGCCTATTGGCTTAACTAGCTGTCTTTAATAGATGTGAGGTGCATTAATAAAAAAAAAAATGTTTCTTTCCCCTTAGATATTGTGTTACAGTATTGGGAGAGTGTAAATGCAACAACCAGTTATGTTGCATCTTATAACAGCTGTGAATTAATTGTCCTGTATCTTTTCAGTGTGGTTTTTAAATTTACAGCTCCATTTGTGGTGAGGAATGGTTTATCATTACAAATTATTTACCTGCCTTGATCCTGCTTCTCTGAAAGACTGAAGGCTTATCTAGTTAACCTGCCTTGCTTAATGCAGGGATCCACTGTGGATAACCAGCTTATGACAAACTTCCCACTGTGACTTTTCTGATTTTGATTCATATGTTGCCCTGTCAGAGATAAGAACATTGGTACAGCAGAAAGAATTGAAAATGTGGGTTAAAAAGGAGAGCTCATGAGAGAGAAAAATGTTTGTGCCTGGGCTCCTGTGCCTCTGGCTCTTGGGCTCACCCACCTGCAGCAAAGCAAATGGCACACAACGTGCTCTGTGGGGTGGATCAGCAACAGCAAGCACATAACTCAGTGTACTTGGCACATCATTTTGGAATTGCTTTTTTTTTTCCCTTTGCTTTTTGTCTTTGCTGTTTAGTCAGCAGCCAATTTTTTTTGCTTATTTGTTGTTAAATGGGTTTGTCCATATATGTATTTTGAGGTGGAATATCACTGTGCCTTGTAGGAATAATAATTTTTTTCTAGGGTATGCTTTCTTCCTGCTTGGAAACCTAATTTTTTTGGCTCTATAAACTGCAGAGAAAGAATTTGAAACTTCATGTGAGTGTTCTAAGTCTCATCTAGCATCAATTACCTTACCTGCAAAACATTGTTTCCCACATCTCCTCTTGCAGGTAGTTTTTCTGTCCTTTGGCTTGAGACTGATGAGTACAAATTTTCAGATTGCCGAGTTGCAGAGTTTTATAATTATTTGGAAGATGCAATGCTTTCTAATCCTCTTTGTAAACAGAAGGAAAAAATATTTCTCCAATGAAATGTGTTTAGATAGGAGAAAAGCATTTTCTGAAAAGCTTCAACAACAATGGTATTTCAGTTTCAGAATCAAATTTAAAGTGAAAATTAGTTTAATTTGCCTTGAATTCCTTTTAAACACAGCTTAGTGAAGTTTGTTTCACTGTCACCAAAGACATGATATTTCAATAGAATTTAAGTTTAATTCAGAGGATTGAAGAGCCCTGTATTAGAATTGTGTGATGGTCATTTTATAGCCAGGAAGTCTAAATGGCAGAGTGTAAATTTATTAAATTAACTAGGGGAGGTTGTGGGCTGAAAGACTGAGCATCATTCTGGGAGCCAGAGACCAAAGTATTGCTGATGTTCCTTGGGAGCCCTAGTCTCTGGTTTTGACTTTTTCAGAAGGGAGGTTCTGTGTACCTGAGGAGCAGTATTGGTAAAGTGCTGTAATACAGATGAATCTGCTAAGGAGAAGTTCAGCATATCTGCAAAGAGCCTGGGATCTCTGTCATGAGAGGTTTTAAACCCCCCCATGATGAACACAGATTCCAGCTTTTGACCTAAAAATGAAATGTTTTAAACAGAAGTTCTGAAGGATTCAATAACAGTGAATAATTCTTCATCCAGATTTATTTGAGCAGGTTTTTTTCCTTTTCAATGACATGGTCATGAGTTTTGTCATTTGAGATGTGATTTTGCATAGTCTGAGAGGAAAGGAGAATGAGCATGGGTTATCCACAGGTGATGAAATAAAGTGTTTTAATATGTAAAATGTTACAGGAGAGAGATTAATGGGAAGTCAAGAAGACAGAAGTTACATGCATCAATTTTCTTGCTTTGTGATAGTAACTTGTTGCTGGCAGCTTGTTGCATGGTGATTAAATAGTTTAGAGGAATTGTACCTGAAGAGAATGCAATATGAAACCAACATAGTATGTGTGGTTTTTGTCCTGGGCAGTGTGTAAAATTCATGACTTTCACAGAATCACAGTTCAGCTGAAGCTGGAAGGTACCTTGGAGACTGTTGAGTCCAGCCTGCCTGGTCAAAGCAGGTCAGCTAGAGCAGGTTACTCAGGTCTGTGTCCAGTCAGGGTGTGAGTATGTACATCTCCAAGGATGGAGCCTGCACCACCTTTCTGGGCAACCTCCTCCAGTGTTCGATCATTCTCAGAATAACAAAGTTGTTTTCTTATGTTTTGATAGAATAATTCCTATTTCGTCTTGTGCCCTTTGCCTTAGGTGCTTTCATGAATATCATGAAGAATTGTCTGACTGTCTTCAGCAGAGTAGCTGGTGATATTTTAATGCAATGAAAACTCTATGAAAGAGCTCAAAATTCCTGACTTTCAAAATGTGAAAACAACTGTAATGTTTCATATCATCACCAGCAGGTTGGGAATAAGAGACACAAAGTGTGAAATCCTTGCCTGGTGCACAGAGGTAACAGCCAATGTGCATCATTTGATGCTATGATGGTCTTTTTGCTGAGGACTGAGTACATGGACAGCATTCAGCTGTTGGCATTAAAAAGTCAGTCATGACCACATGTTAAGCAGGAAAAAAAGCCAACAACAAGAGCAATAAATCTGAAGTGAAGGTGTAATTTTCTCCCTCTCCTTTGTTGTTTTACCTCTTTTTGCTCCAAGTCATCCGTTTGTGGATGCCCATCTGTCAAACCTGCTCTCTGTCCCCCTGAAGAGAGATATCAGTGCAAGATCTGAGAGCTGGTGAGTTTTTTCCACTTCTGCTCTCAGGCTGAGCTAGTCAGTTAAACACACTGCCTTTGTTTTTCATCAGTAATGCAGGAAGAATGTGTATTTGTGTCCCAGTGCTGTGCTGGCCCATGTCTCAGTGGGAGTGATGGGTGAGGAATGTCTGGGTGAGCAATGTCTGCTCCATGGGTGAGGGCACACGTGCTGCATCATCAGCTGGGAGTGCCAAGGAGGGTCAGGGTGAGTGAGTCTCTTACTCCTGATAAAGGAGTGGTGGAATGTGCACAGGTTGTTTGTCTTTTCACTTCAGTGAGTGCAGTGTAAAGCACCTCTCTGAGAGCCACTGAAAGCTGTACTGAAAACAGAAAGCTTTCAAGTACATGCTATAGGATAATTGAAGATTTTGGCATTCTTCTAAGTGAGGGTGTAAATTCCCACGTTATGGTGTTTGTCTCTTGGTTTTAATTTTCTATGTTTTTGCAGCTCTCCCTTGGTTTGAGGGTGAAAGACTGGTCCCAAAAGAGTAGGTTGATAAAAGTTTGAGTAAGTTTAAAGAAACCCCTAACAGTTAGACATTCAAGTTCAGTGGATTTTTTTATTTCCAAAGGTTAGAAGCACATATATTTTCCTTGGTAATAGCTAGATCTATTTTGACCTGCTTTCATTTATTTAGTTGTAACCTACAACCATTCAACCATATGCACTTGTCATTCAAGAGCTTTTGCAGATTAAAATACTTGTCTGTCTTTCTTGCTGATTACCAAGATTGTGTATTGGTGCAAAGCACATTTGGATTGTGACTGAATGTGTAGCTAGCAAGAAAGAGAAGTTTAAAGTACAATTCATTTTGCAGGCTGTGCTTCTCAACAGTGTTCAGACATGAACTTGCAAGTTTTAAGCAGTGAATATTTCATCCTTTTTTGCTAAATTTGTTGCATTTTTAGTTTGACTTATCTAGCCATGAATGAAGACAAGACAACCAAGCAGTATCAGAATACAATTCACTCATATGTGGAACCAATCAGTGCAAAGGAGTAGTAAGGCTGGGGTGGAGATGTTAAGCTTTAGTTAGTGGGGAAAATCAGCTCCAGAAAATACAGGAATTCCTAGTCACCCTTTGCACTTACTTCTTTTATGACTGACTTTGAGACTGAATCAGAGGTGACTTAGCCTGGTTTTGTTTCACAGCCTGATGGGATGATCATTGTGTGCTACCATCCAGTTTTATTGTCTCTTTATAAACAAGCTCTTCAGCTCTTGTACACAGATGTCCAATTTAAGAGCCTTGTCTGCTGGGCATGTGAAATAAAGGAAACATGGACAAAAGCTAAAACCATAAGATGAAGAAAGTTGGGAGGGAAGCTGTTCAGTGTGAGGAAGACCAGTGAGACTGCAAGGAGCCAAGGATGTGTGCACTGCTGTAAACTCAGATAAAAGAGAAACACTTCTGCAAGCCCTGGCCTGGTTCTTCTCTGGGTGTTTCTTCACAGACCCCAGGAGGAATTCTGGCTGAGGTCTGAAATGAATTGGCAAGTTGGATGAGGTTGGATGCTTTGCTGGGAGCCCAGTGGAGCTCCTGGTCTGTTTAATTCCATACAGAGGAGGGCAGTGGTGTGGGTGACACTGGGGAAGATGCTCTGGGTTTGGGACGTGGCTTCTGACCTTAAAACCTGTTCTTCTCCATGCTGGCCATGCAATGAAGAAAGGGGAAAATCACTTCCATTAGTCAGAGAAGACAGACTGGTTACCTCATTCCAGCCTCCTTTCTTCATTTCAGAACATCAGATGCAAGTTTCTAAACATACAGACAGCCAGTTGCAGCGTTTTAGTGGTATGGCCAACTAAAAGCATCTACCCAACACTTAAAAGGCTAATGCTGATGGTTTATAAGATAGTCTCCATTTCAAGATCTAAATATAAGGTCCCTGAGAAGTTTCCTGTATTCCCTTGTTTCTTGTTTCTCTTAGCTTCTCAAATATTTTTAATATTGGCATTCTATTTGTTAAATCCTATTTTCAGAGGCTGCTTTGAAATTAATTAATTAGCAGTTTTTCTTTCCTTCTTTAATTTCTTGGCTCTTCCAAGGAATCAAATGAATCATGTCAACACTTAAAATAAACAAACAGCTTTACAAATTACATTTTTTCTAAATCCAAATTGGCATAAAACATATAAATTTGAGTACAAAAGCAAATATCTGGTAAAAATGGCAGGATTGTGCAAAATTATATTATTGCATTTAAACAGATACCCCTATGGATTCATGTATAGGTGGATATGCATAAAAACTCTTTAGATGCTTTAAAGTGGCACAGGAAAAGAGAATATTCACTTGAATGAAAAATAGTAGAGGAGGAAATGGTTTTCTAAATATAATGTGTAGAGGAGTCAGAACTGAAGCTTCATGTCACTTTAACTTAACTGGTTCATTTATTTTTCTATAAAATGGAACCATGGTAAGCCATGTCTTTTTAGTTATGCTTACAAAAATAAAAGCCAGCTTCTGAATTATAATTACTGAATATAAACTGCTGCATGTTACTTGAGTTGTTTTGCATTGTTCCTTGTGGGGGTTTATTAGGAGATTAATAAGTAAAGAGTGAAGGAAGAAGCAGTTTCTTTCCTGTCCCTCCATCTGAGAAATAACCACACACGCTGCTTGGAAACTTCTGGCTTTGCATGTGTATGTGCAGAGATCATGACATTTTTCATTTTTGTGTTGTAAACAAGAGACATCAACAGAATGTTTTGGATAGGCAGTATCATGTTTCTTAGTTTACTCTTAATATAGCCCATATTCTTCAACACTAAATGTTTACATATAACACCACTTGCACAGAAAGAAAACTGTTTATCATGGCCCATATTTATTGGTTTTTTTTTTAAGGTCAGGCCTTGCTTGTCAGACAAAGGATAACATGGAATGTATAAATTGGAATAGCACAGCTCTGGAAATTTCTGAATGTAAGGTGATAGAACTTAAACAGAACACTGGCTTTTCAACTGCTTTTTTCCTCATTGGCATCTAATGAGCTCTTCTAGAAGCATAATATATTAAATCCTTTCATGGAGCCATACAGAGGGTCATTTCTGAGACAAGTCTTTCTAAAAAGATCCAAATAAATGTGGAGTGGTCATTCTTCTCATCTATTTTCACCATAAATAGGGCATGCAAGTTCTTTATTAGACTGTTATATTTGTATCTTCTACAAATCAGTTTTTACCAGTTGGAAGTGACCCCTGTTCTGGGTCAGAGCTGATGGAAGATATGAAACTGTGGTAATTTTTTAATGTGAGAGTCCTCTTTTCCTTTACTCCTTGGAGAGTGGCCTCAGATCAAAGGTTTCACATACTGGGTGTCTGTAACTCATTCCTTCTTCTCTGCTCTAAATGGCTGGGCTGTATCTGGATTAGTGCAGCTCCTGGGGTCATGTTCTTCAGTATACATCAGGAAAAGAGCAACCTTGGAAAACTGAATCTACCAGGAATAAAAAGAAGCTCACCCAAGCAGTAGTATCAGTTTCCTAAGATATATGGATAGTTATAGGAAGTGACTGCTACTATTAGTTTGGAGGTAAACTACTGATGTTTGGGAGAAATTCTTGTTAAAATATGCTATGTTAATAGAGAGAACAGTTCCAAATCTAACATCTGTGTTTTTGTTTTGTTTTGTTTTTTTTTTTAAAAAAAGGAATTTCTGTTCGTGCATTGCATCTTTTGGGTTAATTAATTTTATAAATGTAATATATTTTCCACATAAAATATACATGATTTGTGCAGCCTCCTTTTTTTAATTTTTTTTTTTTTTTTTTTTTTTTTTTTTTTTTTTTTTTTTTTTTTTTTTTTTTTGTCTAAAATCCAGTTAGAAAACAACCACAAAGCCTCAACCAAATAAAAAACTGCAGGAATCTATTTGCTAGGCCATCCGACAGCATGGAAAATGGGTCTATGTGTAGATTATTTCATTTATACACAGATGTTTTCATCAGACAGATTTACTTAAACTGTGTGAATGTTTTGGTAATGAATTACAGCTTTTAGCACCCTGTCTGAGAGTGACACCAAATTGTTCAAGGTCTAACATGGTCATAGTGGAGCATTAAAAGAAAGAACAACAACCTTTATAACCTTGACAGTGATTCAACAACAATAATTGCTCTTATTGGCATGAACTGGCCCAAAGTCTTTCAGGTGAAATTATAACCTCAAAAGACTAAACAGTCTTTTTCTTAATCTTTCATCACAAATCCTATCTCAGTCTGAGGCCATCACAAGGAGCTAAAGCCAAACAAACAAGCAGCCTTTTCCCAAGTGCATAGGATAGAAGGAAAAAGACTGGATAGCAAAAAATTGATCAGTGTCCAAAATGATCTCTTAGTGACTGTCCTAAAGGACACATGGGCTATTTGCTGTAGAAATAATTCAAGTGAAAACTTGGTTTGCATTTTTGAATTGTCTTTTAGAGAATTACTTTGAAGAGGTCTTCAATGTATTTTATCTGTGTTGTAATGCTGTCTAGTGTAGCTTTGTTTTAAATAAGCAACCAAAATTTGCCCCAGTTTAGCCATTCAGGAGGTGAAACAAAGAGAAAACCCCGTTTCTTTACTATTTGGAATGTAGCAAATAATTTAGCAGACATGGAACTGTCACCACACTGTGTGGAGAATGTTCTGGTTGGGTTGTGATGCTGGGAGTTTGCAGGGGTACAACTGCAATTTAAAATCACAAGTGAATTTATGCAGTGACAGTAATTGAAGTACACAGATCATTCGAATGCGTCATTTTGTCTACAAGCTGCAGAGTCTTTGATGAGACTCTTGTTACATATTGCAAATCATCTGAAATTAAAAGTATAGCAAAATTGCTTCATTTTTCCTGTCCCCTTTCACCCAATCCTCCAGCAAAACCCCACAGGGACACCATGCTGAACTAAATCTTTAAAGTGTTAGATTATGTGTCCTCATTAAAATTACTCTGGAATGCTGCAGTTAAGTGTAGTGGTGGTGTTATGACTTGGCACTTTTAGTATTATATTGATCAATTTCCATTTCAAACACGAAAAAGCTGACATGGCCCATGGTCCCCAAAGATGTTTGGGGAAAAAACTTCTTTTTAAAAAAATTAGGGCATTTAATTGTAACTGATGATGCATGTCAGCCCTGGTCCCAGGAGGGCTTACAGCTGCATTTCCAGAAGAAATGGGAATTCCCTGTGTGACCCTGATGGCTTCTGTACCATGAAATCTTCTTTATGGTGTTGTAGCCAAAAGTGACGCACGCCTTTTTCAGCCATGTTGGGATGCATGTGTGCTAAAGCTAGATCATGCTGAAGACAAGCAGAGCTTTCTGGATTAGCAGTGAATATTTTACACAAAAAAGCCCAAAACAATACATATTTTAAATAGCAGCATCACAGCTGGCTCAGTAAATCCCAGTGTCTAAGATGCAGTGATGTTTTTCACCCGTACCTCTGTAGTCTGTCAGCACAGCTGTCTTTGAATTAGCTCTGGCAGTAATGGAAATGTACCCTGCAAATGTGGGGTTACAGATAGCCAGGAGCAGCTTCAGGCTGTGTGGTGTAGGTGTCTGTGAGAAGGATGGCATGGGGCACTGCTGAGTGCTGATCCCCCTGCTCCTTTTCTAGCTGGGTGCTTGTCCCAGTGCTGTCCCTTGCAGGGTGCAGGGAGAGCTGTTAGCCACAAAGCAATGACAAAAAGGAGTGGAGAGCTTCTCTGTGGCTGGTGGATCTTCTAATATTTCACTATTTGGCTAACACCAACATGTCTGTGTGTGTGATTGCAGCACTGGTATTTTATTCCAATCTGATGATAGCACTATTTCGAACATTTGAAGAAAGGTGAGAGGTGAAACTACTGAGAAACCAAAAGAGTTAGAGAAACCACATCTCTCTACCATTCCAGCTTTTGTTTCTGCTGTCAGAAAAAATTGCTGAGTGACTTGGATGCCTTCTGTGTAAAATGAGCTGATTTAAGTCTTAGCAGGAGAAAGGGAATCTTCTACAGAAGTAGGCTACAAGCAGAAATATTTTGGTAGGTGAGATGAATGTACTCTTCCTGTCAGCACAGATAACACTAGGCGTAAAACTGCACAATTCTTGACATTAGTATAGATATACGAAACAGAGGCCTAATTTAACTCTCTTAACTTAGATAATTTCACTTACATTGAGTGCTGTGATACCTGAGACTTTTTACAGAACAAATTTCCAATACAAACTTTGTGCAATGTGGCTGTTCATTGTGATTCTGAGACCTGGTAATTGAATGATTGAAGAACAACACATCCCTAGATGAACATCTTTTCTTCTCTCTTGCAAAACACTCCTGTGCAGGCATAATGGATGCTGTGTGGAGAGAGGTCTTTGTGTTTTATAAATAAAAATGTCTTTCTAAAAACTTTCCATTGAGCATGGTAAGTTGGAATCTATAAAAAAATGGAATTCTCTATAAAATACAGAAATACAGAAAACATCTTGTTTCATAGGAAGAAATTTCTGTTCATTCAGACTATTTGATGGTCTGTCAGGTAGTGGGTTATTGTAGTAGGTGACAATAAATGCATGCACCAACTGTATGGGTGGTTTTGTGCATAAAATGGTTTTTCGTTATTTCTCTGTCAGATTCTGATTTTGTTGTTATACCTGCCCACCACTTTGAACAAGAGAAATTGTTATTTTGGTTTATAGGAACTGTGCCATCCCTGTCACCTGAAGAGAAGAATTGAATAAGAGAAGCAGCAGGGAAAAATCAATTTGTGCACACCATTCCCTGGTTTTTATGGCATTTGCTGTACAAAGCTGATTTCCACTTCCCCTTTCTAAGAAAGACACTGAGCAAGTTTCTAGTTTGCTGTGTGGTTAACCAGCACTAAAATACTGGATTATTTTTAGTTTCTGAAACACTAAGTTTTTGCTCATTTGTGGCAGGATAAAGTGATTTAGATGGTTATTTGTTAGGCTTATTACCTGTGCAAACATATTTTTACAAGGTTATCCCATGCTGGATGAATTGAAGCTTTGGTGTCTTGAAATGGAAGATTTTATTTTATACTACAGCGTTTCAACGTTACTGCTTTCAAGAAAATAAGTTGTTATGAATTAAAAAAGCTTAAGTTTGATATGTCTGGGAAAAGATTGGTCTTGCACAGGAAGCTTCTGAAAACTGCTGTATTTCACTGTTATATTAAGACCTGAATTTCTTAGCAAAGGCTGTCATGTATTTACAAGAAATAAAGTTGTGAAAGACAGTTGTAAGGGAATTGATGCTGCATCTAGAATATTGGACTAATATTGTTCCAGGCCAAAGAAATATCAGTATGGTAAACAGGGAAAGGAAATACTCATGCTGATGGAATGAAGTATTGATTTAAGAGGGGGTCAAAAATCTGTGTACTATAAATAAAGAACATAATAACTTTTAGCTGCAAATGTGCACTGGTGCTTGTTTATTATTTTAGAGGGTTTTGAGATTCCTAAAAGTAGTAATATTGCAAAATATGTAGGAGTACAATCCTGTTTTAAAAATAGATACTCTCTAAATTATCTGATTTGGCATAAAGATAGATAAACATTGACTGGAGAAAATACTCTGCTTCTGAAGGAAGTATACTTATATATTATATAGAATATTTATCATTCTCTTTTGAAAAGCTGAGCAGAATTTTAGCTCCATGTATTATTTCAGTTGGAAGGAACTAAGCTATGTAACCTATCAGTAATACTGACTTTAGGCTAAAGGTAACTTCCATCATTAAGAATCTGCCTCTGTGCTTTTGTTGGCTTTTAGTGATAAGGCAGGGTAAGGACTAATAAGCTTTAGAAGGTGAAGAATTTGTACAGCTTATAGGAAGGATGTGCAGACAAATTCATCAATTAAAAATAAAGAGAAAAATTATCAGTCTCAGTAGGATCAGTGTATCTCTGTCAGCACAATCTCCATCTGCTGCTGTTCTTCAAATGTGACTGTGTTTGTATACCTTCAGGCAAACCAGGCAAAGCATCATTATGTGAAATGATAAATTCAAATTTTGAACTCTAAAGCATGCTAATCTGGTCTAAAGGACCATACCTGGAGCTGTGAAACTGCTTTGATTGTAAAATTGATTACATACAGAGACTCAGAAAAATTATATAGTGGTCACTGAATGGGCTCACTTGGAACATTTGCTCTCAGTGAGAGTGGAGTGAGGAGCGTGATGCTCTGAAAGCCTTGCTGAGTATGTACTTGGGAATCTCTGCACTGGAGGTTTGAAAAAGAGGAAGGGAAAAAGAGGCAGGGAAGCATGAGTGGGTGGAAGATCTACACTCCACCAAGGCTTTGGGCATCCCTGGCATTAAGGAATGGGAGCTCTTGCCCTTGAGTGGCCGAGCAGTCGCACTGTCCGTGGGTCTTTCTTTTGTATTAGTTTAATAACCAGCTGCATTGTTAATGTGCAAGGACTGGTTGTTTTTTATAAGACACTTTTTTGTTTCTTTTAAACTAGAAAGATGAAAACTACAGAAGCCTACCACGAGATACTAGTAGCTGGTCTAACCAGTTTCAGAGAGACAATGCTCGTTCATCGTTAAGTGCCAGTCATCCCATGGTGGACAAGTGGCTGGAGAGGCAAGAACAGGTAATATATATGTGTATATATATATATATATATTACTTTATCAATCTAATATTTATGCTACTCCAAGCTATTACAAAGAATTGTATTCTTACATGACACAGGCTCTCTGAGCATGATAGAAGCACCAGCAGTATGCTGACTTAATTTTTATGGGATTCCTTCTGCTTCAAAAAAAAACCACATTAAGACTGAAATGAACACATGAAAATAATTTAAGTTCATAAACATATTCCTGTCATATATGGAGTGCTGCAGTTCTTCACAACAGATACCAGCAGGGTTATTTTAATTAGTATTTTTGATAAACACTGCCATTGGAATCCAACAATACTTCTACACAATAGCCAAATGTAGGTCAGTTTTGGCACTGCACTTTAAAATGCTTGTTATTTTTAAGACCATAAAACAGACTAATTATAATTTTTACAACAATCTTATATTTCTTTACAGTATATTTATATTGCTTTTTAACTAAGCCATTTTGGAGACACGGTAATTCCATTTTGTGGTTGTTTTTGTTTTATTTAATTATTTCTTAATTTATTAATAAGTCAGTATTCACAGAGGTTTAAAGGTCTGAAATTCAAATTACTTAGCAGTCACTTTATGTCTTTGTATATGCCTGAAATTTTCAAAGTGTCTTCAGATGTATATGGAAAATGCATCTTTCATATGGAAATTGGAACAACAGCAGCAAGCTCATATGTAGGGTAGTGCATATGTAGGAATATTACCTCATTTTTCTTCTTTATGCAATGTGCCATGAAAATACTGAATTTTTGCATTGAACAAAAATGTACAGATTTTCTATTTTCCAGCAATAGGACATAAACTCAGAATTTGCTTTAAACAGAAGAGCTTCAAAATGAAATTTGCTATTTGACACAGCCCAGACTTTGTTACACTGTACTGTGTGAATGTAGGGGAAGGTTTATAATCCAGCATTGGGCTGCTGTCCTGGGACTGATCTCCTTCACCCACAAACCCCTTACTGACATTTGAAGTTTGGCATTGCCAAATCATAGCATACTCCAAACATTCTTTATTCAAGTCCATTCTTAGTTTAAAAGGAGCTTAAATAATATCACAGAGTATTAAGAAAAACCCCTCAAACTCCTCCCAAATGTGAGTTATTAACTATTTTTGTGCCTTGTAATTATCTGCAAATTAATTATATGTTCTATGAGAAAAATTCTGTCTTTGGTCTTTCTGTTCTTTCTTCTGCACATTTAATGCCAGTGTCCCTTCCGTTGCTGTTTTCCTCCAGGAGGACCCAGTGTTAGGTTGGATGAAGTGTGCTGCTGTCTCTCTATCAGCCTGTGTTGAAAGGGAAAGTCAGTGCCCAGATTTGAAGGCACCTTTTGAGTTGGTTCTGCTTGTTTGATGCTGTTGAGGCATATTTCCATGCATCATTAGATTTGCACTATGGCAGTTAATGAAACTGTTGTCTCAGCAAAAGAAGTTAGATTAGAAATCTTAATAGTGATCATCTTGTAAAGTATTTGGTACATGAAATTTTAATATATGATGTTTCATATTAAGCTTTGTGTTGATTTTAGTCTCTGGAAAGCTTAACTACTTCAATTTGTTCACCAGCTAGGTAAATAATTTGCCAGTAGTGGTAGACTGGTAGCATTTTTGTTACCAGAGTTAACTGTTCACAGTTTGAAATTGTAAATATGATGTTTCTTTAGAGCAAGTTCTCTGCTTTTTGTTTTTGTTTGTTTGTAGTGGTGGTTTTTGTATTAACAGAGAGGGTTTATTCTTTGAATATGTTAATGATTCTATACATACCTGGAAGATCACAATCCTTTTCCAGTTTCATATTAGCAGGGTAATTAATTAGACTGAAACCTGTTTAGCAGGATACATACAGGATAAGAAAATTTGCTGGGAGAGTGGGATACACTATGTGGAAGAAGGGAAGGGCCTGGAACGGGATGGAGTAGCTGCAGACAGAGCTATTCTTCCACACCTTTTGGGGTTTTTAATATCTTCTTCAGTATCCTCTGTGGGATGTTGTTTCCCACTGGTTAAACCTTCGCTTCTGAAAAGGGGAAGCTCAAGCAATGAGGTTGCAATCTGGCATAATCAATTAACTTAGCAACTTCCAGTTGTGTTCCAGTGTGCTTGGCAGAGCTGTGGAGGGGCTGGAGTGCTCTGTGCACCCCACCAGGACGTGCAGAAAGAGCAGCAGACAGCAGGTCTGGCACCAAGGGTAAGGCAGCAACAGTGCCAAGAAACCTGCAGGGCAGACCCATTACAGATACCAGGGGGATTAATAGTGCTGATCTAACCTGCCTTTATGGCTCTTCAGAGAAGGTAGTAGAAAATATTGTGCTCATCTTGCAGACTCCAGAGACACTTTGTTGGATGAAGACCTCTTCTGTCTGGGCTCAAATTACTTCTCTCAAAGCTGCCCTCATCTCTTTCTTTTGAATATAAGGAATTCCAGGCTGATCTTTGTCACCTTCTGGCATAAATGAACACTCACTGGAATTACATTTTGAAAGCGTGATGTGCCAAAGAAGTACAATTATTTTTGTGTGGACAACACCTCATTTCCTATGAACAGCACTAGGGAGCAAAAGCTGTAGCATCACAGTTAATTCTGAAGATGAAACAGGAGACTTTGTTCCTAGGAAACCATTATAAACCACTGTAGCAGGGATTAATAAGGGCATGGAATTAGATATGTTCAAGTAGATGTTAGAGAAGTAGTTCTGTAAACTTGTCTGGGTTTTAGCACCTAAGAATGGAGGAATGTATGAAGCCCATTAAAATTTCTGGCAGGAATTGTTTTTGCTTGTATCTGTTGAGTTTTACTTGGACTCCAGTAAATTAGAGTGATGCATCAAATAAATGGAAAAGACTGTCTGGTTTACGAGTCCTTTTAGGTCTTCTGGATGTATGTGCTGGTCAGCTGTGTCTGCCTAGCAATTGTTCCCAATTAGTTCCAGAGTCCACAGGGCAAATGATCCATGTGTTTCCCAGTAACTTCTTATATTTCTCAAGCCCATGAGATAAGTTATGTAGAACTCTGTACCAAGAATCATTTCACTCCTATGGAGCCAAAAATGCCAATTTATTTTCAGAATATATTTAGAAAGATAAGGATTTTTAAGGGACTTTTTACAAGAGCATGTAGTGATAGGACAAGGAGGAATGGATTTAAACTGACAGAGACTAGGTTTAGATTAGATATAAGGAAGAAAATTTTCACTAGGAGGGCAGTGAGGCACTGAAACAAGTTGCTCTAAAAAGTTGTGGATGCCCCATCCCATCAAGGCCAGGTTGGATGGGGGTCTGAACAACCTGGTCTAGTGAAAGGTGCCCCTGTCCATGGCAGAGGGGTTGGAGCTATTGGTGATCTTTAAAATCCCTTCCAGCCTATACAATACTGTAATTTTATGATCATGTTTCTTACTCTTTCACTCAATTAATTCTTTTTTACAGATTGTCAAGTACTAGGGAAAAAAAAAGTGAAGTCTTTAATTTGATTCTGAAATATCTTAAAAAAAGGAAAAAGTTGTTTTTTATTCTTTGCCTTGCCCTTCACAACCCCTTCCTTTTCCCTAGTGCAACCAAACTTTAAAGAATAGTTGAAAAATCTTATTTTCTCTGAAATTTATTCATATATGTGGTAATGTCACTTTTATTTGAGAACTCTTTCTTCCCTCAGTTCACCTCAAGACTTGCTTGGGCCCTGATCAAATCTGGCCTCATGCTGTTTCATACCAGGGAGACATGAAAAGGAATGCGTGAAAGAGTTAAAGTTTTCACCAAGTTTAGGTACACAGAAACTTTCTCTCACATGGTCATTTTTGTTTTATTAGTCAAATATTGGAACTGACAGCAAACAAGACACCTTGAATTGAAACAGTATATTCCTTTCTCAGCTGGTGGGGAATGGGTGTGAGGACAGCAGGAGAGGAAATCATAAAACAGCCTCGCTTAAGTTGGTCAGATTTGCAAATACAGCAAGTTTAGTGTATTTGAAATTATGTGTAATTCTACATACAGATATATTTTTTTTTATACATTTATGTATTTGGTGTATATCTTTATTTAGTAGTGCATGACAACAAGGTAGGAGATGGAGTAAAATTTCATTACTGAATTACTGAAGAACATGTGAACATGTCTGATTCCTAAGTGCCCTGTTGCTTTTTGGTACCCAGCAAAAGCCAGAGACTGGAGCAACTGAAATGCATTCTGGAATGGTGAGAGAAGCTGGTTACTGCTGCTGTCTTCTTGAGCAGAAATGTTCTGTATGGAACACTTCCCTGAGTTATTTTTGTTCATGACATCTGTCCATAGTAATCTGGTGCAGTTTCTCTGCTTCCTGTTGCAGCAGGATCAGACGTGGAAGCAGCATATGGGTCTTGTGTCTCCAGCTGTAGAGTACCTGCCTTCAGCTTGTATTTTCAGCAAAATAAGGCCTGCTTTTAATATGATTGAATATGCTCTCTTCAAACATTTGGATACTATAAATTAATGCGTTTCAGCACTGTCAAGTTGAAAAATAATCAAAGCTTCAGAGGTAGGCTGGTGAATTTAAACCACTAATTTCATGTGGATTTGTCAAATTTTTATGTAACAGCAAAAAACTTGTTTCTATTTAATGCCTTAAGAAAGAAGGCAGCAATGCAGCTCATTTACTTTGTTTATTTCTAAATGTTATGGCTAATGTATATATTTTTGTTTTCACTAGTGTATCTCTTTTGTGCATCCCCTTGTCTGACAGGTGTATTTTTGCTTTTTTTTTTCCTCTTGATTTTATCTTTTATTGTGACTGTAACTGCAGTGGTAGGGTCTGTGAATTCTCTTTCATGGCCTGAAGATGGGGGTGGCTCAGGGGTGGAGGCTCTTATCTCAAACTCCTCACACACAGAGGTTGAAACTCCAGTAAAAATTATTGCCATTGTAAGGAGCTTGGCTTTGAGATTTGGAAAAAGGAATAGCTAGGCTTCAGTTAGAGGAATAATTTTTAACTGGTTATCCATTACTCTGTAAAATGTCAGGGTAGAGTCTATTGCTTTCCTCTCTCTTCAAAGACCATGCAGTTCATAATTTGTGTCTTGTGGTAACAACCTTAATGAACATAGAGCCATGGCAGCATATACATTATGAAATACAAAGATGGTTTTAAAGCTTGTCATACTCTCTATAAAGGATATCTCTCACAAAAATGGAGAAATGCATGTGTTGAGTGCTGTACATAATGCAGAGAGCTGTCTTTCTGGGGGGTTGTCAGAGAAGGTCCTGCATGAAACGCAGGGAATGTGTGTGTGTGTGTAACCATGAGGCTGCCCAGTGTTTGTGAGACTAGGCAAGAACACAGGCTGATCATGGGAGGGGTAAATGTCACCAAATATCATGTGATTGCTTGCTGCTGGCTTGGCACATGATTTAATGTTGAGTAATTGGGCATGGTTGTAACCAGGAGAGGTAGAAGTGACCAGTGCACTGGTGGAGGATTTACTTTAAGTTTGTGTTAATCATAGAGGTGGTTGGAAGACTTCAAGGTGCTCTTGCAAGTGTTCAAAGTCTCAATTCCCATATCCACTTGCAAATAAATGTTTTTTACTCCTTGAGATGGGTTCTTGGCCCTGTGATCACTCTGGCTTCACTCTGATAGACAGCTAACCCAACTGCTACAGCAGTTTTTTCTTCTGGACTTTGTACTGTGAAGATGGTGGAAAGCTTGTTTTGGCCAAAGAATATTTTCTCTTAGCTGGTGCTGCTACAGGTAATTAGGTATTGACTGCTCCCTTTATTTCTTTATATTGGCAAGATGTGAACTATTTCAGTGTAGGAGCTTGAATGCTCAGATAAAATGTAAGCTATCAAGTGCTGGCTTCTCAGCCTCCACTCAGCATGAAGAGGGACAATTACAGCTCAGTAAGGGCAGTGGTCTGAGGCAGCCAAATGCCGTGTCTGGCTGCCAGAAGAGCACCCTGACATCTTGGAGCTGTTACTAAATACATGTGTAATAATGTTTTCCTTATTTTTTTCTCCTTTTTTCTTTGACTAATCACCCCTATGGAATACTTTGTATATGTAATATGGTCAAAATTTGTATGCAATTTCTAAAAGCATTTGACTTCCCATGAGACTGTTGTGGTATTGGATTATCACTGATCTGTGTGGGTCTACAATTAAGTAATTATTCTCTAAATTTGTTTCAGTGTTCTTCCTCTTTTATTAGGTAGGAAAAAATGGTATGTGTAGTGAGCTCCAAAGTGAGAAACCTTTATTTCAGTGATCATAATGTGAGTATTCTAAAAACTATCCAGACTCCTGGTTTGTTTACCACTGGGTATGGATCTGCCTCCAGCTGAGCATGCAGATCTCAGCTGGTCCCTTCCAGGCTGGATGTGCTGAGCTGCTTCCAGCAGTGAGGTTCTGCTGCTGGGGAAGGGCTCAGCTCCCACAGACACATCTCCATCTGGGAATGGCTGGAGCTGGTTCTGCTACATGTCAGAATGCTTAAAAATGGTCAGGGAAGGGGAATCAAGCTCTTATGATGTGTATGTAAGTGCTCTGGTTCTGTATGTATGGTTTCTGCTTTTAAGGTTAAAATTTTCACCATGTTTTTCTGTGGTGAGAATCAGGACCACAGGTCTGTTCTAGGTATAATCTGACTTTGGATCTGACTCGATTCAGATCCAGATTTCTAAATCTAATCCTAATTTCCATATTTAAAATATCTTTTTCTGATTTTTTTGTATTCCTACACCCATGGAAGAGTTTTCATATCTCCTGAACTCAAAAGAATATCAGTGTTTTCCTGTATAAACCTTAGATGTGAATATGTTAGTACAGATATTTGTTAAATATTCTCTGAATGTTTGTGCATAACCACAGAAACAAAGAAGCCTTAAAGAGAATTATTTTTATGCTGATTGCATCAGTATGTACAGAGGTAGAATAAAATTTCAAGATACAACCAATACAGTATGTATTAGTGTTAAGAAAATATGAATCTGGAATTTTTAAGTCTGTGCACTTTCATAGAAAATGGACATTTCTGGACATGACCATAATTGTATATTTTGGAGAGAGAAGACACTTCTTATTTGTCTTGGAGTCATGAACAGATTTGAAGCTGTTTTTCAGTGCTGAGGATTTCAGTTTATATGAGGTAGGAGGTTGGAATAAACAGCTTTATTGCTTGGGGACAGCTGTAGTGGTGATGCTTTTATAAACACTGTTTCATGCTGGCATCTTTCTTGTTCTCCTTTCAAAAATAATATGTCATTTCATACTGTGTATTAAATAGGTGAGACAGTTGGGGGCTACAGTCATCTTTCAGTTATATGCTGCTGTGTAGGTATGAATTTAGTGGCAGAATGTAACTCCATATGTGTCCACATTTAATAAAAAAAAAAGAAAAAAAAAAAAAAGAAAAAAAGCCAAACCAAAACCAGAAATAGCAATTTAACAAAAATACTCATGTTTTTTAATTACTATAGAAAAAGACATGCATCATGTTCAGGTGTGTATTATCCTCATTATCCTTGCACTCAAACACTCTCAAAGATATTTAAGTGTAAGCAAGCAGATGATAGACTGATCTGAAACATAAAGAATCAACAGCCCAGGTTGGAAGACACCTGATCCTACCTTTTGTGTTAAAGGAGAGCCTAGGTGAGACTACCTGGTACCCTGTACCCTGACCTGGTGCCCTGCCCAGTCCTGTCTTGTCCCTCCAGTGATGGGGACTGTATCATATTTTAGGGAGGTTCTTCCAGTGATTGATTGTTCTGATTATAACAAAATCCCCCCAAAAACAAAACTAAACCAAACCAAAGAGACACCACAAACAAATCTTTCTTGTATTAAGGTGAAATCTTGCATGAAGCAACTTACACCTGTAGCCCCTTGTCTTCTTGTTGTGTGTTCTTTTTGTGAATTGAGAGCCTCTGTGCTCTCTGTAGCTACCATTTAAGTACTCAAACAATGTGATGAGGTCCCCCTGAGCCTTCTCCAGTAAGAAAAGGTTTAACTTCCTCAGTCCTCCTCCACAATGCATGCTTTCCAAGCCTTTAATCATCTTCACATTCCTCCTGTGACCCCTCTCCAGAGCATCCTTGTCTTTCATGGGCTGTGGCAGAGAGATCTTGGTGCAGTTCTGCAGGTGCAGCCTGACAAAGGCTGAATGGAGTGAGATAAAACAACTCTGCTACTGTCTGCTGTAAGAGCCACTCTGCTTTGCAGAAACTTTTTGGAAAGTGTTGTCACACATGAAAGGCATTTTCTGACTTGCTGGTAACCATAGACTGGTATTTTTCTGCTGTTTTGGACCAAGTTATTTAAATAATCCTGTTGTTATGGTAATTTATGGTAATGAACTTACCATACCAGCAGTATAAATAATACTTTTAAAAATTGCACAGAGATGCTGTAGGAAACTTTCAATTAATTATTGCTGTTATTTTTTTTTACTGTTTTCTAAATAATATGTGGAACAGTATTATCTCATTCTTTTTAGACTTCTGTCTGTCCATGGCAGCAGGTCAAATAATGAAATCTGAAAATCCATTAATGGCTTTGGAAAAGCATTTTGTCAAAGGATGTGTCCAGATTTTTTCTTACTTGTTTTCTTTCTTCATGCTGTGAAAAAGGTTTATCTTCTCATATGTTTATTTTCTACTCCAGGTGTATATAATGCATTCCCACTTCTGGTTTATAATAAAAATGCTCTCTCTGTTTTCATAATGTGCTTGTTGGTGCTACTGTGCTGTGTCTTCAGTAGTCCTGATGGGAATGTGGCAGGAGTTAGTCCTGTTCAGCCCAGCTTGGGGTGATGATGGTCACAGCTTCCCCCTGCACAGCCCTCCCTGCAGGGAAGGAGGGGGAGAGGTGGCCCCGAGATGGCCGAGTGAGCAGCACTGAGCCACAATCACAGAGTGCCAGAGTAATGCAGAACTGAAATACATTAGTAAAATTAAAATTTGTCCTCATTCCCTCGGTGGGTCATACAGTTAATGAAAATAGATCCAACCAAATTAAGATAATTTATTTCATTAGTTTACGGCACTGTAAAACTTTTCAGGGCAGTACAGCCCTTCTGTGCAAACCTGAAATAGGTGCAGTTCCACTGTTCACTTCAAAGACCACAAAGGTTAAAACTTTTAAGTGTATTAAAGCAATTCTGTTAATTGTGTCTATAGAGGATTCTCCCTTGCCCTTCTTGGTAAAGTATTTTTAATTTAAAATTCACATTACACTCGTTCTGCATTCTAGCTTTTAACCAAAGTGTAAATATGTGATTACTTGTGTCTTCAAGGCATAAAAAGAAATTATGCATTTTTGTTTCAGAAGGTGGTACTGGTAGTACATAGTATTGATATTTTTATCTTTTTCTCCCTATCATTCTATATTCTTATTTTCTCTGCCCTGCCTTTCTCCTGTGTACCTGCTTAATGGTTTGTAATACAAGTTGCTATGGGGCAGGAACCAATTCCTTGGAAGGACAGAAAAGAGGTGCTGTCTCTACACTCTATTCACTACATCCCTTTCCAGTTTTTGTTTTTGTGCAGTCTTGATGCTGGTTTTTTTCTATGTTCTATTAGAAAGACACCATGCAAAATTAGAATGTTATCCCAGATGCTGTAGGTTTGGGTTTTTTTTCACTGAATCACAGAATGATTTGGCTTGGAAGGGGCCTCTGCAGATCATGTAGTCCAACCACCTGCTAAAGCAGTTCCTCTGGACTGCACATGGTCATACCCAGGCAGGTTTTGAATATTTCTGGAGAAGGAGACTCCACAAACCCTCTGGGCAGCCTTTTCCAGTACTCTGTCACCTTCATAGAATTATTTTCTTCTTCCTTTCAAATTATAAGAAAACCCAATATGAAAAATTTGTTTGGTTTCTTTGTCAAACCAAGCTTTTATAAGTCTGCATTAGAAGCCAAACTGGTCTTAGCTTAAGCTTCACATTAGCCTAATTTTTAGTTAACCTAATTCACATTGTAGAATCTTCTTGACCTTAAATGGAAAAATATGTGCCTTTTTTTTTTTTTTAATACTCTGATTTTCTTCCTGGTACATTTTTTTCTTCTAAATGGCTTATGTTACTTATTTTAAAGTAATATTTACATTGTAGTGAAAGCTTTAGTCTTCCTACACTAAAATAAAAACATTTTTTACACTAAAATAAACTTTCCTGGACTGGAACATGGATGTGAGAGCTCTTGGCTTCTCACTATAGTTTTTAGGGAGGTTCAGGTAAATCACTGCTGAGACCTGCAAGTCAGTTAACTCCAAGCAGAACAGAAATAAAGACAAAGCAGTTTTTTTGGGCAAGGGAAAAAGACAGAATTTATCTGAATGGGAAACTTATCTTTATCTAATTTATCAAATAATAGCAGGATTATTTTCATATTTTTTCTTTCTATGAATTTTTCTTTCTATGATTTTTTCTTTCACTAACTGTGAGGAAGTTTCTTTCAGAAAAGGGCCAAGTTTGTCCTTTTTGTTGTGGAAGTGATAGTTAATTTATCTTCCATTGGTGGAAATAGGAAAGGTGCTTGCTCTTTAAAATCCTGTGTGGACAGGTCATTTTAATGGCATGGTTGCACTTTGCTGTAAATGGGAATGAGACTGTGTAACTTAGAGTTAATAATTGAGTTATGTGGAAGTAATTTGTCTGGGTTTTTGTTTTATTTTGGGTTTTAAATTTAATCTTGATTTTATTGCTTAAGTATGAGCATTTCATTATTGAATGTAGTACTCTCTGGCTGTATTAAGTGGTTGCTGTAATTTATAGGCTACTTTGAGAAATGTCATGATTCTCATGAAGCGACACAGCAAGATTTAGAGAGTGCAGCAACTGAGTGAATGGAATTACGTAATATGACTTAGTTGATGTGTGATACCATAAGATTTTAATTTATTTCCTCAGTATAACTGGGTGAGAAAAGAAGATAATAGGCCAGCCCTGCCAGTTCATTCAGTGGCTGATTTGAAAATAAGTCCATTCTAAATTGATCTTGAAACTACTTGGAGTTGCATATGAAGTGGTCAACTTCCTATCCAGGGTGAGCAGGGACAGCAGGAACTGAGCTGGTTAGGAAATGAGGCTGTATGAAGAAGTTGTTTACTTCTATATATGTCACATGCAAAATAGAAAAAAACCCCAAAAAACAACAACTCTCTTTTTTGTAAATACTTTTATTTGATCTGATTTAATGAATAATTAAAAATATTTTCAAAAGACCCAAGAACTAACTGCCAGGTGCCTTATGGCACTGGTGAAGTTTTTTAATGAATCCCTGTGCTAAAGAAAGAACACTAATGTGTAACTGATGCAGTTACTCTGGACCAGGGAGATTCCATACTCAGAATACACAGAATTAAAGCAAATACAACACATCTAGTGTTTCCATGAAGAAGCAATTGATTGGATGAACAAAAGAGTTTCTGTAATAAACTGCTGCAAAGATTTTACTTTTCAAAAAAATACTAGTTTTAATTTTGATCTATTGAATGTGTTATTTTAAGAATAAGAATTGTTGCCCAGATTTCATATTAAGGTATTACTTTCATGCCATCTGCATGTGGTTACTTCAACTTCATTTGGATTGAAATTTTTTATGCTTCTTTTTCCAGCCAAGAGTTGACTATTTATGAATTCGAGAAAAGTCAGTTGGCTATTATTCTCATTTGCCATTGAAAATATGGCATGTTTTTGCTGTTTAAAAATCAGAGCAATATACTTATAAAATTATTTCTGAAATGGGAGGGATAAAATTACCCTTTGGTTTGTGTACTGCAGGCATTTTTAGAGACTATGGAATAAACACATGAGGAGTAAGGTACCCAATATGATCCAAACCTCTGGTTCTCTTACTATTTCTTCAAAATGCTAGGCAGGAAGCCAGTGTTCAGTCACTTTGTTTCAAAGCTTAATTTCCTCTTCCTTTTGCGATACCCTCATTTGTCTTCAAAAATCTTTACTTTCCTAATGTGTAGGAACTCATGATTGCTTTTAATTTCCATTCATTTATCCAAAGCACAGACTATATTAAATGTCCCAAAAGAAAGTGGTCATATCTGTTAGCATCTCTGTTTAAAATTATTGAAAGTTGCACTGAGTATTCCATCATGCCATTTTTATTTACCTTGCTTTTCTAGCCAATAATTGTTACAACAAAGCACAGACTTCATAAAGCAACCCCATCAGTAGTTCTTCCTTATAGTTCTACTTTGCCACTAGAAATAGCTTTCTCCTTATGAAAACTCTTTTAACTCATCCTCTTGTCAGAACTGATGGATTTTTCTGGTGACTTTTGAAAGTCTTTAAAACTGTTCTCTATGCAAAAGACATGATACTATATTTCAGTAGGATAGTGTGTATGGTAGCATTATGGGTAGGTGAAATTAATATAGCTCACAATCTGACAATTTTTTTCTCTAAATTAACAAATGTCAGTCTTACTAAAAAACTAAAGATTGGGTAGGAGGCACTTTAGCACCATACTGGTGTGTCAGAGGACAGCAGAATATACTGGGCTGTAGGCTGGGAAATATGTGGGGAAAAAAAAAGTTGATATATTAGAATCAGTGTGAACCCACATATCTACCTACACCATTGCAACATAGCTCTTTAATGATTGTTTAATTTTATGGCTCCTCATGTTTGAGACATTTTGTGCATGTAAAGTAAAAGGAGGCAGGTGGAAGAGTTGTGCCCTCCCATGGTGGCCCCTGGGGCTCTGAGCACGTTGGTGTCAGGCAGGCTTTGACTTGTTTTACTCCAAAGGCAAACCTCAGCAACCTTGGGTGAAACCAGAGCAGTGCTTGCATTTGCTGAGTGCAGCTGAGACTGTTGTGGGAGGTGGGAGTCGCTTCGAAACCACCCTGGGGCTGTTTCAGCAGAGCAGCTGTGGGGCTCAGTCGAGCTGGGTGTTCTGGGGAGGAGTGGTACCTCTGGGTCATCTCAGCCAGGAGACTCCACAAAAGATAAAGTTCATTGGGTTTGTGATGCTATCCTAGTTTGCCAGTTAGAACACAGTGAACCTTCACGTTCGTTTTTATAGCTCAGCTTCTTTACTGCTCGTCAATATAAACATTGGAGTTAAATGAAGTTCAGGTCCATACTTGTTTGTATACCAGAAATACAGAGCAATTTCTTAACTGTTCATTTTTAGGAACACTTTTAAAGGGTTGTCATTGATAACTTGCATATATATACATATATATGAGCATCTGTACGTTTACATGTGTCTGTATATAACTTCTAAAACTTTCAGACAAAGCTTTTTCATGTATTTTTTCTTAAACATTCACGTTGCTCAGTTTTAAGTCATTTTCCTTATATCTTGTGCTTATCTTGATATCATTAGTAATTGTTTTAGATAAGAAAGTGCCCAGTGTAAACTTCAGCATACTGGAAGAGCTAGTAAATAAATATAATAGTTTTTTCTTGTAAAAAAAATTTGACTGTTTTAAGCCTTGCAAAAAGCAATGGTCTTTATGGTTATGTCTACAGCGAGTCTGAATTGACAGTGATGGCATAAGATGCTGGGTTTGTTCAGTCACACAGACCAGCATCAATGGAATTCATTTAACAGTCTGGAAAATTGGTCTTACATCATATGTTTTTAAAGTAATAATAATAATTATTCAAGTTTAGATTCTAAGAAGATCTTTGAAGAAAGGCTGAACTTCAAGCATATGCACATCAATATCTCAATTTTCAAATCCTGGTTTATTTTTTTTTCCCTGTTTTAATACCAGTAGTCTAAACTGGGATAGCTTGTAGGTAGTTATAGTGATTAAAATCTAGGAGACCCTAAATAAGATTGGGGGTCAGAAAAGCTGTTTAGTGTGGCAGGGACTCTGGGAAGCACAGTCCTCATTGCATCTGGAGCAAGAAGCTTGAATATCATTTCAAGAAGGAATGTTTCAGAAATGCTCAAATAACCAGTTCACGCTCAATTCTTTAGTGTTATAAATCTGTAAATGGATTCTGCAAGTCACCTCTCTAATCTCAGTGACAAAGTTAATTTTTTCTCCCCCCTGAAGACATTAATGTCACAGTGTGGGATAGTTTTAACTTCCTTCCCTTCTGTTTTAGTAGCCTGGCAGAGCAGATATCACGGTCCCTGACACATCATTTTTTCTCCATACAGTACAGTGTACTTTGGGGCTGTAGCACAGCAGTAGACTGGCCCAGGAATCACAATCTGGGATTATTGTCTTTGTGTATCCTCAAGGAGTAATATTTTAAAGTCACTGCATCTGTTGGTACTTAAGAGCATGATTTTTGCGTTTAATTTTTGCCAGTTTTTACCATCTGTGTGTCTGTTTTTTGGCTCCTCACTTTAATTTTTCAGTTTAATTTCTCAGTTGCACTGGGATTGCTTTCTCTTTCTCACACATGCTCTTTTTGAGTCATCCGTGAACTTATATTAAAAAAAAGAAATTATTTACAGCAGTTGCATAAGAAAATTCTTGGCCTTCACATTTTGATTTTTTTTAATGATCTCTTTATATTGAGTCTCTTAGTAAATGCATGTCATTTTTGGAAGTGAAGTAACTTATTAGACTTTGTTTAAGTTTTATAAAATTACTTTTGGATTAAATTGAAGCATTTTGGCGGGAAAAGCTAGCTTGATCACATTCAACACATTCTAGTCTTTCATACTCATTTAGTTTTTAATGCCCAGGAGGGAATAATTTTCTTGAGAAATCTGTGTTATAATCATAAACAGACATAATTCAGTAATTTTCTCATGAAACATTGGCTGAAGTTCTCGCACTAATGACTTGAAGCTCACACAAGCGAGAAGGTTTTTGTTTAAATTCCAAGAAAAATACTAATGAAATGCATTAAAATAGAAACCAAAAATACAGGCAGTGTGTTATGGGCTGTTTTCAATAAAAATGGTATATCTTCATCAATTGAATAAATGTCTCACAAATTCAGGCATGTTCTAGCATTTCAAGAATGTTCTGATAGTACTTGAGCCATTTTCTCTGCTTATCTCTGATAATTTTTTTACAAAAAATTATATTATGTAAATAAAGTTTTAATGTACAAGGGTAACTGTATAGCACATCTGTCAAATGTTTTGCCTCTGTATGCATTTGTGAGTATTGAAAACTCCACTGCTGCTCTAATCTTTTTCTTGATTTACACATTTTGCTTCTCACTTAAAATATAATACATTCCTTAAGATCAAATTTAGTGGCTTTTTAAAAGCATGCTAGTTTCTTTTTAGCCTCTTTCAAATATTTGTAACTGAGGATTTTAGAGTTTGTATTTACCTCCTGGTGTACTTGCTTGCTCTTAGTGGATTTTAAACCAGAATATGAACTTGCTTCCCTTTTGATCTTCCCCCCTCACAGTTTCTAATGAATATTTTGTGTAATGCTGCACAGAACACTGAGTAAGGATTACATTAAAATACCAGTACTAGCAGGTAAATACATGTTCCTTTTTGAATAAGTGGCTCCTATAATCTGTAGTGCCCTCTCTCTATGTGAGCTGCTTTGCATTATTAACAGTACTGTAGATTATCTAAAGACCAAAAGGAGTAAAACTTTGTTCACCTGAGAAACCTTTTTCTGAAAGGAAGTGTTGCTGTGAATTTCCAAGGAGCAGAATTAGACATCTTGTCTTCTGTCTGCATATGCCTATAGCTTTTCCTAAAAACACTGTAACCACCTTTTACTGTGTTACAAAACTGGAAGGGCATGGTGGTTTTTCCACTAAAAAATGCAGTCTCATTTTCTGCATTCCCTAGTAGAGATTCAAACTGTATTTGAGTGGTACCAGAAATAATTTAAATTACATTTTTCCAAATTTAAATTCCAAAATTTTCCCCAACTCTAAGGATTTTATTACTGCCAAGTTTAAATTCCCAATTTTCTGACAAATATTCTGTTACTGTAAGAGAAAACCTGAGGGAGCAAACCACTATCCATTTCCCAGTGTACTGAGATATGTGCATGTTTGTTACTACTCTATAAAAACATGGAGCTGATTTAGAGTTGATAATATGTAATCAAGAGACTGCTGATTATTTGTTATCCTGTGGCTTAACTCTTAAAATTTTGGGGGTTTTCAGTTGTGAGTATAGAGTAAGAAGCAGGATGCTTTCAGTACTATGGTCTGCTAGAAAGTGCCAGTCCCCTCTGCTGTCTTTTTTTCTTGCCTTTTACATGGAAAGCAAGTTGTCTCGTATTCTCATGAGATGGAGCTGTAATACCATGAGAGCAAAACCATGCATGCATTGGTCTTTCCATAGTGTCAGTTTACTTTGGGCTGAAAGAATTCAAGTAGTATTAAGTATTCCAAATGCAATGATGAGAGCAATCCATCTGTTACCAGCAGCATCCCCTCTGAACTGGAGCCCTGCTCTTACCTTGAATTTTAACTAACTGTATAAATCTAAGGATAACCTATATTTGAATGCCAGGCACTCAGCTGTACTTTACAGGATATTTTAAAAGGCTTGTGGGAAGCTCGATGTAAACTTTTGTCTTAGGTAGTTTCCCAGCTGACTGGTACATTGAATTAATTGAGAATAGGAAGGGCTGGTTCAATTCATTTCCCTCCCTTGTATCTCAGTCATTTTCTGCAACGATGCATAAGGATTGATTGCCATAGCAACAGTGTTTTAGCTTGTACTACTGTGAATGTGGTTAATGATAATAGAATTATCTACTCATTTTAAATCCTGTTATATTATTAGGTCATCTGAGCCATCCTCTTGCTATGTATTGAGTTATTCCCTGTAGCCTATCTTGTAGTTCTTTGTCCATGCTGCTTTTACATGTGTTGAGCAGTGGGGATTCTGCTTCTTCCCTTGGGAGACTTTCGAAATCTGATATATCATTCCATTAAGGATTTTTTCCTGGTATTTAGCCTTATTTTACCTTCTTTCTTCCAGCTACGTGGATTTGTACCACATGGAAGTTCTTTTCTTCTTTCCCATCCAGTGTTTAATCCTTCTTATTTACCTGTATCAGAATATGACAGCTCGGTATTCATGTATTTCTTATAGGATTTTATTATAGGGAAAAGCAGGTTTATAAATACATCCTTTATTCTTTAGTGCCTCATTTTGTCAGGAAACTCCCTAGTACTCAGCTACTATTTAGATTACCTGAACTGCATAGACAAAAAGCTTCCAGCTTTCCCATGTTTAACTCTGTTTGCTGCAGCATATACACCACTGGATTTATGGTTCTTGTGTGTGCATCTGTGCCTTGCTCTGTCTGCTGTTCATAGTGGTTTGGGGTGAGGGGGAAGATGCAGTTTTTTTCTCATAAAGCTGGAGAGATGTTCTTTCATCCTTGCTCCAAGTCAGCAGAGGTCCCCTCTCTGTCTGTCCTTGTATGGCTGGGCTAAGGGTGGATGAGCTCTGCTGTCTCTGTTCCCCTCCACATCCACAGTTTGCACTCTTTACTCTCTGGAAATATACTGGGTTTCTTACTCCTTTCTGCCTGTGTGGTTTTTCCACCATAAAGAGAAATATTTTCTGGTCATGTCCAAAGTGACATACAAGTGGAAATGCAGTTGTCTGCTCCAGTTCAGGCATTTCCAACTCTGGGCTACGTGTAGGTCAGGCAGACCAGGAATTAGTTTAAAACAAATAAAATATAATAAATAAACAAAAATAATAAATAAAATATACAAACACAATTTACAAAATAACAAATAAAATATAATACAGTGGCACTGTGGGTTAGCTGCCTATATATCATATCATTGGCCCATTCCATGTCTACTTTCTCCAGTGTTGTTGTGGAGCTGATAAAGAAGACAGAGGAGTAATGTAATCTTTCCAGTAATCTGTTGTTTTCACTGCTGCTTATGCTTTTGGACTAATTTTCTTCATTAATATTTGATGTTATACCGTTGCCCATTTTCTTTTGTTTTATTCATCTACAGTATAAAGAAGTACTTATTACATTAATATTCATCCATACTACTCCAAGAGGGGAAAAAGACTAAAGGGAATTGCTATGTGAAATTACTTTTGGAGCTAAATTTGATGCAAAATTATTTCATACTGTAGTTAAAACCAGATATATAAATATACCTCAGTATTATCACAGACTAATTATTTAATGTATGGTTATTTTTTATGGGGTTTTTTGGTTTTTGTTTTTGAGAGGTGCTACTTTTTCCAAGTCTTCCCTTTGAAGCTTAGGCTAGACTGCAATTCTCATAATTCTTTGTCTTGCATTTATTTGTGTTTCAATTTCCTCAGTCTCCAGAATTCTCAGTCCACCAGTGTAATATAGTGAAGCCTCACAAAACTCATTGATCATGTTTTAAACCTAAGTTTTATTTCACTGGCAAATTTTATCACTTTGTTTTTAACTTACTCTTCCACTGTTTAGAATAATGTGTGCAAGATATTTAAGTTTCGTTGCTTGCTTTTATTTTAATCAAACTGCAGATTCTAAGTATTGATACTAAGGGATCATTCTGGGCCTGTAAATAGATGAGGATAGAGAACAAAAAAGAAGAGTCAGTAACCTGCTGATTATATTAAATGAAAATTCATAGATTTGAACTAATTTGTTTTGTTTCTCCCCATTTTTTTCCTCTAATCATACAATCTTTTGAGAACACCATGAGCTTTATTAATTTCACTGAGGAGACTCTGAGCCTTTGTCACAGAATTTTCTAATATTTTTTTTTCCTAAATTGGTTTTGCCTTTATAGTAAATCAGTTTGAATATAAGATATAGTGGCCTTTACCTTGTTTCAAAGGTTCACTCTCTGATTCACTCTACTAGTCCTGTAATGATAAAGCAGATAATTTTCTATTTCCCATCTGGTCAGTACTGGTAGATCAGTATTGTCCTTGCACTGCCCTCTGCAAGAGCCAAAGCTGGCCTCAGCAAGGTGCTGGACTAGCCCAGCTGGATTGTCTGAAACTTGATGTGTTCTGTGACACTGGCAAGTGGAAGTGCCCAAAGATCTTGCCCAGGGATGTAGAGAAAGAAGCTCTCAGTGCAGCTTGATTTCTAAAGTCACTTCTTGTTGAACTCCCAGCATTTGCTTGTTCTTCAGGTTTCTTCATGCTTTCTTTTCATAGTTTGAAGAAAAAAGCTTCAGAATGGGAAAGTAATACGAATTGCTTCCATCTGGTTTCCTAAAAATATTTTGTTTTCCTGGTTCAGAAAATAGGTGTGAAGAGTTAAACATTTCTTTCGGGAGGTTTTAGACTTGATTAGCTTAATTGATTGGCTCATCTGGGATTCAAATGTGATTTATGGGAAATGGACAAGTTTCTGTACATTTTTAAACCTTCAACCTGGCTTTAGCTAGTTTGTAACTGATTAACAGCTAAGAAAACCTTGTGTCAAAATCAGAATGTTTAAGTCTGGAATTTAACAGTGTCTATGCTTTTGGGGTTCAGCAGTGTCTATGCTTTTTAAATCCTAATCAACAAATACTTTTATTGTTCTTTTTTGAATTTTGCTCCTCCAAATGATACTGTTTGTATTTAAAATGTGTTTATGTAGACATCTGTGCATAAAGTGCTGTGACTCTGATGGGAAACACTCAGGTACATGCTTCTCTAATGTGTCTATGACTTCTTTATTTTTACTTTTTTTTTTGGGGATGGGATGGACGAAGAGTAATTCAACCACAAGATGCATTTTCCACCCTTTCTATTCATGTATCTTAACTTTTAATGCTAATGCATTCAAGAAACAGCATGTAAAAGCATAGTTGTGCCTCTGTCTTAATTTGGTCTCCCCTAAGGAAGATGGTAGAATTTTAGTAATTCATATGAAGTTGTTCAGTAACTGCTTATGTGGTGACAAATGAAGTTCTGCTGTGGATTAGAGACTGGCAGGGAAAAAACAAATTACAGAAAATAGGTCAGCAGCGTGCAAGGGCAAGAGGGATTTATTCCTGGAAAGCCTGCTCATTTTGAAAGGGGGGGAGTTGCTGATATAGCAACTTCAGTGAACAAGACACAATTATTTAGATTAGTTGAAAATAGGTAGTATTTTGAAGGAGGTAATAAAAGAGGGATGATATTAAAAGAGAGATGGACATAGTGCAAGTTACTGATTGCTGAAATGAGTGCCTTGAGCTGTTTTTTGGAACTGCAGATGAGCAGTATTCTTTCAAACAACATTCTTAGGCCACAGCAGTAGAGCCATTTTCAGTTGTCTGTGCTGCTGAAAGAAGCAGTCTTTGCCTGCTTTGCTTCCTCCCTTGTGCATCCCTAAGCTTTTATGAGGCTGTTAATTAGGCTGAACTGGACTAGCCTGGGAAATGTAACCAATTAAAATTGTTTTTATTAAACATTAATTTTAATTTAGATCTTTTGTATAATGATACAAATGCTTGAATAAACTGAAAGGAGAAGGTGGACAGAGGAATCCAGTGCCAGACATGACCATCTGGGGAGGGGAGAAGAGAAGACTGCTGCTTTCAGCAACCCACATCTGTGGTTTGTGCTGGCCTTGCAGGATAATGAAATGCCAGGCTGAGGTGTTATTATGGGCTGCAGAATGGAAATGCAATTGCTTGAAAATACTGTACCACCATCACACATGCTGAATTCAGTCCAAACTGCTCTGACTTGTTGTGGAAAAGAGAATAGCAAATGGAAATAAGATCTCTGAGAAGTTTAAAAAGAATTAATTTTTATTGAGGAGCCAGTATTTCTTCTGCTGCTACAAATGGCACTAAATGAATTATTTCTTGAAACCTCCTTTTTGCAGCAGGTAGTTTGCAAAGTGCCTCTGGAGCTGTGGTTGTAGCAGTTGTGTGATGTCCTACATTTTGTTCCTTGGTGCATTTTAGACAAAGAGGTTGTCTTTGGATAGCTTGGTGAGGTGGTGATGATGAAGTTTGGCTGTTGGTTGTGTTTCATCACACCTTGTGTAAGGGCTTTCATGGCAGTGAGCAATGCAATTGTGCTGGTGCAGGGCCAGGTCCAAAATGTTCCAAGGGAGTCAGTGCTTTTCCCAGCCTTTCTCCAGTGATGGGGTCTGTGCTGCTGCCTTTTTATCAAAGTTCAGGAGTACATGTAAATATTTTACCTTTTTCTTAAAGTAAGGCTCTGTCTATCTCAGAGACATCACCCAAAACTGAAAGCATCTAAGGCTGGAGGTGAGCCTCAAAAATAGGGAAAGAATTATCGTTGGTGCCTCAGTTTCCTCAAATAAATAATTTGAAGAATAACCTCTAATCTTCCTGTGAGTGCAGTGAAGCTAAAGTCATTATTGTCCATTAACTGCTTTTGCCATACTGTGCTGGAGGGCACTAAAGAAGTACTGAGTAGTATTTATTTTAAATTTGATTTAGTGCTTTTGATTAAAAAATGAATAAAATTGTCATAGACCAGATTGTAACCCTGTAGGCACTTGGAATGGAGCATTTGTAAATGAAGCATTTACTGAGAAGTTTGAAATTGTTTTTCATGTTGGTTTCAACAAAACAAATTGAGCAAAGGACAATGAAAAATGCTATAGCATTTTCTGTTATTAAAATGGTGAATTTGTTTGGTGCCTAAGGTAAAACCCATGTTGTGCAAAAGACTGAAAAAGAAAATTTTACAGCATAACAGGGAAACTCAATTGAAGCAATTTTAGTGGAGTTTCTCAGTGGAACGAGATGGAAAAAAAAGTGGAATGCAACTGTGAATTCAGTGAAAGTAAAAGATGAAACTGCAAAATGGTGAAATCTTATCACTCAAAATTTCATAGGAGCTGAGAGGAGGCTTGGGTGCTTGTCCCTCTGCACAAGACCAGGTGTCCTGCATCCCCATCACAGTGCTGGCACTCCCTTCTGGGTCTTCCTTCTCTGGGACTTGGGGCCAGAACCTTGCCTGGTTTTGTTCTTTTGGGGGAAGGAAGAGCTGGAACATAAAAATGTATGCACATTAGGGCTCCTTTACCTCAGGTGTTTGATTTGTAACACAAAAGACCTTTAGAAACAGATGTATAGGTGTATTTATTTTTAATCACTATGAATATAAATTTACAAAGTTGTAAACCAAAGTTGTATGTTAGCAAATCCTAGCAAATGAAAAGTGCAGTTGAGCCACTGTCTAAATGAGAGGAAACCAGTGGATTTTTCTTTAGGCAAGATGATAAGATATTACAATATCAGTGGGATTGAGGGCACCCTCATTAAATTTGCTGATGACATCAAGCTGTGTGATGTGTGTGACACTCTGGAGGGAAGGGATGCCATCCAGAGGGAACTGGACAGGCTTGAAAGGTAAACCTCATGACAGGCAAAGCTCATGAAGTTCAAAAAGGGCAAGTGCAGGATCCTGATTCTGGGTTGGGGCAATCCCAAGCACAAAATACAGGCTGGGTGAAGAGTGATTTGAGAGCAGCCCTGAGGAGAAGGACTTGGGTTTTTTGGTTAAGGAGGAGCTGGACAAGACCTGAAAATGTGCATTTGCAGCCTAGAAGGCCACATGTCCTGAGCTGCATCCAAAGCTCCATGGGCAGCCGGGAGAGGGAGGTGATTGTGCCCCTCTGCTCTGCTCGGCTCTGCTCTGGTGAGATCCCACCTAGAGCACTGCATCTGGGGTTCCCCATTATTAGAAATACACAGCCCTGATGGGGCAAGTCCAGAGGAGGCTGGGAAGATGAGCAGAGGGCTGGAGCACCTCTGCTATAAGACAGGCTGAGAGTTGGGGCTGGTCAGCCTGGGGAAGAGAAGGCTCAGGAGGAAACTTATAGCACCTCCTAGTACTTAAGGGGGCTTAGTAAAGCTGGAGAGAGACTTTTTACAAGGACGTGTATAGTACAGGAGAAGGGGGAATTGCTTCAAACTGAAAGATGTTGGGTTTGGTTTTAGAAGGAAATTCTTTGCTGTCAGAGTGGTGGGGCACTGGAACATCCAGAGAAGTGGGTGCCCCATCCCTGGAAGTGCTCAAGGCCAGGCTGGAAGGGGCTCTGAGCTGCCAGATCTAGTGAAAGATGTTCCTGCCCATGGCAGGGCATTTTAACCTGATGAACTTAAAGGTCTGTTTCAAACAAAACCATTACATGATTTTTATGGGTTTTTGGGCAAAACCAACAGGGAGATTGTGAGTAACACAAAAATAAAAGCTTTGAAAGTTGCATTTTCTAAAGGAGACAGGACTCAAAGAATATGTCCTAAATTTAAACTCCCACCAATGTATAGACTTTTGCCTTATTGGCAAACAGATATTTTAATCAAATTTTTAAAGAGCCAAGTCTTCAGTGAGTTTTCTGATGTAATTTCTGAACAGTCCTGAGCCATTCTGAGAAAAACACCCAGAATTGAATTTTGTTATTAAGATGCCTGTGTGAGTAAAATGATGTTTTGTGTGACAGGGAACAGAGTGCTATACTTTTACCTTGCTTCTAAATTGACTCTTATGTTCAGTGCTCCAGGGGATTGAACTGCTCTGTACTTGGCTGAAGCTAGAGAAATCCTTGCATGCTGATACAGATCTGCAAATCAAGCAACAAGGGACCATTTCAGATTAAAAAAAGAAAAAAAAGAAATGAATAATGATAAAAGAGCTATGAGACCTGTTTGAAAATTGCCTAATGACAAATTCAAGTTGCTAAATAAGAAATGCTTTTTGTGTCTTTAAAAAAAAAATCCTCAGAAGGATGAAAATCACGGTCTTTGAAAAGGTGAGGTGAATAATAATATATTCAGGAGTGTTACAGGGAAAATGTGAAGTGATTAATAAAGTCTTTCCTTTGTCTCAATATCAAGGGGAAACTATGTGACTTATCTATAATACATCTCTGCAGAAGTCTTTTAGATCTCTAAACTTATAGGTGGAGGCGTGTGCACTTGGTTTTCTGCAGGGAAAGTGTGTCCTAATTTCATGTTTTCATTGTCATTTTTTTTTTGGCCTTTAAAAATCACGCAGGACTTAACAATTTTTTTTTTCCTGGTGTCTATACAGAATAAACTAACTTGTCAGATTAAAGGAAAATTATTTAAAATTCTGCTGCTCTACATTAGTTACAAGCAGGTGAATTCAGTGTGGATCTATTTATAGGGGAACTAATGGATGTGCCTAACTTGACCTACTTTAGACTATTCAACAGAAAAAAACAAACACAGTGTAGTTGTAGCACTGCCATGTAATCTGTAACCTGTTTTTTTTCTACTTTAAGAACAAAATAATGTCTTTGTTGTTGTGCCTTCTAAATACATATATCTGTTTAGAAGCATATCTATCTATATGTGTATGTATTTATTTCCTGGATGCCATTGTAACAATCCATGTTGTGGAGTTTTTTTAGTTCCTTAAGCATCAACTTCTCCATATCAAATGAATGTTTCTGGTTCTGAAATCCCAGAACTGTATTACCTGACATTGTGGAGTAGGAAGAACTCAAGTTCTTAAAGAAAATCAAGCTTCATTTTGTAAGGTCAGCCCAGTTGTGATAAAATTCAAGTGAAGCACCTTCTCCCAGAGCAGGGGCAGTTTGATCTCTGTGTGCAAGGGGTGGTCTGTAGGAACAGTGTATGTATCAGTTACCACCGTGAAAGGGAAAATAAATTGTATATGAAGACATCAACCAGAGTGTGTTTGTTTCATGCCAAGTGCTACACTTATGTTGGTTCACCATGTGGGGATGTCTCTGTAATTGAGGTAATTCTTGCATTATTCAAGGTAGATGATAACCAGGCCTGGCCTTTGGGCTGAACTTTGCAGGGGAATTCGATTATACATTCACCTATAATTGTAGCCTTGTTTCAAGTAAAGCTGATAACTATTTCCTTTAAATATACTTCCCAGGATTCTGACATCTAAGTAAGACTTTGAATCTGTATTTAATATGAACCCTAATATTTGTTTCACATTGGCAGATCTTGGTGGTCTATATGTCAGTCTGTGAATCACATGAGAAGAGTATAAAATTTCAGAGATTTGAACATGGAAATATTCTGTAGATAAGCCTTATTTAAAACAAACAAAGAACAGAGTTACACCTGTGAAACAGATATGTTTTTAATCCTGAGGAAAAACAGAAAGTGGAATAAAGACTGTAACTAGGCAGTTACACAAAATAAACCCATTTTTAAGGCAATTATCAATTTGAGGTAATTTGTTATAGTCGTGCATGGATCTGTAAGAGAGTTACTTCTCTTTGTAATACGATGAACACATCTATAACTTGTTATTGATCAGATCTTCAGAAAGCTCTTTGGATGCTTCACTTAATATTAAAAGTGTGACAATCCGTGCTTTAAATATTTCAAATATGTAGCTCATGAGAGGTTAGTGCTTTATTGTTGCTTCTAATATTTTGGATGATTTTATCATTATGTTTGATTTTAAAGATTAATTTTAGTGGACTCCCAACAGGCAGCACTGTAAGTGCTGGGAAGCCTGTCTGATCCTGCCAAATCTTTTCTGGCTATTCTTGTTAGCTGTGGCTGGTTTTACTTACAGGTTGCTCTGTAAGTGAACTGCCTGACAAATTCATTATGTGATGAAATGTGTTGAGTTTTGTAGTTCTTCAAATACTTGGCATCTAATAAAATGTTTAAAAAATAGGTTATGCACTGCAGGTGTTAAGGTGCTAGAGAAAAGGAAGAGATGAAGCACATCTGGTATCTTTGAGCAAGAAGCTTTTTATAGCTTAGCATCCTAAGCTGCTGCTGAGACATTTGAGATCCATTTTAGTATTTCTGCTTTTCAAAGTGTCACATCCAAGGGTCTTATATTTGCCTTTGCAAACATGTAATATTATCCCCAACATGTTAATACGGAAATGCACTTTTGAATGATTTTTGCCACTACCATGTAGCAAATCAGTGTAGGAAATTAGAAAGGACCCAATATTGTCTTCATTTTAAGTCTCTCTTTAGTATAATAAATATATCATCATGGTATTTTTTAAAGTTCAATTTGGCTACACTTTACCCATTTGCCAGTGCACAGAAACTTAGGACACTATTTGTCATATTTGTGTTATTTTGTAATGTGCTATGAATGTTACAATGGGGCACATTATATGTGGACTTAGAACTGATGCAAAATGACTTCAAAAATAGCTTTGTGCTCCAGTAATACTTGAGTCTTCTTTAAAATGTCTCTTAAATATGATCTGGTGGGAACAGCTCCATATTTTTGTTATCCACTTGATACTTGCCATCTGTAGAGGAGCCTGGATGTATGGATTTGTTCTGGTAGCTATCACTTTGCAGCACATCTCCTGCCTCTGCCTCCCACCCTGGACTGTCAGTGGTCCTGGAGAAGTCACTGAAACAATGCAGAGTGGGATGACCTCAGTCTGGGGAAAACAAACCCTGTAGTTTTCAGTCAAACAGCAAATACAGTCTGTGGAATATGATTACAATGCAGATTGTGAAATGCTTGAGAATCAGTGGTGCTTTAGACATTACTAACGGGCTTTTTTTCTGTCAGATCCCTTTTAGTGCTGTTTTCCTTGTGTGGGGTTGCCAATTTGCATGAGTGTTAGCAATTTTAGCCTAATAATTTTTTTCCTTTTCCTCAATATTCTTTTCTCTGCTGTTAGGCAGAAGCTATTCAGATGCATGAATTAAGAAGCACGTTCGATCAACAACAAAAAAAGCTTTTGACTTTTAATGCCTTTCTTGCTATTTGTTGATAAGCTACCACTGTAAGGACATACCCAAGATTTTCTTAACTGTGAAGAAGCAGAAGCAGCAAAATGTCTCCAATTCACTAGCAGGAAAACCTTTTGCCTAACCTGCTAAAGCTCTTAAAAGGCTCTCCTGCTTTTCGGTGCTGTCTGCAATGCCTACTGTAAAAAGAATTAACTGCAGCATAATCTAGTAAAAATCTTTTTTAGTGGAAGCTGTGCTACATGGCCAAGCAGTATTTGTGTTGTGCTCCTGCCACCAGCCTGGCTTGCTGTGTGATAGAGGTGTGAGCCACCAAATCATTACGGAACATATGTGTGTCATTTCAGTGATGCATCACAGGTTGTTGAGCCCCTAAAGACCACTGACTTTAGTGGAACTCTAAACACTGCAAAATAATTGGAATACCATAAGACTTGTTCAACTTCTATTAGTATTTCCAGGATTTTAATAAATGTTTTAAGAAGTCATTATGAATGAAAAAATGCTAGTTATTCAAAATTGAATGAATTGTCAAATATGTTTTGCAAAGGAAGGTTGTATCAAATTATATTCAGTGGCTCTCTGATGTTCTGCTTTTTGGACAATAGGAAATCAAATTCATCTCTCTTTAAATCTGTAAAAACATTTCCTTTTAAGGCACTTCAAAACAGAAATAGTGCCATTGTGAAGCCAACTTGGCTTAAGGCTCAGCTTGATCAGTTTAATAAATGGGAAATAAGAGATGATTGCCTGTGATAGCAGGGAATGAATTTGATATTCATCAGAGACCTGAGAAATCCCTTCCATTCTGCACTCCTCTATGACTATATGATATCTATTCACTGATTTGACTGAGCAAGGCAAATTTCATTTTAGACTAGTGAGGCATATTAAAACTATGTGAATATTGTCATTTCCAATTGCAGGGTGACCATCCTGCAGAAGTACGTGAGTAACATAGGGATTATTGAGATGTAAAGAGAATATTAACTTGTATATATGTGTGTATATGTGTATGATTAAATAATTTTTTTTTCTTATTTTTTTTTTTTTTAGTATTTAAGTGGATGATGATTTAATGTAAGACTTCTCTCTCCCTGGATTACTGATAATAGCAGTGCACCAAGTACAGGGATGTTGTGAATTACACAAAGCTCTCACCTAATTATTTGTGCATATATATGTATGTTCAAGAGGGAACATAGCCTATTTTATGTATTCAATATTTTTTGGGTTTTCCCCATGTTGTCTTTGCAACTGCTCTTCAGATTTGATTGAAAATTGCCATTCTCTAGAGATTTGGCCGGTTAATCAAAAAGTGAGAACATTAGCACAAAAGCCTGATGCTGGTGTATTTGTGCTAGTTAAGACACAGGAAAATAGATCCCTTAGGAGCTGTTTCCCATCAAGTGTGATCATACAGAGAGAGAGAAAACCTACTTTATGTTGCAAGAACCAAACAAACATTTATGAAGCGCAGCTGCCAGGAGACTAATAGCGAATATGTCTCTTCTTCCATAATCATTACAGAGAAGTGCAAGAGACTAAAAGGGGAAATATGAAGGGAAGGGCATATTTCAATAGAAAAAGCTTTATTTTATTTTTGTCTTGCCTGAGGAAAAAAATATTGTCAGGAGCTTGTCATTACTGTCATTATTTGTCATTACTTTTCTGCAGTAAAATTTAAAGCACCTGTTGGGTGTTGGATTCTTTCAGTTTGGTATTTACAGCACTTACACTCACCGTGCTAAAATTGAAAAAAAATTAAATTTTTAAATAGATTAAATAGAAAAGAAACAAGCCAGTGTCTGGTGGGTGAATGGGAAGGTGAATCTCACTGTGATGCTCACTGAGTCAATGCTGTCTCCAGCCAGGTCTCAGGCCACAAAGCCACTACTGAGGGACTGAGCTGACTGAATACCATACTCATATATGGTATTAATGCAAGATACAGAAATAAAATTATCAGAGCTTATCAGTATTACATCAGCTCAAAAACATCTGAAGTTTAAAACGGTCAAATTCTTGAAAGAAGAAATAGGAGGAATTTCAAAATGCCAAGAAAAAAACTTCTCTCTTTGCTTTTCATTTCATTGAAGTCTGGGCATTGCAAGACTTTCAGAAAAGTGGCTTCTTGCATACTGCCAGCTCAGCAGGTACACAGCTTTATGTCCATGCAAGTTGTCCTTTCATCATTTCAAAACATGCAAACAGTATTGACATCATGTTTCCTTTGGATGAGCGTGATAAAAGCAATAATTACTAGGAAAAATTACTTACAAAAGTTACTTTGTAAAGATGATTACTACAGCAATAGTGGCATATCAATGCTTTACTAATCATTATGGCTCATCTTGCTAGGTTATTAAGGAGTTGGAAAAATGCATAAAAACTATAAAGGAGGCCCAGATAGGGCTCTCTATCCTGCCCTTGTGCAGGTACATTTTAATGTATTTAAATCTGCTTTTATCTTGAAGCACACATACTGCAGACTGGCAGTGCTGGGTTGGTTAATGGCTGGACTTACGGATGATTTTATAAAACTCTTCCAGCTGATATGATTCAATACACAAGATAGTGGCTATTTACTTTATAGTGTAATGGTGGTCAGTGGAGCAGACCTTGCCAAGGATTGCTCAAGTAATTTGAAAGCAGAGGTTACTCTTGTTTTTTACTAAAAGATCACTTTCTGCACAATAATGAATTAGTTATTATAACCCCCTGAACTGAAAAAAACCAACAAAACACCCAAGCTAAACACCTTTGCTTCCATTTTTTTTCCAGTTGTTGATAGCATGGAGATGTTGCTGTTGAATTTGAGAGATGAGTTCAGCTGTTCAGAGAAGATAGATTTACACATAACTCTTACAGGCCTTCTGAGCCCTTTTCCCATTGTGTCTGCCTGAAGCAGATTGTGATCCTCACTTTCTCAGAGCAGGCACTTAGAAACAAAGGCTGCACAAATGAAACATGTAGGAATTTACTATTCAGACTCCATGGCTGCTACTGACTCTTTAGAAAATTAAATTTCTTTAGAAAAAAGACCAGAGAATGTGGAGTTCTGCTTTGGTTTTGGGGAGTTCATGAGAAGTGTATTGAACAGCAAAGATGTGTGGGATAGTGCTTCTCTGAAGATGAAGTTGTGGATTAATTGGAGGCAGAGGCTGATATTTTGGTAATAGAGATTAAAATTTCCAGTAAGACAGGGAATGCGTGGCTGATTTTGAGCTTTGGAAATTACACTAGGCAGATTTCATTCAGAAATTTTCTGAGAAAATGTAATGAAAATAACTGTTTGGGTTCATATATATTGGATAAGGTTCTGTTGGCAAGAATCCTGCTGATATTTCTTAACTGCAGATTTTGTAATCCTAAGTGGTGGTAGAAACACTGTCTTCAAAAATAAAAACCCAATTTGCAACTTTTCATATGTATTTCATTAACACTGTGCAGGTGAACTGTGAAAGGGACCTTTTTATAGGTAGAACTTTTAGCACTAATAGTCCATTTTGAGCAGTTAAGATAATTTTTCAGTTTTTGAGTCATTAATTTTATGACTTAGAAAAGAAGTTAGAAAAATAATTATCTCTTTTTATTTTTCAAACAGTGGGAAATTTTACACTGAGCAGATCAAGATACGGAGAAGTACATTGGAAAAGATGCTTTAAATTTTCCTGTGTGCTGTAAAGATGAAAAGATCTTTTAATTACTCTTACTTCAGTTTTGGAAAAAAACACATTCTGTCTTCAGTAGCTGTACATTAAAAACCATATCTTTTAATATAGTGGTTTTATCTAAAGAAAAGAAACCTTACACTTTTGGGAGCTTGCTCAAATGAGGTATTTCTGAGAAATATCTGCAGTTCTATCCATGTGGGTTCACAGAAACTTTCTTGCCCCGTTGAATGTCCTTTTCTTTGTTTACCTCATCCAGGTTGAATTTCCCTTTCAGAAGAAAACTGCTTTCCAAATAAAGAAATAATTGCTTGATGCAAGGATTTTCACATCTAGTTAGTTACTTTTCATAGCAAATCAGAATTTTAAGTCAAATCCCTCTGCAGGTGTCCAATTTTTCTCTCCGTTCACTTCAATGTAAATCAAAATCTGTGTTATTTTGAGAAGAAAAGAGTGTCTGATTACTGTAATATTAAAGATTTTTAAAAGGGTAGATCATACATCTGTTGATCACGGCAGTAGTGTTTCATTAGGATTATGATTGCTCCTCTAAGCACCTATTTATGGGCACATGCATGTTTCTGATACAGATCTGTCTGCTGTCCAGGAAAAGCCAGACAGAGGCGTGTGGGAGCTGCTGTTTCTTAATTGCTTGGATAACTGACAGTCAGTGTGGTTCCAAAACTTGCTGTGTTTATGATTCTCAAAACAAAAGGCACAAAATATAGATGTGATGCTGCCAAATAGCATCTGTTTTACGTAGCTTTTAATTTGCAGTTTCTGATTTGTTATATCCCATTATTGAAAGGTGCATAGAGGCAGGAGGCAGCTGAGTTGGCTGTTCCCTTTGACCTGGCTGCACTCGAGGTCAGGCAGAGGGATGCTCTTCTCCTTGGCAGGAAAATCCTCTGGACCACCAGGTGGGACAGAAAGAAAGGAAACAGAATGTTCAACAAGTGGAGAGGCTTAAGTCTGATAAGAACAAGAGCAAAGATACTCTTAGGGATGGGAAGGTGGAAAGAAGGGTTTGTACAAGTATTTAGCTCAAGCATTGCCCAGGGAGCTGTGTCCTAGGCAGGCACTGAAAGCAGGTCCATAAAGAGCAAGCCCAAAGGACTGCTGCAAACACTGAGTGGGGCAAGGGGATCTTTGTTTACAGACTTAAAGTAGTCTAGAGAAAGGCTTTTGTGGCTAAAAAGTGATGAAGTAGGACTCACGTGTTACTAAATGTATGATGCTTACATTGTACATACATAGATGTCTACTAAAACGACACAGTGTAAAGCCAGACATTTATTTTTTGGCAGAGTCATATCTACAAATCAATAGGATGTTATTTCAATCTCCTTCATGTCTGTATATATATCTGTATGTGTGTATATAAATATAAATAAATGAATAAATATGTCTATATCTATATCATCTCTATCTCCATCTCTATCTATATCTATCTATATCTAATCTATCTTTATATATCTATATCTATATCTATATCATCTATATCTATATCTATATCTATATCTATATCTATATCTATATCTATATCTATATCTATATCTATATTTTCTTAGGAAAAACACACATAAATGATTGCCAAAACCATAGTATTTACAAAGTCATGTTCATCTGTGACGACCTTTTGTCATAAGTGAGATTCAAAATTGGGTTTCATCAGCAACACTGATGAAAAGAGTTCTCTTTAGACTAGTAATAAGTTCAGTGCAATAAAAGTACATAGTTTTCCACAACCAGTAGTGTCCCTAACTTCAAACCAGGAAACCCATGGTGACAGTGATTTGCAAGATGCTGTATGAAACAAGGTGTGGAATTCCTCTCTTCAGTATGAAACAACTCCAGATGTTCTGATTTTCCTTTATAAACCATTTTGAATGTCACTTTAGACTTGGCATGGAGATTTGAATATTTATTCAATTTTAAACTTTATGCAGTAGTACAAGTAGAACTTCGACTGTTGTCAGTAGATATGCAGTTCTAGGCAGGTTCAAGATGCTGGTTAACCTTTGAAGTGTGTTATTTACCTTGAGTTTAACAGAGAGAGACTATGAGGAGGTGAATATTAATTCCCTGAGTACAGGATCATCAATCTTCCAAGTAGCTTGGTCTCACAAAGCATGCTGCTTTCCAGGATGCACAGGGCATATCCACAGCCCATGGAAGCCTGATGCATCCAGCCTCCTGCTTTTGCAGGTTCCCTCTGGAAATCTCAATTGGACATTACCAACTGTCTCTGCCCACCTTTAACATCTCTTCATTACTTTAATAACTTGTCTGACTCTGTGTGCTAAACTCATAATCTGTCATATATTGTTTCACTGACCTGATGGCTCTGGCTCTAGAGTCTGTGTTTGAAACCTACTGTTCACACTCTGTAATATTTTCTGTTTGATTACATGGGTATTTAAAAGTATAAGCTTCCAATGATTAACATACACATAAGAATGGGTTTAGATCTTCTTACTGAAAGTCCTTGAATTACCCTGATCTAAATTTGGAAGTACAGCATTCACAACTTTGACATTAGTTATACCTTTGGTGAATAATGCATGTACTTTTTGGAAAGTGAAATTAAAAATAAAATCAATTGGTGAGCATTAGAGCTTCACGTAGCTCTTTGATGTCAGCCTTCTCAGGCAAGCTATTAATAAAGGCCATGATAAAATGTTTAAAAAGCTTTTGGTTCTTCATGGAATTACAAAAGCTGCATTTTCTTATACTGTTTTTAAGTCTTTGCAAATGAGACTCAGTGATTTGCCCTGCTTGCTCAGTCAAGTCCCCAGTAACCTGCCCAGGGAGAGCCTGGGAGGAGTTTCCCCAAACACTGCTGACCATCAGCTGATTTTGTGCTTTTGCTTGTCAACCTTTTAAAAAAAATGCTGACTGTGATGTGATAGCTTCTGTAGCATGGCTTTTATAACTGTAGTAAAGTTATGATATAGCATGGGCCAAACTATAAATATCATTGCAAAAATGCTTAAAGTGACAAAAACCAATTTAGAACCATTTCAGAACAGAATAGGAAAGATTTCTGTAGTTGTGGAAGCACATTTCCCCTGCACATGTGGTAACCCAAATAATCTCAGAATGGTAAAATGTCATTACTAAAATGAGCTAATAAAATTAAATGTAGATTTAAATAATTTAATTTTTTTGGTAATATCTAGGATGAAGATCGAACAGAGGAGGACAACAGCAGAGTTGAGCCTGTTGGACATGCAGACACTGGCTTGGAGAATGCTACCAATTTTTCCCTGGAGTAAGTTACTGGCAAAACATACTGTTTTAACGAGTCTTAAGATTGAACACAGACCAGTGAAGTACTCAGAGTAATATGAGTGGTACTGCTGTTAAGAAAGTGGGGCAATCTCTTTTAGGTCATGTGTCATTTTGGTTTTAAACAATGGACCTTTTTAAAACAGATTTTAAACAGTTTAAAAAGCTTGTGTTAAAGATGAGCATCAGAAACTTGACATTTATAAGTGCTGATGCTACAGTAGATTTTCTGCCTCAAAGAAGATGCTTATTTGATGGAACTTTGAAAACCTGACAGAAGGAATAGGGTCAGTGCTAGTACAAATAGATCAACAGGCAAGAATTTCAAAAGGGAAAATCTTAATTCCAATCACTAGTTCACAGTCTCTAGGAAGATGTGTCAGGGTCACAAATTGTGTGGTTAAAAACCTCATACTTTGTGAATGGATCAAAACTGGCGTTTTGTTAGCTCCACCTAATTTAAAAAAACAGTCACTGAATGGTATTTTATGTCATCAAAAGATACAGCAAACTTGACCTTTTGCATTTCGTTGAAAAGAACTGATCCATACCTCGTTTTGGAATTAATGAGAAAATATCCCTTCTAGCCTTAAATTAAATCTTTAAAATTAATTAACTTAAATTTTAAATAAAATTAAATCTTCTACTCCTGTTATTTTTAAATTAAATTATGAATTAGGGACAGAGGCTTTAAATGTTAGATAAAGATCATGTTGATCTATTAGGCAATAGAACATGCATTTTACTCGATTCCATTTACAAAATCTGTTACATTGTAAATCCAAATGCTGTTTCCTAAATAGAATTTGCAGAACTTCTGTCAAATGTAATGCTTCCTGGTGTTTCTTTTAAGTAACTTATTGACTTCCCATCATATGCCATTTCATTTATGTTTTGTTTTGATCTCATACTTCTTTGCATGTTTGTTTGAAGCAGTTGGCCCAAACTTCTGAGAAAATCAGGAAGCCAGATTGAAAGAATCTCTCTTAGGAAGTGATCGTTTCCTCTTGTTTTCTGTTTTACAGAATTTAACATTTGAATTTACAGAATTTATCATTTGAATTTGGGATACGTTTTTGGGGTTTTTTTAAAGAAAAAGTGTAAGAAAAATGAGTGAAAAGATGTTAAGTATACATTTTGAACAAATTAAAAATAATTGACTCAAGCACTAGAACAAGCTAAATCGTGAACGCTGGATATGGAAAATAAATGTGGGGTTTTTTTTTTTAATTTAATCTGTGTTTCCACTTATGCAGTTCCAGGTGCATCACACAGATTCTAAGTTGTTCTCTTTCTTAATTTTCTTCTAAGCTAATAGCAAAGTCAGAAAAAAGTTGATCATGGAGAATCACAGGTCTACTAGTAAGTCTTTTTAGAGTTCCTTTTGGAGGTCAGAGGAGTTGTTTGAATCCTGTGAGCTGCTTTGCACACTAGTTAATGAAAACTCAGCCTTAACATACAGTGAGAAGGAAATGAAGTCAGCCTGTACAGAAACTGCACATGGAACAGTATGAAATGCTGTATTGATCTCAGTCTCAAAACATTGGTCCATGTCTGAAGAATAACATGGTTTTGGCTGAAGTATCTCAGCTCTCCTGTTGTCTCACTACTTCCTTGAGCTAAAAACAGTGATAATAAGGATGGAGACCTTCCATTCATGTAATTTAAAAATGAAGGTAAAAATTCAGGCACCAATTGAGACACAGTGCAAATGTAAAGGCTACCTTAAAAATGTATTTAAAAATTTTAATGTAGGAGAAACGTAGAACAAACTGTAACCCAGGATCTGAGTTGAGTTCCCAACCCTATGTGGTCTGGTTATTCTCAAATTGCAGATTAAGAGCTGCAAGCTTTCATGATTGGCCACCATATGATCAAGAGCTTATTGAAGGAAGTACAAAATTTTTACTGCTATCACAGGGCATTTGCCTTGCTCTTTGCTCCATTTCTAGATTAAATTTTATTTGTGTTCTTATGAGGAACAAGTTTTTCAATGATCTGTGTGTATATATATTTAGTGCCAGGAAATATGGAAAAAGTATGTAACACTAGAGAGAGGCATAAGCCACAAATTTAGATTGTGGCTTCTGTTCAGATCTCTCACTTCCAGTTTTACTGAGAGGTTCAGCCTTCATGTATTATTTTCTCATTTGTGTATTTATAACTCTTTATGGTTCATGGGCTATAGTCCACCTTTCCAGATGTGGGCATGTTTCAAACACATGAATAGACTTGGTATCAATCTCTTTCTACAATTTTTGCATGTTTCTTTCTGAACCTGTATTTTCTTCTTCTGCTTTTTTCCTCACTACAGCAAAAATTATAATTGAAAACTAGATGCATGGTTGCTTCAGGGGACGTCTGGTTGGTTTTGAATGTTACAGTTAAATCTTTGGAAACTTTGCTTAGTAAGGAGATGCAAGAATCTTCCAGTAAAAGAAATGGAATTACAATAAAACAGATTAATTTTTTTTAAAACTGGAAGGATTTAGCCAATTAAAAATTTAATAATTCTCATTTGATTATGAGGTAGTTATGGGAAAACTAATGTTAAAATTTAGCATTGGCTCTAAGATAAAAAAGTAAAGCATGCTAGTGCTAAGATGAGGTTTTGGGTTTGTGAGGAAAAATTCTGTGTGGCATTTAAGGCATTTCTGCTCAATGGTCAGTTTAAAATTAGAAAGAAATAAAGCAAAATGCATGCAATGATGTTGATGAGACCTAATTTTATGTATTCAGCTAAATTAAAAAAAAACCTCTTTGATTTCTCTTGGTTCTATTAATTGAACTATTTTTGATGATTGATCTCCTTTCATGCCATCAGATTAATCTTCAGGTACGTAGTGTTCAACAGTGCTTTCACCACCATAAGCTGGTTTCTGGAATGGTTTTGTTTCTGTGTGTGTGCTTGTGTGGGGTTTTTGGTGGCTCCACGGTCCATGTTCACATTCCTCATTCGTCATTGTCTCACAGTGACATGGTAAAGCTCGTCGAGGTCTCCAATGACGGCGGGCCTTTGGGAATCCATGTAGTGCCTTTCAGTGCCCGCGGCGGAAGGTAACGTATCGCGGAGGATTTTACTTCAATCCCAATTTATCTTGCTTTCTCTTAATTTTTGTATCGTCTGCCTTTGCCCTCTCTAGAATATTGTCTGTTTCTCAAGAGGCAGTCTCACTGATTAAGGAAGGAAGAAATGCAAGTTTGCTGGTTCTGTGCTTAAAATGGGCTCTATAGTTCAAAGGCTCTGCTTAGAAGGAGTTAGAATTGGGTGTTGTAATCTCAGGGGAAATTGAAGGATAAAGACATTTCCTTTTGGACTCCTAAAATTTATAAAATTCTGCCCTAATTCAGGTGGATATTTGTGCAGCATTTAAACATTGACTGTTTAAGGCCACAAGTTTCTGAATAACAGCAGGAGTCTAAACCAGAGGCATCCTACTCTTTTGTTATTAAGAATAGGGGAGGAAAAAAATCACCACACTTTAAAAATTTAATTTTGTTCCATCTGTTGGGGTTAAAATGAAGTAGCAAAACCAGTTGAAACATTCTGGTTTGGGGAAAGGTGAATTTATTTTCTAGGCTGAAACCCCTGAGGTTGATTGTTTACAAAAAAAAAAAAAAAAATTAAAGAAAAAGTAGATTACATTAAAAAATACAATGTGGGGGATGATATTAATAAACAGAATACATAATGTCTAATGCTTACTTTTCTAATGTAGAGTTGTAGAGTTTAGGGTCATGAACATAATCTCGGAAAAAAAAGTTAAACTATTGTGTTAATTAGTGGTGGACTTAGTGGTGAATCTTTTAAGTACCTTGAAAAATGACAATTTTTCAGCAATAAATGCAAGTTTTATTTTGGTTTTGCATATTCTAAGTACACACTGTTCCTTCTCTCTTTAAGGAAAAGGGGAACAATTATATTTATCTTAAAAGTAATTTTTGCACATGAAAAAGGATGTTATGTTCTCATGCCCATTGTCCCAGTAGCAATTTCAATTTTATAATTAAAAACTAACAAAATAACAAAACTAACTTTCTATACAAGTGTATCTCTCAAATATGAATATGCTATTTTCAGAAATACTATAGCATTTTAGGTGTTTTTCCTTCTATACCAAATATCTTCATGGGTTTTTAAACACAGTATAAGAGCTTTATTTGTAGTTGTTACTTGAAACCCAATGCTTTCATAGTCATACTGCCAGGTATTATGAGAAAATGTAATTTGTTTTACTTTAAAGCTACTTTATCTGGGGACTACAAGTATTAAGAGCAAACTTCTGTTAAGTGGTGAATTCTTCTCTTCATAATCTGAAATTCAGTAAATTCAGTGTGGGGATGGAAAGGGCATGAGTGAACAGTACTTCAAACATAACTCAGAAGTAAATCCTGTAGAGTTAGAAATGGTTGAAATGTTCACACACTTATCTGGGATTTCGACAGTGTGAAGGGCAAGGAAAAGACTGGTTTAAGAATGTCAACTGCCTACTAAGTACTTGTTTAATAAAATTGATGTTGAAATATATATTTTGACATTATGAATAAGAATTTTAACTTGAGTAAAATTCCCTTCCATCCTGTTAATACGGTGTCAAGTCTGAGGCAAAGCTTAAACTGTTCATACATAATGAGACCATTTGAAAGAAAGAAACATAAACAGAAAAATAAATCTTATAATTTTATAAAAAGAAATTTAACGATGGCATGCAAAATTATATGGTTAAGTTTTACCACAGGAAAACTAATTTTAAATATAGATGTTTCAAGTCAGGATATACTAGAAAAGCAAATTTTTTTGCAAGGGAAATAATTTTTGTACTAAAATGTATTCTCTTTTTCTTCATAATACTAGAACTCACTTCATTGAAAAATGGACTGTATGTGTAATTGCTGAGTTTTTTCGACCCTCCAAAAAATAATCTGCTGAAGAGGGGAGACACTTGGTCCCATGTCTTGATAGAGTAGAGGAGCAGAGTTGGGGAGGATCTAGAATATTCCCAAGAGTTTTCTGCCACGCCCTGTGTGTTCTAATGAAGGAAAAGCAGAGTTCATTTGGGGCTGATTCTAAGTGCTTGTGTTGTGCTGCTGCTTTACTGTGCATGCCCACGCCTCTGCATGCTTTCAGGTAGGATAAACACATTTTTCTCCAGCTGCCTCCAGTGTGGGCAGGGAAAGGAACACACCCAGGTTCAGGTTTGAAGCAATTGGTGGGGATTTGGTTAATTCTTTTGCCCCCTCCTGGTTTCCCACTTCTTTTGAGCAGATAAGACACACTTATTTCTCGTTTTGCTAGATTCAGAGGGAGAGCAGACACACGGCAGGGATCTTCTGCTTCTTACTTATTTCTCACTGTAGCACATGGCTGCTCCCTTTCCTCCTCTGGCTGCAAAAAATAATTCTCCCTGCTGCAATCAACCTACAACTCCCTGCTTGCAATAACTTGAGCAGGAGATTTGCTTAGTTGAAACCTACTTATAGAAAACCTAACACAGGACTGAGTAAAGACTTTGAGGGATGTCCAAAAAGAAAAGATCCTCCTGTGTCTTATAGATTAGTCCACTGTCCCATAATTGTTTTGTATTTTCTTGCTGTTCAGTTCTAGTTATGCTGTGTTTTCAATTAATTTTCTTGCAATTCCTTTCTTTCACTTTTTAAAATGTTACTCAAAAGGCAATGATTATTAAATCAATAACTTGAAAAAGTGTAAAAACATATTATTCAATTCACCTTTTGTTCCCAATATACAATATGCAATAAGCAGAAGCCTTCTCCCACCAAAAAATTCACACCAGAAAATCCTTCCCTAAGGGAACACTCCAAAACTCTACAACTTATGTGCCATAACTCTGCTCTTTACTTCTATTGAAGAAATACTTCACTTTTTCATGGTCTTTTGGGGGTTTGGAATAAGAATATTTTGAATTCTGACTTTCAAGCTTGAAGAAAATCTGTAAAGGTCTCTGCCTAATCTGTATAGATGCTACAAATTATTTATGCTCCCACTAAAACAGAGACTTTTTTAAATTAAAAAATCCTGTATTTTTCTCAGAAAAATACTATTGATTTGAAAAGACCTGGTGAAACTTTATTATGTGTATATATTTCCTTTTTATCCTTCTGGGTTTGCCTCTAGAAATGTGTCAGTCTTTTATTGGCCTATTTGATCATATGATTTTGTTAACAGATTTTGTTCACCTTATCAAAAGGGAGGAGGGTATACATATTCATCACCTTATGGTTGTGCATTTTTTAAGGATAAAAGTTTTGTTTGCAAACCTGCTGGCACATTTTTGCAATGGCATAGATGCAGTGCTGAGCAGAAAACGAGGCATGAAAATTAAACTAGCAAAGTATTCAGATAAGAGTAGGAAAAAAGAGGAAATGAATGAGAGAAAAATATGAAAGAAAATTCTAACTGTACAAAAGTGCCATACCACCAATCCTTCCTTCTTATTAGGTGCTCAGAGACAGGAGCAAACAGTCCTTAAGGATCTCATTTGAGCAGCCTGGATGATGTGGGATGTTATGTTGATGTTTAAGTGGGGATGCACCAAGTTCTCTGCAAGCTCAACAGTAATCAATAGCATAATTTACCATTATATTGCCTCTTCTACTTTTGAAGTCTTCTCAAGCTCTATACCCTAGCTGCTTTTCTGAAATCCTCCCATGCCTGTCTTTGGAAAGAGATTCAATTGACACAAGGAATATCTGAGATAACATCAGAAATATCTGTGAATAATGACATGGAAGTTAGAGTCCCATAGTCCCAAGACTATTCTGAAGTCTATTTAGAAAAGCAGAACTGAAAAGGATTTGGATATTCATCTGAAAACCCGCAATGAACATCCACTAATAAGCGTCAGACATGTTACTTTGATACAGACAGATACACACAGCTCTGCCAGCTTTTCTTCCTGTTGAAGTATGCCACAAAATCCAGATTAACTGTACATGGAAAATCTGCAAAAAATAAGCTGTTTTTTGTTATATATCCTAAATGTCTTAAAATATTAGTAAGTCTCAAAAGAAAGTAAAAAAAAAGAATTTTTGTCAGTTTAAATGACAAAATTTTGTTAAAAAAGAAAGAAAAACCTCAAATGAAGGTGGGCATTTAAACATACACAAACCCTAACTATCCTTACTAGAAATCTAGAAATTTGAAAATATTTCATACTCTTTCTATTATTTTTTTTTCTTTTATTTCAAATATTCTTCATTTTCTAGAGTTTATAAATTCACCTCATGTGTCACTGTAAAAATTTTAGTCTTGTACTCAAGGTACAAAGAAAACTGAAGTAATATCTAATGGCCATTGTCTATACTGAGAGTCCATAATATTGCCTTCAAGGTGCCTCTCTAATGATCAAATTCTCTTTCATCAAGTAGGAGGTCCGTACTGTCTGCCTCTCCATTTATTCTTCTCCTGCATTTCCAGCCTTTTAAGTCTCAAAGGTAGCCATGGCTTTTAAAAACATATGTATGGGGAAAAAATTCTCTGTGGAGTGAATGTACCGTTCCCTCACTCTTGTATCTGAATTCAAACTGTCTGATCTCAGCCTTTAACAAGTTTTATAAGCATAATTTGATGTATTACTCCAGCTAAAAAGCTTAGGAGTGGTTACCTAAGATTGGGAATTGGTTCTGGACTTCAGGCATGAAATTTAAATGCCTCCACAGCAGTGCTGTGATGTCAATATTGGGTAAAGGAGTTTATGTGCAATTTAGTGTTGATAATTTAACTTTAACAAACAAGTTGATTTGCCTACTCTAACCTCTGAATCCAGGAATTTTATACTGTTTATGTTCATGTAGAACTTTTCAGAGATCTTTCATAGCGTGAAACCACTGCACATCAGCTTTTCAATCAATCCTTATTTTTGTACCTTAATCTAGTTTTTGCCTTTTCATGTTAGTGACTTTATGTAAACATTTAAATTGGCTATTTTCTGTTCTGTCTGATTTGATTACACTACAGTTAGCTTGCAGGTAAATGGATAAATAACTTCAATGTGTACATACAATGGCCCATGATGACCAAATCATATTCTAGATGCTCAATGTCAGTTTTTATTTTTACTTACACTGTCAGTTTTTATTAAGATAAATTATCATCATTTCCATACATCTGGATGGCATGTGGAGAGTTCGTATTTCACGAACTACCCCAACTAAGTCAGGCAATTTAGACATCAATAAAAAATTCACCGCTTGTTCCTAGTTTTATCATTGGTTGTAATTTATACTGAGAACTGAAATGTTAACACATGTAGCTGAGTTTATTTTAATAGTATAATTAGAGTAATGAACCTTGTGGAAATACAGTGGTGCAAATGCTAATATAATCTCAGCTGCTTACATTCCCAATTAGGTATTTAAAACAAATACAAAGATTGAGCTCTGTGCTTTGGCAGTTTCTCTTCTGTTTCCATGTCAGCTAGTGTTAGTCTAAAACAGCACAGGTACCAAATTTCTGTTTATAATTATTGTTTCAACAGGATTGTCGACTTGCAGAGTGATTTGTGAAGATTTATTTGATATTTAATCTCATTCATGAAAATGTTGGATTTTAAAAGATTTGTAATGGAAGAATTTTTATCAGAAACTGAGTTGACTTACTTTAACTGGACAAAATTAAGCAAATTAAAATATACCCATACATTTGTATGCTACATAGTTGTGTTTAAAAAAATGTATATACTGACTTTGGTACTTTATACCAGATGAGTTTAGATGCTTTCAAAATTTATGTCTTCCTAATGTAGGAAACATAGTATTGAACTGTAGTAGAGCTCACTTCTCAGGATTAATGATGGTGGCATATGGCAGGGGAAAAAATCCAATTTGTTTTTAGGTTACTGCATATTTGCAATATCAGGTCTACTCTGTTTATCTCCAGTTGCTACAACAACAAACATGAATTCCCATAAAGTCTTTTTTAGAGTCACATTCTTACATCTAACCATAATATGCTAAAGAAATACTGTAGGAAATTGGTAGGTTTTTGTTAATTTTTGAAAAACATACATTTTCCATAGTTCTAGTTTTCTCCGCTATGCAAACCCTCATTTGGGAAATTGTTTCTGGAATTGTGTCTAAAGGGATCTTTTGTGCCATGTGTTTATATAAAACATTAAATAAATGAAAAGGCACTGTGAGGAGCCTGGTTTCAGGTTTGACTCAGTCTGTTCATCCAGCCTTGAATTTGCTCTCAGTGACTTTAGCTTTACATGCCTTGGTTAACCTAGCTCTAACATTTGTTAGAAAGCAAAATCCTCACGAGCACCATATGCCATGTTGGAGATGAGCAGTCTTGCATTAGCAGAACTTGTAGCCTTTGTTTAATGAGATTATTTACAATTTTGACTGGTAGTTTATTTATCTGTTACATTATTCTACTATTGGTTAGGATTAGTAATATTTTTACAGATTTGAGAGCCTAAGTGGAATAAATGTAAGAAATGTCAAACCATGCATAAAGGTGCATCTTGCATTAATAATTTGATATAAATTCAGAATGTGAGAAAATGTGGAAAGCAACATTTCAAGAAAAATGCTGTCAAAACTACTGATAGAGCAATTATTTTGTAATCATAAGAACATGGAGACATTGGGATGAAATAACCAGATTATTTTGTATCGTGTATTGTCATTTTATTAACTTAGATTGTTGTACTTTGTGTAGATAGTGTTTTGATGTTTTGATATTTTTTATATTTAACCATATAAACCAAACACTCCTTATTGTTACTGGGTATGCTCTTGTGCAAGCATTGTATGCACATCCAAATTCTGAGTACACCTACATCAAAGACCTGTTTGGCATCACATGAAAAAGAAGGAAGAGTAGTCACAACTCCTTCCTTTCCTGCTCAAGTATTTTGTTGGTTTTCTCTTGAATGTAGCATTCCCTATTTTATATTTGCTTTGCCTATCTCTTCCCCATTTAGAGTTATGCCCTTCAGTAGCTTCACTATGTGGCTCAAAGTCAATCCCCCCAGAATAAATTCATCAACTCACAAATGAAGAAGTCACAAACTTGTTTTCTAACACATTAGTTTTCTGTTTTTATAATTAGTTTTATAGTTCTGATAAAAATAATGTACTGAAGCCATACACATATTTTTCTTTTTACTATTAATGTAACAGTTAGTTTGGATCTTCAACTATCAAACCATCTATAATTTCTTTATAATTATTTATAATTTTAAAAATCTGAGACTGCCTTCAACATGTTTTTTTAGTGAATTGAAAGAAAAAAGGGATTGAATCAATATTTTAAAGTTTGTTTTGTTTTACTTCCTGTGACTACATAACCTAATAATGATCAGAAAATTGTAGTACAACATGATCATTTGGGTTTCGTGTGCCACTGTTAAGGACTTGTAGAGTTTTTTGTCATGCAAATGTCTGACTCAAGCTTAATTTGATGATTTGTGTTGTCAGAATGCTTTATGTTGTTTTTCTCCTCACAGTCTGTTTACATGTTAGATCCTTTCAACATCATATCTTGATGTCACTAGGTGGTTCCAAAATGGAAATACTACTAGGATCATTTCTTCTATTCCTTCATCTGCCATGTAGGAGAAAATGTATGACTGTTCTGTAAAAAAAAATCTATTATTTGCTTATGCTGGCAATAAATTGGTAAATGAAGGATTTAAAGTGGAAGAAGTAAGTTAATTTTGCTTTTCTGACCCATTTAATGAAGTGCTCAAGTGTGTAGGTAACTTTTGAGCACATCAGGAGTCCTTCTAAGCACCATTGACTGCTCATTTGCTCTGAGGTATTACATGTGAATGGAAGTGCTGGGATCACTGAAAAGTTTTTGCTTAAAAGACATGCGTGGTCTTGCAATTTCTACTGATTTGGAAACAAGTATTTTTCATGCCATGCCTTGAAATGAATTCTAAAAAAAGTAATGCTTTTGACTTGGATGATGTAAGTTTGACCCACTGATACATCCTGTGGGATTTCACTGTAAAGCTGATCTTAAAAAAAAAATCAAATGCAGTGTCAATGCAAGAATAATCCTGAAGATTGAGTTCTCCTTCAAGTAGAGAGTTCAGGTATAGAAACATCACTGACTTTTCATGCTATCCTACCAGTACATCAGAAGTCCATTCTTCAGGATCCTTTTTCATAATTTCATGTTACATACTTGTTCACCTTTTCTCTCTAAAAATGCCCTTAAGATGATACTGTGGGTAAGCACGAAACAGTGGGGACTGACTCATTGCACAGAGGCTATCAAATGGAAATTGTCTTCAGTTAATTAATTAAAGATAAGATTCGGAATTTAAAAAGACCATTTAAATTTTTAATTTCCTCTTTTTTGTTTTATTAAAAATGTTAAGATTTAAAAATAAAAGCATTTGGTTCACATGAAATTATTGAATTCTCTATCCATCCCCTCATTACAGGCTGCTTATTGTATGAGATTACCCCATGTTTCACTTCCACAGGAGTAGTAAAGGCTGTGTCATTCTCTGCTAATTCAGAAATTCACATTTTAAGTTGAACCTATTCAGCTTCAGTTAACTAGCAGAAAAGATGTCTTTTCTCAGATGGTTATTGGAGTTTTTACTGCACAGAAATCTTGGCCTTTTTCAAGAATGGACGTGCTGTCATCCCACAGCCTGTTCATTCTTACTTATGACATGTTTGATTCACCTAGGCTTTTTGTTTTATAGAAAAGAAATAATAAATCAGATAATTCTTGAAGTTATTTGAAACTGTTCTATCCTACTTCAAGGTAAAGATAGTTTAAAACATAATTTCTGTAGTGATCATGATAAAATATTAAATCAATAGGATTTTCTATGTTGCAGATTATTCAGATAGTAATAATTTGTAATCTTAATGTTCCAGAACCCTGGGGCTGCTGGTGAAGCGACTGGAGAAGGGGGGGAAAGCTGAACAAGAAAACCTTTTCCGTGAGAATGATTGTATTGTCAGGATTAATGACGGGGACCTGCGGAACAGGAGGTTTGAACAGTAAGTGTTCTTACCACATGTTACACTGCATTATTTAACACTGCACCTAGGAGTAGTTTGAGGAAGGTAAGAAAAAAACCTCTAAGCTTGCCTTTCTAATAAAGATAATAGGGACATTGGTGGTTTTTTATATAGCCAGATTAAAAAAAAATCAGGATAATTATTATCTTTAGAGTATATGCAATTCTCATTTGATTGTTTATATACATGATAGATTTTTTTCTTCTTATATTAGTAATCTGTTTTTCTTGGAATTCCCACATGACTTTTGCTCTTATACTTGAAATGCACCATGTTCAATATAAATGGACAACTTGAAGACTTTATTTTTAATATTTTAAAAATATGTGTTTTTTTGATGGTGTGAGAAGTAAAGGTGCCATGTATGCAGAAACTTCCTGGAGAAGTTTGAGAGATAAATATTTGCTTAGTGGTTGAATGGACCTGGTAGAATCTCGAAATGAATCAGAAAGACTTTTAAGAGGGAAACTAGATTGTAGTTCACACTCAGGTAAGTGAAGGAGGAAAATAGAAAAGAGGTGTGCAGGTAAGGAGTGATTTCATGAATGATAATATTCTTCTGAAGTCCATAACACACTAAGGGCCAAATCTAATTTGTTCTGATCATCTTATACTTAATATATATGTAAAATGTGGTTTTAATTTCTTTGATTCTAACCTGTATTGAAACAGAACTCTGTACCATATGGTTGGAAGCAGCTTGTTTCTGCTTGTTCTAAGGTTCTGAATCACAGTTTGCAAAGTCTGTGAAGAGAACTTTATTGACTTCGTATACTTGGATTGTGACCTTGAGCCCAGTGTCTGTCTGTATAGGATTGAGCATTTTTTTCCTATTTCTTAATGTTGCATTCTGATAGACTACTGGCTGAAAACAATTGAAGTGTAAGCTAGACTTGTTGCAAGACTCCATTTAATCAGAAAATTGTGGAATACATAGCCTTTTTATAATTAGTAATTTTCATTCTAATAATTCTGTTGTCACTGTGGTAACAGCTATCCCAATTATTGCAATTATCAAGGTTCAAAACAAAAGGACACTGCAGTCCTGCTACAGAACTCTGCATTTCAAGACTGTGGTTAACATTTTTGCATTTCTGAATGCAGTATTTGCTCCATTAGTCATTAAGCATATTTAACCATAGTGTTGCCCTGAAGCAGTAAACCTTAGCGGAAAGCAGACCAAATAGGCTCGTAAACAGATTCAAGTTTTATGGTTTATGCTTGAGTGCAATGTGTCTGTCAGCTCGTGTTGCTTAATTAACATTAGTAATTATGCTTATAATGTCTCATAGTCTGCCAGTCCTAATTTGCTGATTTTCTGTTCGTTTCCAAACCCAGAGCACAGCATATGTTTCGCCAAGCCATGCGCACGCCGTTCATTTGGTTCCACGTGGTCCCTGCGGCGAATAAAGAGCAGTACGAGCAGTTGTCCCAGAGTGAGAACCTGTTCTACTCCAGCAGGTTCAGCCCTGATTCCCAGTATGCTGATGGGAAAAGTATGAACAATTCTGGACTTCACACATTACAGAGAATGTCTCGAGCGGGGAACCACCCCGATCAGACAGACTCCTACTCGCAGCTACCTCACAGTGTGAATTCATCAGGGAAACCGCCCTCCGGCCTGGTACCGTCACCTCAGAAAGTTCTCACCTCCACAAACAGTGGCTATAACACCAAAAAGATAGGGAAGAGGCTCAGTATACAGCTGAGAAAAGGTAAGGCAGCAGTGTGCTCCTCAGGCAGCAGGAGGTGTGTGTGTAGGGGTTGTGTGTGCCAGTGCCACTGTCCTGGGCAGCAAGGCTGGCAGGAGCAGGGGGTGCAGTGGGTTGGTTTTGAAGCCAAGGCACTGAGTTGTCCCTGAGAAAAAGCACAGGAGACCCACCCTACATTCAGCATGTGCAGCATGCTTGCAAAAGGCCATTTTGAGTAGTGCTTTAACATTTTTTCTGTTTCTCAGCTAATAAAGTAGTGCAGTAAATGCCTCAGATTCTGTTGGCCAAGACCCAGGGAGTGGTGAACCATTTAATATAAACAACTAAGCTAAAATGGCCCATATTCTGTACTTTACAGTTATGCCTTTTCAAATTGAGTTTTGCCTTTAGATTTTAAGAGTGTTTTGGATCCAGTTGGTAAAACTGGACATTTTAATTTCCAGCTAAAGCTTTCATTTTTTTCCACTGAGATGTTTATACCTTTGGTTGAGATGTAATGAGATATTTCCTGTCTTGGCCCTTATGCTAATATAATTTGAATGGGGGTAAGAGACACTATTTAAAGTAGTGTGTGCTTATCTCAACATCTGTGTTATAAGTGCACATGTAGATGTACATCCGTAAAATTTTTATGATGTGAGAAAATTTGGTACTTTTTTGTAGCTAATGTGTAAATGCTTTTAAGATAGTTTGAAGTATAACAAAATGACATTTAGATGCCAGTATTCTTAGCTCTTGGGAAATGATTTTTTTAAAGGATTATACATGCTGTATGCTTTATGGTATTCAAATGAGCATGTTTAAGATTAGCTATAATTTGGTCTCTAGCAACAAGAATAGTATTTACATTACACAGCAGAAAGTTTACCCATATGACAGTATTCTCCATGAACTTGGGGTGCATTCCCCTTAAGATACTCTGTGTTTAATGCTAGTAATATTTATTAAATATCTTTTTATTGAAAGACATTGAAGACAGTGCATTGAATGGTAGAGATTTTGCAGTTTCACAGGTACCAGGCTACTTGTCACATTATCATTATGCTTTCCTTTCTATGAACTTCACATGAACCACCAGATTGCTTCTTTCTGGTTGCTGAATTTTAAGCTCTACAAACTTGGATGACATAAGGTTGAGTTGACAGTTTGCTTCTGTTGTTGATGCTCCTTCAAGAATTTCTCTAGGCCATCAGCTCAGATCAGCCTACTTGGAAAAACTTGCTGTTATTGGTTGAGTAAGGAATCAGTGTGCTTATAAATATGCTCTCAGTCACTACAGTGATTTTTACCTGGGTTTTTTGCATCTGTGGAACTTTTTAGAAATATTACTTGGACAGTACATAAAAGAATTCTCAGCCAGAAGTGGAAATAAACATTTCATATCATTTAAAAGGCACCAATAAATAAATATATAATTTGGGACCACAACATTTTGTGTGGAATAAATATGGTGTTACAGCACCTCATAAGATGCAAGAGTATCATTTTGGTGTGTTATGGATTTTTGACTGTGATATGATATCTTGCACTGGACACTGTTTCAAGGCTATAATTTAATGTAATTTATCCTTGCTTGTGCTAATATCTTAGGTGGGTTTGGAGTAAAGAAGATGCATGCTATGTGTTGATGAAAAGTGATCTCTCTAAGATGCTTTAACATTTAATTCAAACCAGAGGAGTTTGATGGCTCTTACAGTAGTAAGAACTTTCAAATATATTTAGAGTATATTTCAGATGTTTAAAGAGGATATTTGTTTCTAACAGTTGGGTTATTTGAGAATACTACCTATGGTGGAATGGCAGCTAGCTCAGGTTATAGATAAAGGTAGAAACTGTGTTTTATGCACAGTAAAAATAAAGAACATGCATAAGGAAAGAGGCCTTTTTATCATTGCTGTTTTTCGTTTGTTAATAAACACTGTAGAAAGAAGCATGCCCTTATTGACTTACATTTGACCACTCTGGGAACATACATATGGAGCAACAAATGCAGCAATACACTAAAGGATGCCCCAAGTATTTTATAAATAAGAGTTCAATAGGGATGTTGATTGTTTTTGATGATTATTTCTAAGAATGGATATTTTAATAATACAGGCTTTATATATATTTATCAAATGTTCTTATTTGTAGTTGAGAGGCAGCAGTTTCACCAGTTAGCATTGTAACTTTAAGAACTCGTGGGATGCATTAAGGGCATGCAAGGTGTCATCTTGAAACTGTGTTTTCATTTAACCTTATACATTCTGATAATAGATGTAGTATATGAGAATTGAATCTTTTGCAATACAGGCAAACCTTCTTTATTACAGCTGTATTTTTATATATTGCATAAGCTTTATGATATAAGATGGCAATCTAGAATAACCCTACAGTCTGTGCTTCTGTAATTATGATTTCTTAATATTTATTGCTGATTTGGCATTTTAAAATAACCTGAACTTTCATGGGATTTAGCTGTTTAATAAAGTCAGAAGAGAAGGTCAGTCATATGTTTCAGTCAATGTGGAATGTTTGTTGGCTTTTCTAAATGAAAATGGATATCTGTTTATCTTGCCTTAAAGGTCAAGGCCTGAACTTTTAGCATATAGATGTAGGGGTTATTGCTGATATTCTAATGCCATTAAGGCTGTATAGCAGTCTAGCTTAATAGCTCACACAAATTAAGATAATGCAAGACATGACAGTGAGCCTATGTTTATATGCATTTTGGTGTAAACTGAAACAGAGTAAGTATACATTAAAAAAAAAAAAGTTCTTTGGAGCTAATGAATAAGGAAAATAAGACTATTGATACAACACCCAGAGTGTTAGGACAAACTTTGACCTCATATGCACCAGGACACCCCCAGAGTGTTCCTTCTGTGGCTGCAAGTGTTTGAGCCAATGCAACTGAGAGGAATTCAGTCCAACACTTATAAATAATAAATAACCAATTATACAGCAAATGACTCTAAGGCTCAGTCTTTGAGCACTTAGTAACTCACAGCATTTAGCCTGATACTAAAGTGTTCAAGCTTTTCCTTTGGACATTGTGCTACTCAGATTTCAGATCTACTGCTTTTGATTCTGCTGTACATGCCTGAAGTACCCAATCTGGAAATTACTTAATCTTATTCGATTGCCCTTCAGTATAATGCTCATTGCATCATATGATTTCTATCTATAATTACATGTTTGTATAACTAAATTAAATATAAAATTCCTGAAGTAAAATGTCAGCACTGAGCTCATATTTCTCAAGTTAGTCCTAGTTCCACCAAATATTTGCTAATTTTTTGTATGAAGTATTCAGTGCATGAGGATTTCAGTCCACATCTCCCCACTTCCAAAGGGTGACTTAGCCACCGACCATGGGAGTTGTGATTATCTCTTCCTTTTTGGCCTTTCTCTTGCAAAACAAGAAGAAGGGGAAAGAAAGCAGTGACAGAACTGTCAGGAAAGCTGTAGTGTTTACCAAGTCCATCACAAACAGGACATAGCAGCTCTGTTCTGGAAGATGAGTCCTGAAACAAAGGAGGCACCTCTGCACAGTGCAGGAGAGAAAAGAGGTTGAATTGTAGATGTGAGCAGGATTACAAGACTTTGCTCTTTGGAGTTTCTCGTGTTCCTGTGTGGCTTGCTGGCCTTGCTGAGGTTAATAATCTTGCACACAGAGCTGATCTGAATCTCTGCAAGTCTCACCAGGGGACTGGGCATTCAGTGCTGTGGACAGTGACACTCAGCCCTGCTGCACACAAGTTCCTCTCTGCAGGAAGTCGTTAGAGACACAAATGAGTTGCCATGGATATTTTGGGAGTATGCTGATTTGAAGTGGCATCATATTTGCACATCTCTGGATAATTACTGGCTTTGCTTGGGTTCGTATAGGAGAGTGTACAAGACAGGACCCTGAACTTGTCTGTAAGATATCCTGCATCGTGTATCTGAAGTGTACAGATTTATATGCATTTTTCATTATACTCTCCTGTTTTCCCCACACGGTTTCTTGAGCCAGACTTTGAACTGACATTTTAAATTTTTGTTTAAAATTTCTTTTGAAGTGATATGTTCTCTTAAAATTCCTGCTCAGATGCAAAGTGTTTGTCACTTTTGAAATGAGGCATGTAGATGCCTAAATTACTTCAGTGACCTTGAGAAATGAGATTCAAAAATGAAGCAAATAATTTTGAGCATTATTAGTCACTGAAGAAGCATAAACTGCGTCTAGTTTCATCTTTCCATTTTTTAAAACCTCTTCTGATCACCATTAGCAGGCTGTAGCATAAGGGGAAAAGAGCACTTCTATTAGGTTGATCAAAGATCTTCTTGAGTGGTCTGAGCTTTACTTGGAGAAAAAAACCTCACTTGTTCCAAATCACTCAACTACATAAAAATGGGCATGTAATTAGTCATGATTGTGCATGTGGCTGCAGAAATTTTGTAGACAGCTGAGCAGTCAGCCTTCTAAGCAGTGATTTGCATGTACAGTAATCCTGACTGCATGTGCACAAATTCTGAAAATCTGGGGAGCAGTAAAATGGTCTTGTTTAGTTTAATGATGCCCCTTACAGTAAGAACATATTTGCTGTTCAAATCTTACGTGAGGTTCAGTTCTTTAAAAGAGAAGTTGGTTTCCAATGTGGAACACTAGGATAATTAGTTCAGCAGTCATACATCTGTGTCTGGATCCCCAGAAAGAGTCTCCTGTGAAAAGAACAGGAGGTTGAAGTGCTTGGAAGGACAGTGTCTGCTCTGACTATTGTCAGAGAGCATTTGGCCCTTCTGCTTAGTTTTATTATAATGTTATCTCTCTCCTTATTCTCCATTCCAGTGTAATCTACTACTTTTATTACATGATGATGCTTTATTGTGTAATTTTTGTGATTTTGTGTCACACACTTCTTCCATCTGCAACCAACCTTGCTTATTGTTTCAGAGAATGTGTTCTTTGTCTTGAATGAAAAATCTACACTTTCCCCTAGCAATCCTTTATGTTATCTGAATATGAGTTTACCTTGTTAAGGTTGCTCTGAAATGTTCTCTGCCTTTCATGCATAAGTGCTAAAAAAATGTGGTACCCAATTGTCAGTTTTTAGATGTTTTTGAAGTGAAGTTTTCTGCATTTCTTGTTGTTGTTGGTTTATCTGTAGTTGTTTTTTTTTTTTAATTTTGAGAGATTTGTATTGAACTCCCTGAGAACTCATATGCATTTTCTTAAATTAGACTTGAAGGAAGAACATGATTACTTTTAGCAGTGCTTGCAGTGCTGAAAGGCAAGACAGCTGTAAGAGAAGTATCATAAGATGTTCACAGTGTAGGTCCTTCACTTGTTCTTTACTGGTCTGTGAACCAGTGTCCTTTTGAGAGGGATGGAAATCCTGGCTTTTTGTACCCTACCCTGTCTGTATTTCTACCCAGGATCACATTTTGCTGCTGAGAATTTCGACCTGCAGCTGGTGCTGAATGAGGAACACACAACTTTTTGTAAAGGATAGCCTTTGACAGAAATGTTATACCAGACACCTTCTTCCCACAATCAAGAACGTAATCCCAGCACTAGGAGAAATTAAACACTTCTTTGGGAGATAAGAGTCTAGTCATCTGTGATAAAATTTAATAAAATTTTTAACATTCTGTCAGTTTATGATCAGACTGCTTCCAAATGAAATTATGATGCTCATTTAAAAAATATGTTTAATTAAATTATAAGAATGGGTTTCCTCTCCCCCTTACCTTAAAGCTGACAGAACTTTTTCTTCCAAAACAGCAACTGACATATCAAATCTGTCACTTTTCTTGTTGTACAAAATAGATCTTTTACCATTGTAACTGCCCTTTTTATTCATTTAAAACTACTTTGTCTTCAGCTCAGAGCTGGCTGAGCTCTTGAGGGTGATGAGACTTTAGAAGGCATGTTCAGCACATTCAAGGAAAAAGGAGAACTCTAACTTGTCCAGAGAGCTGCTGATTTATCAAAGAAGCCTAAGAATTTAAATTACACAAATTAGTGGATAATTTTTGAATGTTATTATCACTTGGTGTAATTTGATCATTTTTATAGATGACAGCTACAGAAGGAAGAAAATATTTTCAACCCTTTCAAAAATATACCCTTTAAAATATTTACAAGAGATTAAGGTGAACATAGCTCAAAAAAATCTAACACTGCAAAGTAAAGCTCCTAGCTTTGTGTAGAGTGACTCCTGTGTTTTCTAAAATATGGAAATTTCTTCTGTTTTCTATTAATTGTGGTTCTGCCTGGATGTGTGTCCAGTCTCTCCTGTATTACTAGCATAAATCAGAGGAGTCTACAATATGTTTGCACAGTTCACTCATTATTATAATGTAGTTTTATACCCTAAGAACAGAAAACATTTTAGCAGCAGGAAGATATTAAGATCTTATATGTATTTCTATCAACAGGAGAATGGAAATGAATGGAGTGGAGAGAACTAAATCAGTTATGTGTATCAAAAAGAAAAAAAATAATAAAATCAGTTCAGTCACAGAAGTCATATTTATTTTTGTCCTCGGTTGGATGTATCCATTTATTTCCCAGTATTGTGAACATCTAATTTATATATAATAAGTATAGTAGTTTATGAATCTGTATCATCCAGCCAAGAGCAGCTATGGGGCATGAACAGCCAACTGAAGCAGAGAAATGGTAAAAGGAAAATTGCACCCAAAAGCGGCCTCATGCAAAGCTGCACAGAGCAGCACAGTAAAACACAGCCCAATTGAGCCCCCTTCTTTCTACAGAAACAAGTAATTAGAATTTTCTTCTGCTAATATCTGGGCTCAGTGTGGATTTGTGACGTTCTGCAGGCTTTGGTAAAGACTTTCTGGAGATTTGACAGCAGAAAATGCCACAGTCCAAATTTATATCCTGTGTGCATTTCTAATGTGAACATTTCAACTTCTGTTTTTTCCATGGGGGTTTGAAGTGCTGTGTGTGTGAACCAGACATCTGTAATGATGCTGTAATCAGGCAATGGGGATTAAGCTTATTAATAATGAAATATTGTCCTGGGAGTGCACTCGTGTTCTGATATTACTTTAGAAATTTTAGCAGACAAAACCTGTATTCAAAGAGAAGTGTTCAATGCTGATCCTTATAATAAGAAAAAGATAAATTCCATAAAAAGCTGAAATGTGACTTAAAATACCCTTATTCAGATCATCTTCACATATTGCAGGGAATTAAAGAGCTCTGTGAATATTTGAAGCATCATTAAAATTGGGAGGTCTCCTAAGTAAAATATGGATGTTATGAGAATCTAGTATTTTTTAAAGTCTGTGTAACAGCAGAGATAAATTCTATATTTGCCTGAAAGATGAAGACTTTAAAATTCAAATGTCAACTGTCTTGAACGCTGGAAGGGTCTCAAAATAATTAGCCTAGAGAAACTGATCCATATTTCCTGAACAATAAGATCTACATGTCCTTACTGTGTGTACAGGAGCACTTAGTTATCTTCAAGATGAAGATTTTAAAAGCTTGTGTCATGCCCAGTCCTGCCACCTGTGTTGAGGGGCAGGCTTTTGTAGAGTTTCAGGGGTTGTTGGTAACCTTGGATAGATTATATCTAAGTGGTAGGGAAGGCTTCTGTTTGTCCTCAGCTTGTGAATGCCAGAACTGATGGTATACTTAATTTCTCTGAAATACAAACAAGTCTTATGGACTGTATTGACTGGACCCCTGCTCTGGATTTCTCCAGAAATTTAAGTGCCTCTGTTTTGCTTCAGTCTGTCTTGGCCAAGTGTAGTCAGTCACCTGGATGTCCAGCAGGACCTCAGAAGTGGCAGCCTGGGTTTGCTCCCTGCCTGCAGACACCCAGCAAGAGCTGAGGAGCTGTTAACTGAAAATAGCCTGAGGTCCCCAGAACAGGAGAAATGAGACCACTGACCTCCAGTACTGTCACCTGCCAGTGTCCAAAGTGAGACACATTGCCAGTGCCCACAGTGCCCCCAGTGCCCAGAGTGACACACTGCCAGTGCCCACAGTGTCCACAAATGACACCCTGCCAGTGCCCACAGTGTCCAAAATGAGACACAGTCATTGTCCACAGTGTCCACAAATGACACCCTGCCAGTGCCCACAGTGTCCAAAGTGAGACACACTGTCATTGTCCACAGTGTCCCCAAGTGACACCCTGCCAGTGTCCACAGTGTCCCCAAGTGACACACACTGCCAGTGCCCACAGTGTCCCCAAATGACACACTGCCAGTGCCCACAGTGTCCCCAAGTGACACACTGCCAGTGCCCAGTGTCCACAAGTGACACACACTGCCAGTGTCCACAGTGTCCAAACTGAGACACACTGCCAGTGCCCACAGTGTCCCCAAGTGACACACACTGCCAGTGTCCACAGTGTCCACAAATGACACACTGCCAGTGCCCAGTGTCCACAAGTGACACACACTGCCAAATGTCCAAAGTGAGACACACTGCTAGTGCCCAGTGTCCCCAGGTGACACCCTGCCAGTGCCCCCAGTGCCCAGAGTGAGCTGACAGAGCCCCGTGCCCAACAGCATTGGCTGACTGTTGCTGTTGAAGGAGCTGCAAAAGAGAAAGACAGGATCATTGATGAGATCCAGATTGACAAGGGGGAGGACAGTGATAGGATATCAGATATGCTTTGTTCTGATTCCTTGTCACTCAGCTCATCTGAAATAGAAAGTCAGAAATATGGCAATGACTTGGAAGTCATCAGAACAGCAAGTTGCAGCAAGTGCCTGCTGAGCCACCTGTGCCCAGACTCAGTGCTTCAGCTACAGCTTTCTTGTGGATCTTGTGTTTTCTTTATTTGTCATGAAGTAATTCTTGCATCTTACATGTATTTTCATGGGTTGTGTCAGTGAGGTATACATACATTCTGCTTGGTAAAAATGATACGTAATATAAAATGTGCATTTTAACTAGTAATGTGCATTCTTTATGCAGGTACAGAAGGCTTGGGATTTAGCATTACTTCAAGAGATGTCCCAATTGGTGGCTCTGCTCCAATTTATGTGAAAAACATCCTTCCAAGAGGTGCAGCTATTCAAGATGGGAGATTAAAAGCTGGAGACCGATTAATTGAGGTGAGGAAATATTACATGTTCCTATTACATGTTCTGTGATTTGGCATGAGCCCACACGCTGTGTCACTTCCAGAGGCTTATAGTACATTATGTTACAGGAGAATTTTTCCCTCTTTTTCCTTCTTTGGCTTTATTTTTTTAGGTAAGAGATCAAGTTGCTGGGAATGTTCAGTACATAACTGTTTGAAGAGCTGGACCCAGACATACTGCAAAAACAGTTTACATGTCCTTATGTGAATATAGTGTCATAGTCTTGTGTTGCTCTTTAGAAATATATTGAAGCAAAGTGATTGTTACCTAGTAATTAAATCAGCATGGAGTGACAGACCAGAAATTATTGAAGATGTTGCTAAGGATGGGAGGCAATATCCTGAAAAGGTTTAGTGCATTAACTAAAAGGGACATAAAAGGAGAGGAGTCCTACTGAGAATCAAGGCCACTTCCCTCCTGGAGTAAGGATGTCCTCAAGGGAACTCAGTTTCTCTTGGATAGGTGCACTGCAGAGATCTTTCTGCAAATCTAGCTGGAGTGATATGTTACCACTCACAGCTCTTCATTACTGTCCCTAAGCCAAATGACACCGGAGGTACAGCTGAGTCTGTAACTGCCTCTCAGTGCTCTAACTTCACTCTACTGCAAAATTGGCCAAGTCAGCTTGAAATGCTGCTGGAGGAAAGCCCCCTATAATTACTGTAATTCAAGGTAACCCAGATGACTTGGGCAGAAGGGGACTGAGAAGCATTTAAGATGACAGTTATGGCATCTCAGCTGTGTGAGCTGTGCTCTCTTACGAGGGGAAGGAAAAAGATGGTTTCTGACTTCTGAGCACCATGCACCCTTGCTTAACAGTGCTAGTTTGCCTTCATTTCCAAAATGTTTCTCAGCAAGCAAGCCTGAGATGATTTGATGTTTCTCTGGCTTCTCCCGTATGAAGTTAGCTCATACAGTGGGAAATCTGCATGTATTCCACACCTGCCTCTCCTGATCAGTGGCATTTGGAGGCCAAGGGATTGGACCACTGAACAGAGGCAAGATTAGCAACCCCAGGGTTATACAGGGAAAGAATTACTTTCTACTTTTGTCACAATTAATTGTGCTGAATATATTCGGAAGGTATGTTCCAGGACATGTGGAAGCAAGGTCAGTTTGGGATCATATATATTGATTTTGCCAAAAATATTTATGCAGATGTTCTTGTAAGAAATACTGGGAAATGGGATTAGTTGGCTTTAGAGTGTGCTGGACTATAGTGTTGCTGCTGAAAAGGAGGGAAGTATAAATGTCTGGCTTGTTATTTGTATTTGTATGGAAAGGATGACCATTTAATTCTATTAAATGAAAGCTGAAATGTGAGCTAATAAGCAGATTGCTCCGGTAAGAGTTTTTTAATACTGTCCCTTACGATTCACATGACTTTTTGCTCTAAGTGTCTGCTGGTTTCCCTGTTTGGGAGTCTTACCAATGTCTAACATTTCCTTTGTTACAGGTAAATGGAGTTGATTTAACAGGCAAAACTCAAGAAGAAGTTGTGTCCTTGCTGCGAAGTACCAAGATGGGAGGAACCGTCGCCCTTCTGATTTTTCGACAGGAAGAAACATTCCATCCAAGGGAACTGGTGCGTAAAATAGAGAGCAGCTAAGAGATTTAGATGAGTATGAGCAAATGATTTGATCTTGTCTCCTGTTAGTAAACATGCATGGCCAGCACTGAATGTAAGAAAAAGGAAAAAAAAGCTATTTTGCTTTATTTAGAATATTTTACATGCATGTTTTCTATTTTCTTCAGGATCTGCTATTGGAGTTAAGTATTTGTTAAAGATAATGTATAGGTGAGAGCTTTATTTTGAGTGAAAATATTTATTATAGGAGAAGCTATTGCATAGACTTTATTTGGATGCATGCAGACAATAGATTATTTCATATCCTTCATAAGGACAAATATATGTTTGAAAGCCTGCCATTTGTTCCACTGCTCACTAATATGTTCTCAGACATATAATATTATGCCAAAATAGGATATGTAAATACATTTCTATCAAAAAGTGGAAAATATAAGAAGTAGTAGCCTTTTTTGAATATAAATGCAATCTCTGTGGAATGGAAACCCTGCAGTTATTAATTTAGCAGGGTAATTCAGAAGATGTTTCTAAGGAATTTACATTAAATAGGAATAAAATGATGTTTCATACTGTACCTGCTACACTTGCATAGTGTATATTGATATTTCTCTGATAATTATTCAAGATAACTTCTGTTATGAAAAGGTAGATTCTGAATGGTAGCAGTCTTACTTTGTTCTGTACTCAATTAAACTGCTGAAGTTATTTATTATTTGTATTATTGTAGCTATATACAATTCTAAAATAACTTACTTGACTGCATTATTGTGATAAAATAGACAAATATAAGTATAATGAATTAATAACTTCATTTCTCTATTGGATTTGTGTTATTGTGAATGTAAAGAAAATTAATTTTTGTTTGGCCATTTCAAGATATTAAACATTAGCCTTTTACTTTTCAAAAGTACCATTAAACCTAAGAAGTCAGAGTGGCAGGGGAGGTTGCAAATGAACCAACTTTTACCTTAAAATTCTTGGAACATGCCTTCAAGTGCTGAAGTGAAAGCTGTCATAAAGTGAAGAAAAATAAAAACTTGAAATCCTATTACACCCTGCCTTATCACTGTAACAGTGAAAGCAATCTGTTTATGAGTTCCTGTGGTATAATTTTCATGGTGCTGCTATCTTTCATAAAGGTGAATGAAAATGCTTTTTGAGGTTTCTAAATAGACTTAGAAGTAAGAAAATGTCTTAATTTTTGTATATTATTTCTGTGGTAAAATTAGGATGTTTTAATGCATAATTTGACATGAGATTTAGTTTAAATAATTGGCAACAAACAAATTGGTGTAAATAATGCAGAGATTTAATAGCAACACATTATCCAGTTTTAAAATAACAGCAAGTCAGCCCCTTTGAAGGAGTTCAAGCTCAGCAGCCTCCCTGCTGTGGCTCAGGCAAAACTGTCTCAAATACTTTGGCAAAGTCCAGCCTAGGGAAGCCAGACCTTAGTGTGGCTGTGTTAGGTACCAGGTGGGTTTTGCACTGTGTAATGAGATCAGATCTGAACTGGTGTGTTTTTCTGCATCTCCAGTTGAACAAATGGTATTGTGAGGATCTGAGAGTACATGTGTGTGATGATCCTCTGTTGCATAAAGATTTGTTTGTTTGCATTCTGACACAAAGAACTCTTAGGTATGCACTGCTGACTGCTGTCAAAGAGCAGGAGCAGAATTGCTGGGGAAGGTGTTGAAATCAAAGTCTTCATAAAGGCTGTTCTTTCTTCTCTGGTAAGAAGTAATCCTTAAAAAAATAAAGCAAATATTTTCAGCCAGTTCCTCTCATTGATTTTTACTGGATTTTTGAAAAAAAAACAAAACAAATAAAAAAACCCCAAAAACAAACAAAAGGCCAAGAAAAAAAGAAAGAAAATTAATATTGAAATAGGGAGGAGAATGACCTGAAATCATGTCCATTCACTTTTTCACATGCAGACCTTCTCTAGCCACTTAGGAACAATTTGTCTTTGCATCCTTCCCCTATCTCTCTCATATTTTCTACATTTGTGTGCTTTAAAATATTAACTGAATGAGATGTGCCTCAGAAACCATATGTAGAAAATCATGTTATTTGATCTTATCCATCTTTTTAAGGGCAGGACGTGCTGTTGCTTACTGAGAATACTCATTATTAAAACTATTTTATATTTGCCAACATTTGTATAGATAGTAATCCCAATAAAAGAGGTGTTTAGATTTTATGTTTTATGTTTTGAGTTATGGCTTCTTGAATGACCTTGAAAAAAATGAAGCATCTTTGAGTTTCTTTTTAAGTAAAATGAAGATAATAAACTTCAGGAAAGTTAAGGAGTTTAACATTGCTGTTATTATCTGTAAGGGGCTTATGACAGTGTGTAAGTGTAGCTAAAATTTAGGGGATTATTAAGCTGAGCCTGTTGAGGTTGGTACAGGATCTCTGAAGGTTGCATGGATCAGGTCACGTATGTATGTGTGATAATCCAGTGCAGCAGAGCAGGATAAAAGTGAGGAAAGTGTGGAAGCAGGGGATAAAATCAAGTTGGCAGAAGTCAGCTTTTCTAATTAGCCAGATCTGGAAGAATGAACATGTTTCTCCAGAATACTGGGCATTTTATTCTTTCCACAGTTTCCTGATGCCAGATAATAGATAATGTATTAGGGCTTGTCCACACTGATATGAGCTAGAGATACATTATCTCTGAAAAGCCTTCCCTCCCTGCTCCCTATTTTTACAAAAGGATGACTCTGGTTAAGTAGAGCTCCTGGAGCACTGTGGTTACCTCACATAGCTTGTGAAGCATTTGCTTGGAGCTGCTACTGACTGTGTGAATCCTCTGAAGGATTGCCTTAGGTTATTTAGGTTTTGGGCAATATTCTCAGTACCAGCAGATACTGGCTGGCAGCATTAGTCTCCAGTACCCTAAGAATTAATATGCCCATTGGTACATGTGGGACCTTTACATTTGCCTTGTAGTTGTCTTCATTTTTTTTCTTACTGGTTGTTGGCTCAGGTTGAAGCTTACTGGATGTTTGTGTTACTGCTTTGCCACTACATTTTTGTGCTTTATCATTTGATTCTCCTGCAAAACAGCCTGAAGCAAAACTATCCATTAAACTCTAGCATTCTGTTAGAGCCCAGCAGAATAGAAAGAAATGGCTGGCTAGCCCAAAAGTGATCAGCCAGCCAGCACCAAGATGTCTCCTGAGTTCTCAAATGGGTTTTAATATAGGTGGGTGTGGGCTTGGAAGAGCCATAGCTCCTCATGTGTGTTTCCAGAATTGGTTGTGGGATGCATTTTCCAATGATGTGTGTTTGCCTTATGTGCCCCAAGACACAGGTGAGGAATGCAGTGTACAGGGGTGTCCCATCTCTGGTGAACTGAACGCATCCTCTTGTCCTGGGATATGCAGAGCTGCAGTTCTAGTTCATCCAGACATGCTCAAAAGGGGAATCCCTTGCTAAAATGAGAGTGGATTTTTTAAGAAATAAGCACTCATTTAAAATTTTTTTAAGGATTCATCTGGACTGCTGAGGTCATTCTCTGAAAACTGCAAAGTAGAAGGGAAAAACCAGGGGGGAACTTCCCTGAGAACATTCCACCAGCTAGAAAATGGTGTGAGCAGTTGTGGTTCTTCCTTGGCCAGTCACCTCCCTCATAGCCAGGTAGGCATGTACCATAAGGACCCTGGAATTATTTCTGTTCACTTCTCATGTAGTGTTTTTTTAGACAAATTTCAGTCTGGGGTGAGAGAAACACCCTTCATTTTTTACTACCACTTCACGTCAGAATTAGAGCTCTTTGTTTATCCCCTTGCTGTTAGATAGTACATGTCGTATGTAGTTGTGTTCTTATTTATTTTTTTTACTTCCTTTAGAATGCAGAACAAAGCCAGTCACAAATTCCAAAGGAAACGGTAAGAGCTTTGTCTTTTCCATACTGGAAGACTCCCAAATGTTTTTAAATTGATATGGCACTTCTCCATCAAAGTTTTACAGATCCTTCTTTCACCTTATATACTGTAGATGGCTCTCTGTAGCTTTACATTTTAAATGCATTTTTTATTGTAATTTCAAATACTGTTTGAAAATTATGCACAATTCCCTTACTATATATGCTCAAGTGCCATTTGATATTACATCTCTTAAATACAGCCAAAGGCCTAAAGTTAAATGATAAGAGTAGATTTTAGCTTGGGTTACAGATTGAAGCTAATTGTTTAAATCGTGATTATATGACAGAAATCTGAGATGCAAACACAGAAATTAGTCAACTAGGATTTAAGTCTTAATTGTGTCCTCATAGTAAACCATTGTTAGTTATTTTTAAGAAACTATGGAAGTTGTATTAAGTTTAACCTCTTGAGGGCTGCAACAGATCTGTATGTGATATTCCAGTGGGACTCTAGACTGAGATTGTGTAGTGCTAATATATCTCACTTTAGTCAGTGAAACATGATCAGTCCAATATGCAATATACTAATACGTCTAAAAAGTTTTTCTAAAGTAGAAGGTGTGTTTTATGAAATACAAACAGAGAATATAACAATAATATTTTTCCTTAAAGATATACTGCATCTTAGTTAAAAACAGATTTCAAGAAACTCCATTCAATTAGGTACCTATTTAAAAATTAAATATTAAATTAGATTATGTAGAAATTTAGAAATTTCATGTTGGGATTTTAAACGAGTTAGGCTGCTGTAAAACAAGAAGAGCTTGTCTAGATAATTCAGAATATCTTACCAGCAATGGCAAGATGGTGTCTGGAACAAAAAGAAAGTCATGACTAGGTAAATATATCTAAGATCCAACTCAGTGAGGTAATCAAAGGTATGTTGGTTGATACTATTAATTTTTCAGACCAATGGAATGTAACTGTAAAAATGGGAATTTGGGTTAAATGTCAGCAAACTTCTGTCCTTCTGGTTTTTAGTGTCCTTCCCTCTGAAAGTCATCTGCTTAAGGGCTCTGCAAAGCTGTGGGTGTACCATTGTTTGAGACATGCCTTGTGGTATCTCTTTACTGCATCTCATTAGGGGATGTATGTTTTTATCTTGATAGGTTCTTACCACGTACTGCTGATGTATAAGGAGATCAAAGATCAAAGCCCAGGATAGTATTTCTATCTGTAATCGAATACCATTGAGGAAAATTTGTGGGTGCAGCCTTATAAAAGTATCCTGGTATTAGCAGTTGAAATTCCACCCGAAGCTCATTAAGATAAAGCAGATTGCCCACGAGGTGTTTATAGAAATCAGTTGCTCATCTATTGCAAAGTTAATGTTTTGCAGCAAATTCTGGGGTGAAAACCTTTCTTTGGCATTCTTGGAACCACCACCCTAACTTCATCTAAGGAAAGAACAAAATATAATGGGTGTTTCCCATTTGTTCTCTTTAGATGTGGGGTAAAAAAATGCTTGTTAATCAGGAGATTGTGCAGGAGGGACAGGGAGTGAATGTGTAGCTAGGGATTTCTGAAAAAAAACCAGCTAGAAAGCCCTAGCAAGCTTTGAAAATATGGGACTGAATTGGAAAACATATGAAGACTGAGTAACATATGGTTACTGAGGGAATTAAGCTAGAAACCTAATCAATACAAAAAAAATTTGCCTAATGTATGGGGTTTTTCATTCATTATACTTGGGATTTTTTATTTATTTATTTAAAGGCTCAGAACAACAGAGATTGATAGTAGGAACACTAGGTCTCTTTATATTTACTGACTACAGTAAATGAATAAAAAAAAGGGACTAAATGTGAAAGGTTGTGGTGGGTATTTGTAATGCACAATGCTTTTGCACTTGCATCCCGTGTTCCAATCTACTTAGCTTTGGATAAGTGTGATACTTCAGTTTTACAGAACTAATTTTCCTGAGCTGCACATTAATAATACAGTCACACATTCTTTATTATTATTTTTTGAAAGTATTTCTCCTTGTTTTTCTTTATTCTTCTTGGTTCTGCCTCAATACCTATTTATTTCTCCTCTGTCTACTTTTCAGGTCTTTGAGATTTCTAATCTCACAATTTCTATTTCTGTGCCTGCTCTGATCTTTGTGCTGTTAGTAGTGAGGTTTAAGTCTCCAAGTGTCAAGGACTTCATAGTAAAAAGCAAAGCAAAAAAACCACAACCAACAGAAGAGCATGATGAAGGCAGTGAAGCTAAAGAAATGAGAGAGGTGGAATGCAAGTCTGTTTTTCATTTAAAGGCAAAATGATTGTGGGATTTTTTGTTGGTTTTTTTATGTTTTTGTGGAGAAATAGAGGGAAAATACATCTTTGAAATGAAAAAAAGAAAAACAACAAAAATACCACTCCCATGAAAGTAGAAGGCCTAAAATAAAATTGCAAAATATCAAGTCTAACTTATCATTCTTTACTCAGGGGTTACCTTCATGTAACTGTTACTTTGAAATGGTAAATTTCTTGAACATTGTGGCACTTGGATGCAGTAGTTAGTCCTCATTAAGGTAATAAAACAAAACTTTGAAGGTATTTTTTTCCTAATTTGTGGCCTGAAATCCCTACAACCCTCATAAGAAAGCATTTGAGTGCAGGCTTTTTATGCACCATCACAGAATACTGATTCTCAAACTTCCATATAAGAAGATTTTGTAATTTGATAGGCTCACACAATTTAAGCTCTGTTTTCCAGTTTTACATAAGAAATGCAAATTGCTGATGCAGCTTCAGCTTCTGTTCAGTAACAATGCTCTGGTGAAACCAGGACTGGTGCTTTTACCTTCTGCTTTACTTATGAAAGAGTCCCAGAGCCATTGCTCTGTTTCCTCATGAAACAAAGAAATCTCCTGTATCTTGGTCGAAAGGTTGTTTCACCCAGCCATGAGTTTGTGCCATTTGTGTAGCTGATGACAGCATGGAACAGATGCACCTATTGCTAAACAGGGTGATTATTTGGAATGTAGGAAATTGACTGTAATATGAAAAAAACTATTAATTTATCATTATTACATTTTTGTTTCTAAGCATAATTATCTTAATCCTGTTACAGTGCATTGAAATGAACTGTTAATTATGCTATGTAAAACATCTGCCAATTAATTTTTCCTCATACTCTTTGAAGGTTGGTAGTGTTTCAGTAATATTTTGCTTTTACAATTGTCATTCACTGTTTGTTTTCTGAATTCAGAACCAGCAAGTTAACTTTCATGTAAGCATAATGCTAGAAAAATAATAATTATCATATGAGTAAGTATTTCCTAAGGAGTGTTGTCTATTGATAAGAAGAAATTCAGAGTTAGAATTCAGGATTCCATTTTGTGATTGTTGCACTCAGCAGCATGGAAAAGCTTCAGTTTTCTGTTCTCATTTGTTTTTCTGTCAAATTGCTGTAAGTGAGCAGAATGTTATGAATTTAAGCGAGTGCAGGATTCGTAACAGTGACATAACAAGAGTGGTTGGTGTGTTGGAACAATATATAAATGATTAGCAGCACTGATAGAATATGCAAATGGGATTGTTTTTTATTTTCTTCTGAACTCAAACACTTGATACTCCAGTTATTATCTAAATTTCATTGTGATCACTGTGTTTATTGAGATCCAGTTGCTGTTCTTGCCATATTCTTCTGTGTGGGATTCTGAGTAAATTAGCTACCCATTTTATGCAAGACTTGATTGCCTATAGGAAATGAGTGATACTGGTCAGAAGCATATTGCCAGAACTTATGAATAGTTACTTTAGTAGGATTTTTTTCAAAAGTTTTCATGTTGTGAGTATGAGAGGCAATACTAGCAAATGCCTAGAAAAACATGATTTGTATTGATTATTGGATAGAAAATTCTTGTGGGAAAAAAAGCACAGTCAGTGTTGATCTTTAAGAGGATATATTCTGTGTGCATGTGTGTTTGTCTTTTGCTCAAAAGCTGTTTGTATTACTTCAAGATACCTAATCACTGGGGATTATCCATAGATATTTTTTAAAAGCTGTAATAAGTTCCCACCAGTTTCTATTTAGCACATATACAGAACTTGAGCTTGGTGATCCAAATATCTAAACATTGAGCCAAGATCATAGATGGACTAATGTGAGACTATACCACCAGCAGTGCTGTTACCAATAGGTACAGGATGATTTTACTGAAGGAGGGTATGCCTGACTGATGATTAAGCTGATGCTATTATTTCCTCCATGGTCCTTAGGAATGCTGCAGATCTATTTTTCTACCTTTTTATCTTATAATCATGTGAGGCACAAGGGTGATTACAATGTCTTAAAAGCATTTTTAGTGCAATTTTGAGTTGTTTCAGCTAATAATTTTAATAAAGTTTTGACATAAGAAATATATCAGTGCCCATATGAAAGAAATAGGTAGTGAATGTGTGCTTTCTGCAAGATACTGTTGTGGTTTCAATCTTTTATTATAGTAGATAGTCTAGGATTAAATAGCATGTTCTGGCACATTTATGACTGGAGAGAAGACAATAATTCCTAGTGAATAATTAATACAACAGTTAAGTGGCTGTGATCATGCATGCTTTTTGACCAGTCTGAATTTCCTGGAACGTTCAGTGATAAGCCACATAAACTTCTGCATAATGCAGTGCTCAGAACTGACCCTCAGGCTCGGTTTTGGCTATTAGCAGCTGGTGATTTACCTGGGGTGTGGTGTGGCACATTTAAAGTGGCTTTGTGCAGCACCATAAGGCAGCTGTGGCTGCTGTCTGAACACTGGCATTGAAGACCTGCTGAAAAGTTGCCAGTTTAATCGAAGACAAACATATGTGTCCCTGCACTGTGACAGGGTTGTGTTGGTGCCACCGTTGCAGAGTCATCCAGGAGCCATAGCCATGTGCACAAACTTGTGGATTTGGTGCAAACCTTGTTTTACTGCATCATTGCCTTTAGACTCCTGGTGTTGATTCTCTCTTGATATTAAATGCAGGGAAAATAGTGAGGTGAAATGGTTTGCCATGTTTGCCTGAAAGTTGGCAGCAGAATAGGAGGGAGACACAGATCCTTCTGAGATGCTTCATACTGGTTTTACTTCATGGGGAATGTGCTTCTTGCCATGGATTTCTACAAAGGCATTATTTCTCTTGCAGCTTGTTTTCCCTGTCTGTCTTTTCCAGACATTGCTTCTTTCTTTAGTATTTCAGGTCTTGTAAATCCGATAGGCCAGTGAGAGAAGTATAAGGATTTTTAGGGAGCTCTGTCATTAGTGTGTTGGGCATTGAAGTTTTTCTTGAAGAAGGGATAGTGCAGAGAGCTATAGCTTTACAGGCTTCTTTGGCAGAACAGACACCTGCTGTGTACCTAATCCCTTGGCTTTCACTTCTCCAGGAGAAGCAAAGTGTAAAGAAACAGGGTTAGCATTACAATCACATGTTGTTGTTTCAGGACATACAGCAGGAACACAAAGTTTGAACAGGAGCAGCAGTTTTGAACAGAGTATGTTGGCCTGAATAAAGCACAGTCATTATGGTGCCTGCAACAGACCTGTAAGAATTTCTGAGATTAAGAACCAACAGAATATAATTTTAATGGTTTGATCAATTTTTGAAATGTAGAACCTCATTTGATTAAACCAGTTTCTATGGCAGCCCAGATCAGGGTTTTGGTATTTAGTGAGGGTAATGTAAGTACAGACAAGCAATGGACTTCTTATAGAGAGGAGTAACAAACATGTGGATGTACTTAAACATGGGCTTTTGCAGAGCCTTGATTTCCATTCTAAATGAAAATCACATGCTAGAATTTTTGTGCTTTGGAAAAGCATTTAATTTTTTTCCTAAATCTTATCTTAATCCATCCAAACCTTTAAACTGAAGTTATTTTTACATGTGGAACATCTTTTTTGATATTAAATTAAATCCTTAAAATGGACATAACAGGAAAAGCAGTGGGGCTGTTTTACAGTACTTTCTTGAGCTAGCATTTTTGCCTATAAATGCTTACCAAAATTAATCCACATCTAATACACAAAAAAATCCTCCTTGATGGGATTAAGATTAAAGCAGAGCACATTTCCCATAAAATCTCAGAATTCAGATCTAGTTTTTGATATTTAGCAGCTGCTGTTTGATTTGAGTGAATGCAATCTTTGCCAGATGTGACATATTAACTTTGTTAATATGAATAATGAGTCTCTCTATATGAGCAAATAAGATTCATTAGTGTTTATCTAACATATGACAGATATTAAAATTCTTAGCCTAGGAAAACCTAGAAAAAAGAAGCAAGCATAAGAATTCTGGTTGTTTTGTTGGCTTAAGCCCTGTATCATTTTATAACCAGGTAAGTAGACACTTTAGGTTCTCAAAACCTACGATGCAACACAACTGTTTGATTAAAGAAAAAAAGAAAAAAAAAAAAAAGAGAATATAGATAAATGGCCTGGTATTTCAGGAGAAAACTTGGTTGGAGTGTACATGCCACTACTGAGTCAGCAGGCAGGATTTTCTCTGCTTATTGAGTTGCTCTAGTTATATTTTTCTTTACTGCCTACCCTGGTGGGGTGCACCTGCTCTCAGTTACTCCTCCCAAGGAGGGGACTCAGCTGTTGTTAGGGAGGTGTGTTTCAGGCCACCTACATTGCTCTGTTTGCAGTACCTCCAGCAGTAATGCATTACATTTTGCATACATAACTACTAAAGATCACCCCACAGAACAGTTGTTGACCAAAGAAGCTGTTTTGTTTCCTTAGAGCTGTTTGTTTCATGAATTCTACATTTGTATATGCAATGGCAGAGGATGAGAGCGAGTCGTCATTTTCTGTGTGTGCCTCAGTTTAGAGGGTGGCCTGGTAAGACAGCAGTATCACCCACTTAACTTAAGGACAAAACAGTTTGAGTCATCCCTGTTGTTAAGAATGTCTTTGCACAATAGCTAAGTGAAATCTCCTCTCTTGTATATATCCTGCCCCATTCTATTTTGTTACAATAATACAGGGATGACTTTTGCTGGTTTCCCAAACTAGAGGGCATATAGTTCCTTAGTATTGTGGGTGCCTTATCAGAAAGAATTAAATAATGGATGCTGTATTAAAATCTTCTAAAGACTGAAATAGCTTGGAAAAAGCTATTATGTTAGGTTGGAATTCCCCATTATTGGAACCCAATGACTAAACTTTGGATTTTGCGATTTCCAGTACATTTACAGCCTACACTTCCTAGAGAGCTCTTAGACTCTCTAGAGACCAGACTCATCTTTTGAGAACTTCAGGTTTTTCATCTGAATAAATTGTAAAGAGAGAAGACACATTTGTGAGGCAAAATGCTGATAGATTAACAAAATAGTACTTAAACAGTGGTTAACAGGGCTGTAATGTTAGAAGGCTGGGCACAGCAGAACTTGAGACAGGTAAATTAAATAGTCAGCAGGGTCATTCAAGTTGTTAGATAGTGTTTGTGCTATAGTAAATTTATTATATGAGTGTCATTGTTGTGTGTATGTATACACATATAAGGGGGTGTTGTATGTGTACATGCATATACATGTGCATTCAAGAGCTCTTTAAAAGTTTTCATGTACACGTGTTCATATGGATAACTTGGAAATACAGGTTACCCTTCAAGAGTGGAGATGCAGAGCTTTATTGGTCGCTCGGTGAAAGGGAACAGGAGCACATTTTTGTATACACAGTCACAAAGTAATGTGCAGACAAGTTTCAGTGACAGTAACTGCTGAGAAGGCAGCAGGTCTAAGCTTGCAAGAGATTGAACTTACTGAAGAGAATGCTGCCAGATTTATAGCAGCAGTGAGTCACTTAGGAAACCTGTCCTAACTTGACTGGAAATTGCTTCCCCCGTTAGGTGGGAGGAAGGTTTTCTTTGCTGTTCAGTTTCTGTTTTCACCTATCTCATGCTGCTTACTCACCAGCTGAGCCCTGCTGAGGTCCTGCAAAGGGAAGAAGCCCCAAGCAATACTGTGTAAAACACAAACCCCCAGCCAGGCAAGAGAGGCGATTGTCCTGCTCTGCTCCTCAGTGATGTGGCCTCACCTTGGAAATTGTGTGAAGTTTTGGGCACTGCAGGATAAGAGAGTTTGAAGCTGTTAGAGAGTGTCCAAAGAGAGAATGGTGAAGGGCTTTGAGAGGAAGCTGTGTGAGGAGCAACTGAGGTCCCTTGGTCTGTTCAGCCTGGAGAAGAGGAGATCTCATTGTGGTCTTCAACATCCTCCCGAGGGGAGGAGGAAGGGCAGACACTGATCTCTGATCTGTGACAGGACCCAAGGCAGTGGCCTGAAGTTGTGTCAGGGGAGGTTTAGGTTAGATATCAGGAAAAGATTCTTCACCCAGAGGGTGGCTGGGCACTCCCCAGGGCAGTGGTCACAGTGCCAGCCTGGCAGAGTTCCAGAAGTTTTTGCGCAGTGCTCTCAGGCACAGAGTGACTCTTGGGCTGTGCTTTACAGGATCAGGAGTTCAACTTGACAGTCTCTGAGGGTCCCTTCCAACTCAACATATTCTGTAATTCTGTGATAAAAGGATAAAGAGAAGATGCTGTTACTACTATGATGAGAAAACTAATGGCACTCAACTGTCAAAGTCTATATTAATGCTGTTTATAAAATTAAATCTGATTTTATGATCAGATCAGAACTTACGTAGAAGATAATGTTATGTGGAAGTGAAAAACAATCCTCCCACATTTAGCTTACAGCTTTTTTTAATCTCTGTATATATCAAAACACTGCTGTAAGTTTGCTCTAGTCAGGGTTTATCTTTAAATTTATGATATATTTATGTTGTATTTAAAAAGCAAAATACTTATCTCAAATGTCGTTTAGCATAAATTGATGCTAAATATGATTTTGAAGCCAAAGAAGTCACCTACATATTTTTTCACCAATCGAATTTTTATTACAAATTACATACTTGAGCAGCTTCATTCATCCAGCTCAAGTCATTTCAGATGACCTTTTCCTCAGCAGCCTCTGTCTGAACAGAATATTGTTCTGCTGTTAATTGTTTTGGACACAGTGTGTGAAAAATCTTAAGGGAGTTGAATTTTGTTGTTCAGGGTTCACAGTACATAATTTTGCTTGCATGTTTACTGCTGGCCTGTCAAAATATATGACGGAGTAAATTCCTCCTACAGATCAATTAATCATGAAAATAGTGTTGAGGTGTTTGATTGACATAGTGAAGCTGTTAATTTAGAGAGTATCAAGATCAAATGGAAACTACTGCAATTAAGAAGTGACTGTGTTCTCAGCTGAAAATTTTTAATGCTGCATGTTAAATTTTTTTGTGCATTTTTATGCTGTCTCATGGATGTATGAGGGAATTTCTGTGCTTTGTTACATTTAAATACTTAATGTTTAACACAATTTCAGTGAAAATTTAATTTTTTTATAATAGTTTTTTCAATATTGATTGGGGAGAATTGCTGTACTTGTAGTGTTTCTGTACTCTAATGGTCTTTGGAGAACAAAGGATTCAGTCATTATGAGATTTTGCTGGGGTTTTTTTGTTTTGTTTTCATCTTTACAACTTTGGTTCAAACTACTATGGCAGCAGGCTAAAAATCTTCCTGCTCATTTCTCTGTGAATGGCTCCTTTATGACATGCTTAGAGGTTCCTTGTCACTGTATGGTCCTGTTCCAAGTTTGTATTATGAAGTTATGTTCAGTATAGCATACATAATAAGACCTTCTTTGATACCATGGTGGCACAAATGTTAAATTTGCTACTTTGATATCCATAGTCCTTAATAGTTCAGTTTTTATTGAAAGCCAGAGTTTTCACATTTGTTGTACTTTTTTTTTCTCTACATTCAAGCGTATGATACTGACAGGTGTCTCATGGAATCTAGAGGGCTTCTTATGTCCCTAAAATTCCAGACACAGATATGGTGGTAAAGCAAGTGTGCTTAGGTGGGAAAAACTGTAGATAAGTTATGAAGTCCCTAAAGAAATTTAGCCATAGCCTAGTAAGGGTAATTTTCTTCTTTAGGTGAGTTGAGCAATTTTCTCATGCCTTTAGTACTTCTGAAGTAGCACTAATCCAGTGCTGAGGCTGCTGTTTCTCATTTTTTCATGAGCATGATGTGCTCACTCATGTAGAGCTGCTGTGAGTAATTTGTTCCAGGTTTTGGCCTCAGGTTTCACCTGTGCACTCAGGTGTCTGTGGCCTGATATTGCCTTATTTCCTTATTCAAGATTGCAGGAAACAAGGAAGCATAACCTCACATTAAAACCAGTGCAGAGCTAATAATGCAGCTCTTTGGTCTCACTGAAGAGTAGGGTAGAGGCTATTAGCCAAGTCTTTGGGGATGCTCATGAGATGCTCACTCCAATTGACCCTTTGTCATACAGAAATGCACCTGACAGGCAAGGAAGTGGTTTAGTTCTCTGCCCTGGAAGAGACACTGCTTTGCCTGAAGTTTTGGTGGATTTTTTTGAAGATTAGAAAATACTGGAGCAAGAGGGCAATTGATTCTAAATTTATGTTAACAGTAGTAAAGAAAAATTCAATAAGCATATCTGCTTTCTTTGATAAGCCACACATCCTACCTTGGCTTTATCTCTCTTTTGGCTAGCAAGCTTTATTCCTACTACTATTTATTAAGGAATATGAAAGTGATGAGTGTTACAGAAATTACAGGGTAGCATGCATCTGTCCCAGATTGTTTTATTCTGCAGCCACTCGACAAAATGTGGATTGAAATGTATGCTGGAGCTATGCTTCTGTGAGTCAAGCAGGAAAATTAGGGTGGTAATTTTCCCATAATTTAAGAAACATCTTTTAGATAGGTTATTTTCCAAGGGACACAATACACCTTTCCATTCCTTACAGCTAGCATTGGTTATGCTGTTTCATGTGGCCAAGAGATGTGTTTGAATAGTGGGATTCACAAGCAAGCCAGCCTAGTTATGGCACATTGATAGAGAGTGTTAATTTTATTATTTTATGAACCACTGTGCTTAGTTATGAACAAAAGGAGTCTAGTGCAAAGGCAAGGGCTGATGAACACATGAAGGTTCATGTTTTTAGCCAGGTGAGAAAAGACAGAGCTCTGTTTTTTCTTCCCTCAGCTGTTGCAGCTCTCTCAGCTGTCTGACTGCCTTCCCATGTGACATTTTTGCTCTGCATTTCTAGGTCAATGGTGACACAACTAGCATGCTTGTGCCCAAATTGATCATCTCAGTCTGCTGTACCCCACATGGCTTTCACATCTATCTTTGCCATAGGCTGTGTTTGCATTTCCTCAAGTCGTAAGAAACAGGGACAGCTCAGCAGGCGCACGTTAACTTCTCATACATCTTCTCACTCACATGAGTGAGCTTTGCAAATAGATCAGTGATGTGGGAAAAGCTGGTACAAAATCAATGTCAGAAACAGAGGTGACATGTTGCTAAGATTATGAAAATTTGCCAGATTAATTCTTCTAGAGAAGAGCTGCCCATGCTGGACATTAGTATGTGCCTTCTGCTGTGTGTTTTCTTACTCTTTCATATGGGTGAAAAAAAAACCCAGCACAATCAGGTTCACAAGAATCTTTTTGCAGAAAATTGCCTTTAAGGGCATGACTTTTTTCTTTAATTGATAAAGTTATTACTAAAAGTGGTTGTATTAGATAGATTCAAAAGAGGATTAGAAACAAGTGAACAGCAACTGGCTGATGAGCAGCCAGTGCCTCTCGTTCCTCCCTTTAGCAGAAGTCTCTTGTGCATGAGCACTGTTCAGGGCATGGCCACTTTCATTCCTGGGTGCTGTGCCCATGCTGCTGCCCCATGAGTGACACTGCTCTGCAGGGACACAGCAAGGCCTCTGGTCCCAGCCTGTTGCCACCCTAAACTTGGCAGGAGGTGAAATGTGAGACTGATCCCCTGTGCTTGTATGGTTTTTGGATGCATGGATGGGTGTCACTGAGCAGCTCCTTGCTGGCAGCTGTGGCAGGACTGTGACTGTAAATCGGGGTGCTTAAAACCTGGGATTTCCCCAGCCAGGCTAAAATTGGATGTTGAGGACAAAAATCCAGAGAGGTAGGTAAGAGGACAGAGGTGAAGGACAGAGCTGGGAAAGACAGGAAAATTGGCACTGAGAGCTGGATTTGATGATAAACCTGGAAATAGCAGAGAGATGTGCTGTTGCTGATCCCAGCTGTGTAGTTTTCTGTTTTTTCCTAACACAGATAATTTTAAATAAAATGAGGTGAACAAGTAATTTTTTAATTTAATTTTCTTGCACTTAGTTTCTCTCTAAGACTGCAAAGCTCTGTAGATGATGATGGTATTTTAAAAATTCTGTAGGTTTTTCAAGTAGGCAAATATTTCTGATAAAGCTCTCTTTTGGCTAATGAAATAGCAGCTCACATGTGAGTTAGTATGGATGGCAGATTCAGTAATGGCATGTGATGCAATTACTTTACTAGAGAGAGAAGCACTTAGACACAAATTTAAGATATTTCTGAACCTAGGCATCAGCTGGAGGTGATTGAAAACACACTATTTCTGCACATTTCTTCTCATAATTACTGTGGAAAATATTGTGGCATTGTAGTAAAAAGCAGAGAGTTTAGAATGCTAATAGCTGTAAGGGGAAGAGAATTCCCAAAGAAATGCTATTCTATAATCCCATGCTAATGTCCCCAACAGAAAGCAGAAGAAGAGGAGCTTGTCCTCACACCTGATGGCACCAGGGAATTCCTGACTTTTGAGGTTCCACTGAATGACTCTGGGTCAGCTGGGCTTGGCGTGAGTGTCAAAGGAAACCGCTCAAAAGAAAACCACGCCGATTTAGGAATCTTCGTCAAGTCCATTATTAACGGTGGAGCAGCATCCAAGGTAAGAGGAAATATTTTGGGAATATCTCTGCTCTTCCAGTTTGTACTTTGTACTTCCAGTTTTCCACAATAAGTTATTTTGAAAATAACCATAGATTGAAGAGGAATGAGATCTCTAGTGTTCTCCAATTACACCATCAGAGGTAACATTTAGATTTCTACTCACATGTTTGCATGTCCCAGGATTTAAACATCCCTAACAGATTCAGGAAGGAACGAGCCATCTCTGGTACAGTTCCATTAGTATGCCATTTGAGCAAGCAGGTTATGATAATAGCTTTCAGTGCAAGTCTGTAATTGGAATAGACATTTCCTATAGTGGCTGCAATGGAAGCTATTACTGCAGTGTTTATTTGGCCATAAACCCTTAGGACTAGGTATAGTTGTTGAATGTTTTTTCTTTTGATTTGTTTCTTATTTTATTCTCTCCAATAGACAAAGCTCCCTTTGTGTGTGTTTTATGTAACTATCTATAATTTTTACTTTTTCAGGATGGCAGGCTTCGAGTGAATGATCAACTAATAGCAGTTAATGGAGAGTCATTATTGGGCAAAACAAATCAAGATGCTATGGAAACCTTAAGGAGGTCTATGTCCACTGAAGGAAACAAACGAGGAATGATTCAGCTTATTGTGGCAAGGAGAATAAGTAAATGCAATGAGGTAATCAGCTCTTGATATTGGGATTGGCAGTTTTCACTTCTGAGATATTTGTGTTTACAGGAGATGTCATGTTTCCTCTGAGACTTGAAAAGTAATATCTGAGAAGCTAAAAAAAGAGAGAATTACAAAATGATCTGAATTTCAGTGTTAGACATGCTAACGTTATTACTGATCAATAAAGGTTTTCTTTTGAGTATTTTTGTCAATGAAAAACAGGAAACACTGAATAAAACTATATTGATTTTGTAATTGGATCTCACTGTTTATGTGATGTTTGTTCAGCGGAGTTTTTATAGAAGTCTATTAGATCTTTCTGTTATAGACTTTGTGTTAACTGACTTGTTTCTTTGTCACTTCCAGATTTTTAAATTAAGAGTAGAGCTCTTATATTTCATTATTATATTTTATCAAAAGAAGAGTTTCATGTATAGACTCTGCAAAACTTTACACAAAAAATTCAGTCATTTTGGATTTTAACTATATTGTGTCTTGGCCTACTGGCCTTCTGAATTCAGGGGGAAATGGTGATTCTTCTGATGATTTGCAGCTTTTTTCTTCTCTAGTGCAATGTTATGTGTTGATGTTTTGAAATACATTCATGATTTCTAATAGTTTATCTTCTATTTAATGTAAGTAATGATATATGCTGGGAATATATGGACATATACTGAAGGGGACTGTAGATGCTGTGAAGGACTGAATTACACTTCAGAACAAATTGGGAAAGGACTGAGTTAAATAGGATACAGCTGAATGGAGTGTCAGAAAAGCATCTCTTTAGAAATCTGAAAGTCAATTCTCTCATTCTTGCTAATAGAGTAAGGTGTTATCAGGAATGTTACTTCTTGATCATTGTGCTTCAAAAACGATGTGCACAAATTGGTTTAGTATCTCTGCTCCTACCTAGGGGAAAAAAGAATGTGGTTTACTTTTTAATACATAAATCTAATCTTCAGAAAAAAAACCAGTCCATAGTGTATTATATTATAAAATCATGTCTGGAAAAAGACATTGGGCTTTTTAAAAGTGTTAAACTCCTCTTGATCAATTGCTTATAACAACATACATGTTTATATATATAAGATGATGTCCTTATCTACCCCTAATTTAGTCTGCCCCTTGGAGACTGTTCCTGATTTTTACCCAATATCAGATGCTACTATATATTACTACATTAAAAGGGTGAAATATTTTAGACTATTTCTGTGTTTAATTTTTTTTTTCCCAAAAGTCTTCTTGATTGAATTAATCCAGACAGTGTAAACATGAAGGAGGTAATCCAGCAGTGAAAAAACAAAAACATTTCTCCTTGAGTCCTGCACAATTTTCATTCATTCAAGAACAACTTACTCCCCTATATCTGCTTGATATTTAGTACAATTTATTTTGCAGAAAATGTTCCAAAAGCAGCGCAGCTGACTGCAGTATATGTACTTCATGATGAAAGAACTGATTGTGGAAACAGATTTAGATATAATGAAATGTACCTGCACAAGGGAGGATAGGCCCTGTTTTCTGGGCTTCCTTTATAGCTTTTGTGCATTTTCCCAACTCTTTAAGAAGTTGGGAAGATGAGCCATAATGATTAGTAAAGCATTGATATGTCACTATTGCTGTAGTAATCATCTTTACAAAGTAACTTTTGTAAGTAATTTTTCCTAGTAATTATTGCTTTTATCACGCTCATCCAAAGGAAACACGATGTCAATACTGTTTGCATGTCTTGAAGTGATGAAAGGACAACTTGCATGGACATAAAGCTGTATACCTGCTGAGCTGGCAGTATGCAAGAAGGCACTTTTCTGAAAGTCTTGCAATGCCCAGACTTCAATGAAATGAAAAGCAAAGGGTTTTTTTTCTTGATATTTTGCAATTAAACTCTGTATCTTCCTTCAAGAATGTGACTGATTTAAACTTCAGATGTTATTGAGCTGATGTAATACTGATAAGCTGTGATAATTTTATTTCTGTATCTTGCATTAATACCATATATGAGTATGGTATTCAGTCAGCTCAGTCCCTCAGTGGTGGCTCTGTGGCCTGAGACCTGGCTGGAGACAGCATTGACTCAGTGCCTGGACATGTCTTGCAGCCTTGGCTATATCATGCTTAATTCAGCAACACAGATGGCTTAGATGTGCTGGTATACAAATTGTCTCCTTGGAAAATTCCAGTAACAGCCACCAGGAAAGATTTTTAGTGTTAGAACACAAAAAGAAATGACATTTGACCGGGGACAAATTCAGGAGCTTGCAGATTAGAAGCAAAAGCATAAAGAAGGCAGACCCTTATCTTAAAAACTCCCACTTTTTATCACCATAGAAGAACAGATTCATTTAGTTTAAAGATTGTTGACTACAGCCATTAAACCAGCTCTCGAAGTCCACCCCTAAACTATATTGCCAAGTGTCATATCTACATGTTTTAGAGACCTGCAGGGATGGTGACTCACACACTTCCCTGGGCAGCCTGTTCCAAAGCTTGACTGTACTTTTCATGAAATATTTTACCTAATATCCAGTGTAAATCTTCCCTGGCACAACTGGAGACTGTTTCCTCTTGTCTGGGAGAAGACACCAACCCCCACCTGTCTAAATCCTCCTTTTAGGCAGTTGTAGAGAGCAAAAAAAGTCTCTCCTCATCCTTCTCTTTACTCCAGCTCCCAACTCCTCAGAAATGGGGTTTACTGGTTTAATTAAATATAAAAAGAAATGTTCAACTTTTGAGAAAGTATTTCTCGGTGTTTTCTATGCTCTTCTCCCTCTTTTTGTTTTTCAAAGGAGTCACCATAAAAACCCAGCAGATGAAAATACCCTGTTCAACTGATTTCTTTCATTTTTTGATTCAGCATTGTATGTATCTACTCTGTAGACAAAAACATAGCCTTGTTTCTTGTTAGTCTGAATTACAGTTAAGTGGATCTGGCTTGGTTATATTCCCTTTTGTGTGTCACCAAGAGCAGTGTTCACACTGTTCCAGTGTATGGTCAGTCCTGCAAGGTCTTGGCAGATTCCCTGCCACACCATGGAGCACCCACAAGTGTCTCAAAAGGGAAATCTGTACAAGGGGTAATAATGACAATGCAAAAATGATTGTGCTAAACATCTGGATGATAAAAGCAGTTGCTGTCTGGATGATAAATAAAAAAAAAAAAAACAACAAAATAACAGCAAAAAGAACAAAAAAACTCTAAACCTTTTTTCCTCCTGCCTTCAAGTCTAGTAATTGTTTTGCATTTGCAAAGTTAAACTGACTTCCTTTTAGATAGACTAGACAGCTTCTTTCTTCAGTAAAACTGAATTTGAATTGGATTTTTAAGGAAGTTAGTGGTATGAAAGTGTTCTTTTGGTTTTAATGTCAATTTTCATAATCACCCTTAGGAATTGCTTAGGAGGGAGAATTAACTTTGCACGGCTCTGCAGATTGTTGTTTCTGCATGTTTCAATTTAGACTAGAATTTTTGTGTACTTTTTGTACTTTGTTTGCTGTCTGGGAGTGAGTGACAGCTCGACCTCTGTTGTCCTGGGTTAAGGGAGGCAGGAACAGTTGCTTCCGATCTGCTGCAGGGGCACTGTCTTTGTCAGAGAGATTTCTTTGGCTTCTTGAACATGAAATTGTTTCAAAACTTTGTGAAGTGACCTCAGACACTCCTTTCCCTTGCTGTCATTATTCTTAAACAGCTTCACAAGTTCTCATGTTGTAAACTAAGCCTTCAGAGCAATTATAGTAACAATATAAATGTACAATATAAACACCATAAGAGTATTATCTTGACTTCAGAGACACAGGGAGGAGATAATTTATATCAGCCCTTCCATAACTGTAGAGTCTAAAGAGACCACAGACTTCCCAGAAGGTAAAAAGAGATTTTGTGCTGCTGTGGTTTGGCTGAAGATTTGCCTGTAGACAGAATTTTCATTGGCTCACCAGGAGATAGTGTGTAATTCATCCTGGTTTTCAAGTGAATTGTCTTGTAGTAAATATTGATATAAGCATGGAGTGTTAGTTATGAATGAACTCCAAGCCAAAGCTGTGCATCTGAGTTTTTCCTGTTTGCATTACATCTATACAGAGTACAGCAATGTAGAATTCTGCAAGCTACACTACTGCAAACTTTGCAAAACTGTGTTTAAAATCTCAGCCACTGCAGACAAAAATCACACACTGAATATTTGATGGACGTTTAGATTAGAGTAACAAAACCATTTAATTTGGGATTTGGCTATATCTGAGGTTCTCTTGCCCCCCCATCTATAAAGAGTTAAACATTCTGTTCTGTCCTGTATTTTCAGCTTCCAGCCTTACATGTTAACTCATTGACTTTCCTACATAAGCAGGGAGAGACTCTTTAAGACACATTTCCAAAGCTGTGAAAACAGTCAGAAAAAATGGGGAGAATAATAATAATATTGACTTGATATTCATATACGGCCAGTTTTTAACACCTACTTTTTCAGAAGAGGTGGCCATCAACTGTTTAGATCTTTGACTCAGGGTTGAAATTGTTTTAATTGCTCAGATTTAAGGAGGAACAGTGGAGCTCCTTGTGCCACATTCTGTTAATTAGTGATGCTGTTGTGATTAGCCTGTTTGGGCAAACAGCTGGCGGCTGCATCCCCAGAACGTGCTCAGCACTCAGGCACCACTGTCAGGCACATCCCTGCAGCTGGCAGCTCCATGTGCTGATTCAAGAAAATAAAGGTAATTGTTACTTTTGGAACCCTGCACTTTTCAGTCCTGAGACCTGGACAGCTTAAAGACACAGATTGCTCATCTGCACTCTGTTCATGTCACAGGCAGGCAGCACTTGTCTGCCATTAAGTGAGAGAGCATCACCATTTTCCTCAAAATGAGAAATTTCAAGGGTTTTTCTTGTCTAGAATTCCCTTTTTTTTTTTTTTTTTTTTTTTTTACAGAATGAATATTTTGCCAAACCTGCCTGAAATGAAGGTTTGCAAATGATTTGTGGATCCTCAAATTTCTTCATGCATGTCTATTTTTTTTCTCCATTTGCAAATGAGCAAACTGTGATGTAGGGCACTGATTCCAGACCGTATAAGGACCTCATCATACATTAAATAAATTGACTGATAGATCAGTGAGAGACTTTGCAAATGAGTGGTTTCATTACAAAAGAAACAAGCAAACATCTTTTCCAGTATGTGTGCAAGTATAAAATATGCTGGTATCATTTTCCCCTGCATGCATTACCTAGTTACCTACATTGAAATTTATGTGACAGGTTTGTTTTTTTCTTTCTCACTAGATTAGTCTTGTGATGACCTTTTGGAATTCAACTGTCAAAAAGTCTTTAGCATCTTCTCCAAACACAGTGATTTCCCTGTTCATTCCTATCTCCAACTCATTGATAAAGCTGTTTATCAGCTTAAGCTGTTCCCAGCTCTGATTCCTAGGGGACTCTACAGTTCTTCTGCATCCTAAAGATCAATCTTTGTGTTCAATTCTTTAGCCAGTTTTCAACCCAGAAAATTTAGCCCAGTCCTATGAAAATTTTGTTTCTTTAGTGCCTTAGATATTGATGCCTTGATATACACTAGTAGTATTTTAAAAGTATCTGTGTTGCAAAAGGAAGCTGTATTATTTTGGTGACTTTAACCACAGTACACAGATAAAAAGGAAAAAAGAAAGCCTGGAGAATAATTCTGTGTGACAGAAAGAGCTTCAGCATTCTGGATGCAGTGTCATATATAGCAAATTTGTATACTGACTTCTTTAGCACCCGTAACACTTGCATGCCTAATTTGGATAATTTATTTTCTGAAGGAAAAAGGGAGTCTGATTCTTGTTTCATTAAAAAAAAAAAAAAAGTTTGTTTATGCTTTTATGCTTTGAATATTTTGGCACTCTTCTTGTGCATAAACTTTGTTCATATTTATGTACATAACTCCAGATAGGATGGATGATGGTGTTTAAGTAAAAGGGACTGCATTATTTGTGCTTTTATCATCTAGATAAGCAGCAGCTGGGCTAGCTAGTACAGACAGTGCTTTAGCAAACAGCTGGTTTTTATCTGAATGACAAAGGGTCAGGGTAGAGACCTTTTTTTATTTAAAAAAAGTTTAATCTTGCTTCTCTTTTTGATTTAAGAGAATGGAGAGAAAAGGAGCTACAGGCAATCTGTGGCATGGAAGGTTTTATTGCATTTTTATAAATATGATCATTTAGTATAGATCAGTGCTAGGATCCAGAGAGGGAACTCTCTTTTTTCAGTCTAGAGAGGAGAACGATCAAGGAATCTTACCAGCCAGTGTCTAAAAATATCTGAAGAGTGTAATAAAGAAGTAATAAAGAAAACTGATCCAGACTCTTCTCAGGGCTGCCCAGTGCCAGGACAAGAAGCAACAGGCACAAACCAAAATACAAGAAATTTCTTTACACATAAGAAAAAACAAAGTCCTTCTTAGAGGCCAATACTGGCACAACTTGCCCTGAGAGGTTGAGGAGTCTCTGATCTTGGGGATATTAAAAATCCAGCTGCCCAGGGCACTGAGCAACCTGCTCTTCCAGACCTTGCTTTGGGCAAGAGGTTGGGTTAGATGATCTCCAGTGGTTTAATCCACCCTCACTTGGTGTGTGACTGACCTGGCACAGTAAAGGATGCTCCAGCAGCTGTTGATAAGGGACCAGTTGCCACGTGGATTTCGTTCCTTGCAAGGCCTCTAATGAAGTTAGGAATTTGTACAACTTTGTTTATATTACCCACTCTTTATCAGTTAATCAAATCAGATTATACCAGAAAGCACTGAGAGTGGCTAAGAGAAGGAACTAGAATGTGTAATTCAAGCTGTTAGAAATGCATCATGAAGAACAAGTCTATTTAAACTGCAATCTTACTTTGGACTGTTTGTCTTGCCCACAACACATTTCCAAATTCTATGGCTTTTTGTTAACAATGTAGGGAAAAGATGTTTTGTGGTTTTTTTTGTGACAACCAGTTGTCTAATTTTTGGTGTTTTATAAAAGGCATTGTATCTTCTGTAATATATTTGTGTAGCTGGCTGTCAATGCCTTTGTTTAAACCCATCTTTTGAGATGTTAATTAGATATGGAAGAATTTTACTCACAGAAATTATAAAATATGTGATTCACTTTACAAAACATGGCCATATAAATGCAACATTTCTGCTATTTCTTTTATTTGCCCTGTACTTTACTGTACTACCAGGAGTGAATTTCTATATATTTCTCTGCTTCTGAACCATCTTCTTGTCAGTGTCTTTCTGAAAATCTCTTGAGATCTTTCTGCAAATGAGTCTGAAAGTTGATGGCTTGTCACATGGAGAAGGACTGTGTGATATGGCTCACTAAAAGCTGGACACTTGTTACATAAAGTCATCAATATAGCACTGGGAGAATAAATCCCAGAGCACTTTGATATTTTCACACCTTATTTAAAGGCAATGAAATAAAGGGTAGTTCATAATTTAGTACCTTTATCATGCAGGTTTAAGCTCTCAAGCAGTCTAATGTTGCTATGCTCTTTTTTTCACAAAGTGTTTCAGAAGTTAACATTTCTTTTCAAATGTGCCTTAGATTCCTTTATAAAAGAGTCTACAAATATTGTTTAATTTACTTTTCAGTAAAGCTGTCAGTTGTAATCTGCAATTTAAAAAACCTAATAAAACAAATCCTCATTTCACAATTTAAACCTTATTGAGTCTAATTCACTTGCACTGCAAGTTTATTATTCTCCTGCAGCTTGACGTGCCTCCAATTGTAATTGTGTTGACCCTCCGATGCAGTAAATCTCCCTGGTGCTTATCAAACTGGGAGAGATAAGTCTACAATTTGGAACTTCATTAAATATCTCATTTATATTTAACAGATGATGGCTTTGAACAGAAATAATAATTTTTAGGGAGTATGCGACCTCCCGATCGCGCTCTCCTTGACCGTGAAGGCGCATTCCTCAGCCCTGCACTGCCGTGCCCCGTGTCAGGAGCCGTCCCTGAGTCAGGCTCCCTTCAAAGCCTCTGCTGGGGAAATGGGCCAAGTGCTTTGCAGCCCTTGAAGCAGAATTTTTTAAAGCCTTTCATAGCATACATATCTTAGTCGTCCGGGGAGTGCGGGTGGAGTGATTAATAATGGGCAGCTGTTTCAGAAAGAAAAACAACCAACAAACATGTTGCTTGTTTTTCTAATTCCTGAAACTATGAACTACTCCTCTCGTGCTTGTTTGGAGATCAGTCAGTACATGGAATAATCATTTCCAGTGGCTTCAAATAGTTTGCAGCATGCTCAGTATCTTTCAGTATCAGGTCCCCGCTGTATTTTGATATGAATGAAATAAATGCTGGGGGATTTGTGTAAGGACACTGTGTTTAAGATTTAACTATATGCTTCAATATGAGGAGGTGTGTTGGTGAGAAGAGCTAATGCTTTGATATCTGAGTTCATATTACTTTTCTACAAAATACATCTATTTTTAATAGTTGTTTATTTTTTAATAGAGCTGAATTCAGCTCACAGTGTTCAGGTGAATTGGTTTAATGGTCTTGGCAAAGTGCCTTGGTAGCAATACTGAGAGGACAGTGGGGTGCTGGAGCCCAGGTGAACCAGGAGCTTTAGGGGCAGCAGGGAGGCTGGATGGTGTGAGGATTGGGCCACGGTTTGGGGACTGGAGTCTCTTATGTCTGCAGGGAGCAACTGGGCCCTGCTACATTGGGCATCCACAGTGACCTGTGAGTGCACAGGTGCCCATTCTCATCCCAGGGGGCTGTGCTGACAGCAGAGCTGTGGCTGATGGAGTTACTAAATTGGGGTGGATGACACCAAATTATTTTCTTTGTGTCTCATGGGTGCTGCATTCCCCCAGCTCTGATTCACTGGGGCTCACCAAGAAGAATTTGACTTTTTCCTGTCCTCTTGAAAAATCTGAGAGGCAGCTGTAGGAAGAAAAGGGATAACCAGTTTCTGCAAGCAAATGCTGGTCTGGGAAGACTCTCAGGGCAGTCTTCTGAAGGAGAGCAGCTGGGGTGGGCAGGAGGCTGTGCAGCCTTTCTGCTCTCCTGTGCACATGGCCAAGCAGCCTGTCCATCACTTCCACCACAGGCTTCATCTGTCTTGTGATGCTCTGGAGAGAGAATCTAGCTGCAGTTGAGGTGGGCAGGGACCTGGCAGTCCCAGGGGTTTGAGGGCTGGGGTGGAGGGCACCCCAGGTCTTTCCAGTTCCAGTTTTTGTGTCTCTGCCTGGATGCTGCAGCAAGAGATTAGAGGAGCTTCCGGGCTGAATGAAGCATGTAAGACCTCTTTACTCTGCAGTCAGGAAAGACAGAGCAAAGAACTCAAAAATAAAATTACAGTGCAGTCTGACAATTTTTGTGTTTTTTTTCTTTTGTTCCTAACTACAAAACTTAGGAGTGTTGATGATTTCATTTGAAAGCAAGTTGCACCACTGTGTCAGCAGCAGCCCAATTCCAAGTGAGAGTTCCTGTTCCATGCTCCTGACAAGGGCCTTGTTGTGTTCAGCTGTCAGTGTGCAGAAGATGGCCCAGCTGTCTGCTGATGGTATTGAAAACAGTCCAACTGTCTGTTTAAGAAATTATCCAACAAAGAGACACCAAAATGGAGTGGGTTTTTTTCACCAATTTTCTGCTGAAGGATTTGAAATTTGACAGGGCACCATGGGGGGTGCAGTGTAGAGGGGTTAGAAAGTTGGTCATTAGGCAGAGCTGTCACTGCAAATTATCTCTGTCCAGGGTGAGGAGTTCTAGCTCATTTGGTGCTCAGACAGGTCTAAGCCTTAGGCAATTTGTTACAGTTCCCCCATGTGGATAAGGGGACACTGGGCACTAATTTCCCCTCTCTTTGCAGCTGGAATCACCTGGGAGCCCCTCTGGGCCGGAGCTGCCCATAGAGACCCTGCTGGACGAGCGGGAGCGGAGGATTTCCCACTCCCTCTACGGCGGGATCGAGGGGCTCGCCGAGTCGCCCACCAAGAACGCGGCGCTGGGCAGGATAATGGGTGAGCCAGAGCTGCTCTGCTAAGCTGGGCATGTTTGTGTTTCTCTCTGTGATTCACTGAAGGGTGATTAATGTGTTATGTGGGAATTGGGAACGTGGAGGTTTCAATGACCGACTTAAAACATGCCTTAAAATTCTTCTATGCAAGCCTTCTGGATAGTTAATGTGAGGAAGAAGGTAAGGTGGGATTCTAAAGTGAATTTTGTATCCTGTGACAGTTCATAGAATGAGTAATAATAACATCTAACATAGTCTTTCAATGTCTGGTTTGAGACAATAAATTATTGGTTGGTTTAGGCTCCATGTTGCATCAAAGTCAGTGACTCAGGGGAATTAATAATTTTTTTTCAACATTCCTTCTCCTCTGTTTCAGTCCTACTAAAATACAAAAATAAATGAGGCAAACTTGCATCCATTTATGCTTATTAATTTATTTGAATTTTTGCTTTGTATGACACTGATTTTAAAACCTATAAATAAAATCATAGCTAATTTTCATCCCTTGTGTAGATTCTGTGCCCTACCATCTGCATGGTCCCAGTGGATAATGAGGTTATTAGCAGTTGCTTTGCAGCAATTCAACTTCTGATGTACAGAGCTAGGTAATAAGGACTTGCCTTGCCACAGGAGTGGTTGGATTTACTGGCTAGGATGGGATTAGTTTGAAAGGATTTTCAAGTTTAAATACAAAAAGCAGCTTGATGAAAATAACACCTGACAGAAGACGTGACGTTTGCTCGCTTGAGTTGCAAGTTTTAAAAAGAAGACATGGCTATTAAATCTAGGACTTTTTTTTAGTGTATTAGATACACAGAATATATTAGAGGATGCTGCTGTAAACTTTATATGAAGCAAGGCTTAAGTTAGTTTTCAATTGTTTTAGATTAGTTTTAAGCCTTAGAAAATTAGTCTGCCACTTGGGTTTTTCCAGTCAGCACTTTGTGTATATTTTTCACTTTATATATTTGGATTGGGTTTTTTTCCTCCCTCCATGTTTTTTTTTTTAAATAATTTTTGTATTTTGGGGGTTGCGTTTTCTTTGTGGTAGCAAAATAAGACTGTTGTTAAACTCTCTGAAAATCCACAAGTTTGCTATTTAGGGTATTTCTTCCAGTAAGTCTTCTGTCCTTTTTTGTGCATTTGGGCAATAGTAATTAGAAATATATCATATTCTGTTCTATTTCATTTCATTTTGTACAGCTTGGAAGAAAAAATGTGCCCATGAAAATCAAGGCAGTGTGAAACCTTGTCACCCAAAGTCATATGCTCTTAAAGATAAAAATTTAGAAAAAAATTGTATTTGTTTGTCAACAAATTTAAGGAGTGATAAAATAATTTGAAGTCTTTAGCACTACTCTCTCATAGAAAGAACCAATTCTTGTGGTGTCAAGGCTTTGGATAAAACATTTGCAAGGCACTGCCTGCTGCTTTTTCCATCAGTGCTGCAGAGGATTTACACACAGAGCTCATATAAGCGTTAACAAATTATCACTTAAACACATTGTCCATTGATGGGAGAAGGAGCCAGAGAGAGTCTGGCTGCTTGTGTGTCAGCAATGCAGTTTCTTTTGACATCAGAGAAGCACAAGGCTTGCCTGCCACATTGAACTAGTAGTTCATCAGTCTGGTATCATCCCTTTAGCAGTAGCCAGTAATTGATGTTTAAACTACAGAAAAAAAAAAAAAAAAAAAAAAAAAAGTATTTCCAAAGCTGTTAATATCTAATACTTTTAGATACCTTTGCATTGTATACATAGGCAGGGAAAAAAAAAACAAACCAAAAATTTCTCTTCATTCATTTTATGAGTTTCTTACAGCCTGGAGTTAATGTTTTGATTTCCTGTGAATCATTGTTTTTCTGAATTGTTTTCAGGGACCAGGAACTATGTAGAAAAGTGTTTGGTTGTGACTTTAATCCATTGAATCTTTAGTGGAAGCATGTTAGTAGAAAATCAAATTGTGCCTGAACCTCATAGTAAATTGATCTAGTGGCATGTAACTAAAAACTGGTCTTTCCAGGAATGGACTGTTCCCTTCTGCAGTCACAGCAGCTTCACAGACCTGTGATGTTTAAAACCATTTTTAGGGGAATGTCAGTTTTCCAATAGACTACTTTTTTCTGAATTAATCAGAACCACTAAATTAAAACTGTAGTGTTCATAATCTTTAGCATGCAAGTTTTCTTGCAGTGCTGTATTACAGAGAGGTGTTGCCTGTTGAGAGAGATAGGTACAGTTACTTGTTTCAGAATAGCTAACATTTTTAAGACTCAGTCACTTTTTATGTAGTGGAATCCCTGTCTATTTTAGCATTGGTAATGGGAAAAAAAAGCAGAGCTGTTTTTATTTTCCCAAAAATGTTCACGTGGTGTTGCATGACTTTTCCTCTCTTAAAAATTGCCCTAAAAGTGAGGATTAGTCCTAAGAACAATCTGGCTGCAGAACACTGGAGGTCTGTACCTTCCCACACCAGTCCTGCCCATGAAAACCAGCAAAAAGGAGTTCTTTATGCAGTACTGCTTCCCTTGAGTGCCCACCCCATAGCAAGAAGCCCTTTGATGAGCTCTCTGAATCATCTGGTGTCTTTTGATTTACCCCTCAATGGATTTAACTATGTAAACTTTTAGTTCTCAGTACTTTTTAGTGAGGAGATGACAGTTTGTTTTCACAGATGAAGGAGTAGGTCTTCCTGCTGCTTTTGCTCTTGGATGGGTTTGAGTTTTCTTCCTTCCAAAGTTAGACTATACAAAAGTAAGAATGTCAAAGTCTGGAAAATGCCTGCTTATTTTAGTCATTACTTAAAGTTGGAACAAAGATTTTAAGAGTGTTTTGTTCTTTTAAATACCATTAATGTAATTTCAGAAAGGTATTTAAGACAATTTCCTTACTCTTTCATAACTGACAAGCAAGAGCTGGCTGTCAGAGCCTTGCTGTGAGAGTGGGAATAAAATACCAATTTTAGGATGTGATTTAAATTATGTAAAATAATGTTTTCTTGCTGCAATAAAGCTACGTGAATCTTTTCATGCTTCTGATGATCCTCATGTTGATCTACTTTTTGAGGTAGTTATTGCTATTGTAGATTTCCTTATGCTTTTTATTTGAGAATATTTCACAGAAAATTTTGATGGAGAAAAGATACAGCTTTCTGTATTCAGGGAATACTTTTGTTTTGAAGGAGATGGGATACTTTATTTATATAAATTTGTTCTTTTAAGAATTAGATGACTGTAATAAACCCTTCTATTTATTTATTTCAATATTTACAGGGTGCATGTTATTCAGAATAACAACTGTATTATACTTGTTTGCTTGGCTCTATAATTAAAAATTCAACTCTTCTTCTGACATACCATTCTTGTATATAATGCATTATGCTCCTGAGTTTTGCAATATACAAATACATAGCTGCTGCCTATATAAATTATTCTTATTCAACAAACAGCTTAGTATACAAAGTCCTCTTTCATCTCCTTCTTCTAGTGGCTTATATTCTTTTAATGAACTTGGTGAGTTTTGTTGCTAACAGTGACTAAACAGAAGTTATTTATCAGGGGGTTCACAGAATAACAATCCCTTGCACTGAATGTGCTTTTCATCCTGAAGGATCCCCCAGAACTTTGTAAGATTTGATGGTTCCTACAAAACAAGAAATACTCTGTTCTCTACATAAATAATTGCTGTCTTAAGGGCAGAATCAGGAGGAAGCACTCCTGACAAAAGTTTAGCTAGAGATGTAGAGTGTGTGAAATGAAAATAACCCTTTACAATCAGAATGTAGTTCTTTGGCCAGGAACCTCATCAAAATGTGGTGCTCTTCTACAACAGTTGACAGATCTGAGCAGTTTCTTGAAATCCAAGGCCTTCATACAGTGGAGAATTTTTTGTTGTTAGTCATTCTCCAGGCATTTGTTGTACTATTGGTCTGAATCCCACAGTATCAAATGCTCATGAGTCATTCATAAGGTAATACTGGGCTTTGAACATACGGTGAGAGTGTTCAACAGATTTTGTAGACCATCCTTTAAAGAGAAAGCAATAGCAAAAGCACAAGGATCAAGCCAGAAAGAGTTCCATGACAATGCAGTGTCAGTATGGGAGCCAAGTTATCCCAGCAAACATATTAACTGAACTTCAGGGGATTTCAAGATTTGAAAGGACCTGGAGCAGTTAAGTTCTTCATGAATAAACTTGTTATTCATACTGTGTACTGTATGTGCTCAGGGATTTTTTTGGAGGGCTTTATGTTGGTAGTTTAATTCAGGTACAAACTGTTTTCTGGTGTGTTATAGGTGTATAATAAGTATAATATTATTTTTTGAAATATGCTGCTTGGCATATTTTTCCTTGTAGGATGAAAATCCTTATGGGCTTGGACCAGCCATTAAATACTGGAGCTCTGAGGCTTCTTTTTCTGCACAGACAGATGGGAGCTCTTCTTACCCAGTAGTTTGGTGTGGTCCTCAAACTTGGCTGGTTTAGATTGGTAACTTGTCCAGGAAATTTGAGCATCATTGTCATGAGATGAGAAACATTTGAAAGGGAGAATGTTTTACCTTGCCTAGTACAGTGTCCAAAATACTGTATGTTATTACAGATTACCTCACTGAAGTCGAATTAATATGTGCAAAACTGGACTTGAAGTGTAGTCAGAGTCTAAATTTCACAGAGTGTAAATAGCACTTTTCTAGCCTGAGAGAAAATTATTTTCTTGAAGAGGTTTGTAGGCAGGTTTAGCAATGCCTTAGATTCGTAGATCAGTCAAATAGACTGAAGATTACTGGTTTTGAAGTTTCTTTGATGTTTTCTTGTAAGGTTTCTCACAACACTTGTGGAATTAATTCTCCAGGGGTATTTTCTGTCTACTTCAGCTGAGTTCTCTACAAAGGATGTATTGAGTCCAGCACTGAGGTTTGTCCAACCATCTGCTGGAGGTGAAGCCTTTCACCTGTTTTTAGGCTCATCTGCAATGAAAAGCAGAGGCACGTCCGATGGGATTTCTCCTAAATTCTAAAGCAACTATTAAAATGTCAGTCTTCACCCTTGTCAGTTACAAAGAAGGGTAGTGAAAAGTTAAAAGTGTTACTGAATTACTGTAGCCTCTCAAATGGGAAGTTCAATCTGCTGAATGCCATAAGGTTATACCTTCTCACAATCAATTCTTTGGAGAGGTTATTAACTACAGAGTTAACAGTCTTGCAGGCATTATGTTTGGAAAGAAGTACATTACTGGGCTAAATATTAACCTGTCCATCAAAGGAGCTATTGCTGGGCAGAATCAGCTGGTATGCAAACTGCATACATTCATTTCAGTTTGACAGTGATGAGATGTTCACCATCAGTACCTTTCTCTTCCAGCCACTTTTTCAGCCTTCTTTAATGATCCCTTTTGAAGCCAGGTTTCTCCTGTTTGGAAAGATTACTATATGTATTATCTAGTGCAGTGAGGATTTTACCTACCTCTTTGCACATATGGTTTTGTTTGTTTGTTTGTTTGTTTATTAACAATTGCATGCAAAGGTAATGATGGTGATTGAAATCTTTGCAGAAAAGAGGAAAACTTTATTTTCCCCTAATTATTCACATTTTTTTCCATAATTATAGTGAAAGTAAAGCATGGGAATAATAGATACGTCTTAAGAAGCAGTTTAAGTTATGGAAATAGAAGTTACTCTGGTGCATCATAGTTTTAGAATAATTTTCAGTTTGTTATAAGATTAATGTTGATTTGGCTAGTGTGTTTCTTCTCATGAGATGTTATCATTTTACAAATGGTTTTAGTAAGATCATACCATCTTTTAACTTTTACTCTCACAAATTTACCTGATGAAGTCTGCCACTGAACATACTCATGTTGAGCCTTGATATAGTCCCTATCATGTATGTGATGGTTCTTCTTTAAATGTTTTAACAAAAGTGTTAAAACTAACTTGAATTTGTTGATAATAGAATTCGACAATTTTTTTTTTTTCTCCAAATTTTGCATGTGTTCACTTCCCAGCATCACTTGAAGAATTTCTCATTTCATGAGGGCCAGAGTGATCAGGAAAATAATGGCCTCTGTTTGTCCTTGTGGTTCACATTCTTTGTTTCTACCAAACAAGGTGATTCAAGAGGAGATACAGTCTTCTGGGAGAGGTGCTTTTGAGCAGTTCCTCAGCCAGGATTGAGACTAAGGGTACAGGCAGAAATGGGAGGTTCCCTCTGAACATCAGGAAACACTTTTTCAGTGTGAGGATGACTGTGCAGAGGGCTCAGGGATAGGGGCAGAAGCAATACTCAGGAGCAGTTTGTTTGGGGTCCTGGGCACATGGCTCCGGGTGTCTCTGCCTGAGTGGAAAGGGTTGGACCAGAAGAGATATTCCTTCCCAACCTCAGCCTTTCTGTGATCCTGTGGTCTTGCAGAAGGCCACAGAAACAACTGGTGTGAATCACTTTTCAGACTTCTGCACAGGAAGATGGGTACAAAGCGAGGCATAGTTAATTTTATTATCTGCATTGTGTCACTCTTATCAGTAGCACTGCAGTTTGACATAACATTTTATCTTCCAAGATGAAATATTTTATGAGGCACTTTCTGCACGCTGCTGTTATTTAGTTTTGGTTTTTTTTTCTCCCTTTTGTCCAGGTAAATATCAGCTGTCTCCAACAGTGAACATGCCCCAGGATGACACTGTCATTATTGAAGATGACAGGCTGTCAGTCCTTCCTCCTCATCTCTCTGACCAGTCATCATCCAGTTCCCATGATGATGTTGGGTTTGGCACTGTTGATGCTGGTGGATGGGCTAAAGCTGCAATTAATGAGTCAACAGACTGGTAAGAGCATGGTTTAGTGGAAGGAAAAAAGAGAGAGCTTAGCTGCATCTTTTCCTTTAGTTACATTTTTGACTACTGCTAATTTTAATTCTTTTTTATCACATCTGGATTTTACTGTTTTCAAACTGGTAATTGTCCCTGTTTCAGGGAGGAAGTCTGTACAAATACTTGTGGTTGCAGTTTTGTGCTGTGTTAAAGCATATATGTGGAAATGTTACTTGGTCAGTACATAGCTGTGTTATTTTGATGATCTAATTTGGATCTAATTGTTAACTGACCTAGCTTTTGTAAAAAAATCACTTAGCAAAATTTAAACACCTGGAAATTGTAATTTATAAACCCCACTGTAAATATTTCAAAGTTTATAAAACAGATTTTATTTTTATATTCCATTGTATAGCTAGTAGGATCTTCATACTTCTGTATACTTTCTTGCTTTTCCTAGTAATGTACTATTCTTTTAAATCTACTTGGAGGTCAAAGCTCTTTGTTTTGCCTCTGTGTTAATGCTGGTGCAAAAAGAGCTAGTAAAGATTTCTTCATTATGTGTGAAGGACTACTGTTCATATTGTTAGATGATTTGCAAGGACAATGTACTGTAGTAGCTCTGCATTGAAATATATGAAAAGTAACAATTCCACATTTAAAACTATGGAAAGTAACTTTATGTGTTTAATCCATAGTAAAAATAACTTTTGTGAGGTTGACTCTCCGATTACTTTACACATTGTAATGCAAGAACCTTAATGAGAAATGCATTGAGCTCCATTATTGACTTGGTTAAGTTCCTGGCAAAGAAATACTGTTTATTGCTTAGTTAGTACAATTAATACAGATCTAAGATTTAATTTACAAGTCCTGTAATTATCTATAGTAATAGCAAAATAAAAGCCCACCTCTGTAAGCTGCTTCTTCTTGAAGCTAGATAATTACCACAAATGGTGTGAAGTACATGAATTTTCTTATTTTTCTTGTCTCATGAGCTTGTTATGAATGTGTCAGCAATATCTTAATAAAACAGCAATAGCACCTGCTGCCTGATATGCACCTGTCAGCTTCTTCTTGCTTTAAACTAGTTTATTTCATCTTATATCCAGGAATTGAGTTCTGTATTTTAAGCTCTGTTTTAATGATTGTATGAAAATGTAATTTTTTCATTTTCATTTACTTTTTTTTTTTGATGTTGCAGTTCCTTCTTATGGACAAGTCATACCTGTAATCTGGGTCTATGAAAAGTCCATTTGTCTTTTGTAAAAGTTTGTAGAGCTGAGATTCTGAAACATTTAAATAGAATAGTACTCAAGACTGCACATAATAGCTTTTTTCTGAGGGAGTATTTTTAGCTGAATGTGAGCAAAATCCTATGAAATAAACTTAAAGCCATTTGAAAACTGCAGATGCTTTTACATTGACTTCTGCAGTAAGTCTTGCTATTTACTTCTTTGTAAATGGAGTAACAGTACAGAAAACAGGGATTAGATAATGTAGAATTGATCACACTCAAAAAAAATTAAAGTATGTGTATGAGAAGCAGTAAAGGCCTTCAGATACAATGGCACTTAAGAGTTAGATCAGTGTCATTCTTTAGTATCTAATGTATTCTATTTGTAAAAAAAAAAAAGTAAATAGCAGTAGAATTAGATTGTTGCTATAATTTCCTGTTGCTAATGGATGAAGGAAGACTTGTAAAACGAAGGTGCATTGTATTATTTTGCTGGAAGGCACAAAGGGTAAAACTAACAATATGGATGAAGGGTTATCCAAACAAGAATGGCAGCTGTTCTGAATCACAGAAGAAAATGTAAGCTTTTTCAGCCTCACAATATCTCCCTAATCCTTGATGAAAATGTTATGAAAACAAAGGGGCAATAAGACAGGATTAATAAATGGAATTTTAATAACATTGAGGGTCAGAAGACGGTTACATTCTTTTAAGGATCAGCTGTCATTCCAGAAATCTTATTTGTTAAGTATTCTAGAATATAGTAAATTGCATTTGGCATTGCTTAATGACTTGCACTAAACTCACCTCTGTCTTTTATTGATGTAGTTGAAAAATATTAAAATGAGGCATTTTTAGGGGCATTAATTCCTCCTCTGTGCTCATTGGCTTTTGCACTGTGGCTCTTCACAGGGACTTTTGATTACTTTTAGACAATGTTCATGCATTCAGACTCCTGTGATCCACTCCTTCCTTAATTACTAAAACACACTCGTGGGTCATTAATAATAGAAGTAAAACAGGACATGAAAATTGAGAACTCTACATAAGGCTCAAATAAAGGTGCTAAGTAGCATCTTTAGAGTGGAGGATAGTATGCAAACATGTGACAGTAATTCCCTTAATGTGTGGAAGGGAGGTGTGACAAAGGCAGATCAGAGAAGCAGAAAGAAAGTCTCTAAAAGTGGTGTCAGTGGAAATGCTGGGTTCCAACCTCCCAAAATCCCAGTAGTTGATGCCATGTCCAGACCCTACTGCTCTCTCTGGGACCTGTGGTGTCCTTTTCAAGTTATATTCGACCCTGGAGTTTTAGTCCATTCTTAGGACTTCAAGTTCAACATATAAGTGTGTGCTATGTTTACATGGAAATAATACTCTGCTCTACTAGAAGTTTTATATTGGTGGATCAAAGCAAGCTTGTATGAAAAAAAGCATACAGCCAAACCAAATAATTTTATAAGTTCACCTTTTTCAAAGAAAGTGTCACAGGATACATTTTGTTCGGCAAGATGAAGCCAGTTATTTTAACAAATGTGAGCCTGTGCTAACAGATGTTGCTGGAAAAGAAATTCTCACTTAGTAAAACCACATTTTTCTGGCCTTCAGAGACAGGGCTGACTAGCAGGGAGCCAGAAACTTCTGTGTGGCCTTGGGAAAGTCAGTTATGATCTGATTATGAAAGGTGTTGAAACCCTGTAAGTTCAGTTTGAGTCACTTTGGAGGACGTTTTCAGATTTAGGTGGTTCTTACCCAGCTATGTGTTGCCCTCCAGTAAGTGCTAGAAGTGTATATTGGCCTTGTCTGTTTTATCTTTCTATCATGTGTGTGGAGATAATTTTTTCCCTATTTTGTGGGAGTGAATGTTAGGACTAAATAGTTATTTTTGAGTTTGGTCTCTGAATCATCAGAGCTTTTAAGCATATGCTTGAGAACATTGCTAAATTGTGCAGACATCTCTGAAATAGTTGCAGTAATTAAATGTAAAACATTATGAGCCTGAGCCAGAAACATTAAAGTCAAAAGGCACTTGACATTGGCTTTATTCACATAAGCTCTGATCCTGCTCACACTGAAGTATTATTTGCCTGTCACAAGCACATATCTTATTATTTGTAAATCTGCCATTACTAGACTGAATTTCTTTTTGGCTGCCTGGTAATGAGGATAGTGATTTTCATCCTTTATAGTACTTTATGCCTTTGGACACTTTTCTTTAACTCTTTTTCAGTGTTTTGCCTAATACCCGGTGTTTCTTGATCAAAGATACTTCTGTAAATTAGAATACATGTAATACATAAACATGTGCATGTTACAGAATGTAAAAGTATAAGTTGTTTTTTGTAGAAATTCTCTATTTGCCTGTTTCTCACTAGGAATGAGAGGTCTATTGTACTTAGCCCTTACAGTAAAAATAATTCTTTAGAAATATGGTCCTGACAGTAAGAGGTGTGAAAAAAATATGTTGAGTTGCATTTAGAGGTCTGTTTAGAGATCTCAGAGACAAAATATTTAACTTTTTTTTTGTTTAATCTTGAAGTGCAGCAATATTCAAAGAGGGGATTTTGAGGGATTTACCTATAGGATAGATAACAATGGTCCAAAATACTGCTTTTTTCAGTATTTTATTATTTTGATTTCTTTTTGTGCCAGCTGAAGTAGAGATCTGTATACTATCCCCTTTTCTCGGAGCCAGAAGATCTTTTTGTGACTTTCCTTTCATATTGTTTATTAGTAGTATGCAATCTTGCCTTGTTTTTAGGTTGCACACCAAATTTTGCCCACATTCTTGCACTCATGATTCTGACAGTGTTTGAGCACCATTAATAAATTTATCTTCTGATGTTTCTGAGGTAGCTTGTTGAAAACTTGACTCACTGAGCTGAAGTCACTTTAGAAACATGCAGAAGAAACAAAAACCAAATACAGTTCCCCCATTTCTGATTTGGAGATGGATCCATTGTGGAAAATACTTTCTTTGTGGGGAAGCAATGAGTAAATATATAGTTGTTTGTCATAGGCTAAAAGCAGGAGAAGCTGTGAAAAATCTACAAGAAATTTCACCTATGGAGAAAAATTTTAATGCAAAGTTTTTAAATTAAGGACTTTAAAGCTCTGTGGGCTTCAGGCAGGATAGTTTGTATTTATTCTTTGCTAAAATCATTTTCTGATAAATACAAATCAGATAACTTTCTATCAATAGAATAAATTTTTATCTCAGGAAGAAAAAAGAACTGCTTTATTCTCCCACAAATTATTCCTGTGTTGGACTTGGTGTTCTGATAGAATATGTATAATGCACCAGATGTGTGTATCTTTTGTTAAAACTGTAAGTTAAATTCTTGGTACTTTTTGACTAGAATTGCTTAATGCAGTAAAACAAATCCATTGTGTGTGTAACTGAATACTTGCAGTGGTGTATTTAAAGCTGTGCACTTAATCGTTGGTAGAAGTCACGTGCTAAATAAATGATTTTCTCTGAAGAGTGAAAGGTTGCGTGATCTTGATAAATGTTGCCATGATTTTTTTCCCTTCCTACAGCACCCTTAGTCCAGATGTTGATCCAGTACTTGCCTTCCAGCGAGAGGGTTTTGGACGCCAGAGCATGTCAGAAAAGCGTACAAAGCAATTTTCAGATGCCAGTCAGTTGGAGTTTGTTAAAACACGAAAATCCAAAAGCATGGATCTAGGTAGTGAGTGATGTTTTTTCAATTTTTTTTTTATTTGAACCTGATTTTCATGTTGTAAGTATATAGATTTTATAATTCCAAACAGATTGTGTATGTGCAGCAGTACTGCACATAAGTCTACGTGTGGGTAGTAAAGTATTAGCTTGAATGGCCAAGTGGTCTGGGTGTTTGTTGTTTGTAAATGTCCATACATTCAAATATCACAGCCCTCTGGATATATTATACTATATATATATAATACCTTAAAACAGTAAACTTTATTTATTAAAATGGAGATGAAAAACGCATTTACCAATCCATATAGAATAATTGTGTGAAGCTGTACCATGCTGTGGTTCTGGGATGCCAAGTTTATTTTCAGTCCATTATTAGAATGCAGTAAGGTCCTTCATAGTCTCTCGTTTTGTAGATGAATTCAGAATTAGAAAATGGGACTAGGCTGACATTTGTTTGAGACCCAAGTTTTAATATTTATATCAGAAGCCCTGTAAAGTAGCAGCAGCTAAGACAGGCAATCACAGTGATCATTTTAACTGATAAACCAACTGAGAATAAGTAATTCCTAACAAGCCCATCAATTTTTCTGCCATTGAATTAGAATCTGAAGTGCAGACTCTAGTAACCTCAAACAGTGGGTTTAAACACACCGAATTCCCTACTCAGAATAATAAAATAAAATGCAATTCCCTTCTTTACAGTAGTTGTGAATGTCTTGCCTGCAATCCCTAATTCACACAGGTCCTCAGGCTGCAGTCAGGTTGGAGGTGCTGACTTGTTGTGACTGGCTGCCGTGTGCTAACGTGTCCGTAACATCCTGTACTGCCTGTGATGTGAACATGACTCACACTGCATGATGGTTACTAGTTTGCTGCCACTTCTACCCAGAATGTTTGCTTACTCTTGCAGTTTATTTGCATGAAGTAGGACATTTCTAAGGTCCCCTAACTTGTGAAGAAAATATGCAAAGCAGAAGGAATGTTGAGTGCATGTGGGGCATGGGCACTAACTGGGCTAACCGTTATGCATTTACCTTTTAACAGTAGCTGACGAGACTAAGCTCAGTACAATGGATGACCAGAAAACAGGTAAGAATTGACAGTAAGGCTGTTGCTATAGAAACCTTGGTCAAAGCAGCTTACCACAATTACAGAACTGCCAGTCAGATTGCATGAAAACATGAATATTCCAGTACTTGCATGGCTGCTGTCTATTGTGAATAATCAAGTCGTACAGAAAAAGAAATTTTTTCTATAGAGATATGTATCTAGGGTAGTATATTCAGCCAGGTCATGCATGTGATTGTAGGCAGACACCTGTTTCTACACTTTAAACTCATAAATATTCAGAGTTGTTTGGGTTTTTTTTATTCTTTCAAAAAAAATCTTGGAAAATCTCCTCCTAGCTTCAAACTGTAGTGCACAGAGAGATGATTTAAAAGAGTCGAGTGTTTGGCTATTACAGTGCTAACACAGTGCTTGAAAATAATTATTTTAATTAGAAAACTGCTGCCTTTGCCTTAAGTGGTCATCAGATACATGTTGTGCATTGAGTTGAAGATTATTAGTGCAAGCTGATTTGCTTTTGGAGCTGAAATGTGAACATCGTAACAGAGCAAAAGAATATGTAAATAGAATCTTTTCCACATACCATTCATTGTAATGTTTCACAAAATGATAATGAGAAATAGCTTTCAAGGCATATTTTTTATTAGTAATTAAAATAATGCACCAACTGCAATTATGAACCTTTATGATTTATTAATATAAGTTAGCTTTTGACCTATGGAATGCTGTTTTAATTAGGCTAGATGCAGAGGACACCATAACATTACTTAGCTGTAATTAGGAACAGTTCACCTTTTTAACCTGAAAATATTATTTATTTTAACATGATTTGAGGATTAGTGCATTCCATACAGAATTTGCATTTAGTAATTCACAACTGCATCTCTGTTTAACTGGACTGTATAACATGAGTAAGAATACTGAAGAGCTGTAAATAATCAAGTGATAAAATTATAATTTGTATTTGAATAGATAAGTCTTCTAGCTTTTAAAACATTGCAGAATATGGCCAAAGACTTGCAGCTTTGCAAAAAGAGAATGGGTAAACAAAATCAAAATGTATGAATGTTTCAGAGAATTAAAGGCATCAGAGTGTGAATGTAAGAATTGTGTTAATGGTTGTGGTAATAATTGTGCTTAGGAGCAGCCTTCACCTCTGAGCATTATTCATATAAAAGCAAGTTAAAGACCAAACCCAAAATTATTGTTAATTATTTTTCATTTCCTTATTAACCTGCGTAGTTGAATGGGATGTGATTAGAATGGTGTAAAACCTGTGTTTTTTAGTAAAATACAGTCCTTAGGTTTTAAAAATGCAGAGTGGTTTTGGTGGTATCAGTAGAGGGTGGGATGAATTGAATGTACTTTTCCCCTATGTGTAACAACTGGATTAAATTCCAAAAAAAAAAAAGAAAAAAGAGACAAGTTGGACAACCTGTGTGAAAGAGCATGACCATGCCATCTGGACCAGGCAGTTACATATTTTGTGCACAGCAAATGTGCTGGAAAAAGTTTTCAGTGACTAGAAAAAAGCAAAACACCTTTTTGTATACTTTTATTTTATTTATCTTGTGTGCTTTTAACCAGGTTTTGTATATAAACACTGGATATCTCCCATTACTGAAGATGGATGTAGCTGTTAAACAAACCACTTACTGTAGTTTGGCTTAATAATTGTCTGGTTCTAAGAAAAAAATGTGCTTCAAATGTGTGGTGAACTATGCTTTAATGAACTCTAGAAGCCAGAAAACTTCAATATGTATTTACTTTAGAAAAGATAAAAACAAACTCTGTTACTGTCACAGTTGGATTTAATAGTATTGGCTGAAAGGGAGAGCACCTCCAGCCCTAGTTACTGTAATAGTTTTTTAATTATTTTTCTTTCTATAGTTCACTTGAAGTACCTAATCCTTGCAGTGTTTACAGTTCATCCTGGAGGTCAGAAGTATATTCAGTAGCAATTGAGCATGGCTCATTTATAGAGTCCCAGGCATACTATAGCTCTAGGTGGTTATTTTTCCATGTGCATGTTATGAAAATGAAAAAGAAAAAAATCAAATAACGTTTATTTAAATTATTGATTTATTTTACACAATGCTTTTTAATTAAACTTTTATTAAATGGAATAAAAATTGAATTGCTTTTGATGCAATTTCTTGCTTTATTCCTCTCCTGCCTTCCCCAGATGAAGTGTTAATCTCTTGGTGTCTGAACTGAACTAGAAATGGAAAAATTTATCAAATGAAATGGAGCAGATGTTACTGAGTAAATAGACTGACTGATAATGTCCTTCAAGGAAGTGTTTAGAAGGTAGACTTTATGCCTTTGCAAAACTGGTTTAAGGAAATCCAGAGAAGTTTTTAGAATACATTGCAGGTAGCAGTGGACTTGACAACTCATAAACATAATGTTTTAGAAAGAAAAATAAAATTGTCATTTTAAATTATTTAAAAGAATGTGCTGATGAAAAATTTGCTGTATAGACTAAAATTAACCAGTGGCTGAAACACCATATATCCCTTGACACCACGTGCTTTGCCTTTGCAATCCAAGCAGATTTGTGTCACTGTATAAATAATTACCTTAGGGTGAGAAAAGGGGAGGCACAGTGAGCTGTTGAACAGTGTCAGCACAAGGGAGAAACAAAGGAGTTGGGATGGGGAGCAGCACACTGGCTTCATGTGGTGTCTGTGTGTCCAGTGTCTCACAGGTGTCTGTGCCATGGGAGAGGCACCTGTGCAGTCCTGCATGGACAGGGGGTGGGAGGGCAAGGCTTGGCCCTTGTCCCCAAGGGCTGGCCAGATGGGGACACAGGGAGTGGAGGTGGCAGGGGCTGTGTTGGCAGGTCACAAAGCCCTCGGGAGATGGACAGGGTGTGGGCACTGCCCAGCTGTGAGGACGATGCTCGTGGCAGGAGAACTGCTGGGATACAGAGGCATGAATCTACCTCAAAGGATATTTGTTAGAAAGGGAGATTTTGATAAACTTCAAATTTTAAAAATGATAAAAGGATCCCTTTCATCCTCAGTCATATAAATATGCTTTAGGTAGATGTCTTTTCCTCTCCTTTTTTCTACTTTAAGTTCTGGTGTCAAAATAGAAGTAGAACTCATTCTGAGCAGATAGCGCTTCTGATGATTACCACCAGTGCTGTAAAGGCTGGAAGAAAATGCTGACATTTTTGTATTTAGAAAACTGCGTTTTGATGTGACTCATAAATTTTAAACAGAATCCATTTTAAAGAAAGTTTGCTGTTTTTTACCAGATTATGGGTAAACAACTCATTTCCTGACTGGTGAAATCTAGTAATAAATTCTTAACACACAATTTACATGGACACCTAACTGTATATTTTGAGAATAGTAGATTTGCTAGTAGAAGTAGCCATGGAAGATAATAAAGGTATTAAAATATACATAGCTCTATGCTCACACTGATAAAATTGCTTATAAAAGGAGATTTCCCCATTTCAGATTCTGCAACCTGTTCACATTTGTGTTCATGGCCACCCAAGTTCAATAAATATTCTTATCATTTATGTGATCCATTACTAGTTTTACAATGCTCAACATTAGGTCATATCCCAGATGGGATATCCTTTGGGAAAACACAGCTTACATAAATACAGTTCTCACAAAGGTCTGTATTGGTTGTCAGGAAATGGAACTTTTTTTAATGTTCTTTATGAACACAAATGGGCACATAAATGCCTTCTTTATAATTACTGTTTACAAAAAGAGCCACTCAGTATTTAGGAAAAGATATATAAGCATTTCATTTGGAAGGTTGCAAAGCAGAATGTGGAATAAGGAAGTTTACAGTAAGTTGCTATGTAAGAGAAACTTATGTTTCCCTTTGTATATGAAATTGGATCTGTCAAACAGCTGGTTTATATATGATTGTCCCATTTCCTCTTTTTCCCCTCCAAGATGTTGCATTCATTTTTTTTTCTGTCTCATAGACAATTAAAAAAAAAAATCACAATCTTGTAAAGTAAAAAGCGAAAGAAAGTCTCATTTCTTGTGTACTGCAGGCGTTACTGGAAGAATAGGAGGTTTGACCATGGACTAGAAAGTGGACATTTTTATAGGGCACTGTGTAAATTGGAGGGCTTTTACTTGGCAGGGAAAATGTTCTGTAAAATGCTCACCTCAGACTTTGGGCCGTTTTCAGAAGTTTGGAGATTCCAGACTGAACCTTGTTTGCACAGCTGGGAAGCCTCCAACCCTCCCTGGTTCCAGCTGTGCTCTGCCCCACCATCCTCACAGCCCTCAGCCCTCTGATAAGTACAGGCTGTGTGTGAGAGGGTGTCTCCTTCTAGGAGGTGGGAATTCATGAGGATAAAATTTCTCATTTGTTGGGGTGCATTTATTTCTGAGCACAGGTCCAAGCAGCAGCACTACAGAGTGCTGGGGGAACCAAACTGCAGGAGCTGTGTAGACCTGGGAGGATAGGTTTTTTGTTTCTTTCTGTTTACAAGTTAATATTATCAGTAGGGCAGCTGAAGGGAAATACTTTGACAACTGCTGTTTGAATTCATGTGATCTGAGGGATTTCAGTTTAATGTAATTGCCCAGACTTTTAATAGCTGAATAGAAAATGACAGCATTCACTGCCTTGGTTCATCTCATACCAAGGTAACAAAGGATGTGGAGAAAATCTGCCATGCTGCTATTCAGCACCTCTTCTGTGGGGTCAAACAATCCCTTTTTCTCCCCAGCTAATACTGAATAGTTTTTAGCAATGCAGTAGCAGTTTCCCCCAGTTTAAGGTAATTTCACATACCTTTCATAAAGAGCAGTGACAGATGCTGTCTCCCTTCTCTCTCCTAATATCTACCACAATAGGGATCATCTTCAGAACTTTGTATTATTCTGATATCAATGCTTAAAAGAGTTAGTTTTCCTTTATTACACCTTTATTCACACCTGTGATTACTAATGTGCTGTTCATAGTTTTAGTATTCCTGGGGATTCAAGCCTTGGCACTGGCTCTCAGTGGTGGCTGGCTGTGAAATTTATTTCTGCCAGATAAGGGTACTGATGTCAACTGGGTAACAGCCTACCACCTGGGACTGTTGTGGTGCCACACAAATTCCCTTTTGTGATCCCCTTGGGTACAGAAAAAGTGTGAATTTCATATTATAGGTGAGGGCTCTGGTCTCTTAATTTCAGGAAGTGTAGCCATGATGATGTTGTCCCACCTCATCTTGCTTGCCAATCCCAAGTCCCATAGTCCCATATTCCTAGCTAAGACTGTACTTGTGCTTTTGAATAAAATCATTTCAATAAAATATGGTTGGGGTTTTTTTTCCCTGAAAAATTCTTCCCAGCTTTAACTTTAGTGTGCAGTTGTGAGATATGCAGTGCAAGTGGTTGTCTAAGAACAAAGGTTATACATTTAACCCACAAACCTGAGAAGTAATGTCTGGATGGAGAAAGGCTTTTGCAGAACTCTGCCTGAGGCTTCCTTGGCACATATCTGGACGTCTGCAGTGATAAGAACTGCCCTCAGCTCCAGCTGTAGTAGTGCTGCCCATACAGTCACTCTTTGGGGCTGCCAGGAGTGTGTTTAACTTTTTCCAGCTGGATAACTGGTATTGCCCATTTTATTGGGTCCTTTCCACAGATTATTGTTAAGCAATTTCACAAAATCTGAGCAAGTCAGCTGATACTTCTCAGAAGCATTTAATTATGAAATTGTTAGCAATTTGGTGGAAGTCTTTAAAACTCAGACAAACAGCATGTTCATTGAAGCCAGAAATTAGGCTACTTTGCAAGACTGTTACACTAAACACAGTGAGATTCATGGCCATAATCTCTGTTCATCAGTTACTAGTACAGGGGAAATTTTCTGCTCAAACCAAAAGTAGTTAATTGTTTTGTTAGATGCCATTAGATATGCATCTGTGCTGGTTGCATCAGCTAAGTTTTTAAAGCCCCATGATTTCTTTATGATTTAAATTGTGTAAAATAATGGTAATGGATGTTGGTCTCTCATCACTGATTTGAAAAGCCAGACATTGCTAACACTGTCGGTTTCGTTGACTGTGACTTGACATACTCATTTGCTTCTGAGACCAACAAATCCGTGGAGAATTCCCTACAGATTATTGAAAGATGATGTGAATAATGTTAAGTGTGTCCCCGAAGACTTTCAGGATGGATATGCATAATCAAGCATGCTGTTCTCAATACTAATTCTAATTACGTTTTTCCCCCCTTTAAATCACTAAGGTTCCCCAACCAGAGATGTGGGGCCTTCATTAGGTCTGAAGAAATCCAGCTCTCTGGAAAGCCTGCAGACAGCCGTGGCTGAGGTGACTCTGAATGGTGACATTCCTTTCCACCGCCCGCGCCCGCGAATTATCCGAGGACGAGGCTGCAACGAGAGCTTCAGAGCTGCCATAGACAAATCATACGATAAACCTGTAGCAGATGATGATGATGAAGGCATGGAAACTTGTAAGTAAACTGCTGTTTTACATAATGAGTGTTAATGGCATAGGTTAATTCCTTTAGAAAGTGACTAAGTTGGTAAAACATAATTTTAGGATTCAGTATTTAGGCATTTTTTCTTCCTCCGCTTTAACAGATTGCCACACTCTGCAGTTTTCTTCCTTTCTAAAATAAAAGAATAAGATTATTTGGAGTGTGTTTACTTAAATTACTGTGAAATATTCTGCAAGATGGTTAATTAATATACTAATGTAAACTAGAAAAAAAATTTAGGCAGAAAGACAAACCCACAAAATTTATGTTACAAAATTATAGGCATCTAACTTTGAAATAGTACATTTGTAGTGTTGGGGGAATAAAAAGAAATCACTGTCCTTTAATTAGAGTGAGTAAGGTTGGCAGATCTAATAAAATATAAAGTTAATGATCAGCTATTACCCACCCTAATGGGCATTCATTTACATTTTCAGTTCTTTAACCCGAAGTATGACCCAACATGTGGAGAATGTCATTAACATAAAAGAATCACTTCAAAGCTAACCTTATCATTATTGAACTATCTAAGAATGGGCTGGTAAAATGACAACTCATATTGAATGAAAATAGTAAGAATGGTAAATTACCTCAATCAGGGGTTATATTAAAATCATTGAATTTTTAACCTTCATGTTGTACTACTTTCAACTTGTCACACACCAGCAGAATTTTTTTTTAATCAACCTGCAGCTAGTTAGAAGTTTATGAATGAAGATGATGATGGGAAGGTTGAAGTAGTAAAGTACTTAGCCTGAATTTAATAAAGGTATGAAAAGGATTTTTTTCACTCTCTTCTAAAAGTTTTTTGGTTTCAGAAATGTTTCATAAGCATCCTTCCCTAATATTCTTTTATAAGTTACTTCTGTAACCACTCCTTTATTTTTAAAAACTCCTGGCCTTTTTTTTTTTTTTTTAATCTGCCTCTTTAAGAGTGTTCTGAGACCACAAGGGAGACCATTTTGCCAGTAGCTTTTCTGAAAGGTAGCTAAAAATTGAATTAATTCTGTTTTGCTTTTCCAGCACCTAACAATTTTGCACAGCAGTGAGGCTAAATGCTTGTGTGCTGCTGCTGGCTGTCAATCTGTTTCTGGCCAGTAGAAGAATAGGCTTGAGAAAATGTGTAATGATCCTGCTCATTCTTACAAACTGCATGCCTGTGGTCTTTGGGGACATAAGACAATGTTTTTATAGAAGGCCTTGTTGGTGTGAGCCCACTGATAGCAATATCCTGGTTTGAGGCTTCAGATATCCAAGGTTTATCCAGAAGTTACAGATGGTTTAACTTCAATTGATAAAAAATATAGCAAAACTGTTGTTGTGAAGCACTTTCAAGGTGAGTATAGGTTTATGAGATTCTGGTAAGGGGTTTTGGGTTGTTGTTGTAATGCATAGAGAGTAGCAAGGAAGTATTTGGAGCCCTTTGGATCCTTCACGTGGGAGCAGTGGTGGTATGGCTTAGCTCCTGCAGGAGCCAAGCCCCAGGCAGCTGCTTGCTCACTCCCCCACCAGTGGGACTGGGGAGAGAATTGGAAGGGTAAAAGCTGGAAAACTTGTGGATTTAGATATAGTCAGCTTCACAGGGAAAGCAAAAGACACACACACAAGCAAAGCAAAACAAAGAATTCATTCACTGCCACCCATGGGCGGGCAAGTGCTCAGCCATCCCCAGGAGAGCCTGGCCCCATTATGTGTGACTGGTACTTGGGAAGACAAACACCAGCTTTGTTGGTACCCTCAGCTTAATGTACTGAGCATGGTGCCAGGAATATCCCTGCTCAGCTGGGGCCACCTGCCCTGGCTATGCCACCTCCCAGCCTCCTGTACATCTCAACTTCCTCACCACTGTGGCCATACAAAGAGCAGAAGAGGCCTTGGCTGTGTGTGAGCCCTGCTCAGTACTAACTAAAACATTTCCATATTATCAACCCTGTGTTCAGCACAGATCCAAAACACAGCCCCATACAAGCCACTGTGAAGAAAAATAACCCTACACCAGCTAAAACCAGCACAAGCAGGCACCAGACAAAGTCTTCTGACTGAAATCAAAATGTCATGGGGTGAGTCCTTGCCCTCATCTCCTTTTGGATGAAGTTGTATCACACTGATGGACCAAGAGCAACCTCATGTCATGAGAGAGCAAGAGCAAGGCTTGTCAGATCTCACATGGCAAAGAAGGGCTGGGCAAAGTGTGACCAAGCTATATGTGCAGAACTACACATTTTGTTATATTTAATAGCTTCCACATATGGTAATGAAGCATCTAAGAAGTATTCTAGAAATTTGAAGTGCCAGATTCATAGAAGCAGATGAATAGCAAAGCAAATATTATAAGTTGATTGGACAGAATTCAGTCCTTGAGGATTTTTTCTTCTCATGGTGACTGTGGGAGCTTAGGAGCTGTCCCAGCCCTATCTGTGTTACCTGTCTTCCTGAAAATGTCTGTGTCTTCATTAAACCTCAAAGCACTTCAGTCTGCTCCACTTTTTGTAAATTCTACATGGCCTTAGGTTCCAGAGAATTTACCAAATGGTGTCTTCAGCTGGACAAATTTTGGGCACATGTGAATACGTAGGAGTTTAACAATCTGGTTCTAACGTAACTAATGCCTCACTGCTGCCATAACGACGTTGCCTAAGTTTTTTTAAAATTGTATTTAATTATTCCGTAATTGTTTGAAATTAGAATGTGGCTTTTTCTCGTAATAAAACCCAGGCAAACATGCAGGTGGTCAATTTGCTGATGCCCTTGAGGTTGGATCCATTTGTCTTCAATTTTTTTGCCTTTCTCCAAGTGTTTCAGTGCTAGAAGTGTTTCTTTGTCTTCCAGACAGTGACCCACTTTGGATTAGCAAACAATAGCACTGCAATGTATTGTATAGAGGAATTCCTAACATGTCATCATTCCATATATAAAAGCCATAAAAAACTACAGGTAGCATATGTGACAAAGGGGCTGACTCTTCTAAATGTCCTTGGAACAATGTGCTATTAAATTACTAAATGTGGGATTAAAATCAGAATGCATTGACTGGCTCTGAGGTAACATTTTAAGTATTTGAGAAGATGTGTGTAAGTTTTAATGGCTGTAAAGAAGGAACATTTTTGGAAAGAGGTGTGGGTGTTCAGCTTTTACAGATAATTTTTCCTGCTTTTTTTTCTTCTTTTTTTTTTTTTTTTTTTTTTTGTTTTTTCCTTAATATTTGAAATAGCTGACTAAAAGCAAAATGTTTATCTTTAGTGGCATGAAGAAGAACAAGGAATTTTGATTGGGAGAGATCAACAAAGCTTTCTAATCTTTTGCTGAATCTTAATTGCTGGAATCTAGGGCTGTATTAAATATCACAATAAGAGGCCCAGAAGCTTAGTGGCAAAATAGTTTCACATTAAGTAGCTTTGATTCCTCATGTGCATCTTTTCCATTTTATGGGCTAATTAGGAGAATAGCTTCATAATACCTGTTTGTGTAGTTCTCCATGCTGCAGTGTGGTTCATGAAATGACACTAGTGTTCACTTTAATTGATGTTTAAAGTATACTCCAATTTAATTTTTTGGCTTCAGCATCCTGAATGGGGAGGCAGGGGGTTGCAGGGAAAAAAGGAAATAACATCACCAAAACAAATACATCCTGCGTTTTGCAGTAACCTAATGTCATTACTGCAACATAACAAAAATTAGAAGTTTCATTTGTAGCCTGGGTTTGAATTTTAATTGAGCAGCATTTGCATTTGTTCTAAACACTAGTAATTATGTGTATGTTAATTGCAGGATGACTGCACTGCATAAAAGTGAAACAAGCTTCTTCATGTTGGGTCTTTTTAAGAAAGCTGGAAATCTGTTTAGTCCAGTAGAGAGACCAGTGTTTAGTCCAGGAAAACAGGCATCCCAGTTCACAGGCCTCAGTCTAAGCTACAGAGTTAATTGCAAGCAAACTGTGTATGATAGACAAATATTAATTGCAACACAAATGTAGAAAGGAGAAAATGTTCTTCATGGAACGTGCAAAATAAAGAGTAAGTGAAAGCTTTGTGACCTAGTTCTGGCCAGGACAGGGTTAAGTTATGCAGTAGCCAGGAGGGGGCATGGCCAGGACCAAGAGGTTATTCCATAGCACCTCAAGTCATTTCCCAGGAATGGGGGCAGGGATCCCTACCAGGTTCTGCAGAACAGTGGAGGGAACAGTCAAGTGTTGTCAAGGGTGAGAACTTGTGTGCCAGTCATTCTTTCCTTGTGTGCTCTTTATTCCTGGTGTTGCTGTCACTGTTGGTTTTCTTATCTCATGGCTGTTTCCAGTAAATTGTTCCCATCTCAACCCGTGCTCTTTACCTTTTGTGCCTCCAGCTGTCCTCTCCAGCCTGTTGCAGGGTCAAAGGGAAGGGAGAGTCTGAGTGGGAGCACACCCTTCCTAAACCACAACACACTGTTGTGGCAAGTTGTTCTGCAACTCAGCATAGCACAGTAAACAATACATATTTATGATTTATTTAATGTATTGTTGTATGAGCATGAACAAACGTAGGTCAAAACTGATTAATCTTTAAAATTCTAGCGCTGAAGTTCCAAGTAAACGGTTGACTTCAAAATTTGTCAGAAATTTCAGGGTTTTTTAAACTAATTATATTCATTTGCAAGTACAGTCTTTTAAATGTCTAGTTAGAACAGATTGTAGCTATAAATTAACATGTAAAAAATTATCATTTCTATTCCAAAGTGCTTTTCCACAATTCTTTTAATAATAACTAAATATCATTCCAGGCACTGATTAAGAAATGCTGGGACCAAAAAAAGTACAAGAACAGCTAGTACAGAGGCATGTATGGGACTTATTAGTTTCCTAAAATACAATGACATGGATATTAGAACTGTTTCTCCAGTCTAGGAGCTGTATCATCATCTTTAGTCATAGCAGTCCTGAATTAAATGCCAAAGGCTGGCCACTCTGGTGGTTTGTACTTCAGAGTACTAGTTAAGATTCAAAAATAATTACTAATGTTCAGATGTATCTGACATGGTGTATTTTCCTTGAAATATGTCTATGTGGTCATCCAGGGCTGGAGAATATTTATAGAAAACTTGATACTTGGTGAATAAATACAAAGTCTATTGGACACATCTATGGATTGTAATATTAAGGAATAAAGAATATTTTGCAAGCAAGTTTCTGAGAGGGAGAAGGTAGATTGAATGGCTTTCAGTCAGTGATTTGTAGACTTTTCAGGTTCAAAGATTTGCTTGTAAGGTGAAGATGAATGATGACTAAGAAAAGCAAGTTTATATTCTACAGTAGTCTATATATGAGAAATTTCTGAAGAATGACACTTTTCTACTGGCTGTAGAAAGGGTGCTGAGATCTTGAGCAATATTAGCAGAATAATACTAAGAACTAGTAAACATAGGTGAAACTTAAAAAAAAAAAAAAAATAATTTTTTCCTTCTATAAGCCGTGACCATTTCAAAATCTTATTGAGTGGAAAATATTTTTTTTCTTTTCCATAGACTGTGTATATATAAAGCAAGACTGTATTTTTCAAATTCTACTGCCAAAAGTTGTTTGGAGCCTTTGTATTCATTGGAACTACAGGAGGCAATACTAAGTATGCATCTGTGATCCTAATTGCTGCTTTGTGCAGTCTGTTGGAAAGCTGGGAGATGGCTGGAGCCCTACTTAAATGTGATGATATAAAATGTTAGAGCTCATGGAAAGTCACAGCTTCATGAGCCATGCAGTGCAGTATTCTGACCCACCACCTTGAAGTGTTTTATATCTTTCTTACTAAACTACTGAAGCAGTTTTCAGGTTTTCAGTGGGTTTATTTTTCTTTCAAACTTTCTGAAATACATGTGGGCTGTTAAGTCTAACCTTGGGTGTATTTTAGACTCCTGGTCTTGGATTAGAAACAGAAAGAACATGTTATCTGCCCTTAAAGTACTTTAGTTGTTCCACTGGATGAAATCTCCTCACCTGAACCTCCCAGGCTGCCCCATCTCAACCAAGAATAACACCAAAAATAACAATCATAGTGCATGATGTGTTCTAAATGGCTCCAGGAAATGAAGAAACATAATAAAACTATTATGTTGCTTGCAGAAGAAGAAAAAGTCTATTATGGCTTGTGTTGAGGGTTAACACTCCCTAATGACTTCCATATTTTTATGAGACTATTACTAAGAATTTATGGACAAGGTATGCTGCACTGATGTTGTTACTTCTTGCCAATATTTCTAAATTTCTCCTCAACTGATTTAGATACTGAAACAAAATGGCCCAATTAATATCACTTTACTAATCCTCTTTATTAATCCATAGATTATGCAGAGTACCCATAAAGTGCAAATTGTATTTCACAGAATGATCTGCAAAGGTGAATTCCTTTTATGCATTTAATACTTCTAATGAACACTCTTGGAAAACCATGTGAGCAGATACTGATTTTAAAAAAATAGAGTTTATTGGGGTTTTGCATGTATCCTACTTCAAAATACATTATGGAATACACCAAAAAAGTCTGCCCTTTTTTTGTTCTTACATCACTGATGTTTCTTAATATGTGCTTTCAGTGGAGGAAGACACAGAGGAGAGCTCAAGATCTGGTAGAGAATCTGTATCCACAGCAAGTGACCAACCATCCCACTCATTAGAGAGACACATGAATGGAAGCCAAGATAAAGGTGACAGAAAAAAAACTGGAAAGGAAAAGAAGAAAGATCGAGATAAAGAGAAGGATAAAATTAAGGCAAAGAAAGGAATGCTGAAAGGCTTAGGAGACATGTTCAGGTAGGTACTTTGCAATCAAATGTAGAATGAATTATAAAAAGAAATCTCTTTTTCAGGTTAGTCATTATGTTGTAAATTCTTGCTGCAGTCCTAATTTTACTATGCAGATCCATACACAATGTATATAGGCTGATCTCTCAATTTTTGAGCCTATGGATGGTGTCATAAAAGGGAAGCAGCTCAGAGTGGAAGAGAAGGAGATGGCTGGCAGGCCAAAGGAAAGGAAAGGTCAAGGAAAAATTTTAAGCCACAGACTGCTTGGTTTTGAAAGAATCTTTGGTGATGTCTAAGTCATGCACATACCCTTTGACAACTCAAAACAGTTGGGGTTTTGTTTTTTTCTTCTTTAATACTGTATCCAAAGTTTATGTGTTGTTAAATGAATGTTTCTCTTTGCTTTACTATTGGCTATTGGTATCATGGAGGCATGATGTGAAAGAGATGAATCAGTTTGAGATTGAGAAGCAGCATGCTCCTGTCAAGGAAGGCAGGATCTGAGGTTATGTTCTCTGAGAGCACATATAGAATGGGTCAGTGAAAGGCCTGATTTACCAAACACTGAGTTCTTTTTAAAGGAGTCATCTCTCCAGCTCCATCTCTGCATCTTTCAGGCATAAGTGATCTGAAAGGAGCACACTGCTGAGCTACACTCTGCTGTTGTGGGTAAATGTTGTTACATGACAAACATCTTTGACCACCTGTGGGAAGGGGTGAGAGAGCAAGCAAATCAGTCCTTCTTTTAGTTAGCTAGAGTAAATAAATACATTTTAAAGAAAAAGCAATATGAAGGCAATGTTTGTTTTGTTATTTAATTTTTAAGTGAGGTACTGGTGTTATTTTAAATACTTATTAATGATTCTGCTCTGAATCAATGTAAGGGGAGCTTCAGTTAACTTTCATCCCATTACTGTCTTTATCCTGTAAAATATTAGTTTAACATGTATTGTAACTGCACAGGTTCTTGAGAATTGTTCTGTGTCTGAGAATCATATTATGGGAGTATTAAGTGTAAAAAGTGGTTAATTCAGAAAGAAAAAGTAGTTAATTAGAAAATATTGTTTTGACAACTACTTTAGAAAACACCAAGTAATACCAGGCTGTTAGACAGTGTATGCCATAGAACACAAGAAGAATTACAGGAGATAGTCCCACATGTCAGGTAGGAAGAATCTTTCAGCCTCTGAGACCCATGGGGATGTCCCCATCCTCTGGGCATTTGCCTGCCTCAATTCAAGCCTGGAGCAGAGCATTGCACCCCACTCTGGAAGAGTGTGGAAGGCAGGAGATGTGAAATGCTGACTGATTCTTTTCTGCTCTCTCTTATTTTTAAACAGCAGAAATGACAGGTAAAATCAAGGCACAATATATGTGATAAATTCTATAGGCTTTAAGTGGTACCTTGAGTGTTGTGAGCTCAGTCAGAAAGTGTTTACAACATCTAGAAAACTTGGACAGCTTCATGGTCCAGTCAAGGTAACCTTTTCTGTGTGCCTGATATACCACTTCTGAAATCTCTAATCTGGGAACAACACTAATTTGAGTGACAGGATGATCCAATGCTTTGTTGTTTGCTCTTCATAACAGTCAACATTTTCTTGAGGTTTTTTTCCTTCACTACCATTTCTGAGTGAACTTTACTTTTCAGTCTCCTCTTAATTAAAGTGAGAGCAGTGCTATCTGGATATAGCTGACTCCTCCTGGATCTGTAAATTAGCTTGCACCTTGTCAGCCCACACAAGAGAGGTGTTCCTGGCAAGGAAGAAAATGCTGATTGAGAGAATTAGGCATTATGCCTCATTTCCACTTGGTGCTTGATTTGCTTTGTTGACAGGCTTCTCAATAATGTTTGAGAGATGGGCTTTGTTATGTCTGCAAAATAAGCTGCTACTTCTACCTATAACATGCTTTGTTTTTCTGTACATTTGACATATATCATAGATATCAAGTAATCACTGAAAGAAGTTGTGTGATAGAAAATAATGATGACAGTAACATTTAAAATTCAAACCAGGATCAAAGCATAATTGGATGTTTTAGTTCTGTACAACATTGCAATTTCTTTGTCTTTCTTTTTCTTTCCTCCTTTTTCACTTTTTTCTTCCTTTTCAGTGCTCTAATCCTTAAATAATCTTTCTTCATTAGGTTAGATGGACAAAACCACTTGCAGGATGAAATTGCTATTAGCTGACACATTATTCCAATGTCTGTATTTAGCCAAAGGGCTTTTCATTGCCTATATGAAAATTGGCATCTCATAAAGTAGAGTCTGTGTGATGTATAAAAATAAGTCTCCTTGTGTTCCTAAGTTAAAATCTTAGGATTTGCTACTGGAATCTTCATTAAACTCTACTGTGAGATGGAAAATCCCCCTGGATAACCCTAGGTTACCTTTATCCTTCAGCATCTAGTCATCATTTCCAAGAAATCCCTGGATGATTCAGATAAGAAGTTAAAATCATCAGTAAATCTTCTAAAAACCTCCATTGTTTTACTGTTTGTATCCAACATAGTAAAGAGGATTGTCATAACCTTGGTGGAGAGCTGAAAACTGCAAAACTGTGTGGCTCTGACACACACAACTCCTGTTATTTCCAGAGGACCTTTGCCAGCACTGGGCTGGAGACAGGCTGGAAGTTCACCCTTTTGACTGTGGCATAAATCTGTCTGAGCACGTGTGTATTTCTTTTTTCAAATTGACATTTCAGGACACAATGGATTATTTAATTATGCCATTTGGTTGAGAAGTCTCTTGACAGATGAAAATAGGACAGAAGTTAACCTAGAAAAGTGTTGAACAGAAATATTGGTCTGTTGGAGGAGAGGCAGGTGCTGCAGTGCATTGCTTATACCTGAATCTCTTTGTTTTACCTGAGTAGTGGGATTGTTCTTGTCTGAGCCTTTCAAGAGGACCATGTGCCAAATCCTGTGGCCTATGAAATGCTGTGCAGTTAGAGGGTGCCTGGATGGCCACTGCCAGCTGAGCAAAAAGATTTTGGGAAGCTGATATGAAGTTATGCTTGTTTTTTGTTTCACTGCTGAGAAGCCTTCAGTGGATATATATTTTGACACCAGAAGTTTATAAAAATCTGTATGCTTCTCCAAATGCAATATGAAATATGTTTACTCATTAAATCATTTTGTTTATTTTTAAGAGAGATTTTAAGAGATTTTGTTTCTTGATAAAAATTAACCTGACAAAAACAATCAGTAGTTGAAGAAATCATTGTAGTGCTGCCTTAAGAAAGAGTCTTCACAGTTTCAAAAAGTGTGCCTGTAATTAGTGCTGGTAGAAGTGCATTAATTTAATGGGTCTCTGTGTTGTGTGATTCTTTGGCATTCCTCTCCTGAGAGAAAAATGGTGCAGAGTGTCTTTTTCTCCTCCTTTTGCCCCTGTCATGTACACAGTATTTTTATGAAAGTGGATCCCCATAGGATATGAGAGAGGAAGATTTGATGTGTTATATTTTAAGGTCTTGATGATGATGATGATGAAATGACACATCTGCTGTGGTGCTGGTGATCACTTACAATCCCTTTATTAATTCACCCTTCTTCCCAGTGCTCAAGCTTGGATATAGTTGTTAGGTGGGTGTCTGGACTGGTGGTGTAAAATATGTCCAGCAAGTGGTCAGTCTCAGGAGGGTATGTGTCTGAGGAATAACATCTTTAGGAGAAAATGAACCTGCAAGACATTGAGAATAATGAGGAGAAAGAAGCAGCTCTGGGTTTTCAAATGCAGGAAAGGAAATAGTAGGGAGGCCAAGCTAGCTAGTGATGTCTTGCTGAAAATATCTAGGGACAGTCACTCATTGCCTGATAAAAAACCCAAACCTACTGAAACAATTAACCCTTGATATGGTTGGAGAAAAATGGCTTTGAAAATTCATATGGTATATTTAGATTTGTGTGAGGAGCAGATGATGAGAACAAAATATGGGAAATATAACTTGTATCTTAACCTGGGGTTTAATCAAGAAATATCTCCATCAGTTTTGGAGGTTATTTATGGAATAGGTGTAATGTAATTTGAAGCATCTGTGGATAAGTATGTTATGTGAAGTAAATAAATATTCTACCATAAGAATTAATACCTAAGTCCCAGATAAACATGACTTTTCAATGGAGAACATAAGCACTGTGTATTGAGCTTCACAGAGCAAGACAGTATGCTCAAAATTAATCATGTGCATAGGTGTTTTTTGTATCAGATGTTGCATATTTTAAGATTTCGCCTGTAATGTTGATGGAAATGTAAAGTCACAACGTATGGTAGCTGATCCTTAATTCCCATTTTAAGTGTTGTAGCATATAGGTGGGGAAATCAATGCACTAAATAACCAATGCAAATGTAATATCCCCAGATTACCATTAAAATTGAATGCTAATTAGATTTAATTTCATTTAAAATGGTTACTGGGAACCTTGCAGTGTTGTGTCTTCCAGTTCTGTGAGAGGAAATAGATAATTTAGTTTGTAACCTTGTTTAGCTGAAATCAGAAATATTGCTGGCTATCTTTTCCCCCACACAGCTGTTTCCAAGGTGCACTGGACATGTCCAGATTTATAAACATACTGTTTGTAGCTCTGAATTACATATTTCAACCACATTAGCTATCTGAGACCACTGACTAGGCATTTGGGAGAACAACCTACGTGGATTACTGTTGCTTGTTACGTGACTTCTTTATATTGCCTATTCTGGTTTTCATTTAAGTTTTCTCATTGTAATGTCTGTGAGGAGATGAAAAGCAACTCACAAAGGTTACACCACTGATTTAGTAATAACCTTCTTACTCTTTAATTTAATAGCAATCTTCAGACTTTTAACTAGCCACAATAACTAAAATGTGCCAGAGTTGTGTAAAATACTGTTGAATTATATCCTAATCAGCAGGACTGGCAAATACCTCAAACTTGATTAAACAAAATCTGTGGTCTGATTTCTATCATTCAGTAGCTTAAGAAGAAGCAATAATGACATTTTCCTTGGAAGCATGACTAATTGGACTTTGTATTGGTGAATGACACTTACTGATATATGGACTTAATAGAAAACATGGGAATGAGCTCTAAAAGTTAGAGGTTTTTTCTTTAGTGCTCATGAAACAAAATGCCATAAATCTTGAGCCTTGGAACGCAGAGGAGGAGGTTAGTGCTTACACACCCGTCAGCTGCATCCTTTCAAAGATGGGAGCTCGTTGTGTGCACACTGGATGGTGCCTGGGTTTGCTAATGCTCACATGAGAACACTGCTGACAGCTTGTGGAGCTTGTGCGCGACTTTCATCAGGAGCCTGAGCTGGGTCGTTGGGCAGGTAAATGGAATCTGGGGCCCTTTGTGCTCTGGTTTTTGCCTGCTGCTATTACAAGCCAGCTGGCACAACTGTCATTAAGTCCACATCTGCTTCCCCCCTTCTGCCACCAGCTAGAAAATGCATGGCCTACTATAATCCTGGATCCAGGGTCTAAGCAGGATATCCTTTCAAACTTAGGAGGGGGAACACGGACCTCATCCTGTCTGCAAGCTGGATACTGTTGATGCACCTTTGCCGTGCTCCTCTGGGCTACTTTGTCCTGATCCATTTTCAAAGTTTCAGCTGGCCACTGGGACACACAGCATCAGAAAAGCCTTTTAAATGAAATCAGCCATGCAGCAAATTGTCATCTTTGATGCAGATGATTACCCAGGACTCTTACAAGGGTCTTTCAAAGCATTTTCATATTCTGCACTTCCTTCTTTCCAATTAAAACTGAATAAGGGACTGAAAGAGATAAGCTTGATTGGAAAAAACTTCTCTTTTTTGCAAAGGCAAGCAGTGCTCCTTCCTTTCTCTGTGCATTTCTTTGCCTCCCTGTTTGCTGCTGCTGATGGAGGCAGCTGCTTTGAGGAGAGGTGTGTTTCATTGCCTGCAGCCCTGAGCACACCAGCTTTTGGCTAAGATGTCATTGGGGCAGGGGGTAGTGGAATGGCAAATTTATGTTTCTAAACCAAACAAGTTCACATAATCTGTCAGGGATTTAAGGAATGCAGCTTCATTAAGTGGTTAGTAAACTCTATGACTTTTAAACGAAACACAGAAAGCAGTGGTATGCAATTGTGCAAGGGAGATTTGAAGTGGGAGATTAACATAATCATATGTGGCTTTCTGGTTTGTCACTCTGACAGAAAGCAGGACTTTGCTCTATGTGTTCTTGACACTGGATTTTCCCAGAGTAAATCTTGGACTTATAAATCTGATGGTGGTATAGTGTATGGAGGTTTGATTGTTTTGGGGTTTTTTTGTAAATTTCAATGGAATCTGGATTCTTGTTTCTAACATCCAGAAGTGTCAGGATGACTTGTTACTAGAGACAAGTTCATAGTGGCTGCTAACATATTCTCCCAGTGTTCTTCCTTTGCTTGTCAGCGCCTTTAAATAGAGAACCTTTGACACCTCCAGCACTGCCTTTGCTGCAGAGCCAGCGAGGGAGGCAGGAGGGTGACAGCTGAGCCCTGCGCATCCTGCCCGGCGCTCTGCGCTCCGCTCTTCCAGCCCTGCCGGATGAATATAGAACACGAGTGTCAAGGATGACACCTTCTTTATAATCTCTGCAAAGCCAGCCTTTTCAGGGAAGAGTTTGTTGACAGTTCAGAGATTCAAGTCAATTTCAGTTTAAGCTCGTATAGAAAGAGGATTTTTTCCTCCAGCTCATGTGATAATTGAAGACTAAACAGGCAGTGCCCTAGTCCATAACAAAGCATCATGAATAAATGCTGTATTGAGACACGAAGTATTTGTTAGGTGAAAAGCTCTATTAATGACATTTGTTTTGTTATCTCTTGGAAAGGTTCTTTTGGGGTTTAATTCACTACTGATAGCACCTGTACATTGGTATATATTGTGGATGCTGTAGATTATGTTTTTAAAGCAAGAGTCATCTTTGAAAATCCTTCTTAAAAACAGAAATAAGGATGTTGACTTAGAGGAAAATTAATGCACCTTAATATACTTTTGTATTTGGGATGACATAGGTGGCTAAGTCATATTTTTTAAGGTACTTAAGTTGGCAGCTGTAGGACACCTGATCCTTTTCTAAGAGGCAAAGCTCCAACCTAGTGCTGCATTTCAGTTCCCAGGAGGAATGATCTGTGTTTGTGGTGTGCTGGCAGGCTGATGCCTCCTGTAAAGATGTTAACATCTCTTACTATTGTGCAAAGAAGTAGTCATTAAAGACATAATTATGCAACCCTTCAGTGAAAATGGCAAAATGGGATTAAACCAGTGTATAATTTCTGGAATAGAATACACCAGCACAGAAATGGTTGATGAGCACCTGTGTTTCCCTGAATGCATAGGAAAATAGTAGGTATAAGGCTTTCAGAGGGCTTATTTAGGCTTTTAAATTGTTACTTCAGGAAAAACTAAGAGGAACACAAGTTTTGTAGGAAGAATAAGAGAGAAGGAAATATTAGAAGCACAGTGACAATGGGGTATAGAAGTATTATGTCCCCCACTTTGAATCTGTCAATGACTTCTGGAGGAAAAAGAAATAATTAGGAGGAACTGAAGAGATATTCAAAATACTGCACTCTTAGTGATTTGGGCAAGAAAGGTTTTCTGCTTGGTTCATCTCCTACTCACAGCAGCCCAGCTTCAATTTTTCATCAGCTGAGTGTCATGCCCAGTTTAGTTTCAAATATCTCCAAGGATGGAGAGTCAGCATCCTCTCTCAGCAGCCTGTTCCAGTGCTTAACCACTCTCCTGGTAAAAAGCATTTGTCCTTGGTAAGACAGGAAGAAGAGACACTGAATAATTGCTGGTACAAAAAATGTGAATCAATCAGCATGTACTTACCCTTCTCATGAATCAAGAACACGTGGATGTACAATAAGATTTTCATGCAAAAAAGGACATTTTAAAGGACCTTTGAGATATGCTGTTACCCTGAGGCACTGCTCACAGGACCCCAAGAGTAGAAGAACCTGAGCCTGTATTTGAGACTCATGACATTCATGTCATGTCAAGTGTTAAGGAAGAACTTCTCTATTAATAGTTTGGGTTTTTTTCCATTGTGTTTCCAAACATCTTACTGTAAATTGTCTTGGAATGGCAGCTAGCTGATTGGCTGATGTGGTAATAGTGTCTTATATGATCCACTCAGCTAGAAAAGGTGATTATTTTCTGTGGAACTGAGGAAGAAACAGTTGACAGAAATCTTCCTTTCTACTATCTCATGCTACACCAGAAATTGTCCCCTGTTTTTATTAAATATCTAAAATTAGTGTTATATTAATGATGATACTTTTCATTTTTATCCCAAAGTACATGTATCAAGTAAAGCCTCATACATTTGTAGCTCAGCCATTCATAAAAGGAGATAGTTTATTTTACTTTTGGAGGGGGAGAAGGGGTCATTTTTAATTCCACTCATGTTTGGTTGATTCCTTAGGATTTAATGTAAGAGCATAAGAATTTGGTCACACAAGAGTTAAATGATACCCAGGAAGTCCCTGTATCCCAGTGCTTTGCCTCTGACACATCCCAAGGGTGGGATACCAGAAATGGGTGACCATACACAGTTCTTCCCAGGTCTGTTTTCCAGACTTTCTGTGGGGGTTTCTTGGGACAGTGCCTTTGTGCTCAAGTACAAAATATGATGTGTGCCCATATTCTGGGCAATTTGTGCTGTTACTGATGATTTGGGGTATATTTACCTAATTCCAAAATACTACCAAATTTGAGGTATTCCACATACAAAAAATGTCTTTTAGAGATTGTGAAAATGACTTTTGTATCAAGGAGCTGCTTTTGCATTTCAAGTGCACAGACCTGATTGCAATGCACCTCAGCAGACCTGACTCATTATGTCAGCATTTTATGGCACTCAGGTAAGCATGTTTACAAAGCAGCAGTAAACCTTTTTGATGTGCAATAACATTTCAGTAGTTAATGTAGTGTTCCACTGCATATTAAATTTTACCACTTCTGTGCAAACTTACAATAAGCAGGAGTGCAAGAAAGGGCTGTAGATGTTTATAAAATAGACCCTGCTGGACTGAATTCAAGAACTAGTTTTACAGTGTATGTTTGGTCTAGCTGATGATGTGGTTAACAGTAAATTTTGAAATGTTTGCTTTTGCAGAAGATAAATTCTTAGTTTCTACAAATGTTAACACTTTTTTCAGGACTTTGTTGCTATCAGTCTTGTAGCTCCTAGTCCAAAAAGGAAAAAGAACATAGTATTGTTTCATGAAATTACTTGGTGAACTTGACTAATTTCAATAAATATAACAGCATTTTACTGATATGGCTGTTTTAAAGAGTTTGTATTTTATGTTGAAAGTATGTTGGAAATGCTGTATTGGTAGAGAATTTCTCTGTTATAAGTAACTAGTCCAGTCAATGTTAACTGACTATTAACTTCACAGATTTAGCTTTGTCAATGAAATCTGCATAGTTAGTCCTAATGTTTTTTGTGTTTGCAATACAAAAAACTCCTGGAGTTTGGCAAGCTGCTTAAACTTTCAAGAGGAACTATTTTCTCATTTTAAAAATAGGTTATTACCTGGTCCATGCTAGTGTCTCCAGGGGTTTTGATGTCCTGTGGTGTTTCGTATTGTATCAATATAAAATATATGTATGCTTAAAACATATGCTGGAGCTCCCAAATACTGGTGTTGAGTTTAGTTTGAAGGTGGATATTGGATAGATGAGTTACTGAAAATGAATGTAATTTCCTTTTTCATGCTATGCTGGTACATGTAGTGCTTGGTAAAAAAAAAGCTCTAATCAGAGACAAAGTTTATGGATTAGCTTTAAAATATCTGAAAAAGAAGAATAAATAACAAGAATGCATCTAGAATCTTATCTTTATCAGCAATTTTGAGTACCACAATAATAAAAGTAGTATATTTTTTATACTGACTGCTAGTGCCTCTAGCATATTCAACACCAGGTGTGTTTAGTATGCAAGCTGAACTGCTATTACACATTTCAACAACAGCATACCACAAATAAATCTCAAATATTTCACAATGTTGTTATAGATGCTATCATTGTCTTTAACACATAGTGCTAAAATCCTGAAATTCAGAGCACAACATGCTGGCACAAGCAGGAGTTTCAGATGTAGTGTGACAATTAAAGTATTTCTTTTCTCTGATGTTGCTGAGCAGGTAATGATACCAACAATATTATAATCTGTAACCATTAGGAGTCCTGGTATCATCTCTAGGGCTCCAAATACTTTGCTAGTTCTGTTTGCCTTTTATAACCCCAAAGGAAGAAAACTGCTTGTGTAAGTTAAAGTTAATGTGAAGAATCAGTGCCATTTTCATTGTTTAAGGTTTTTTTTCCAAGGTTTATTTTAGGCTATCTATTCAGAAGAAATAGTGAAATGGCAGTGACAATTGCTGTATACTGTGTGCAGCACTGAATGTGAGCAGAGCTGTTATCATTTGAAGAAGAACATCTCAAGAGCCAGATATCTTTGAAGTCAAGTCTGGGTTTATTTTAAACATCATCTGTCTGAATTTCTAAATAAATACAGGCCTAGTCATTTGCTTCCTATAGTGCCTGAGCATGTAGAAATGAGAACAATAATGTCAGTGTGTATGGGGCTGGTCCAGGTCTGAGGTTTTCAGAGCTAGGAGCTTATTTATATGGTGGCTGGAACAAAAACAAACAAACAACAACAATGAAAAAAAAACCAAAAAAACAAAAAACAACAACAAAACAAAAACCAAAAAAACCCAAAAAACACAAAAAACCACAAAAACCAAAAGAAAAAACCCCCAAAACCCAAAAAACCCACCAAAAAACAAATCAATGAAAAAACTCCCAAAAACACCAACTACCTCACCACAACACTTCTCTTGCCTGCAATTAGTCCTGAGCAAGTCCTGCTTTGCACATCTTTTGAATCTCATCTTCCAGCTTGTCCCTTCAATAATCAGCAGTGTAAATCACAATTGATACAGTTATTTCAACTGCAGTTACCATGAAGACAGCTCAAGCTCTGACTACTGGCAGCTACAGGATTCAGGCATGTCCAGGGCTCCAGGTAGCTCTGGGCAAGCCCTGGAAGCAGCTGCTGCAGGGACTTGCTGTCAGGCTGCTGTCCCAGCAGTGACCCACCTGAGTCTCACTGCATCTGCTCCAGAGATGGATTGTTCTGCTGCAGTGCAAAGTCTTGCTCTTCATTTTCCACCCAGAAGATAGAGCATGTGTAAACTAAATTTCCCTCTGCAGGGCAGAATATCAGCTGATAGAACAGACTGAGTAAAGGCAGCAGTAGCATATTAATATTACCTAGAGCCTTGGTTCTGGCTAAGTCCCTGTTCCATAACCCTATGTTTACAGCAAACTTTCAAAATAATGTGCCTGTTATTTTTTGCTCTCTGCATTTTATGATGATGTAGATTCATAGAATCACAGAATGGTTTGAGTTAGAACTTAAACACCATCTATTTCTAACCCCTACTGAGTATGGATATTTTCCACTAGATCAGATTGCTCAAAATCCCATCCGACCTGGTCTTGAGCACTTCAAGGGCATTTAAATGAATTGTATTCTAGGGTACCTTGTTGGCATTATTAATTTGATTATAGAATTAAAATTTATATTTTTAATCACAGGGAGACTTGAGTGGCACTGTGAAACCCAAAATGAGACAGGAGACCCTAAACTGTGACCTACAGCCATCAGCACTAGGGTGCAGTGGGGGAAATTGCTTTTTGGTGTTGCAGGCATTCTCTGAGAAGAGAATGACAGCTGCACACTTGTCTGGATTTAGGAATATTTTGTTTAGACTTGTTCCACAGATCCTACAGTGTTGACTGTGGTCTTCTACTGGAAATTGTGGCTTCTCTATCTCCTGTAAGTGTAAATATGTGAATGAGGCTAAAGATACAGAGACATCACCTATTGCTTAATTTACCCTGCAGAGATTATTTTCTAGGAGGTGTGTATCAACAAAGATCTCTAGTAAATGACAGAAAAAGTGCTGACTGATGTATTAATGTTTCTAGGTAATGAGATCTGTAGGGAAAATTTAATCTTTAGAAGGTTCTGGATGAACTGCAACTAGTTTGATTAACTTTTTGTGTGTCTGTGTTAACTTTTGCTGATCTTATACAGTGTAATTGCATGACTGCAAGACTTCAGTTCTTGGAATAATGTTACTGCAATTTTCTGGTCTAACTAGCTTGTGTATTACATTTCTGTCCTAATTTCTCTGCTGTTGCATGTGCTTAGTGAGCATTTTCAGTGATTTTCATGTTGTAGCTCATGTTTACCTAAGGCAGGCCTATTAAGCAAAGCGTTTTGGATGTAAAATGGAGCCGTAATGCCTCTAGTTACTGAGGGATTTTGTTGTTTTTTCCCTTTTCTGGCAGGAAAGTCTTGCAGCAAATTTCCCTTGCAACTTTTTCTTTTTATTCTCTTTTCCTTTAGCCATCTCTTGAGTGCCAGTAAAATGGGTGGGTTTTTATGTTTCATTAGCATTTCTTATAAGGTCTGCCTTTAGACCAGTACCCATTTTCTAAATTGTACTTCTGTAGGGTTGCAAAAAATCATGGTAACCAGATGCAGTATTTGTCTCTGGCCTGGCAAAGTGTTAGATTTAACAAAAGAAGCTAATAAAAATGTTCAAATTGACCCTTCTCATCATTTGGACTTCTTGGAGCTCAATCAATCACTCATTATTATCAGAGTTATTCACACAGAGGCAGAAGTGCTAGTGTTTCTCATAATCAGCCCTTGAGCCAGACATCATTTGCAATTTGAAGCATTGTATTTGGAAACAATAATGCATTGAAATGAACAGAGCAGGAATTAGAAGTACAGTTGTGGAGAGAACGTGTTGCTGAGTCGCCATGGTTTGAAGGCTGTCTCTAAGGATCCCTAGTGGACACTGGGAGTTAGAGGCATACAGTGGAATATTGTTCATACCTAAATGGGTCCACAATTTTTAAACTCCTCTGTGGAGCACGACAAGTGCAACAGCAGAGGTTGCCCACTTTGCTGTGTGGCTGCAGGGCAGCTGTGGGCAGGTGGGGAGCCCTGGGGTAAGGTGGTGTCACCTGTGCTGTCACCTGTTTGGCACAGTGTGAGCCAGAGATGGGGGCTGAACCTGGCACTCTGTAGCACTGGGATGTAGGATTATACTTCTTCAAAATGCTTATGTTGTAGAAAAATGACTACATTGTACTTTAGATTGTCAGGAACTTGCTAATTAATAGTGGCTGCGGTTGATGCTGAGAATTTGGGAAATTCTTGTTATCTCTATGTGTGGTATTATGGACTGCAGAGTAGAGAGTCACATGTATGAGCCACTTTCTTCAGTGACAAGTAGCACACAGTGTATCAAATTTAAGCTTGGGGCAAATAACTGTGGTCAGTAACTACTCTCTTTTTTGAATACATACAGAGTATTAAAGAGCTTTGGTCACAAACTTTAAAATTACTGTTATGAAATGTCCATTAAAATGTCGTGTACTACTTCTGTGGTTGCTTCCATCACTGATGACTGTTAACAAAATTGTACCTAAGCAGAAGATTTTTTTATATTCCTGACTCCTTCAGGGATGCCACAGTCCCCAGTTTAACAGGTTTTGTCTGACCACCATGAATATGAATTATTTATGGTGACTTTTACTGTGTTGTGGTATTGCTTACTGAATAGACTTGGACATCTCTGGTGTCTTGCTGCTGTCTTTGCAACAGTATCTTTGTAAAATTTTTCATACTTTCTTTGAACTTCTCAGCCTGCTTTTCAATTACAATAGTTTGAAGTAGTTGTTAGGGCTTTTTTCCGATTTCTTGTTCTTTCTTTCTTTATTTATTTATTAGAGCTGTCCATGTCTCCAGCCAGCTTCAGGCAATCATGAGTAGCAATGCAAGAAGATTATCTTCTGTTTAGAAATTTGCAAACAGATGGGCTTTCCATAAAAGAAATCTGTTTCTAAAAGTTCCACCATTTTATGCTGGAAGTAAATATTACAAATGCTTAAGTTGTGAAAAGAGAGAGCGACTTGGTGTGAATAATATTCTGCCTGTTGTGTCATGCCTTTCAAGAAATGTTATCAAAGCTGTTTATGAAAATAATTGAATGAAACCTCATGACATGTCTGTAGTTTGGCACCATACCATTTTCTTCGAAGGGATACTGGCTCACAAAGGCAGGCAGATTACGTTTCACTGGCTGGAAGCAGTTATGGATCACATATGTTGTTTGCACTTCTTTCCAGGAAGTTGTTGTGGGAATCACCGGTGCTGCTGTACACAAAGGGTTGCAATACATGCACCAACCTGTCTGTTCTTTTTGAGCAAACTTTGTTTGGTGAGGGGTACTCGAACACGCCCTTGAATGGGGCTCAAAAATGGTTTTTGGATGTTTGGAAAGTGATATGGAGGCTGCAGGGAGAAAATGTGTGAGTAGAACACAGAAGACCTTCACGTGCTTTACAGTATTCAGGCCCAAGGTGGGCACTTCAAAGGGCTGATATTTTGCAGGAATAGCCACTTCAGTTCTAGTGCTTTAAATTTCTGTGTTTGTGGCTGAGCATGAGAGTTTCTTTGTTGCTTGAAGGCAAACACCATTGGCCTGAAGAGATACAGGTGAACCTTTTTAGAGTATTCTTCCTTTTCATGAGTTACCTATGACCTTTTTAAAGGTGCTTTTCTTGGTTTGTGACAGCAGAGTTCTTCAGGAACTCTCCTGGCAGGGGTCCTCTGCTGAATGTTGTACCAGAATGATTGCTGCTTTATCAGTTTTAACATAAGCAAGGAAATCTGTGGAAAATGAAGTTATCAATGTCAGTTTTAATTATGCCTGCAAGCTCCTGCATCAAGGTGCTTGCACATCAGTGCTTTTGTGTCATCTCAGGACAGTGCTGCTGCTGAGTCACTCCAACAGTCATTCCACTCCCTCCCAACAAGTAGAATTGTATCTGCTAATTTGATTAGGTGGTAACTGGCTATTTCTAGAAATCAATTGCCAATATGTAAATGTTTACATCTAAAAGCATGTTTTTAAAAATAGCACTTGCACAATTTTGCTTGGAATGGAAGGTTTCTAAACCTTCAGGTCATCACTAAAGAGGGTGGCTTTTGTTTGTGTGCTATGTTAAATCCTTGTTTTTGTTGTGTTTTTTTTTTACAACAGAATGGTTTTGTGTGTTGCAATAATATGTTGCGATATAAATCTTATGATTTTGCTGATACAGCAGAGTGAAAAAGAAATAATTGCAAAATCATTCAAGCAGTGCTTACTGCTTGTGTTATGTGTGTCTGTGTGTGTGTGTGTGTGTGAATACTCTTTGCTACTGTGGGGATAAGAGCATGCCTTGAAGCTAGAAAACACTGACAAAATAGCTCAAGACACTTACCAATTGTTAATTTTTAATGATGGGCTTTTTTTCTATTAAGGAACATAATGCTACTGAACTTTTGTCTCAATCAATTTTTGTGTTTCTTTCATTAATCAACTAATGCATGTTTCTTCTGTAGCTCTTTATTCTAATGAAATATGTGGATGATTTGGCAGACGACAATGATCTCATCAGTAACGCATCAGGGTAAAATCCATTTAGCAGATTACGAGGATGTTATTTCTGTTGTATCAAGGATGCTGATAGATATTCTTTTAAACTGAATCTATTTCTGAGATAACTTGTAAATGTGGAATTTCTGTTGTTACTCATGTATCCTTCTTGCTTCATTTGTTCTATCTGTATTTCTATTTATTCATGCAAAATCATTTACATGTTCTTTATGTCTTCATGTGTACTTTATGTGCACTTCACACGTTTTTTAATATATATGGCATCATGTTGTAGCTTGAGCCTGTTCTTTAAATGTTCTGCTATGCTGTCTGCTCTGTTGAGCCTCATACTGTTCCATTGCTCTGATGCACTGGCCCAAAGCCACTGAAGGCACTTGTTAGTCAGTGCCTCTCTGTTCAGCATGATAGACTTTGGATTAGGTCACCTCCTAGCTGGTGACACTCATCCAAGCAAGTAAGCTTGAAAGTGAGCCAGCTGACAGAGAGGTTTGGGTATTCATTTTCGTTTGATTAGATTATCCAAAGTTCATGAGATTTCCTATTTGAGGGTCAAGCTTACGGCATACAGGTCTGTGTTCTCATCTTTTTATTAATAATAATGTGACAAACCAGTATAATGGAGTCTGAGGATGGTTCTTTCCTCTGATGTGACTTGGCTGTTATGGACTAGAGATCATACATTTAAAAGATGGTCCTCTTACAATTTTTTATTTCTTCACTTACTGTGATTCATGTTGGCTGAATTTGAGGATTAAGTCTGTGGATCTGGGAGTATGACTTTGAGCATTTACACTTATCTTGAAACTTTCTCCAACCCTTAATGTAAAAGGAGAATTAAGAAGATATAAATTAAGTAGAACTCTGGAGTGTCTTGGCAATTAGAGTGAACAAGATTTCAGCTGCTCTCTTTCATCAATTTCTCACGCTCTTGGACAGACAGGGTATTCTTAATTTGCAACCTGTATTTCAATTAGTAATAGAAGTTTTTCTTTGCTTGTGCAGCTACAAAATAAAATTAAACTACTTTTTAGTTATACTTTTTATAACAGGGTTTAAATGAGAGAGCTACTGAATAAACTAGCTGTTACATGAAGTAAACATTGTTAGTATTATGAAGAGATTTTTCTATAACCATGCAGTTTGTGTCCTCAAAGAAGGACATTAAGCTATATCTGTGAAAGTATATCTATGAACAGAATGGTAATTTTTTTATTACTTGGGATTTGGAGGAAAATGTGCACTTCTTTTTTTTTCTTTTATTTTCTACTCTGAGTAATAATAATCTGTGCTCTGCTTCTGAGAATTGAGACTGAGGGGAGTGGTGCCCACAGGTCAGTGTTGTGCTTCTGTAGCTGCAGGTGCTTCAGAGTAGCTCATATCACTCAAGCTTTAGCAACAGAACTGTTTTCCTTAGGAATATGGTAACTTGGTGAGGCAGTAGTGTATGTAATTTGGTTGCACATCATGTAGTAGCTCGTGTCTGTGCATTGGTATCTCGTGCAGTGATTTAGGCTGGGCTTTTATAGCTCACAGTCATATTGTTGGCACCAAACACTGAAAAAGAAAGAGCTTGGGATTGGATTCTCAAGACTGTCTGAACATCAGTGCCACAGATGCTCCTTTTCTGCATGGTTTTGGGTTTTAATTCCAACATTAGTAGTTTCTACCTTAGTTTTTAAGCACTGTCCTCTATTTCACTAATGCAAAGAGCATTGCTGTGCACAGATGCTGAGTGATGGAGTTTTCATGTCTGTATCAGAAGGAAAGTTGTCATTTCATTTGCATTTGTGAGAGCTGCAACAAGCATCCCAGCAGCCAGCCCCCAGCAGTGAGAATGAGACCATCTCAGGTTCAGACAAGCCTGAAAATCAGCAAGTGCTGGAGGCACTCTGCCCAGCTGCAGGCAGCAGAGAGCTGCTCCTGTGTCTGGGGAGGGAGCAGCCAGAGCAGGATCACAGAGCTGTGTGTGTCCTCAAGGCCTTGCCAAAGTCTGGCACAGCACAAATGGATGGTGATTTCTGCTTTGCTAGGGAGAGATCTTTGATTGCACTTGACAGGTTTCAGTCTGTTCTCAGGAAGTGAGCAGTCACTTCAGTGGGAGAGCTTATTAGGTGGGTATGCCAGGCCTTTCAATATATGGATTATGGAAATAATAGAATTGGAAGCAGTAAGGTTCCAAATTTGCCATGGGTCAGGTATGGGGCATACATCCTAATTCCATCTCTCCTTCCTTTTGAGTAGCTGAGCAGTAAGAGGTGAGACTCAAAATGATTCAAAGGCTGGTAGCTTGCAGGGAAGGTGTCAAACACATAATGTTCATGGGACAGGTCAGGGTCTAGACGAGTTGCACTTGTAAGGAGGTGAAACTTTCACATGGGTAAAGGCAGATCTTTGCATTGGACCAATGCATTCAATTCAGGGTGTTGCACAAACCAGGAGTAGTTCTGGGGACCTGAGCCAGACTTCTGACTCACACAGCTGAACAAGGGCCACCAAACAGCAGCAGAAAGGGATTTACCTCTGGCTGTGGGGACAGGGCACAGTATCTGTGATATGTGTTATTTGGTGTTTTGAAGGGATATTACATAGACTGCTTGAGTTTCTGAATAGTCTTATTTCTGAGTGTCCTGTTTTGGTTAATATTCATGAATAGGAAACATCATTTATATGAGTAGGAAACACCTACCTGAAGAAATTAGGACAGGTGATTTTCAATAGCTTGATACCAGAGTAGTCACACCTCAATACAGCTGGCAGAGTTTTAACAGCTGGTTTTAATGATGTGCCTTAGCATTGCTGGATGTTGCATTTCTGTAGTTAAAAACTTAGCTCGATTATGACTGTTAAATAAATAATTTATAAATGCCCACTATAAATTTAGTGGAGAGAATGCTGATTTGGTCTGTGGGTTTTATTATGGCTGTAAATCATACTTCATGAAGCAAACACTTTTAATAGAAGTAAATAACAAACACATTTATTGCTAGCAAGAGTAATCTTACCAAAGACAGAATGATGTTTGGAGTGGGGAGTGTTGACTGCCCCTTTGGAAATAAAGGAGGTGTGTGGGGGTGTACCAATGTATCTCCATCACAGTTCTTTCCAGCACCTTTCTCAAGTGCTTGGTGGCTCTCTCAGCATCTTCTGGAGATGCTATCTTAGATCTTCTCAGAGCTCTGTGATTTGCTGAGCCACAATTAACACAACTGTGCATCGTGCTAGAAACATGAAGCCACGATCAGGGAGGGGGGAGGATGCTGTTTGTTTTTGGGTTCCGGTGTAGGGACAGTGCAGTTAATGTTGCTGAACTTGTTACAGGCAGTGGTGATTATGGCACATAGATCACTTCTGCGGGTGACAAAGTCCAGAGGAGGCACCTGTGCAAGACCACCATGGTTCATGCTCTGCCAGGCTGTCCACTGCTGGGATGACCACTGATCTTGTCAGAGATGGGCACTGGGAAGTCTCCGTCAGAGTGGGAACAGTGTGACCACCCTCTGAAATGCCTGGGAAAGAACCAGAGCTGCCTTCCAGAGACTTGTATCAGGATGGGCCTCGGGGGCAGAAGGAACATTAATCCCTGGACGATTGGAAGAAAACCCTGAAAGAGAAGAAGGGTTGTTGCCACAACTTGTTCATGGCTCAAAGCAAACTGAGCCCTGGTGCTGCTCCAAGTGCTCCATGTGTAGTGCCCAGCTCTGCCTCTGTGGGATGCACATGAGCTCTGTGTGCTCTGGACTTGTGTGGTTGCATCTGCAAATTCAAACCATTGAATTCTGTTAGGTTTGCATTACATGTTAACATTAGAAGTGCTCTCCTCACAGTCATGCAGCCTGACCAGACATTGACTAGATTGCTTACAAGGATTATTAGAAATTTCCTGTGTACTTTTTTTTTTTTTAATAAGGTAATGATTTCACTATATATCTGTTCATACTTGCAATGAATTGATTAATGGTGGCAGAATTTCTGTTTTGCTGCCAAAACCTAATGGGCAATAACTAATTCATCTTTTTTCTTCAATCCCCCCCTCCCCATTTTTTAAACCATTATTTCTTTTTAAAAAATAAACTGTGTACTCCAGAATTTGATTCTTTCTCTTTGCCTGACATTTTAAATGGGTTGAGGAAGGACAGGAGGCTGAAGCAAATGTGAGCATCCCAGAGTTGCTGTGCTAGAGTGCCACATATGTTGCTTGTCTCCTCACAGCTCTGCATGTTCTGTCAGTCAGACCCATGCTGCCACCTCAGGCACTCTCTGTGTATCAGGCTAGAGTGGCTCAGTTCCACTGTTTTTCTGCCAAAACTCCTCTCTGGGCTAGAGGTTTTAGGGCTATAATCTCTTTTGTCTGGTGTGCAACATCCAGAACTTGATTTGAATCTCTTGTGTCATATATGTAAATGCTTTGTATAATGGTTTTGATTACTCTCTAATAAATAGGTGGATGTTTAAAAGATACATGTTGGTGTTTTGAATTTAAGTATGTCAGTTTTACATAAAACATTATAAAATCAGAGACTTTTACTTTGCACCCTATTTTGCATTTCTTAACTCCATCATAACCTCTGCCTATCCCATTTCAGTTGGCTATTAATAAACAGTTTTAGTTTTCAGATGCCTGAATTACTTTGGAAATGAGCAATCTCTGCAGAGAATGGGCACATACTTTAATGTTTATGTGCATGCTGCTATGCTGTATTTTTGTGTTTTGGTTTTAAAGAGCTACCTTAAGAGCCATAAACATGATTGCACAATATAAATATCTCTTGATTGAATGGCCAGAAATTAATTATTCTGCAGGGTTGCTGTGTTGTGTGTCTTCAACCCACACAATGGCTTTTCTCCTAGAATTAAAAGGAAAAAATGGCAAAATATTATAAATGCCTGGTGAACTCTAAATATTTTAAGGATGTTACATTAACAGGTCAGAAGGAAGCTGTAAGAACTCTTTGGTTTATTTCACTGTCCATGAGCATTGTGGTGTCCTGTTGGCACAATTTCTAGACATGTTTGATTGGAAGTCTCAGTGCTTTTATTGCACTTTTAATGTGAACCTGAGAGTGAAGTGCTGCAGTGTCAGTCAGTTCTCAGATGTGTTTGGTATAAAAAAAGTAAAAATCTTGCTGCTTTTGGTGTGATAAATGATGCCACATTTAATTGGTATATATAGTGTTTAACAGATATGTATTAGCCCTTCTGCCTTAAATAGAAAATTTTCATCTAAAGTTTAGATCTATTTAAAGGTTATATTAAAGTGTTTGGTTCACTCTATACGAAAGTCATTCCTTTCAGAATAGGTCAGAAATGTCTTAAGAAATATGAATAATTTTGTCCTAATAATAACTGAGTATCTCAAATGCCAAATTCTTCTCTCCCCGGAACTTCCTTCTTTAAACTCCATAAAAGTTTAGAGAAAACAGTGGAATGTGCAAATATGGAAGAAATCTAATATATTTGAGATGTGGTCTTTAGAGGGGAAGAGGAGATGTGAAGAGAGCAAACTCTGGGCTGGCAGCACCCCTCTCTGTCTAGGGCAGCCCAGACAGCTCCATCCCTCCATTCACCCTCCCACACTGGAACACCCTTGGGGAAAGAGTCATGAGTAATAAAGTTTAAATAAGACCTCCTGGTGCTGAAAAAGAATAAATGGACAGTTTTGAATGGCACTGTCTGTGTGGTGAAATGGCCCTAGTGGGGTGTGGGGACGGTGCTGCCCCGGGAGCTGCAGCTCCTTCTCTCCTCACTCTCACCTTGGAAGCCTTTGCTCATTGCAAACCTGAGCTGTGTCCTTGGGCAGAGATGGTGTTCTAAACATTGTTTGACTGTCTGCTTAAGAATAGCAGACCCAAAATCCTGGCATGAAAGAGAAATGTGGTCCAATTATTATTTTTTTGTTTGTTCTGTTCTTCAGTGAGAAATTCTATAAACTTTTAAGAGGAGTGAAATGAAAATAAAAATTTTAAAAAACTTGTGTAAAAAAAAAAGAAAATAAAACCCAAACCAGAAGCAGACTGAAAATCCTAAAAATTGAGATTCTGATGTTTTGCACTTTCCCTTCCTGGTTTCCCAGCAGTCATTCTTGGAGAACTCTCTTTGTCATGGAAGAAGGAAAATACAGTTTTGTTCATGTCACAAGTTAGATTCTTTTTTTGTGTGTTATTAACAGGTTTGGCAAACATCGCAAAGATGACAAGAGTGAGAAAACTGGTAAAATAAAAGTGCAGGAAGCTCTTACTTCAGAAGAGGAGAGAATACGAATGAAGCAAGAACAGGAGAGGTAGACTTCAGTATTTGCTTAAACCTTGATAGAGAGAGTTTGTTTTTTAAATTAAATAACTGAAGTTCAATTTTCACTGATGAAATTTTCCACATGTTGATATGTTTATATACTTTAAATAACAAGACAAAGCTGGATTTATTTTGGACATTAGTATGAACAGCTCCTTTGGCTGTGTTCTTAACAATCTTTTATAGACGCAGAGCTCCCTTATTGAGGAGACTGAAGTAAGAAAATGAAATGCCTTCTCTATATATTCTATAACTGATTTTATTGACATTTTCAGAAAACAAATATTTATATAGAATGAAGTATGTTTTGTATTTTTCTTCAGAGTTTTGCATATCTAGATTTTTCATTGATAAATTTAGGAGAAACCTAAAAATTATACTTACCAGTATATTTGTCACTGGAGTTCAGTCTATTTATGTGCCATGCAGTCTGTTTATGGAATGATATCTATATATATATATTAAACTGCTAATTGTAAAAATGAGTGGTGAGTACCTCTATTTTTCCTTGTCAGCTTCCCTTAACATAAAAAAACTATATAATATATATGTCATATGCTCTTCTCAGTATTTCCAGTCTACTTTTCATCCTGTCTCTTGTAGTCCAAGATATCTGGGGTCTAGACTCTGGTGTCTCAGATCAATTTAGTAAAAATCTTGAAAAATTCAGGTTATCAGTTAACTTATACTGGCAGATGTGAGTGGAGAGACAACCTCTTTGAGCAGACATCACTTCAGCAAGGAGACAAACTTAAAAAAGTTTGATTTCTTAATGGTAAATAGATTCAGACACATTTAGCAGTGAACTATGCATTAGAATAATTTATCTAAAAAATCATGCTACAGATCAGCCATAAATTTAGGATTGATGCAGAAACTCTGGAGAGAAATTTTCTTGTCCTTGTAGAAGAGGTATCACTAATTAGCCATAATGATCTCTTTAACCATCATATCTATGCACCTTGGTTTTCTGCAGATAAGAACAAAAGTTCATGAATGGTGGCTTCATCATTAACAGCTCAGCAGAATAGGGAGCCACAGTAACTCTTATATAGTTAAACCTAAAATGGTTTGCTTTCTAGTTCTTTTAGGGTTGAGGGATTAAAGGCAGAATGGGAGTGTGTGTTTATTGGTTTAACTTCTAAACCAAACTGTATCATTTGTGACCATCTGTTTAGATTACATCATGGGAATTTTTTTACTCTTTAGCAGATATACTGTCATAAATTGATGTAAAATTCTATTTTTGTCTTTGTCCATCCATTCTGATTTTAGAAGGTGGCTGGATTACAGTGCCTGGATGTTTTTCGCTAGTCTGATTGGTTTTTATTTTTTCTTTTTTAACAAAAGTGAAGCAGGGTCATTAAATTGGTTCCTGTTTTTAAAAGTAAAATGCTTGCAGATTAAATGGTGAAGAGGAAGGCTGGAATTGAAGGAAATAAGTGATGAGGGTGTTTGTGCAGCCAAGTTCCCTTCACATGGATAGAGCAGGCACAGAGCTCATGCCAGGGTGCAGAGCCATGGAAGGCTGCCTCTGTTGCTCTGCCCAGCTCAGGGCAGGGCATGGTTGGCCAGACAAGCCCCACACTGTGCCCTGGCTTCACACACTGCTGAGCCCCAGCTGGCCCTTAGGCTTTCTCAGTAACATTAGCTCCCCAGAAAATCAGCCCTAGACGTTTATGAAAAGGAGGAAGACTTGACCTGACACCTGAGTTAGTAACGTTTTCTCTCTCTTCATTCTCTCTCTCTGTCTCTCTGTGTCTCTCTGTCTCTCTCAGTAAGAATGGTCAGAGTATAGACTGTCCATGTGATGGTGTAAGAGAGGTTGCAATAGTCACGCTGGGTACCAAGGTAGAATTATGAAATTATTTATATAGCCCCCAATGCATGGAGCAAAATCCTAATCCCTGTCCATCAAGTGATGCTAACCAATTTGAATCTTTCCTGGAATCTCACTCCTCGTGTGTTATAAAAACAATTTCATGTGTTCACTGAAACTGCAGAAAATGCATGTGCCAGAACTTCATAACAGCTTGATGTTATAGTAACATGGGTCCTTCTCCTCCCATTATTCTCTTTCCCTGTGTATTTGCTTTCCTTTGTGTTATGTCTATAAGAGAATGCAACTTCTTTGGGGTAGTCGCATGTACAACTAATAAAAGATAATAAAATAGCAACTGAATGTGTGAGGTGCTTCCTTATGTTTCTAAAAAATTCAGATGTTGATTTGGTCCACAGAGACTAAATATTTTGCAGTTAGATTGCAGAGTTTCCTTTTGATCCTGTAAAATAATGATGTTAGATACATGCTGTTAATGAAGAGTACTCTTGCAAATTAACTGAACAATCCCTCAAAATGCTTACTAGGAGACAGAGTAAAATATTATTGTCAGTGTTGGCTCATAATGGCTGCTATTTTAACTTTGTTTTCTGTGGGATTTCTTCTCAATTTTTTTAGCAGTGCAATTCACTTATTCTATTTTACTTGGTATTTGATACTATATACCTCTAAAATGATGCAATGCTTTGGGGAAATAGGTTGGATTTAATGAATTTACTATGTATGAGAGACTAGGAGCAAAAATCCTTAGGGGGTCAGAGAACAAGTGAACAGCCCATTAAAAAATCAATCATGCCCACAATTTTATGGAATTATTAATTTTAATAGTATTGTGCTTACAATAGTATTTCCTTAAAAACCTAGCATTCGTATGGATTATGAGACAAATAAGAAAATTAATGCTCTTCAATTTACCATAATTAAATTAATAAAATGACTTTTCATAAATATATTATTAGTAATAATTTCTTGATTCTGTGATTCTTTGATTAGGGAGTGTATCTCTTAAGCTACATCCTATATATGTTGGATACATATGTATATGGTGTGTGTTTACTGACAATCTTTAAAGTAATTTTGAAAGAAAAATGAAGTTATCTAGTTGAAAATACAGCCAGCTTTCAATGACAAGGAATACTGGAGCAATTAGAGGTGTACTTGATGAGACCACCCACTAATCTTACCAAAAATTCTGTAAAATACTTGCTATTTGTAAATCTTCCAGATGTTGGAGCAACAGTTCATCCAAGGCCATAGAATATTGCCCCATGTCACTATGCTTTAACACTGATTTACTGCACAAAAACAAATCTGCTTGCATTATCCTTGAGTATCTGCCAAGCACTGGTCTTAAAATCTGGCTGGGCTCTGCTGTGCTGTGAGAAAGGGTTCTCTCCAGCACTGGCACCAGTCAAAAACTTGAGGCAAGACTGAGAAATAGGCTTTCTGACTGTGCCCTGGAGTCTCCTAAGAAAGAGTGTACTGCAGCCTTGAGGAAGCTGAATAAAAACCAAATTCAGTGATCTGGTCCTGTGCCAGATCACAGCTGTTTTACATGTATGCTAATTTGGAGCCCCTCTTTGCTGTGTGGTCATCTTGTCTGTCTGTCACTGGGCTGCTGAAACTGGGTACCACTGAGATGCTAATTTGCCTGGGAAAGTAGCTCTGGGTGCTTTGTGGTTTTGTTATAAAAGGTCTTTTATCAAACCCAGGGTCTCCTGATGTATTGTGGTTTTCATATCTTCCTGATATCTCTTGGATTTTGCAGACCAGATATGTGTGGAATATCTTGAGCTTTTAGAGATGCTTACAACTTCTTATAGTTTTACACAAGCCTTGCAGTGTTGGTTAGACTTAAAAGGAGATTTTGAAACTTCTGTTAGTGACCAAGAGGAATCAGTTCATATGGGTGGTCACCTTGTGCTGTGCTGCAGCATGTAAACCTCTGGAAGACCAGACACCTTTCCAGCCTAGAAACCCTCTACATCTGGTCTTTGATGGCCTCCCAGAATAGTTTTGCTGAATATTTAACCAATGTGTCCATTGATATCCTGCAACCTGGTTGCCCTGAAATGTTTTCTGAATTCTTCAATGCCCTTTAGTGTAGTCTCTTTCTTATGAGATGTGAAGACAATTGTTCAAAAAACCTACTGCCTCTGTCTTCTGGTTGTTATTGATAGTTCTTGCTGGAGAGAGACATCCCTCCAAACAGTAGGTTCTCTGATGTTTCTTTGTTTTTCCCTCTTGCACGCCCTTGCATTTTTCATTCAATTTCATTTTTTGTTGTTTTGGGATTTTTTTTTTTCTTTTCTTTTTTCTTTGTCCCTTTCTTTTTCCTTCCATTTCAACTTTGTGTTCATTGCAAAATAAATTGTCTGCAAATCCAAAACCTTTGCCTGTGGTCTTCCCTTCTTTAGCACAGGCATGTGTGGTTCCTGGCACACATGGCAAGGCTGTGTGATCTTCAGCCTTGGACTGACTTCCTCTAGCAAAGAAAGTTCTCCCTGACCTGAACAACTTCACTCTTTACACCCGAGTAGTAGATAACAAAGGAATGAATTTTTGTGAAGTTTTTAAGAAATTCATCTGAATCCAGCATGCTTCACTGCTGGATAATGCTTAAAAGATGAAAGTTGCAATTCTCATGTAATCTCATGATTCAGAGTTCGTGATCCATCTGTGGGCAAACAGTGCTTATGCTGTAATCCGCCTCTAGAGGCACTTCTCCTCTTGGAAACAAAGTCTAGAGGATATTTTCTGTGTTTGGTTAATACACTGATTTAAGAGCTTTACTAATGTTCTATAAATCTCTGTGTTACCATAAAAGCGTTTTAATCTTAGCATTGTATTCTTCCTTGACATCCCCTGAAATGGATGCAAAATCAAGTGCTTAAACACCTGTGTTGGGAGGATCAGTCTTGAGGAGATAAGGAGAAACCTTTTGGGAGAGGATTGAGGTGTGCTGGTGGGAGCGCTGCGCCGGAGGGTGCGGGGAGGGCAGAGCGGTCCGATGGGCGCTGGAGCCGGGCTCTGTCCTGGCGGTGGAGCGATCCCATGGGCGGTGGAGCCGGGCTCTGTCCCGGCGGTGGAGCGGGGCGGTGGAGCCGGGCTCTGTCCCGGCAGCGGGACAATCCCAGCGGGGCTGTGCTCGCTGCAGCGCGGTTAGCACGGCAGGGCGGTGCCGCGCTGGCTGCGGGCGTTGAATCGCTCCGGTCCGGAGCTGAACCCTCCTGCCGTGCTGCTTTCCCCCTCTGTCAGCAAAACCTGACCTCTTGCTCCTCTGGCGTACAAAGGGAGCTGCATTTCCAGGGCTCTGCCGTCGCCAGTTCCCGGCCCGAGAGGTGCCGGGGGAGCGGCGGGGCCGGGAGGGGGAGCTGCGGGCTCGGCGGTGCCGGCCCGGCCCGGCCCGGCCCGGCTGCACCGGGATCGCTGCGAGCGGCCGCGCCCGGCGGCGGTGCCAGCTGGGGACAGCCCGGCCAGGCTTTGGGCTGGGGATGGCTTTGGGCCAGGGATGGCTTTGGGCAGGGGATGGCTTTGGGCCAGGGATGGCTTTGGGCTGGGGTTGGCTTTGGGCTGCTGAGGTGGCTTTGTGCCAGGAATAGCTTTGGGCAGCCGGGAATGGCTTTGGGCTGGGGATGGCTTTGGGTACCTGGGATGGCTTTGGGCAAGTGGGGATGGTTTTGGGCTGGGGACAGCCCGGCTGGGCTGGGGATGGCTTTGAGCAGCGGGGATGGCTTTGGGCTGGGGATGGCTTGGAGCTGGGGATGGCTTTGGGCAGCCAGGAATGCCTTTGGGTACTTGGAATGGCTTTGGGCAGGTGGGGATGGCTTTGGGCAGACAGAATGGCTTTGGGTAGCGGGGGATAGCATTGGACAGCCAGAGATGGCTTTGGGCAGCTGGGGATGGCTTTGGGTATCTGGGAGTGGGTTTGAGCTCCCGGGATGGCTTTGGGCTGCTGGGGATGGCTTTGGGTACCTGGAATGGCTTTGTGCAGCTGGGATGGCTTTGGGCTGCTGGGGATGGCTTTGGGCTGCTGGGGATGGCTTTGGGTACCTGGGATGGCTTTGGGCTGCTGGGGATGGCTTTGGGTACCTGGGATGGCTTTGGGCAGCTGGGATGGCTTTGGGCATCCAGGGAGAGGCGATGCTGCTGGCACAGCGTGGTGTCACAGTGCTGCCTGGGGAGGCGGGTCAGGAGCCTTTCCTGCACTGGCAGATTTGCTGTTACTTTGGAGCTCAGTCAATAGGCTGACAGCACTTTTTTTGTGCTATGTAAACAAGGCTGCAAGTAGAGTGGGTGTCGTTCATGCATTATTTGTCCTAAATTTAGAGGGAAACATTCTGCCTGTTCATTAATAGTTAAAATAAAAGTAATATTTTTTCCCCCGTGAAGGATTCAGTTATTCCATAAAATACTTCCTGTGTTATATTTTCCTAAGGGTATATGGGTCTTTATCTCTAACATGTAATAAACTTATCTTCATCTTTCTCTAGTACCATTAAAGCCACAAGCCCTTTGTTGTAAAAGTATACTAATGAATAGAAATGTTACAACAAGAACAGAAGTCTTGTGTTTTCCCTTCATCATGCATCATCCATTTTAATTAGACGAAAGGGTGGTGAGTACTGTGACAAGAGTCTGGAATTAAAATCATTAATTGATGTCAAGCTGACGAGAGACTGCTAACATGAATTTACTGACAGCAGGAAAGAAATTAACCTTATTACTTTATTTAGTACATTGGGACTATTTATTATATTTTCCTATGCAAGTTCAATGTGTTCTGTTAGTGATGATAGAAAAAGACAAATAATTAATAAAACCTACATAAAGTTTTATTACTTCCTATCAATGACATTGGGATGAAAACCACATCAATAATTTACAAAAAACAAACCTACCACATCCTTCTAATCAATGTAACTCATCAAAACTGTTACAGCAATATTTTTGATATTTTAGCTGAGTATAACAGGCTATGCTCTCTAGCCAAACAGGATTGCAAAAGTGATTTGATTTAAAACCATGCCTTAGTTTCTTAATGTCAGTGTTGCAAAAAATGAAACATATTTTCTGCAGCAATGACATTGATTGGAATAACTGTCTGGTTTGATCATCATTGGAAGGTCAGCCTAACAAAGATGAGTTTTAATGTTAAGCATCTTTATTCTTTAGATGAAAGAGTACAGCAGTGTCTTACAGAATGACAGCAGCATCCTATAGATAATTTGTGACCCAAAGGTCATAATAAAAGAATAGAGGGAAGGTCATCCTGTAGTAAAGGCCATCTGGAACTGTTAAAGTATCAGATGGAGTAGGGGGCTGAACAGCAGGACACTCTTGGTGTCTTTCCAGATTTCCCAGAGAGACCATAATATTTTTATTGGAAAACCCCAACTTTTTTCCCCCTTAAGCAAAATATTTTCATCGAGCAGTTTCATCTTACTTTATGGAAAAAAGACAACATACTGTGATAAGGAAAGGATTTTTGTTTCTTAGGCATGTTTTTGAAGTAGCTCAAAGGTTCAGCTTTACTTTTGCTGCTGCTGTATTTTGATGCCACTTAACAGCTTTCAGAAAAACTGTTACCTCTAAAACCATTCAAAGTATAAATAATTTTTAAAGTTTTCTGGTAAAACTTTCACCTTCTTCCCATCACATAACAGAGGAGAGGAAAAATTCCTCAGTGATCAGAAAATCAGGGCAATATGTTTCTCATTCTCACTTATTTTTTGATGGGGTCTGCTTGTCTCAGTTTCATTGAGATTTGTAGCATTGTTTTTGGCAGTAGGTTTTTACATAATGGATAAGCGTTTAGGATATGAAAGAAAAAATCAATGGCAATAATTTTTGGAAGAGAACACAGAAGTGAAGCACGTGAATATTGAGCTTTGGAAAAACATTTCAGGCCAATTCCACTTCATAAAAATACTGACTTTGGGAGCTATGTAAATTGAAACCTTTGTAGAATATAGTTACTGGAGCAGTTTTTCAAACAAAATACCATATATTCTCCAACTACATATTGTAATTATAGAGATTTTAAGACATTATGCTAAAAGCATATTTTCTCTATTATTTTCCTGTAGTGATTCAACACATTACACCTGGGCAAGGTCTAGCCAGGTCCCTTGCAATATATTGAAAAAACATAATTTAGCTGGTCTTTATAATATTCTGTGTTACAAATTAGTTTAAGGTGTCTTGTAGATCATGTAAATCCAGTGGTCTTTTAGATATACCAGTTCAAAGTAAGAGCACCAAAATGTTTCACTTTAAAATGCCAAGAACTTTAGGCTAAGGCAGCAGCATGCCCTCTGATGTCATATTAACTCTCCTCTAGTGGCAGAGTTACTGTGGCAAGGACTTATTTGAGAATTAAAATAGCTATACCATAGTTATCAACTTACTCAAGTTATTCTTGCTGAATTGAACAGAACTCAAAACCTATCAGATTTTCCACATTGCACTACAGGACTCTGACAGGAAAACAAGGCACTAATCCTACTCCTTTTTCTAATTCTTAAATGTAGCAGCAAGTATTTGACTAGCTGGAAAGACACCAAATGATACATTCATAACAGGCAGATGATCCTCCTTCCACACCACAGCTGCAATTCTTAATTTGTAACCAGTTACTAGAGCAAACCTTTTAGGATTTAAGACACACCTGGCTCTGTTTCTGGCCACACTAGAGATTTGTGCTCTCAGTATTGTGACCAGTAAGGTTTTAGAAATGAATCCTCAGAGGTGTTGTAGGTTTTAATTTGAAGGTCCTGAGCTAAGATTTTGACTTATAAGCTATATTCTTTATGGTTTGGGTTGGTTTTTATTCTTTTCCTTTTTTTTTTCATCTTCAGTGTATGAGATTCACGTAATCCTTGCTTTGTTGTGAGGTTTTTCATTGCTTTTTTTGCCACTTCATACTGTTTCATTTTCCATCTTTCAAATTAGGCTATTTTATACATGGTACACTAGAAACACAGGACAATGGACCTGAAGTAGAGCTAGCAGCAGAATTTTGTGCCCACTTTTGTTGCTAGACTTTAGCTAGCAGGACCATGGCTGGTGGATGGGCTCAGCTCAGCCAACTGATGACATTATCTTAGCTCAAGCTCCAGTTGCTGCCTGCAGTATGTGGGGATGACTGGTTTGGTTCATGGCATGATATATGGCACCCTTTGAAATGTGGTATGCTCATGTCATTTGTTTCTTGCACACATGGGAACAGCTGCTTCTTGCACACCTGCAGAATTCAGGTATTACCCACCAGTGCTGCTTTCTGAAATTGTTCTCCACTTAGGGGAAAAAAATGTACAGGAATAAATAGTCCAAGCAAGTCTGCATGAAGGAGGAAACCAGAGGTCTTAAAGCAAGGAGGGATGGAAGCAGGAGCTTATGTTTCAGCAATTTGTGTTTCAGCAACACAATGATCTCTTCCTTTCTACTTCAGTCCATCAGAAGAGCTAAACGGGAGCTAAGATAATCTAATGATCAGGGGCCTGTTGTCATAGGTGTAAATATCAGCCTTTCTGGCCAGTTTTGTTATGCAAAAGAAAAACCAATTTCCATTTTACTTTCAGACAGCAATGATGTTCTTTGTTGGAACATGGTTCCCAACAGAGTAGCAGTCTCAGCTGCTCATTTGGGTGATCCTCTACTGCTGAGGTCACTGATCCTTGGATCAGACATGAAAATAAGGACAGAAAATTTCAGTTGAGGTGGTGTTTGTTTTGGAGACAGAAGGACCTATGCTGTCTGTGTACCTGCAACATTCTCCTTTGGCTGAAACATATTCTTATAAAAAAGCACAGCAAATCCTCCACCCTAAAATGTGGTAGACTGTTAACTGCAAAGTAGGCTAAAAGCTCCATTGAAGTGTAAGATAATTTGTAGATTCTTTAACTCAAAGTAAGCAAGGATTTTCACTTCTTTACTACAACATCCAAAAAAGCAGATTTGTGATACTCTGCTGGGGGGGGGGATGTGTCTTCACTTTGGAAAGACAAAGGGTGAATCAAGAAGGTCAGGGGATAAGGAAGGATGGGGGTGAAATATATGAAAGATTCTACAAGGTTAGAGGAAATAATTTTAATGTCTCCTTTAGTTTCATCAATGTCACTTGATTTCAAATTGGTGTTTGCACTTCACCTGCTCATATGCATAATATTTACTTTCTCTCCTGCATTTTTTCATTTCTTTACGTCTTCATTTGTATTTTGCTGCCTTCTTTAATAGCCTTCTTTAATATAACTCCTTATAAAAATGAGCATAATGTTCTCTCCTTAATATATTAGGGCACTTAAAGTAATCACCTTATCACCTTTATCCTTCACCTTTTTTTCTTTTTTAACTGCAGCCCTCCTGGGTTGTAGCTCATTAAAGGTTTTTGAAATTCTCATGCATCTCTTCTGATTTGAGGAGGGGGGATCTTCAGAGAGACAGTAAGTACTATCACATATTCTAATTGGCAGATAGGCTGTGATTGTTGAAGGAGAAAGAAAATTAAGACTGTCTGATTATGTAGATACATTTCTTTAATTTAGAGATGATGGGCAGCCTTTTTAGATAGAAAAAAAATATGTAGTTAGTCCTTGTTATATTTCTCAGCTACCTAGGAAATATGTGTATGTAAAATTTCTATCTAGTTGCAGAATTATAGATCTTTAAGAGAGACTATGTCAGTTTTTCAAGGTAGGATCTGCAGGGTGTGCTACTCCTGCAAGATGTTTGTTTCATCCTGGATTTTTGGGGAGGTTTTTTTGCTTTAGTTTTTGTTTGGTTGGTTATGTTGGTTTTTTTGTGGTTTTTGTTTTTGTTTTTTTTTTTTTTAGTTTACAATAAACTTTTCCTACCTTAAACAGCTTCCTATGGCAGTTTTTTCCACTGCCTTTTGTTTAGGAAGTTGCCCTGCTCACAGTATCTCAATTATTCTTGCTTCTGTTAAATACTTAACACATTATTATTTTCCTCCAGTGTTTGCAGACTGCTGTTATGCCCCTATTCTGTCTTTGTCTTTCCCAAACAGCTTGATGTTGCTGACTCATATGTGCTAGCCAGTAGAACTTCCAAGTCCATTCCTGAAAAAGCAACTCACAGATTTTTTTTCTCTACTTTTAATTGATTGTTTAATTATTTGAACTATGTAAATTACATTCTAGTTGCTGTTATTTAAGTTATATTTTTGAAGTCTATTCTATGTTTCAAAAACATTTGAAATGTTAATCCTTTCCTCCAAAGTTTCCTTCATTTGGGTTTTCTGCAGATTCAATAGTGTCCTAATTAATAATGAAAACTCCTGAGTTAATTCAGATTTATCCACGTAGAAAATATCTCAGTCTGTCCTTTCTGGTGACTATGAACCTATTCTCAAGATACCCTGTAGGAACAGCCTTGTTCAATCTAGTGCATCCATCCCATTGTTGTTTTTCTTAGCCTGGGACTCTTCCTGCTCTGTTCACAAGGCCATTTCCCGTGTTTTGGAAGGGAATCTGACTGACTTAGCCACATCTGTTCTTGATAACTCTATGGTGGCTACTGCTTGTCCCATTATCTCCTCTGTGCTTACCAGTAGTTTACTTAAGAAGGGATAGAAATTAAACTCATGAGTCTTTAATTCTCCTTCTTCTCTGAGATATGTTTGACTTTTCCTAGTTTTTTAGTATTTTAGCTGTCCTCAACAAGTTCTCCTAGTTGCTGAAAAAGTCTGAGGCTGCTCAGATAATTGTGTGTGTCAGATGAGCTTCAACTACCTTAACCAGTTCCTAGCTACATTTTGCTGGTATGCTGAAGTTATTGGTGGTAGTCAATTATGCTGGTCATCTGCTTGCAGTCAACCATTTCAGTGAAGACAGATGCAAAGGGAAAAACCATTAAGCTTTAGGTCTCCTCAGCATCATCTGTCAATATCCTTCCCTCACTGCCACGCAGGGGAGCAACCTTTTCTTTGCTCTTCCTTTTACTGCTAATGCAATTACACAATGATTTATTGTCATCTTTAAAGCTCCCTGCTACTTTTATTTCACATTATGCCTTGGCCTTTCTGATTTTGTCCCTGTATGCTTGTGCAAACTGACCACATTTTGCATGTGTTTCCTCATGTGTCTGAGGTCAGAGGGTGATCATATTTCAGTCTACTGGCTGCACATGTTTATCTAGAGCAGATAAGGCAGAACTACTAATTTTTTTTCTTTTAATGACTTGGAAAAGGTGGGTCTCTAGCCTTTCAATTTAAAAATTATGTTCACATAGTTGTATTTTCTGACTTTTTAAAAAAATGTGTTTAATTTTTGAATGAAAGGGGGGAAATGAGGAAGAGGAGGTGTCTTTCTTATTTACAAGCTATGGCTGTTGGTGGCCAGGATTATCCATTGTGCACAGTGATCCTTGGGAATGATTTCCCAGGAGAGCAGATGGCTTTGCTGAGAGGTGGTTATAACTGTGATAACTGACTAGCTCTAATCATGGTAAGAAAAGCTAAGTGTCATATGCCAGTTCAGAGTGAAATCACAGTAATGCCTATAATCAAGGTACCCTCATTAGAAGGGTAGCTGTCAGAAAAATTCTGCTTGGCTCCAGACAAAGGTCAAAGAAAAATACAGGAGAGGACAAACTCCCATATTGATTTGATTGCCAAAAATTAGAGAAAGGGCCATTAAAGCCCTGAAGGCAGTTGAGGAGATTGGGGGAGGAACAGTGAGACCTGGTGTGCTGTGCCTGCAAGGTATTTTTCACTAGAAAAGAAGGAGGGGACAAATTTGACAAGATCTGGCTGCTGGCCAATGCACTTTCTGACCTCTTTATTAGAAACGATATCTGGCAAAAATTGGGCTGAATGTGTTCATCCCGCTGGACTAACTTGAACAAGCTGCCTGGCTTTCTAAACGTGTTGTTGTTTTTCTCTGTTTCCAATCCATCATCCCTGCGCATGCCAGTCTGATGTAGAAGAGCTGGGAACTGGCAGCCGTGAATGGCTTGTCATTAAGCTTCTGTCCTTTCACAATGCTGTTTCTATCCTTAATAAACATTGTCAGCCATCTCACATATGTGGAACTGCAACGTTCAATACTGATTTTGTAAATGAGCGAGTCCCGGTGGAAAAGACCAGGGTGTGGATTATCACTTGGGCAATAGCTGAGTCCTGGCAGCAGCAGGAGGATTAATTGAATTGACCAAGCAATTGCACACCAGGAACAGCAGCCAACTTTTTTTCTGCTCTTAGGGGAGGACATTGCTGCCATTGCAATGGCAAATGTAATGTACTAGCCATGAATATCTTTCCCAGGCTGTGTTCATCAATTAAGATAAGTAGTGATTTTTTTTTTTTTTGCAAGGACCTAAATCACTAATATGAAAAAATCCAAACAAAGGAATCTGAAGGTCCCAGGGGATTTGGGATATATTTGTAGTTTACTCCAAACTTCAGATGAAATTAGGATTGAATTCTTTTGACAGCTTTTCTTATTCACTTTTACCAAAAACAGCTCATCCAGCTCCACAGATTTGACTTTTCTGTTGCTGAAAAAAGTTAAGGTTTAGTTCAGAGAACAGCTGTAAACATTTAGCTCAGGGTGAAATTGAATCCCAAATTAATATGATTACTTAGTACCCACATGTGAGTTACATGGCTAAGTGCCCTTTGTGGTCAAGGAAGGGTTGTTAAACATAGTTGGTAGAGCCTGGAGAAGGGTTTGGCTTCACCTTAAAATGTCCGTGTTACAGATGTTTGACTGGACCATGCAGCAGCTGCCTGATGTGACTGAATATTGACCAGCTCTCCTGGGAGTTCAAAACATACCTTGACAGCTAAATTTAGGTGTCAAAAAATGGTAGTTGCCTTCATCTGAAAGCTGAATGTCACTCACAGTTCTTAAGAAGGGAATGAGGTAGCTGCTGTTTGCTGGGGACAGCCTTGGGAAAGCTTTTGCCCTCTTTTTGGGGCCACATTTCATGTGCATAGGAATTGCTGTACAATGGGTATGTCTGTCATTACTGGATTAGCTTGCAATGAAAAGCTCTTCCAACAATTGTAGGAAGTTCTGCAGCTAACAATATTGTCATTTGAAGCAGTTATCATTAGCTTTTGAATTGAATGGCACATAAATGCATGAGGATAGTTTATACTGAACATTATAATTTGAGTCTGAAAAGTATGACAGTGTGTTGTTGACATTTTCAGTATTACTGCTTCAGCAGGAAGGGTTTAGAAACTTCTTGGGATAGCTTTTGTATTTTTAAAAGTTCAGTTTAAATGCTGAAAAATTGATTAGCAGTTTTTGCAAAAATTCTTTGACAATGTAAATAGTTATGTGAATGTTAAGCACTATTATTATCACTATTGTTATTATTATTATTATCATCATCAAACCCCCACAAAATCCTTAGGAAGGCCATAAATCCTCAAAATTAGCTGATCTGAAATCTCAGACATACGCCTTTTTATTGTGCCATGCCATGAAGGAATACAATTCAGTGAAGACAGCTTAATACACTTATCCACATTATGAAACCAAAGCACTGTGGTCAAACACTTCTCCAGATACTGGATTTCATTAGAGGGGGTGTTGCTGATTAGGGCTGAAGCACAGAGTGAGTTCTAGGTTCTCATCTGTGCTCACAGTGTGTTTATATAACCATTTTAATCTTCCCCACAACAGTCTGCACTGGCATTTCCTGTACAGATACTTGATGTGGTTTGTGCTAACAAATGATTTAGGGTGTATAGGCTGTGTGTATATCAAGCAGATACACATAGGAGCCCACAGAGGGCCAACACAAAATACAGCATCATATTAAGTTCAGGTCCTTATATAAAAATATATTCAGAGTTAAAAGCTATTATGATTCAAAAGGCATAGTGCAGTATTCAGCTGAGAGCTCTTATTCTTTTCAAGAATATGCCTACATATTTCTCCCTAGTCATTTGGTTCCTTCAAGTTGAAAGACATAATGTCTAAATGTGGAATGTCCTTGAAAAAGCAAAACTAAACTTATTTTACACAATATTCAAAATATGTTAATTGGAATGCCTATACTTTTGAAAAATCTGAGCCTTTTGGGTTTCAGTATAGTTGGACATCCTATACCTTTAATTTTAGTGTTATCTTTTGTTAAATGTTATTTCAAACAGTTACTGGGTACTTTGTTCATAATTAACAGGAATATTAATATGTTTAGACTCTGATTTTTAATACTATGTATGTGTATTAATATATTGTATTAGCAATTGTAGAAAATACTCTAAAATTTTCCTAGTGGATGTCAACATAATTGCTTTCATAACACTTCAGTTCTTTCCCACTTGAATGGGAATAAGTATCCCTCATGGAGCCATGCATGGGAAAAACTGAATTCCCTGGCTGAAAATGGTTCAGCATCCAAACTATTAAAGAGCAAATAAGCAGATGCAGGGGAAAAGGTGGTTCACATGAAACAGGGAACACTCATGTCTCCACCTCTGGGGATGATGTGATCTTCATGGTCAAAAGTCACAGAAGTTGACTGTCCTCTCCCATAGCAGTCTGTGTAACAAAGTCAGGTATCACCCATAACCACCAGGTAATTCTGTTTTATAAGCACATTGTTATCTGATAGCAATGTTTTCTTCTGATCAAATTACTCTATGACACATTATTGTTATACTGTCTGATTTCATGCACTGCAAATTTTAAAATACATGGATTTTTTCCTTCAAATTAGTGTCAGACAGTGTTCTGGTATGTGATGATGAATTGTCCTTTTAAAGGAAAATTAAAGCTACCAATGTCTAAGAAATTTCTGATTTCCTTTGCCTCTCCCATTCAGAGGACAAGTAACTGTAGATAAATACATTTCTTCACAGAGTAATTAATACTGGACTACAAATTGGGAGATAAACTACAGTGAGAGGAATCAACATTCACAGGTGATTTTCAGACCTACTTTTCCTCCTACACAGATACCTTCCAAGTGATTAAGGCTGTAACACTTCTGAATTAACAGCTTTGGGGTATAGGAGAGTGTAAAGTATGTATCTTTATTTTAAAATAGACCTGCAGAAACTCTGTTTAAGTTTGAAATGAGTTTTGGATTTAAATTTGAGTCCCTCTCCACTCTAAATTAAACAGAAACCAATTCCAGTCTGATGTTGAAATTGTAGAGGAAAATTCTCCCAGCTGACTAGTGTTATAGTTTTCAGTTCCATTTTTCCCTATTAAAAGAAAAAGCAACCAGTAAAGAAAATAATTTTGTATTTGCAAAGTTTAAAAGTTATGTTATTTTAAATTGAACTTTTAAAAAAATTATTTTTCTTTTCGCTTTGACTGAACATGGGGCATGTAAATGGATCATTGAACCATTAATGTAGATGGCTCTGTCTGTTGAAGGTAATTCAATCAGTTGTATCTCAAATCACTATCTATGGTCAATACTTTCAGGATTTTTGGGGGAAAACATGTCGGTGTATCCATCCCATCCCTGGATTCACATGCTTGGGCACAGATGACTTGTGTCATCTGGGCTGTCACAGCCTGAGACTTCAGCACGACCTGGGGCAGTCCTTGCCCAGCAGCTGTGAGTCCATCAGGATTACCTGGGGATCAGGTGCCAGAGCTGCTTATGTTTGAGCAGCTCAATCAAGGCTGGGTATCCAGGCTCCCAAGGAACAGCATCAAAAGTGTCTCTAGAGTGACTCCCTTCACTCTCAGACACATGGATGGTTCCTTACTCTGGAGTCTGCTGCCAGCAGCTCCTGGCCACTGTAAGGGGAGCCTGCACACGTGGCTGCTCTGAGCTCACTGCTGCTGGCACTAAGATCTCATGTCTTTATCTGCACTCCGAATCTCACCCTTTGTGTGTCCCTTTTGTTTCTGCAAATCTAACCTTAAAGGGGCCATTTTAAAATTTCCAAGACTGTCAAAGTTACCTAATTTTAAGGCTTTTCTATTTTCAGAAGAGACAGAGGCTTTGCATAGGCTGCTCTTGTTGAAAGTTGGCAAACAGGAAATCTTTGGAAATGGCACACAGCAGAGGTGCACAGAGCTGTAATCTGCATGGATGCTGTCATACTGTAGCCATGGCTGTATTAAATGAAAAAGGAGCACATTTTACTGATGGAAGGGAGGAGACAGCTTCATTTTGCAATGATGACAGAGCATTAAATTGTTTTGGGGTGATACACTAAAGGGGGTGTGGTCAGTTTCTGTGCATGTGTGTGCAATACATCAAATTTTATAAAATACCAAAGAGACTTTGAAACCCAGATGAAATTTTTGTAATAGCTTTATGTGCTTTACAGAATATGACCTGTGCTCAATGTGTGCTTGTCAGATTCCTAAATGTCATCTGTTTCTATCTGTCACTTTTTATCATACAGCTAAATTAGTGCACATAGATACAAACCCTGTCCAGCATCACCTTTCATTTGTAACTTTAACACAGAGCACATGTTTTCACTTTCTGAGAAGATGCAGCCTGCTTTTGAGAGATGCCAGATTCAGTCTGTTTATATTTTCTAAAAAGCATGCACATCTCATAGGAATCATACAAGAATTTGCTTCTGCTGTTTACTGCATGCATTCAAACATAGATATATCTGTGTATCCTATCCCTACACAGTTTTTAAATTCTGAAAAAATATTATTTTTTAATATTAAGCTAAGAAAGTACATTAAAATTCCTCTCTCTAAATACATGCATTAGAACCATTACATCTGGTAAGTTTTGATGGAGTACAATACAATATGAATGGTGTCAGGCCGGGTAACAGCACAGGCATCCTAAGAAGAATGAAATGATTGATTAACTCTGTTTACCAGCTAGTCATTATTTAGCTAATAATGAAACAAAAGACAGTGAATAACCAGATGTACTCCTTAAAGACCAGTGTTGATTGTAGCATTGTTTCAATCCAGGCTTCGATGTCCAAGGTAAACTTGAGACCTCGTGGCAAAGTGCGACTGGAAACCTTCCCTGGTTCCCATTAAGATAGGCTCCCTAAAGTGTCTGCTAACAGCTGCTTTCAAATGCCTCAGGTGGGACATCCGTCGGTTTCAGCCTTCTTTTAATTTTTCAGAATCCAAGCGAAGACGCGAGAATTCCGGGAGAGACAAGCTCGGGAGCGGGACTACGCGGAGATCCAGGACTTCTCCCGGCCGCTGGGCTGCGAGGCGGAGGCGCTGTACGCGGGGATCGACTCGCCCGGCAGCGCCCGGCCACAGAGCCCCCGGCAGGGACAGAGCCCCCGGCAGGGACAGAGCCCCCGGGACGGACACGGCCCCCGGGACGGACACAGCCTGGACGCCTTGTACGCCCAGGTGAAGAAACCGCGCAGCTCCAAGTCCTCACCTGCGGACAGGTAGGCACCACACACCTGTCAATGCGCCCTCTCAAAATCTGCCCTTGTGCTGCTTTTAGCACGTGGTTATCCACATCAATTGGAAACGCAGAGCATTTTTATTAATGGCTTTTAAAAGCCTTTATGTAGAATGGTATTGAACTCACTCAAATAAAGCTGTTAAATAAAGCTGAAGGGGATAGGAAAGTTGTTTTCTGCAGAGCAGCTACATTTCCTCTCTTTCTTCAGATGGTTTGGAATTTTGGAATCACTGTTGGGTATCATTAGAATTAAATTCAAATTTTAACGTAATCAGATTTGTCAAAGCTCTACTGGATATGTCTGTGTAATACAACATTTCCTATCTATTTACAGCTGTTATAAAATCTCTAGAAGGTTAATGTTGCTACAGCAAAAATGGGTTAAATCTTCTATGGATTTTAGTCTTACTGTAGTCCTGAACTTCAGTCTAACAGATTGAGCATTTTGGTTAAGTACAGACCAAGTGACCAAATTCTAAGCTTCACTCTTGAGTTACTTCTTGGGTTGTAGCCTAAGATTTGTATCTTCCTGCAGTTACATTATCTGAACTGTCTTGCTTGTTTTTATGATGAAAGAGGCATGTAAACTAACATAAAGTAAAAATAGTGAAAGGCAAAAATTACAGGGTATTTTGTGCTTTAACAGTGAAAATGCACCTGCTGTCTTGGCTTGCTGTTGTAAACTTGTTGTTCTGCATTTTCTCAGAACTCACAAAAATTAACACTAAAATCCCAGTGCAAGACATATTGTTCACTCGTTTGGAAGTTATTTGTTTAGTTCATAGTAAAGCCATTCATTTTGTTTTCTACCTCACTCTTTCCAGAAAAATATTGACTTTTCAGTTAAATCAGCAAAGCAGTATTTTGTGTGCAGTGTTTGAGATAAGTAAAGCTTCTTCATGAGCAGTGGTATTCACCTTGCATATTCTGTTCTAGGTGGTAATGGAGTCAGTTATATTTCAGCTAAATATCTAAAACTCTTTGAGGACTGAGAGTATTGTATTTGACTCTCCACTTGATCTATTTTGCAAAGTTTCTTTACATAGTATTGATAAATATACATCCTCTAATATGACAAATAAGAAAATCTCATGCATTGTGGAATGAGTACATTTTTACTAAAAGTTGGTTGCACGGCTGCCTTTTTATTTTCTCAGTCACACTCTTCTCTTGCATTGTGCAAAAGGTCTACTTTTCATAGTAAATGAAAATAATTTATATATTGTGGATGTATGCACATTATTTCAGTGAGGGAAGCAAAATAGTGTTAAAAGATGTCAGCTTCACCTGTGTCCTTGAAATTTTGTATTCCTTAGCCTTGTATTGGCTGGCACTGGTATACCCAGTATACTGGTATACCTGACATTTCAGCACTTTTGTGCCTTTGGAAATCAAGATAGCTTGGTTGGATATGTCTGCCACGTGGTGACTCTCATGGCTGTTTTTTTGAGACCAAAGGCAGTGTTTCATGCTGGAGTTGAATGGCATCAATGTCACATCAACAAAAAAAAAGTTCTTTGATACAAACCTGGCACGGCAAAATAGGAGACCTGTGTGACCCAGTTAACTGTGTGGTGGCTGATAAAAGAGCCAGGAGAGAGTGAGTAAAGTGGAAGATAATGGAGTACCAGGGGAATCTGATGTTAATCAGGTGGGTAGGACTGACAAGCAGTGCAGTAGTTTTGTACATTCAGGCTGCTCCTGGAGCACGGAGGGTCCTGTCTCTCACAGCTGGATCACGCTGTGACAAAAGGAAAGACCCAGCACACACAATGGGCCTGAGCAAAGGGATAAAATGCAAGCAGGGTACTGGAAATGGGGCATGAAAAACCAACCCTAGTCCTGTGATAAAGGGGGGCACATTTGACAAACACACTCAGAAAGAAATACTGAATTCAGATGTAAAAATATTATTTGCTATAAGTGTACTCTGAAATACCTGTTCAGGGGTCTGAGGCATGAAGGTCTGGTTTATGGGGTTTTCTTTCCCCTCTCTCCTCCTCACATCTTTATCAACAGCCAAGCTGTGGAGATAATAAATCCCAGCTGGTTCCAGGAGACCTTCTGGGGAACATTGCAGTGATGTGCACAATCTCAGGCTCAAAAGCACAGACCCAGAAGCTGGGTCTGCCCTTTGGTCCAATTCCTGAAGGAATGTGTCACAAAATCATATAATAAATAGTTTGGATTGGAAGGGATCTTAAAGATCACCTGGCTGGGCATGGAGGAGGTACAGCAGCTGTGAGGGAGCAGCTTTCAGTCGTCCTTGAGGTGTGTGAAGGATGTCTGGGAGCTTTGTAATGTTAAGCATGAGAGCCTGGATTGTGGCTGAGGTACCTTCCCAAAGGCTGCTCTGTCTTTTACTGACAGAGATATACCTTAGATAAACTAAGCATCATCTGAGCATTGTGCAAAGAATCAGTTGTGGCCATGTGGTCCTGAGGTGCTTGTTAACTGTTTGGTCTCCTTGTCTGTAAATACCCATCTCCTTACCCCATGTGCATTGCAATCTCTTTCTTGCTATCCCTTTTGTAGCTTCCTCTTTCACTTGGCATCTCCTATGATGCCCCTTTTGACACCAAACATCCAAGTGCCTCTGCTCAAGGCACTTCATGGAGCTCTCTTCTCTGCAGTCTGATTTATTCTGATAAAACTATAAGAAATTTGATGAGAGTAGTTGGTTGCAGGTCTGCATCCTTAAAATACTGTGTACATGAGTGTTCACCTGTGGTGAGTGTTATTTTCAGTGTGTTTTACTTCCCTGCCCTCCCATCCTTTCCTTTCTTCTGGATGTTTCAGAGGTTACCCAAGTGAAAACAGTTGTTTCCAGCCTTTGTGGATGGAAAGGGAAATCACTCACAGTGTGTTGCCCTTGTGCTGAACTGCCAGGAGCTGGTAATGGCCAGGCTGTCTCAAATCTTTAGCACGTTCATATTAAAAGCAGCATTGTTTATATGGGAAATGTTATTTCTATTGAAGTTTGGTGCTTAGTGCCAAACAAAATTTGACATTTAATTATGTCCAAAAGGTTATTTAAAAGTCTGTTACAAAGGAGCCTATAACAAAATGTCCTATAATAGTTTGCATACCATTGCTGAACACTTATGACAAATTTTTTTGTAACTTGCAAGAGAATTACTGTGGCTGTGTGTGAGGCCTTGTCAGGGTTTGTTTTCCTTTAATATTCCCTCAACTTCTCTATTACTTTCATCAACACATGCCACCAACTGTTACAAGCTTAACTGTATCATGGCAGATAATGAATAGCAAAGTGGAGGACAAGTATGTAAACTGTTCATCAGTGTAGACAGATAGTACAAAATGTAGGAAACACATGGTTGTTCCTTAAACTTTGACCATTTCTCTAAATACAAAGTAGATCATATAATGTCAATATACAGAAAAGGAGAAGATACTAACTCACTCATTGGAGACATGCACAGCTAGATGTGTGTAAGTGACAATGTTTTACCCAATTTTACCAACAATGGCTATTAAAAAAACCCAGCCTGTAAACAGTAAATTCTACTCAAATATATCTTTACAGGACTTGAAACTGGTTTAGAATTACTTTAGTGCAGATTTGTATTGCATCAGACTTCAATCATTAATGGATATTGGTGGAGTTTAGAGGAGACAGTGTTGCTTAGTTGGTCAGTTTGGCTTTTCAGTGATTATATCAGTTACAGATGTAGCACTAAAAAAAGTTGCTTTCTGTTCTTTATCCTAGAGAATCAAAGCAGATTGTCTTTCTTAACAGAGTTTATTGCTCAGAAGAAAGGAAGCTTTAGCAATAAGTAAGCAAATAAATAAATATATTGGAAGAGATTGATGGTCAGCCTAGCTCCATATACATGAGCTGCCCTTGTGACATCAGCTCCATCCAATACACTGACAGCAAGTGGAGACAGGCTGCTAGGAGGTTTTTCACTTCTGTGTTAGGCATTGATGGAGTGAAGCAGAGGTGGAATGTATAATCTATGTTTATTTTGCCATTCAGGAAAGAGGTGTCTCAAGAACATAGTTCTTGAGAATAAGGCTTTCAGCTTAGCTGAAAAATGTCTCTAGTATGTTTTGCATTACAGAGAAGAGAAGCTGATCAATACTGCTTTTCATGTAGATGACAAGGATGCCATACAGTGGGGCTTTATGGCAATCACCTGACATCCATAGCTGAGCACGATGCAGAAAGACAGCTCCTAATGGCTGTCACTCTGTAATCATTTCCCACCAAGAGTGCATTGTCCTGAAATAAAATTGAAATAAAATAGGCACTGTGCTGCTGTAAATCTAAATAGCTTGAAAATAGCAGGTTAGACTCCTCCAGCTTGCTGAGGACATTTTAATGGAAACATAAATACCATAATCACATGCTTTTTGCATGCATTTTGCCATTAAAAGAAAAAATCCTTCATTTTAGAAGGGAGACCTTTATGAACTGGTTTATTTTCTATCAGGAGTGGAATCAAGTTATGTCAAAGGAATATCTGGGAACTGAAAATAACCCCACTTCCTTTAACTGTCATCTGCTCAGTGCAAAGAGGCAAGATTGTATTTTTTCAGGTCAGGTCACATACTTTGCTTGCTGCTTTTCCAAAAAGAAAGGGAGAACATTTTATTAAGTTGTTAACTTTGATTCTCTCAGTAATATCTTTGTGCTTAAATTGGCATGAGAGTAATGAAACCTGGAAACTGCACAGAAACACTCTAATATAATAAAAGAATATGTAAAAAGTGAAATAAGCAGACCCTGTCTTTCTAGTGTGTATAAAATAACTCTTAGCAATAGCAGAATGGGTCATGAAAGCTATGAAATACTTTATTACTGTGCTTGGATAAATATTTGTTAAAAAAGCAGGCTCTTGTGCAGCTATATTAAACTTCTTTATTAGTAGTGTCAGTCACAGGAGTGTTCTTAAGTCTGTGGGATCATTTATGTGTGGAAATCTGAGCTTACTGCCCAGCCCACCAGAGATAGAGATGGGAGTTATTACTCAGGGTGATGCATCCTGTAAATGCTAGGATGTTTCTTAGATGAAGAGATTTTTTGATGGCTCTGGAAGTTGACTTGAAGAGCACTTTCATGAAGGGAAAGACCATGGCTTTTCAAACCATCTATCCAGTGACATTTAAAACCTGCAGAGCTGTGCAGAAGGCTAACAACCTATATTGAATAAGATTATGAGTAAGCTCTTCCCTCCTACCTCTGTTTACTTCCCTTCCCTTATCTGGAAATGTTTTCCTATCTCCTGGATCCCTTGTTCTTCCCTGTTTATCACCCTCTGCCATCAGAGCCCTGCAGACACCCTGCTACAGATGAAGGTACCACTCATGCTAGGTAAATATTGTTGAGAATACTCAGGTTGCAAGCATTTCAGAGCAGGGACCTTCTTGTTTTGCAAACTCCATAAGTAATTGGTAATGTTTCAGAAATCAAGTCAGAGGTTACAAATCCTTCCCTTCCAGTCAGTGTCACTCTTTTGTGGCATTATGAAGCTTCATTCCTGTGAGAATCTGACTTCTGGAAAGACTTTCCTGGCCTAGGAAATGGCACATATGCCATTATGGATTAATCAGACTCTCCAAGGCAACCTGCCTGGAGAGCAGTGGGTTAATGAACTATTTGCAGTTCTCTAATGTGTAAAACTGAAAATAATACTTGGAAGTCATTGTGGTATTTTTCCTCCTCTGTCTGTTATAACCCAGAGAAGGATTAGTTAGAGCCTCTGTGAGACTCTTCATGGGGTTTAATTTCACTTTAGTGCTAACACATTGGGTTTTTTTGTTTCTCTACCCTTCATCCTATAAGCCAGTAATCCTTGCCCCCAGGACTGCCTAAAAATTAGCTTGGTCTCTCATAGACCCGTATATTTAGAACCCAATAGACACTATTAGCATTGGCATTTTATTATCTTAGCTTGGTTGTTTTCTTTTGTTCTTCCATCTTGATAGAATATAAGACAAGTTTTAATATAAATTCATGAGGATTTATGTAGGCTCCCTATTGTGAAAGTATGCAATTGCACTCCCCGCTTTGGGTTACCACTTTGGTGGAATAAATGGCAGACTTGCAGTGAACTCTATTCAGGTCTCCCATTTTAATTACTTCAAAGTCCTGCTCTCTCTGAATAGATACCAGGCACTGATACTGTTGTGAGAACCACATCCTTCTCCATTTACCACAGCCACAGCCCCACTGAAACCCCGGTGGTTTCTCTCCCTTCCCCTCTCCTCCGGCCAGCTTGCCCTGCAATAGAAGTGTGGCAGCTACTTGTTTGTTTTCACAAAAGCAGCTGCAGTTAGTACCTCTGCAAATGGCTGCAGTGGGCAAATGCAGAGAGAGATAAGAGACATGAACTTCCCACTCTGGGTTACAGGAGCAGGAGGGGAAGAGGGACCCACCCAGACGTGCCCTTGGTGCCTCTGTTCTGGGCTGGAGGTTGGGAGATCTGCATAGCTGGGTGATTTCAATTCCTTTAAGTGCAGATGAGAGACTGTTTATAAAAGGGGGTCAAAACCTGTCACTTCAATATAATATATTAGTAATTTAAGTACATCATAACTGAATTATGTGTATATTTTTTGTTGGTATATTAGTACAATTTGCACTCAGAGATCGGTTGAGTGTTTTGTTGCTTGGATTAAAAAAGAGAAAAACCTTTACTTTTTTTTCAGATTGTAGAAGTTATTATTTAATTTAAAAAAAAAGAAGGAAAAAGAAAACTATAATTATATATCCTAGTATTGAAAAAATATGATGCACAAGCTAGAAAAGACCATGTCTCAGGCATCAAATGGTTATTGTATGGCTTGAGATTGCAGTCCAAAAACCCAGCTGTGTGTATAACGTGCACATCTTTTCTTCCCACTAATGCCATCAATGCAACTTGAAATTCTTCATCCTGAGAAAATTATGGGGAATAGTTGAGTACACAAAGCTGAAAAAGGAAAGGCTTTCCCATTCATTAAATCAAGTGCTTTGATCCTACCGGTGTAAACTGCTAAAATCTGTTCTTTGCAAGTTTTACTAACCGAAATTTGGATTGCAAACTGATGTTGTGCTTCACTTGAACACCATAATTTAATCAGTTTAATTTGTTGTTGCTGTTGAATGTGGCCCTTTCTAAATAAAATACAAATTTATGATCTTTTTGTCTTTTATGTCCCTCCAGTCAACCCATCTGTTCCTCTTTGGTGAAGGATTCAGGCTTCTCCTTTCCAAGCATTTGAAGAACTAGGAGTTTTTAATTTTAGCTTTGTCTGGTTATGAGAAAGGGATGCACAGGAAGAGCTTGGAGAGAGTCTTGTGTTTTCATGAAGTCTTGGCTTTTTACTTTCTAAAATTAAATATTCAATTTGAAGTCAGATCTTTAATGTAGTTTAATGGACAAACAGTACAATGTTTTAATATTGGAGGGTTTGAAGGGCTTTTCCTTATTTTCTATTTTTATGAATGGTATCTCCTTCACAGATGAGACAAACTATATTTAACTACACTGCTTATCCTTATGGCCAGTCTTGTTTGTTTATGTGACCTACAAATCACCCTGCTTATGGTCAGAGTACTTTGTCACTGGAGGAAGTGGTGGAGTCTAATTGTGGGGAGGAATCCTCTGCAGTGAACTTCAGGAAGGAAAATAGCATCACTTCATACAGGTTGCAGGGGGAAGTGGTTAATTCCTTTTAACAGATTGTAAACTCATTGAATGAATGCATATGAAGCATTCCACACTGGCAGCCCTGGAAACTGAGAAATTGCTGAAAGATCTCATTTCAGTTTGTTCTTGGTTGGAAAGCTGAAAAACAGTGCTTTTCCACTCATCACTCAGAAAACAGTGTATATTCCCACAGCCCTGTACTTCATGATATATTGTTAAAAAATTGGTTTATAAGGTGTTTGAAATCTTGTTCCTTAAGGCTCACTGTGATGTGAAACATTGAAAGAATTCTTGCATGACTTATTTTATATGATTAGGTATTTCTGAAGAACATCAGACATTTCTAAAATCAGACTTACTTACCATGACTTTTTTTTTCATTCTTTAAAATACTAGTGGCATTTAAATAGCTTTTCAATTTGATGTGTTCATAGCACTCTTTCTTACATGATGGATATATCAAGTGTTATTATGGTAAATAGATGACATATTTGTAATGGATAGGTAATTTCATCTTCTCAGAGTTTAGACTGTAATATAACACATAGGATTTAATTTATGAAAGTAAAAGCAGAGGAGCAGATTTAGCTTATTTTTAATTTGTGTGTATAGTTTTTTAACAACAATGCATGGCATACCTGAGCTGCTTTACTTTCTGTAATGAAATGTCTTCTGTGTGCAACAATTCATGGTTGATTACAGCCTTCCCTCATTCCTAGGTTTCCATTTGATAGGAAACACAGTACAAACTGGGATGAAAAGAGAAAACATAATTTCTACTCCCAACATTTAAAAAAACATTTAGAATTGTACCTCAAGGGATGTGAGAACTAATGTCCCTCAGACTTTTCATTTTCACTTATCTTTGGGATGGGATGAGCTCTGACCTGGCAAACAAGGAAGACAGAAAATATTAGCATTGGTCTTTATTTCCCAAGACATAGTTAATGGCTCATTAACAGTGGTAGTATATGTTACTATATGTGGTAGTATGTGAATGTTATTTGCAGAGAAAAACAAGCAGAAGTTGCCTGTTGTAACTTTCTAAATGTGTTAGTAGATACAGTGTGGAAAAAAAAAAAAAAAGAAAAAAAGAGAAAAAGAAGATTTATCTGTATATTATTTTGTACATCATCTTGCTCTGTGCTGTGTCTGCCAGCTTAAGATAAACTCTATGCATATTGGCATAGAAATGTCAAATTAACACACCCGTTTTTAGGATTGCTAAATGCCCATCAAGGAATGGAGGTTTGTGCTGAAGCTATTTTAATTAGCAAAGTGTGATTTAAAGGTTGCTAAAATCAAAAAGAGCTTATTCATTTTTCATCAATAATAATTTTTCTTAATATTTCATCAAAACCCGCTGATTCGGAGACCACCTTCTGGGCTTTGATTCATTAGGACTGCAGACATAATTTAATTTTTTCCCCTTTCCTCATTCTGTGATATGCTCTTTCATCTTTGAGACATTGTTAAGATGTTTCTAACATTCACAGATTGCTAATTGATCCAACTTTTTTTAAAACTGTACTTAAGACAGAAGCTTCTTTTCTGTGGAAAAAAAATTTCCATGCATTTGCTTTTATTAGTGTTTTTTTCAATCTCTGTATCTGATAAAGTATAAGTTCTCAAACAGACATTGAAAATGGAGGACAGGTATGGTTTTATATATGGCAAGTGAGGCAAAAATATTAAAGACATGATAGAGGGAATTTAAAAGAGTTGGTAGAGTTATTAAGATTGTGCAGTTACTACATTTGGCCTTTGTAGTTCATCTAGAACTAACCTGGTATTAAAACAATGCTCTAAGTAATGTTTTTTTGTCTAAATCTTTGGAGAATCATGGAGAAGAGCAATTATGGGAATTTATTCAAAGGCATTCTGTGAAAGAATGTACAATTAAAAGAAATTGCTCCTTTTATTTTAGTAGGGCTCTTCATCTGAGTTTTGTCTACATTATCATACTCTGGTAATTTCTAGTCCCCAGATGCATTCCTGTTACTATTTTAAGTTGAGCTTCATAACCTGTTTCTTCTTGGGAGATCTCCCTGTAGAGCAGGATCTCTGTCTTTGGGTAGTTTGTTAAACAAGGAGTTGCTGGTTGCTGAGCATGGAGGTTTGGAGCAGTCCAAGTGCCATGGGCTGTCCCTGATCCTTTTCTGTGAGTGCTTGGAAAACTGTCACATCTTCATTTCCCTTTGCTCATCCCAGCTGTGAGATGTGTCACATTGGGTGGGTGCACATGGTGACCATTCTGTGAATTAGAGAAGGGCCATCTTTTTCTTTTCTTCCATGAGGCAGTGTTCCTCAGTTCAGTCTAATTAGAATTTCAGAAACATCCTCTACATCTTGCTTAGGTGGCCAGAGCTGTTATTTGTCCTGTGAAGCCACACTGAGCAGTTCATGCAGACTGAATTTCATTAGCTTTCATTAGTTGCACTACTCTTCTGTAGTTAAAATTGCTGCAGCTCAAGATGTCAGAAGTGAACAGGAAAATAGGTAAAGCCAACATACCATTCAGTGTCAGAAATAATCCTACTTTATTTGAGCTCACACATATTTTTTATTATTCCATCTCATGGCTCAGATGCCTCCATCTTTTATGTAACCTGTCATATGTGTGTCCACATTCAGTAGAGCATTTGCCCACGTGCAGAAAGAAATGCTGATACAAGAATGTGTTTAGCTGTGACAGAATTTTTATGTGCATGTGTTTATGTCTGTCTATATATTTTTGTATTTAGAAAAACTGTAAAAATTCATCTGCTCCATAGGAAGTGACCTCCAGAAGTCATCTAGTCAAGCCCCCTGCTCAGAGTGGGTTTGGTCAGGTCAGGTTGCTCAGGGCTGCAGTTGTGTCCTGAATATCTCTGAGGATGGAGATTTCATTCAGCTCCCTGGGTGTCTGTTCCAGTATTTGATCAGCTTCATGCTTGCTAGAAAAACAAAGGCAAAAAGAAAAAGCTTTTTATTTCAGAATTTCATGTGCTTCTATTTGTGTCCACTTTCTATCATTCTAATGCTGTGCAACTCAGAGAGGAGTCTGGTGTGTGTGTAAAAAAGAAAGTAAAAATCCCAGCCAAAATTAATGAATCACTTAATGCAATATTTGGAATATGAAACAAGAGATTCAAATTTTTCAGGCATCAAAAGAAATTTTAAAATAATAAGGATTACCTTACAAAATATTTGTTATCATTGAACTTTTCCTTGAATGATTGCCAGTGTTGGCTTTTCTACCTAGTGTATTTTCATATTTCAGAAGACACTTAACTACATGTCTTGTTTCTCCCAAATTATTATGAAAATATGTATTGTCTTTATTACACTCTCAAAACCTGAATAAGTCTGGGAACAAAGTATAACTCTTGATTCTTCTTTAAATAAAGGAAGTTGCATAGGAAGTTGCTTTTTCTCCTTTAATTCACAGGTTTTGTATTATGCTTACAGCATTCAGCTCCACCAAAAATGATGCATCTGAAAGTATCCTTAAAAATTACTCAGAGCTGTGTGTGTTGTTGGATTGCTCCTTACACATACTTAGTTCTGCTAGGGCAGGATTGCTGCTGTGTGGGATGTGTAGCTCTGACAGCCTTTCCTTTCCTAAAGAATTTTCTGTTTTTCTCTTTTAACACTGGAGTTCTACAGCTCATCTGCACAATTTCCTGGACAAAAAGAGATCATAACTCCTAGAGACATGACACTGTGTTGGTGGTGAATTCTGAAACAAAGGCATTTGAGCATTTCTCAAAGTCCTGCTTGCTGTGTTCATTCTGGGCTAGAGTTCTAGAGTTTGCAGATGGTGGGTGCATTGCAGGGATGGAGGCTCAGGAGACACAGGGGGTCCTGTGGAGCTGAAGGGGCACACCAGAGGAAAGGGGGGAAAGGAAGCAACTCTCCTGTGGAGATCAGGAGTGCTGAAGGATGGAGATCAGGGAGAAGGTACCTGCTGAGCCTGCTGGGACAAAGGGAGCTCTCCTATCCCCTGCAGGAAAAAAAAAAAAAAAATAGAAAAATCAACTGCCCTCCTTGTAAGCACAGATGAGGAATAGGATGGTGTGTGCAGGGTTATCCTTCATCTAGAGAGTGTATTTGCAAGGTCTCTGAAGAGCTGCATAACCTCTGATGGGACTTGTAGTTTCTATAACAACACCTTCACTCCTCAGCTGATGCCCTCAGCACTCCCTGCACTGACACCTGTGCAGTGACACAGTGCTGCTCTTTAATTGCACATAAATCAGGGCCAGAGAGTGGAGACAAGCCAGGACAGTATGGAAGGAGAATTTAAGTGTAAAATTAATTACCTGGGCTGGAACACGGCCAGGGCACCAGGGTTAACACCTGTATGCTTGTGAGAGCTGCCTGTTGATATTCTTCCAGAAACTATTTTCCACAGAGTTACATAGAAGACCTTGTAAGTCACTTGGTCTGATCTCCTCTGTTGGTTCTTACTGTGGTGTATTCTATCACTTGTGTAGTGCACATTGAAATAGCATTATGTGGGCTCTTTCTCTTATAACTCTTGTTTGAGAAGACAATTGCCTGGTATTTAATCTAATTTTTTTGTTTTATTGCCTCCATGTTCTCTTGAATGTACTTAGGTCTACAACAGAAAGACATAAACCATCTGAGATTCACGGTACCTATCTGAGTGTGTCCCTGGAGATACTAAGAAGGAAGGAAAAAATTGTTTTGATGTGTCTTCCTCATTCACAAAACAGCAAGTTAACTGGTGCTGAGAGCTGAACAAAGCAAGCTCAGCTATCACCACATCTCACCAGAAAAGACACAAAGTGTTACCATCTTCCTGTCCTTCTTTGTTTGTCGACAAATGCAATATCACTCCTTTTGTGTGCTTAGTTTAATCACATCTTTCAAATTTCTCCCTCTTATTTCATTGCTCCATCTTCAGTCAATTTATATTCTCTGGGTAGAACACAGGAGTGCTGTTTCAAGCAACTCAACAGTCACATCCTTCATCATTCTGCCTGAGCTACTCAAACCTTCTCTTCAATGAGGCAATTCTGAGAGCAGAGCTGCCTCAAGTCATTCAAGAGCTCTGAAAAGTGGTTTTCCATTTCTTTCTCAGTCAGGTAATTATCCTGTCTTAAAATCCTCCATACTTTGATCTGAAGGTAGCTATCTCTTGAATACATATATCTCTTTCCTCTAGTAGGAAGAGAAATAAATTTTGCTCTTCTCTTGACCTTGTTTTTGATGGGTGTTTTTCATTTGTAAGAAACCTACATCGTTTCACAATGTTCTGCACAGTCTGTCCTGATTTCATATTGTGCCTGTCAGTGTTACCTGAGCATCTTTTCAGAGGAGGTCTACAGGACATAGTGTCTGTTTGTCATGTGAGGTTGAATGTGGACATCCAGAAGGAAAACTGTCATTCCTACAGATTGAGCCAAATCTTGGTAGCTGTGGCTGCAGTATTTTATTCCTTAAAGATAAGCCCTGAAAAGGACTTCTGCACATTCAGCAGCTGGGTACATAATGTAGCATTCAAGCTAGGCAGTGTAAAGATCAGATTTTTATATTTTGTTGTTATTGGTTTTTATGGTTGATAGAATAATGATCATTAATATTTCACTGGAATTTATTATAAAAGAGAATTATATTGTAATATTAGAGGGAAATGTTGAAACTTGTATGTGATTTTAAATTGCTGTGTATCCAGTCTGACAAATTGTGCTAGTATATAGGAAATAAAAGAATTAAGAGAAGTTAAAGCTCATGTGAGAAGAGGAAGACAATTTTATACAGTAAATAAATATAATATTCAGAAGAATGACGTGAGGGAAATGGTTGATGTGAGAGGAACATGTCAAAATAGGAGGAAATGAAAGTTAGAAGCATCAGGCTGAGTACTAAGGATGAGAATGAGGTGTGCCCAAGGCAGAAAGAGCTCCCAGACTTTGGACTTGGAGATGACAAGAAGGTGGGATGAAGATGGTAATGGGGGGCAAAGAAAGATAATAATTGCATTTCAGCAATCCTTAATGTATGTCAGTAAGGTCCTTGGCTATGATATAATTCAAACACAATTCATCAGAATACAACCAATTAAATTCTTCTGTAATACTTTTTCCCCCCATGTGAGCTCTCTTCCAGGATTCACCTGAGATTAGGCAAAGGTATCTGAGCTCATTTATTCTCACCCTGCAACTTCAGCAGTGCTGCACATACAAAAATGAAGCCTTGACTGCTGCATCCCATTTGATACCACATCAGAACAATTTAAAGAGGCATAAAACAGCAGGAGCTGCAATGTAGGTGTTCAGGTTCTTGCTGCTTGGTCACATTACTTTCTTGCTGTAACTGCAAGGGTGTTGCAAACTTGATTAAAAAAATTAATGATGAGAAACAAAGGGATGAGCAAAGAGAGCAAACGAAAAGAGTGAAGAAACCGTGCAAGAAGTTTATTGCATGCAAGTCATCCAATTATCCCTCAGAGCCCACATCCCTTGTCTAATTGCCTAAGTTGATCCTTCTTCAGGACTGAATGGATTAAATGAAATAGCAGGGCTGGTGGAAAGCAGCCTATGGGAGGCATTTTGTGAACAGGCTTGCATGAACAGCAGAATAGTTTCTATCTTGCTTCTGTTTGTCTGGACCTTCTGTTATCAAAAGAGGAGCACAGAAAGAAAAATATGAGGGCTTTGGATTAGAAAATAGTCCCTTTGGCTCAGAGTTGAGACACTGGGGGATGCTGGAAAGCCCATTCTGATACTTTTTATACTGTGTTAGTCTGTATGGTTTATATCTCTCTGGGATCATAAACTCTCACATTACACTATATTAAGTTCATTTGAAAAACTGAGGAAAAAGGGAAACTTCTTCAGAATATCTCACAACAAATTCACTAGACACTGGAGAATGTCAGGATTGAGCTGGCATTAAAGTGAGTGGCAGCCTGGGCCCTTGTCTCACAGCAGTCACATGTGCCAAACTCACATGGAGGAAAGACAACTGTCAAGACTAATGTACCTTAATATTCTGTTTAATACATTCCTCTGCAAACACACCAGATAAGAAAGAGTCCTGTCTAATTTAGTGTCTCACCCTGTTATTCAAAATATCTCCTGCAATTATCCCCTCTAGACAACATCCATCCCCTTTCCTCCTGCAATATGGTGGAAGCATTATGAAGGGAATTAAATAAAAAATATCCTGTAAAAAATTAAAAGGGAGGAAATCAGTCTTCTTCCACTCTTGTTTCCTTCAGTTTTGCCTAGTACATTGTCCTGTGAAAGAGTACATTTAGAGCACAAAACATCCCCAAGAGTGATGTTATCTTACTTTTATTTGTACAATTCCATAGAGTGTGGTGCAGTATTTTAGAGAGTTTATAATAAGATCAGGTCTGTCTGTCTTGCAGTTGTTACTGAAATGTTAAGATGTAACACAGCATTAGAAAGGAAGGAGGCTCCAGAGGTGGTAGGTGTTTCATTTGATGTCCTCAGGTGACATCAAGCTAAGAAATTAATTTCCTGAGAGAAGCCCGCAGCAGAATGGAAACATTATCTGAACTGGAAAGGGCTTAGAAAAGGGGGCAGAAAAAATTATGTTTTCTGATCAGTCCTAGACCTGACTTATACCTGCTTATGCCTTCCTCACTTATACCTCAAATTTTGTTTGAAAATTGCTATGCAGTTATTTCATCACAACCATTTTCCAGCTTGCTCTGTGGTGAACACTGAAATGATTCATGCAGTCATACTGTTCTGACTGAATAATTAAAACACTTTGACAGGCTGAATGTACAATGGTTTACATATGTTTCTCTCTCTCTCTCTCTATATATATATATATATACATATATATATATGTTAATCATATACATGATGATTAACAGGGCTAGGTCTTATGTCATATTATTTGATGGTTCAATGAGCTGAGCTTTCATACTGCACTTAAGAATGTTGATACCATTAAGATAGTCATGATGCTTATGGCTCTAGCTGTCAAATTAGAAAATTTCACAGAGTTAAAGAGAAAATGTTTGTGAAATGTAGAGAACTTAAAGAAACGTTTAGATCAAAAATTTTTGCATTCTACATTCTAGTCTTAGGTCCTGGAGGATGAATGGATATCTCTGAAATACTCAGATTTAATGTGGTTCCGTTGGGCCTAAATCTGTCAGGATGTGTCCAAGCTATACAGGCTCCACAAAAATAAAATTCAAAGCTTTCAGAGGGAGCTTATCCATGCCTAAATTAGAAAGCCAAGTTATCTATATAGCCAAAGGAGAGAGCTAGTATCCTCAGGAGGGCAATTCAGAGCATCTGAGTGAGATAGCTTTAGGCAGAGTTGCAAGTGCTCCCTGCCCATACATATTAATCCTGCCCTGAGGTCATTTAGTTACCAAGTTGATATGAACTCTTAAAGTCCAGAGTCAACCAAGCTTCCTCTCTGGGCATGGTTCAAATGGAAGTCCATTCAGTGAAGGCTTGGCCATCCATAGCTCTCCAGGGCAATGTCTGGTTTGCTCTGATGATGTTCTATAATCCTGATGTTGTGGTGAATCAGCATCACTTTTACATCTGCCTTTACAATCTTGACATTCTCATTAAACAGAGGCACTGAGGAGGATGTTCACACACAGTCCTGGTATTAAGAGAGAGAAATCTATATAGTGCATAGTTAGAGATACCTCCACAGGGAAAATCAAAGCACTCTAGGAACATGCCTCTCTAATGTCTGGGACATCTGATTTTCATAACACAAGTACTGAAATTGCCTGAGTGAATATCCCATGAAAGGCAGATGCAATGCCTAAATGTAAATATTTGGAGCAACTTTGGATGTCCTAAAGGTCACAAATCTGGCCTAAAGCTCCAGTCAAGAAGGATCTGCAGCTGCTGTAGGTCTGTTTCATATTTGTCATTTCCATGGAAGTAAGTCTTTGGGTCACTAAAATGACACTTAGATTTCCATGTTTAGGCATCTGAATTGATGACACTCACCAAGTGACTTTTAGCTACAATAACAGTAATCAGGGGGAAAGTTAAACCTGATTCATATACATGCAAGATCAAGCTTAAAACTTCTGCACCTCCCTGCCCTTTTCCTGTTGGTTAGATCACTGTCTGTCCTCATTCCTGTGCATGAAAAGGCAAAGTATTATGTCTGAATTTGACAGTGTCTGGACAGCTATTGTGTACTTTCAAATACTCCAATGTGCTTAAATATTACAGGATTTAAATACATGTAAATTCTAAATATTTGTATGTAAAACAAATACTATGTAAAGGAATTAATTTATAGGATTATACTAATCAAATACTTGGAGCTTTCATTTGCATCTATCTCCTTTCATCATAAAGTGTTTTCTGGGGCAAGAATATATGCAAGACAAAAAGCAGTGAAGATTTAGCTCACTGAATCTGTCCAGTTTTAGAATGTTTCTGGGCTTGTATTCTTCTGGAGACTCAAATATTGTTAAGTAATTTTTCCTGTTTCAAAGCTTATTTTTTTTTTTATAAGGTGACTTAAATGCATGGATGTTTGTTGTCTCTAACTTCCTGTCTCTTTTCTATGCATATTTAAATATCACAGAGCCATAGATATGATTACCAAATTGATAATTAACTCGGGGTTCATTTTTAAGAGATGTATTGTTTCCATTTTGTACTATAAAATTTTATATGCTTCAGTGAAAATAATGCCTGAATTGCTGAATAATGTCTATTTGCAGCTTTTGAGTAAACTCTCCTGTGCAATCTCTACATGCTTGAAGTTGAATTTAAAAACTAAATGTTGCTTACAGATATTTCCTCAGCAATTTCAGTTGCATGTGATAGCTCTAATTGGGCTGCTAGAGAAGAATCTGCCTTTCAGGGACAAAATAGCAATTGTATACAGTCATCTACTTTTACATGTTCCATTAATACCATTTACTCAAGCAAGACAAGAACCAGTTTTATAATGTATTTTGAGGATCTGTAAGACTATAAGACTTTTTGCTTTATGTAGATAATGTAGTATATGATATTGGGGGAGACATTGTTCAAAGAATAATTCGAAAAAGCATATAAGAATTCTGATATCTCAGCAACCATAATATTGCTTAAAAAGTCATGGCATTATATAGTCAATCTCTTAAAATGCAATAATAGATTATTTTAATATAATAGAATTTTTCTCACTTGATTATTAAAATTGTCTCAATAAGTAAAACATATAAAAATTTTTATGTTGGCAGTGCCAGAATAATAAAGGAATTATTTAACATGAGAGTGTGCAAACAGATGTTTTTCAACTTCATAGGCAATAATTATTAATGGAAAGATGTTTCATAACTGATTTTCAAAAGGATGAACATCTTTTCAAGAGGTGATCTTTACTTCTGTCAGACTCTGAGAGGCCCCCTGATATGATGCAATAGGTTTGTCAAAATAAGGAAATAGTTTACTCTCCCTGTTCTCAGGGACAAATGGGACAAAAATAATGGGAAAATAATGGAGTTACAGGGGAAGTTAAAAAGATATTTTTATCCAGTGAGAACGAGAATGAAGCACAGGAAGTAGATTACTTGTAAAGACTATGGATTTCTCCAACATCAGAAATCTTTATGGTCACATGGGATTGGCATAACCAGGTAAAGCTCATTTTTATGAGAGCAGGACTTTTGGGTCCCTTTCAGCCAGGGAAAACCATTTGGATTCACTGAGCATTTTGTGTTGTCTATTATATGATATTTTATAGAGGCCCAATGTAAACTTACTGATTTTTTTTTTTTTAATTGTTATTTTTCTGCTAGTCATGTGAGATTATGTGATTTTTTTTCAGAATATTTGCTCTGGTAAAATAATATTTTATGGCATACTATTAGGTTTTATTATTAGTGATATTAATAATATTATTGTTATTTACTAGTAGTATTTACATAGAAGCTTGAGAGAATGTTTTGCTAGGACTAAGAGGAGCAGAAAAAAAAAAAAAGGAGAACTCTTAGTGGTGATAGCATGATCCTTTGTGCTAAATTGTTCAAAATACAGAAAATTACCTTTCCTTAACATAAGCTTAATATATTATGGGAAGTTGGAAGTTCAAAGGTAATGCTTTGAAAATTTGTACAAAAGTAGCTTTGCCAGAGAAGCAAATGTTTACTTTTAGTGTGCCTGAAAAAGAAAACTATAACTACTATGTTTAAACTGCTGTTACAATAAATATTTTTAAATAAGTATATTGCTTTGGCTTCTTTAAGAAACACCTCATTATTACTGCAGTGATCTTCAGGGTGCTTTTAATCAGAAAATCATGTAAATTGGTAGACTAGTTGGCAGCTAATAGGCTTCAAGCTTTGGGTGAATTATTTTGTGCTCACACAAGTAATAGGCATATTAAATCTGAGCATTTCATCATCAAATCTCTAACAAAAGTGAACACATTGAATAGTCATACTTAGCACTTGTAACGTGCTTTGCTGCTCTGAGGCATTGCACAGACATTGCTGCTGGAGCTCTGTGTGGTGTTATCACTGCCTCAAAAAAAAAAATCAACCCAGCTAAAGCAGGCAGTAATAACACTGCATTGATGGGAGGTGTGTGTCAGAGAGGTTTCTTTGTACACTTGTACTCCTCCCTGGATATTTGCTGTTACAAGATATGGAGCAGATGAACCTTTTCTGTGATCCAGTCCAACTGTTTTTGTTCCTTTAAGGTGGAAAAAAAATTAGGTTTCAAAAAAAATAGGCAACCAAAAAAAGGGGCATAAATAAGAAATCTGTAGTTTTGTTAACTCATTTGCATATGCAGTCCACTGACTCACTGACTTCTTGAATTCACCTGCAGGCACTTTGTGAAGAAAATAGGAGTCATTGAATCCAACTGTTCACCTAAAATTCTTCATGTATCTTAATTGACTGAGTGACATAGATATAGATGTCTTCATTTTATTAGGTGAATTCCACTCTCTGTCCAGATACTCATGAAGTTGCCATTTAAATCTGAGATAATATGCTCTTGCCTTGGTGAAAAAACAGTGCCCTAAAATTGCATGTAGTTACCATGCAAGAACCCAAGTTTTATTTTTGGAGGTGGTGAGTGGGGTGATTTTATTAAATCACAAATGAAGAGAGGTGGTGGAAGATGGACTTTGGGGTTGGCTATGGGGCTACCAGTTTCAGCAGCTGGGGTAAAAAATACACCACTTGCAAGATGTCTACTATTTTTTAGCACCTCACTTAGTGCTTAGTGTAGCACTGTTTAGGGCTGTGGAGGGGAATGTGAATTATGCAGCTTGCATACTAAATTTTTCTGGCCAAATATTGTTCACTTAAGTTTTCTGACTGTTTCATATTAAACTTCTCTAGCCTCATTTTCAACTTCTTGCACCACTTGTCTGTGTCAAGAGAAATATTCTCAAGTCAGACATGAGAAAAGCAGGGCATTCAAAAACATCAACCACATCTGAATCTTTTTCCCTGAATTTGTTGTCAGATTGTTGTGTGAAGGCTGTGTTGGAGTCCCACTGAACACATCCCATGTGCAAAGTGTAGCTTTGAGCTGGGTGTGTTGCTGTTCTGCTTCCAGATTGCACTGCAGGATCAGGCCTGTGTCACACACAAAAGTGGTTTGTGCTGCTTTAGATTAAATTACATTCCATCAGTGCTCTAGATCTTATTATCATCAAAAGAAACATTCAATTCACCTGCCATTTAATCTCCCCTCTTCCTCCTCTCCTACTCAAGACTGAGAACAAATGTTGAATGAAATTATTTTAAACCCTCACATTTGAGACATATTAAACTTAATCTTTCTTGTCCTAGGATGTTTGAAGTTGTCTGCTTTGTCAATTATCAACGTGCTGGCTTCTGTTGGACTTTCTTCAATACTCTTCAGTTTCCTTATAGAAAAGTAAATCAGAATTGTGGGTTTAGCATATATTTTCTCTCTTTTTATGTAGTCTTTCTAAGAAATGTAACTTCTATATTTTTAAATATTCAGATTTTTAATCTTCAACCTAAAATTTGTCTTTTGACACAGTGGCAAGACACATTTGCTTATGGAATTCTGCAATGTCTCTTCAAGACAATACATCTTCTACTCTAATGTATTGGTATATATCTATTAGATTTCTCATATTAAATGAATAGGAATAATTTTAACCTTCACTTTATTTTTTTTTAAATCATGTATCTAACAGCAGGCAATGCTATTTTTCTTCCATGGGCTTTGCTTATCCACCCACTTCCTTTTTTGCCATGATGAATTTCCTTTGTAGTTGATTGTAGTGATTTTCTGGTTTGACATCCCTCAGGCTCTGCCTTCTAAATCAATATCTTTCAGTGAATGTTGTTGTGATGAGCTCTCCCCCCCCCCAATTTAAAGAATACTTAAGAATAACCCAAGTGAAGATTTTTTATGATATGTCAATTTGCTTTCTCTTCTTATGCCTGTTTCTCAGTCAAAGCTAAATAAATTATTGTCTAAAGGTTTCTCATTTTCTACTCTTAAAAGTTGCTACAGTCCAGATTTTTGTTTTCCAGACTGACATTTATCTTTGTCTTGTAGCTGTCCAATTTTGAAGTATACAAATACCACAGACCCCTGATGTTCCTTCATTAAATGTATTTGAGGTGTTGACCAGATTATGGGAGTCATCAATTCCCTCTTAAGACAGAGAATGCATCTCAAGTTCTGTGGAAGAGGGGGAAAAATAAACTCTTTGTTTGCTTACTCATCTGGGAAACTACAGTCTGTTGCCAAAGCCAGTTATCATGAGCTTTGATTAGAAACCAGCAAAGACAGCTGCTGGAAAACATAGTGAGAAAGATTTTATCCACTTAGAGAAGAGTTCCTTTGACTTTGGAAGAGCAGAGGGACATTGCTTAGGGAAAATGAATATGCATTCCTTTAATATATAGATGGCTATGGCTGTAGATATTCTAGCTTGCCGTGGTTGTTGTTGTTACAGTGTCACTCTGTCTTCCTCTCTCAAGACTCTTTATGACCCGAGGGTGCTGTTTTCTTTAATTTTAATTATTTGTGTTGCATCCATCTGTGCAGACTTCTAGTATATCAGATTTTGCAAAATGTGCCTATGAATTCATTTGGCTTTAGCTGAGTGATCACAAGTTTGCTACTTTAAACTCTTGCAAACAGACAGGAGGGGAGATTCTGAACTGATTTAGAGATACATGGTTAGTTGATACATTTCTGAGTGGTTTTGTCCATGTCATTCCATTTATCTGGTGATTTTCTCTTCTCAACACAAAATTTCAACAATAAATTTTTAATTCAGAATCTTAGGTACTTTGCTGGAATAGCTTGTTAACCTATGAATCTTCTTGACTGCAACAATTTTGGAAGTTTTTTGATTTTGCAGTTTTTCGAAGTTGCTAAAGGATTTTGTATACTAAAATATTTATTGTTGACAAAGTGAACCTGAGGATGTCACTACTGATGTTAATATTTCCATACAGAACCACTTCCCTTCCCCAGAACTCTGGTGCTCTGCTTCTGTAAACAGCTGGGCTGCTGTGGTGTCTCACAGCCACCAGAAGGAGGAAAGTTTTGTTGCCTTTCCATTTCTGATGGCCTGACCTCCTCCCAGTGGCAGTTTGGGAATCACAGAACCGTTTGCTGGGCCAGATCTGCTCACTGGCTGCACAGAAAACTCTCTTTTCTACCCTGGATAATTTTCTGCTGAGACTGGGGCATCACTGGTTTCACAAAGTGCCTGGTGATTGCCAGAGCTGGACTTAGGTGAAAATGGTGTTTATGAGCATGAGTGTGGGAGAGGGAAGTGCCCAGAAGGGGCACAAACAGATAATTCTGAGTGCTTGGATGGCATCACCTTTTTGTCAGCTGGCAGTTTAAGGTGGATGCTGTGCTGTGCCTTTCCCCCATCAAACTCCACAGTCAGGAGTCAGACCTGGCTTCTTTCTGTTGTAGTTTCATGATATTTATACTTACTTTGTTATGTTCATAGCTAACCCTTAAGTAAAATACAAAGTAATACTGTTTAAATCCTGTAGAGTTTTGCAGATTTTTGATGGGATTTTTTTAGGGATGATTAGCTCAGTTGGTTAGAGCAGGGTGCCAGTAACACCAAGGTTGTGGGTTTGATCCTGTACAGACCATTCACTTCAGAGTTGGACTCCGTGATCCTTTTGGGTCCTTTGCAACTCAGAATATTCAGTGAGTCTGTGATTCATTCTCTGTCATTACTGTAATTGACAAAATAGTCATCTTATAAGGCTTGTTTCAACATTTCAATTTAAGAACTCCATGTTTAGGACAACATTTTCCAGTTTAGCTACTTAAATTGGGACTGACATCCATTTTCTATAATCCACTATGTCTTATTTTCAATGATTATCTATGATTTTGAAACATGTATCTGAGGTTTTCTGCATTTTAAATTCAGTGCCTAAGAGGAGGTCTCATCTTTGGAAAATGTTGACTGCATAATGTGCAAATATTGCAAGACCAAGATTAATACATACAGACACGTGTTTATCCAAGGTGAACAAAGTGTGTTCTTACCATTTGTGAAAGTGGATGATATGAAAAGAGAAAATGAAATTACATATAGTGTAGTAACTAGTAATCAACCTTCTGATGTTTGAAATTACTGATAGAGCACAATAGCAGTAAAATGAAAATATGAGGATCAGCTTTGACAGAATGACTAGAAGAAAGCTCTGAGAAGGGTGGAGAGGTTATTGATACTCCAGATGAAGAAGGGCAGCCTGAGCAATGTCAGTGACCCCAGTGGGAGGAAATATGAAAGGCAGGTTTTGGACACCTGAACCTGGGTTGCTCAGAGCAGATGTTTTTAGTTTCACACCTGGCTTGGAATGGCAGTGTCCATGGTGTAGGTGCACAAAACCAATGTGAATGTAGCTGACATGTTTTTATTCTTTTCTTGTAATTGCTTGGTTTCCTTTACTCCTCTGTTTGAAACAACATTGTTTAGAGCAGAGCAGCAGTAGTTCAAATTCCATTTTTAATTTGAAAGCAGTGGGATTAAGTTACCTGGCAAGAATTCAATGGCCAGAGTCTTGACATTTAAAACCATTTATTTTACAGGATTAGACAGATTTCTTTTTCATCTCTAGTCATTAAAAAAAATAAGCACATTCCTTGCATTAACATAAAAAACCACTGCCTATAGAAGTGTTTAAGTAATTCTTAGTCTTATTCATGGCATCCTTTAATTTTGAAGTTAGGAGGTTATGATCCACTTTATAAAAACACAAATTTTTCAAAATTAATAATAATTTCTTATAAAATTGTATTTCTATTTCAGTTAATTTGCACATTGTCCTACAGTGTCATTGGCAAAAGCAAATATGAAATATCTTTCTTGTGTGGTAGGAAACTGTTATGTGGGGTGCTGCAATACAGCACTGAATGTAATGTCAGTGTGTTTTGAAGGTCAGACATAGTGTATCAGCTGTGTCTGTGAGGGTTCCTGACTCCAGGTAAGAAGAGCTGGAGAGGAAAAGATGCTGAGAAATGGAGCAGTAAATTTACCACAATGGGTCCTCACATCCTGGTACACACTTCCCTGTGTTCACAGAATGCTCAGGAAGACCTGAATGAACCTTTTATTTTTTGAATGCTTTTGCCTAGACCTTGCTACTGTTTAATTTAACATGTATATTGGAGAAGCTCCATGTAATTCAAGCTCCAATGTGTTGGGTGTAATTGTATAATAAATAACTAATTCTGACCTCTTGCTGCTTAAAGGTAGGGTGAGACAGAAGCAAGAGTAAAGCCAGAATGAGAGAGAAGGAAAAATATCAGTTAGATACAAATTTTAGTGAAGTTCACTTAGTGGAAGATTATAATAGCATATTTTACACTGAAGAATGTGGGTATATAAATAGGGATTATATGTATTTTGTAATTATGGGGTGTGATTGTGTGATACATTTTGTTCGTTCAAGGACATATTAGGCATTAGATAATTATACAGCTTGATGCCAAATCTGACATTAAAATTAGTGCTTTGAGATTTATACCTTTTTTTTTTTTTTTTTTTTTTTTTTTTTAAGAAAGACCTTAAACAGTAAGGCCTTAGGTATGTGCAGTGTTTACTCACTTGTTAGGGGTTAAGATCTTACTGAGCCCTTTCATGAATCTGCTCATTTCAAAAGCTTAACCCTTTGAAATATTCTATTCAGCTCATTACTGTAGCAAGCTGTGACACTTAAATAAAACAAAGATTGCATTCCCAGATCAATGACAGATCACACAAAAATGCTTTCTTCCATTCTTACTTCTGACCATGTGTTTAAAAAGTCACAGGAAGCCAGTCTGGAATCTGTGGTTTAGAGTTTAAAATCACATGCATTTTTTGTGACACATACATGTAGAGTGCTGTAATAGTTTGTATTAACTCTAATACTTTGTATTAGCTCTGTGATTTGGCATCTGTCAGATATCCTCTCTCACACACACTCTCTCAAAAAAAAAACAAAGAAAAAAACGGAGGTAAGAAGCATTTTTGGAGCTCACATATGTGTGTATGATTTTATTTCCCTTAAAACTACTTCCCCCTGGTTACTTTGTACTTTAACTGCTGTTTTTTTAAAGCCATCCACATATATTTTAGTGTTATTTTCCTGTGTGCTAAAATTTTACATATGATGTATATGAATCTTCTTTTCTTTTTGAATAATTTTGGTCTGAGAAGTCATATTTTCACACTGATTCCTCAATGCCTTCAGCAGATAGTCTTCAAACCTAGAGTGATGCTTTAACTGGTAGCTTCTGCAAGGAGGTTGAACAGACCTCATGCAAAAATTTCTCATGAAATCCTGAACTGTGCAGCAAGGAGGAGAGAAAATTGTGCAAGATGAGGCTGCAATATCTACAAGGAAATTTGAGGGCATTGTATTAATTTCTGTGACAGATGGATGTTGTCTCTGCAGCATTGTTCTCCATAGCACTATTACCAGGACAACTATAACCAACTTAAGATTGCATGCCTCAAATAATGGAATATTCATTCTCATCCTAAGAAAATTTTTTCATACTAAAATGTATGTGAACCACCTGATTTTTTTGAGGATGACTGTATCTGGCTTATTTTATAAGACAGCACAATACCTGCAAAGCTGCACCAATCCCATTGAAATTATTTGGGGCTTCAGTGGATAGACCTGTACATTCTGTTCAGTGTAGCCTGTTAGTTTTTAGAGAGAATTGTTTTGAAGTCATTTTATAAAGATACAGGAGAGGGAAAGATGTTGTAAATATTCTAGGCATATTCCAGTCTTAAGACAGTGTCTTGACCCCTGAGAATATTCACTTAAAATCTCAATTTTTTAACTGTTCCTTTAGTCGCTTATATTTCAAGAATATTGGTTTCTCTGATTTAGCTGTTCATGTAAATTTTATAGATGGACAGCAGTGACACATAAATTGTCAGTAGGTTTTTGGCCCTTTGATAGATAAAAATAGATAAAATAAGAACATTATAGCTTACAAAAAAATCTAAGAAATTTCAAGAACTTACTTTGCTGAAAGAAAGGAGCTGATTTAACAGTGCTGTGATTTATATATCACCAGTGGGATGTGGCATGTTTAATATTGTGTAGTAGCATAAGGCTCTTATTGTCTGTGATAGTATTTGAAGTGTATTTTTCCTTTCTGAATTTGCAATCCATAGCTATAGCAACAAATAAATATAGCAGTCACATTTACAACACAGTTATTATGTTTTACATTTGCTATAAAAGGTATATTTTAAAATAATTCTCAGAAGATAGATTATAACAGTTTTACATCAGGGTTATCTTCCTAATGGGTCCTCAGAGTGAGAATGTGCAGCATTTGCTGTTTATTAAAATGAACCACTAAGTTTTCCAGACCTGGTGTTAATGTTATGAATTGCATTAGGAATTAGATTTTCAAACTATGCACGTGATTGTATTTCAGAATACTCTGTTCTTTTTTTGTATCAATTATCTCAGGAATTTCATGGTTAACTACAGTTTGCCACAGTTATAAAGCAGGAACTCCTATTTATTGGTCAAGTACTATATTTATGTTTGAACAAAACACCTTTTGTTTTACTTTGCTTATCAACAACCACTACTGTTTTCAGCTAAGGTTACATTTAATAATACATTTAATAATTAGGTTTTCTAGGGGCAAGAAGTCAACTATATCTTTAATGAGTTCCGTGACATCACCAGGGCTGCTTATGCTCCTTGGCAATAGTCTGCTTTGTGTGAGCAGATCACATTAGCTTTAAGAGGGTAGCACAGATGCCAAGGTCAGGGCATTGGTAAGTAAGAGATCTTTGAGTAAAATAAAGGCCTAAAACTATCTGAGTCAAGGAAACAATGAGCTGCTGTTCAGCAATATGGTAGCAGCTCTCTTAAGTTATTTTGCTCCGTGTTTGAGTGTTTCCTATGTATCCTTTGCCTGTGACAGTTGGATGAGGAGCAAGGGGGATCCTGAAGGTTTTGGGCTGAAAGTGGTGAGAAGAAAAAATATGCTGATGCTGTGGTAGTACTGTCCTTTCTGCTTTTTTTCATGTTTGAACATGAAAATCCAAGCATGGTGGCACCTTTAATCTATGATGCAACCCTCATAATCAATTGGAAATTTACAGAAGGAGAATTTGTGGTGGAACTCTTTTTGAGAAGACCTGCTTTTGTAGTTGATCTGTGGTTTAACATTGACAAACAGAAGTATAGTGCAAAAGGCTATTGTTTTATAATCTGTTCAAAAGGTGAAATTAGCAAATTCTTACCCATTTGTACTTCATATTCCTATAGATTGTGTATAGAGGAAGAACTGGACCTGCTTTTTGCCTGAAGTCAGAAAGAAGACCAGGGATAGAATTAGTATGAAGAAAATGGAAAGGAAGGCAGTGAAACAAGACCCTGTAGAGAGTGCGAGCCAGTAATGGGTGTTACAGCAGGTAGGAAAGACAGGAAAAAGAAGAAAAATAATCTGATCTGGAAATAGCCTTCAACACTGGTGTGTTCACAGAGAGAAGCACTGGAATAATACACAGATATTTGTATGAGATTTAAAAACTGTGCATCCCATCAGGCTGAGTAACATTCATCCATGTGTTGCATACTGTTGGAAATGTTAATTTTTTTCCATGGCACTTGCCAGCTTGCTCTCATAGATTCAAAATGCAGCCTCTACTGGTTGTGTTAGAACTAGCTGAGGAATAAACATGCCCAATTACTGAAATATGTCAGACAAAAAAGATGCCATACATAGAATGAAGGGAATAGGAAGATTGCTTTTCCCTCAAGGGGATTGGCAACAATAACAGCAAAAGTTGACTACACTCATGCATTCCAAGTGATGTAAAAACGTAAAACGTCATAGCACATTTTTTATGTGGTGGCTTTATCTCATTGCCAGGGCAAGGCACCATTACTGTCAGGCTGCAGAGCTGTAAGCAAGCACTTAAAGCCACAGCAAAACCTGCCAGCTTGGAAGTTCCTTAATGAGTAATGCCTGAAAAACGAGGTGCCTGGACTGGGGAGGAGGCTTGGTGTTTAATTTGGGACTGTTGGGTGCCCTGAGCTCCGCTTCTGTGCGTGACCAGAGCCGAGCTAATCCAAGTATCTTGACATTTCCCTGCCTACTCCCATCTGTGCGGAGCGAGCACTGACTCAGCTGGAGGCTCTGCACAGAGTGCTGCCGTGGCTGCTGGAACAAAGGGGAGCCAAGCTCAGCATCTGACACCACAGTGGGTACAGCAGCATTTAGCAAATAAAAGATGGCAAATTGTTTTTCACCTTTTTGTGCCTCGTTTTTTTCTTTGTCACCACTGTGCCATTGTAGAACAAAAAAATTCTTTGGGACAGAAGAAGAGACTATGAATATTTCCCTGAAGTGTATGCTGGGGACTCCCAGCTGTTTATGCCCTTGCTTTTTTTTTTTTTTTTTTTTTTTATTCTGCTTGGTGGCTCTTTTAGTGTATATTGTATAAATGGATCTCCAAATTGTTTGAAATATATCTTTTATTACATGAATCCTAATTCTACAAAGCCATGGGATGGCAGAGCTGAAATGATGTCTCCTGTCATATAATGTCATACTCAGTTTTTCAGGTGCTGTTGCCTTGTATGTTTAGAGAAACAGCTGGTTTCTAGGGAATGGGTTGGAGGCCTGAGGAAGAAATTGTTTTCCTCTAAGCAGGTTTATGGGAGCTAGTTTGCTGTGATTGATTGTGAGAATCTAGGTGTCTGAACACCAAAACAAAGGCAGGAAGAAAAAGGTGGGGGAAAAGGAAGAAAAGCTGACATCTGAGAAAACAAGTTGTTCAATAAATACAAGCCCTAAGAGCTCCTTCATTCCATATGCAGCTTGCTCAGGTTTCCATGAGAAAATCTTGCCAGTAGGAAATGGCAATACAGATTTTAATCTGCAGGGGGAAGCAAGAGTGCCAGATCAAATTCAGCACAAGTGCCCACACGTTGCTGTCTTCTGGCTCAGAGACCCAGTCTCTGTGTTCAGCCCCTGCTCCCAGATTTGTCCCCTCTGCCCATTTCAGCACCCTGTGCCTTCCCATGCAAAGTTTGCCATCACAGCTTTCTACTCCTGCTGAGAGAATGCTTTCCTTCTGTATGAAACACCAACTGGAACTGATACCTTACATCCTAAACTAAGGAAAACAAACATCTTTGAGACCCTAATGAAACCTCATGAAGAAATCTCTGTTGATTAGCATTATTGACCCAAATATGCTATCTCAGGTAGTCATTTCAGTGATTCCTGAAGGGATTAGGCAGGGAAATATCAAGATACTAGAGGAATCACTGAAATGACTCTTGCAATACTTTCCTGAAGCTTGCCACAAATCAAGGTTTTCCTGCTCAGCATCCTTTCCTGACAGAGCTCTCAATGTCCTGTCACTGACCTTGTTCCCTAGAAATGCAATGCACACATCACATGCCTTGGGATTAGGAAAGAACATTTCTGTGCTTTTGACTCTTAATATAGTGTGCCAAAAACTCGGTTACAATTTTACAAAACTGTTACAATTGGCTTACAGGACACCTTGTTCATTCAGTAGCACTTAAATAGTGCATTCATGAAAAAAAATGAGGAGTTGGCCCAGCAGACAGGGCTACTGTTTAATGAGATTTCAGTGCTTTCCTGAAACTCTGTATCTTCATAATGAGTGTGTTATCAGACATTGATATGTTATCAGAGATTAAATTATTAGTGCAGTGTTAGCACCACAGGCTTTCTTCAAAGCCTGTTCATGTTTCAGGCTGATGTTGTAACTCCAGTGCAGGGATTCCACTGCTGGACAAACAAACCCCTTACTGTTGTGACATATGTGCAGTAACTGTGTGCCAACCTAGCAGACCAGAAATGTATAGCAGCTATGAAATCCAGTGAAAACTGAAATGCAGAAATTTGCTTGGTTTATTCTCTTTTGGAGTATCAGGAGCTCAGATCTTGAAAACTTGGTGATGGATCATCCTATACTCTGCTGCTGAAAAGCAGCATTAAGAAAGTTGTTGTTTGCCAACTTTTCAGAAGTGCTGTCAAATAAACCCGTATCTTATCTAAGATAGGAATTGCATTAGAAACCTCACTAAAATGTAAATTAGATTTTACTTCCTTCTAGACAGAGTTCATTCCTTGAAGGTATGTCTTTCCCCCCAGAAGTATTCACCATAGGTTTTTTTAGACCCTTGATCATTGTTTACCATGTCCTATGTGTTTCCAGCTGCCCCCAGAGTGTGGGCTCTCTGTGCAGGATCTGGTGCTGATTTGGATGGGTAATCTCAGCAGTGCTGTGAGCTGAACAGGTGAGAGCTGGGAGAAGTTCAGGTGTGACCACACTAGCCATGTGTCACGGCACTGTGTGCCTCCACACACTGCACCAAATGCAGTTGTGCAACGGAGGGGAATATCAAAGATGTTTTGAAGGTTGCAAATGGGTTTTATGAGTGAGAATCATCCCTTTTGTTGCTTACAAAGATGAAAGCGCTCAATTTTCACACACACGAAGAAAAAAGACTGTCAGATGTTTTAAATGTAAAAACTGCATAATGTGGCGTCTTGTCATATCTGTGGTTCCCTTGTGGATAAAAATTTTAATCAGATGGTTTTGTACTTTAAAGGCTTTTCATTTGATTTACAACTTGTAGGAGTGGAGTAGCAGTAAGCAATCAGGGAAAATGCCATGAAGAGGACAAAAGGAAGGTGAAACACAGCGTTAATAATTTAGTTTCAATAACCTTAAAAGGTTTACCAGTCACTTTTAACCTTGTATCAGAAAAGAGAAGAGCAAAAAAAGCAAGCTCCTGCAGTGAATCATAAAAACGTTTCTTTTAATTTGTTACTCATTTATCTAAGTCTGGATAGAAAGCAACCAATGCATTTGTTAAACACAAGGGCCAGAAAGACACCTACCCATCAATTTGGCTTAGTCCTTTTGGAGGGACTGCCTGCCATTTCACCAGAGTCAGTGAAGTCATGAACTAATGGTGATTATGGCTGTGGAAATGTAGCAGTCTTATGAGCTATTTCAGACTAGCCAAAATAAGATTTTTAGCAGGCAGTAGGGTTTTCAAAAGTGCTTAAGCAGGTTAGGCACCTAAAAGTTATTGATCTCAGAGGGAATTAGATACCAATTCAAAGCTTCACATACTTTCAAAAATCTTGTAAGCACCCATGTTCAGATTTCTTGCTGACTGGTCCCCTGTAAGCCAGGGTAAGATAAAAAGTGGCATCTTCATGTTTTTGTTACAAAGGATCAGGACATGATAAAAATTCATGTGGCGTTTGTATACATAACTTGTCAGCTGAACAGTTGTGCCTCCATCTCTTGAACATATACATTTCAAATTTTGCCACAAATGTGCTACATGTATTTCAATTTTTGGCACAATACTATGAAACCATCTTTGTAACTCTCTGTCTTCATGGTATTAGGCAGTTTGTACAACACTGTTGAAAATGTTTCTTAGTAAAAAATTGAATTCCTGAGATCTGGGGTGGGGAACACAAACTTTGTGACCTGCTGTGATCTAGTCTAATTTTGATAAAAAAGGTCCAACATGTAAATGTCCAGATACCTGGGCTGTATCATGAATTTTAGAGTATTTTTTGTGTACACGTACCAAATAGGACACTACAATAATAATATTTTAATTTTTATTTATTTATAAGTTCCTCAATAATTTTTTATGCAGAAAGCCTTAAGTACCCATGTATCTATCTTCTGTGCACTTTAAAGCCAAACCTTTGAAATCCCTTAACATTAATTATTCCACTCAAAACTGCGAGATGTGCTCTCCCTTTTTGTCAAGTAGACTTGTTGCTATTTGACAGCAAGATTCTGTGCATGCTTTTGTTTTGCAATTTTATGTTAGAGTTGGAAAGATTTTGAGCTCCCTGTATACTTTTTTCTTACAGATCAGAAGGAATAATCATTTATTTGCATTGCAGAAATGATCAGTGACTTCACTTGTAGGTATAAAAGAAATGCATGTGAAAACTCTCCACAAAGATTACATATTCATTTATGTTGAGAAGAATCATGTAAATGTGGAAAATAGTGATGATTATATAATTTTCACTGTTACTGAAACTGATGATTGTAAAAAATCAGGTTACTTTTTTTTTTTTTTTAAATATATGAGCTGTTGAAATGGATTATTTCCATCTTGTGGCATTGTTAATTTGATAATTACTGTTTACCACTATGGTGGCATTCTTTTTATGAGAAGTTGAGTGAACAGTGAGGGATGAAAATCCAAAATTTAATCTAGAGAAAGAGAAGCTGTCATTAGACCAAAGTTGAAATTATAAACCCTGAGAAATCCACAGATGAAAATCTCCATGAGTGGAGGTCACTAGAATAAGAAATGTGTTCCTGTTCTTAGCTGCTCTTGGGTATGATGGTCTCTGCTGAGACAGGTAATGGTGTATTAGGAATTAAAGTAAGGTCTTTCTGATTTGTTTGCATTTTAATGAGAATGTAATTTCTTAGTCTTACCTCTATGTAAAACCTCCACACTGTCAGATTTGTAGGGATATTCATGAGTTTAAAAGGAATGGTAGTTAATTAGCATTTGGAATATACTATAGCTTTGAAAATGTGGACTGGGGGTGGGATAAGTCTGAAACCAAAATAGACTAGCACACCATAGGTTTCTATTTGAAGTGAACTAATTGAACTAAATTACTGGGTTTTACATTCAGGGATAGTCTGCCTCCTGATCTTTATTATTTTTACTAAATTGCTCCTTATTAGAAATGGCTGTTGTTGGGTCCCTGAATTGTTGACAAAAGAACCTCTTCAACTTTGCCTTTGATTATTCATGATATGCTGTTGATCTTTGGAATAATATTCTGCAGTTTAGGCTTTTAGAGCACAAGGAGCAAAACTTTTATAAACTGAAAGAAGACAGAGAAGACTCGAGTGGGCTTTTGTAACATTTTATTTATGGAGTTCATTTATTGACTTTTCTGTAATGCTCAGCACTGTGGTGTCTGACCACCTCATGGACACTAATGCTTCAAGTATCTCAGCACTCCAGTGCACTTGGGAAAGTTTTATTTTATGGATGGGGAGTTGAAGCACTTAAAAACTGGCTGGCACAATCACACTGGCACTTTGCAGCAGACTTGAGGAAAGAACCTGTATTGTCTAATTCCCTCTCCAGCACCTTGAGAGAGACACCATCTTTCCTCTCTAAACAAGTTTGCACTTGTTTTCCAATGACAAATAGATGGTCAAAGTGGTTTAAAGGTTTGTCATGGTTGGAAAACATCAACTGTGATTCCAGAGGTAACCAGGAGCTTAAATTTCCCCTCTGCTGGCAGTGGCCACGGCCCCTTGAACTGGGGGCACCTTAAAACCCCTGGGGATGCACCATGACTTTGTCATAGTTCAGCTGAAATTGAAAACTCTGAGTGTTTTGGGACATGGAACAGGCACCAGTGAACTGTGAATTCTATCTTTATGTATGTCTATATTTTTACAGGAAAATCATTGAAAATGCTGTGAAGGAGGAGGGAGCAACGTAATTGCTAAAAGAGAAGTGTTTCCATGTGGGAACATCATCAGAGTGAAGGAGAGGTTGTTGGGGAAAATTACTCTGATCAACAAAGTTTATATGAGTTTGGTACATCTGTAGAAATGCCATTTACCTTTAAGTGTAATTGGCTGTCATGTTAAGCTCCCTGTCCACTGTGAGGAAATCACCGTTATGGCTTTCATATGGGAAGGAATTCAGGAGTGCCTTGTTTACATTGCTACCATTTATAAAACATTTAAAGCAGCTATTCTGCTGAATAAACATTCAAGAGCCTGAAGGATAAGCATATCACTTAAACTTCTTAAGACTAAACTTTCCAAACCATTTCCTGCCAGAGGGACCTAGCAGTAAAATTGCAAACTCTGTGCTCCAAGATGAGATAGGCAGAATTAGATTAAGCAGCTTACTGTTGACATGTCTATTGATCTGGGTTCAGCACCGTTTCCTGTCTCTGCTAGCAGTTAGATTGCTGTATACAATAACACAGTGGCCTGGTTTATGTGAAATTGGGGGACTCCGAGCATCAATTACTCCAGGAAGGCAGTGGCACTGGGAGATAAGGTTAAGCTGCTCACAGTGTTTAAGACTGCTGAAACCCAAGCAACATATTTGCTGGCTAAATTGCTGCTTATAAATTTGACAGCATTCCATTTATGTTGTTGATTTTTTTTTTCCCCTCTCCAAAGAGAGATCATCCTGTATTATTCTCTGCAGGTAGCAGTTTGGTTCTCATTATAAACACTCATTGTTTGTTAGCCTTCACTTCCTACCAGCCCTTTGTTAAAAGTTCCAAAGCATCACCTGGATATTTGAATAGAAAATACTTAGGCAGGAGGGAGAAAGGCATTAAATGTTTTAGAAAATACCCATAATAAACTAACAATATTTTCATGGTCATATTGATTCTAGTATTGCATTAAAGGTATTTTTTTTTTCTCCCTTGCTATTCGGGGGCACAGCATTGAATAACAGTGGCAAAAAGGAAAAAAATCTGGTACCCTTGAATTTCTCATTTAGTGTTGTGTTTTCTTCATAAGCAGTTCTCTCTTATGCTGTGTGACTTTTTTCTCTTTCTCAGAGACTGTTAACAGAATCAGTTAAAAGCAAAACGATGCTTTTCACATTTAAAGAAGCCTGTAGAGAATTGTTTCAGGGGTCTTCTTGTGATTATCTCAACCTGGATTTTTTCCTCTGGAAGAGGGTCATACAAAAGAGGTTTTCTCCAGGGGGCACCTTTTAAGTCACTTTACAGGTGGCTATCTCAGTTTTATGCCACATGCATTTTCATTGTCTTAAAATCAACCTTCAAAAAGAAATTCAGTATTCCCATAGAAGTATCAGCTAAGTTGTGTCAGTTCTGGCATTGTGATGGGAGATCTGTGCTGTGAAACTGATGAAAGGAAATATTTTAATAGTGACATTTGAGTTCATTTATCATGACATTTTAGGGACTTGGTGGTACATATTTTTATCTTTGAACAGTCTCCCAGCAGTCTACTGCCATTAGAGTGGGGGAGGGCACTCCTTCCACACAGAGCACAAAGCTATAGAAGCCCAAAACGATGCAGCAGTCAGCTGTGATGAGCTGAAGTAGTTCTAACTGGTATATGACAAAAAAAATGGAATTGCCTCCTTTTATTAATTTTTAAATATCTTGACATGCTATAATTAACATTGTCCTGTGCTAAAATTGCAACAACATCTGAGCTTCTATATATTGGCTCATACCTTGATGCTATAAATGAATACAGGAATATGGGAAAGCTAACAGAACATATTTCAAGTATGTTTTAGCATTTCACTGGCATATTTTTGAGTTTTATTTTAATGAGCTGCTGATTGATGTTCTTGTTGGCAATGCATAAGGGGCACTAAAGTACTACCAGCAGGTGGGCACTAATAAATACATTATATTGCTGAAGATTATAACTATCAATACAAAATCTACTCCAATTATTGCAAGGAGGCTGAACCCAAAAAGTCCAATGTCACTGAGGTTTATAATTCTGTCCTCATCTAATGCTATTGTGCAGGTACATGTGTGATCTTTACAGGGAGTATCCACTTTCAGACACTGCACTGCCTCATCACAATAGGTTTCTGTCATTTAGTGATTTAAATTACATCCTTTTATTTTGTTAACTCCTTTAATAAGTGTTTTAAACTGCCACCTTTCTGCTCTTTCTTTCTTGCACCTTCTCCCTCCTGTAGAGTCTCCTTGCAGGCTTGCTAATTCTTCAGGGGTTTTCCTGACACCTTCCTGTCTGTCAGTCCTGTACAGTTAATCAAGGGAACCAGTGAGCATGCAGGGGTTAGCCTGGAGCAGAGTTAATCGGGTTGGCTTTGACTTAATTGTGCCTATTGTTACAGGGGAAATCAGCACCTGGTGCAGGGGGCCAGAGCTGCTGATTGCTTGAGAGGCTCAGCTTGCAGTACTGTGTACAGCATGATGACTTGCCCCAGAGTTGCTTCTAGTTGTAAAGAAAGAATTCTAACATTTTTAGCCTAGAAAAACATGAAAGTAATAGCTTAAAAGCAGGTAAGCTCATACCTTGGGAATTAAAATAAAGAACAAATGAATAATACCCATTGCAGCTACTCTTCTTGGCTGCTAAAATTTTATTGTAAGTGAATTGGTTGTACAACGTATATATTTAACTATGAGCACTCTTTAGCACATCTGTACATTGTCTAGCATAGCCAGATAGTAACAAGGAGCTATAGGAAAGAGATGTGGAGTGACACAAATCAGTGTCTGAAGGCATCAAAGGCACAAGGTCCAACACAGCTTTATCACAGACTGCCACTGATTGTAATTTAGCAAATTTTCCACTTAAAAAAATCAGAAAAACAAGTGCTGGATTCCCACAAAAAGTGAGCTCATGCTGTGTGAAGAACAGTTGCATTTGTTTCTTGCTTTGATTGAAAAAGCAAGCTAAGAATAAGGAGATTTGGACAAAGTAAATATTTTGATTGTTGACTTGCAGATACCTAGATGACTGCAGACCTTGCTATAGCTCTGCAGTTGTGTCTCTTTGATGGTGTTGAAATTACAAAATGCACTCTTACAGTGTAAAGACATATCAAGCCACTAAAAGCCAGCAGAAAGCAGTGTAAAACCCAGGCAAATTAGAAAAGGATAGAAATGGTTCTGCAGATGCTGTCAGATGAGCTGTCACCCAGTAGCATATCAGCAGAATATTTCCAGTTCAGCCTGACAGACCACGTTTTTATGTCATGGATTTTTCACAGTTTCTAAGTTGTCCTGGGTTGGGGTAAGATCCAGAAACCACAATGTCTTCAGCTATATGTGAGGTACCTGTAGCAGTGTGATAAATAACTCACATATGCCACAGGGTGGATGCACTTTCTCTTTTCATGATACTAGTGATACATTGTTATCATTCCAAATTTAATAGGAAGGAAAAAAATCACATAAAATTATTATTTTCCAATATTTAACATTCTTTTCCTAGCTAAGTATGAAGGGAATTATATCCTTTTGAGGTTTTCCAGATGACAAACTGCCAAATGGTATCAGGGCTCTCAGCATTCAAAGGAGTGTATTGTAAAAAGTTAAGTAGTATTTTAATAAATCACTGGATTTTATGAAATTAATTCAAAAATTAATTTATAATTCCCTAAATAATGAAAAGAAACACTCCTGCAATTATTTGCATTTTCTTCTCATTGGTTTCATGTGTCCAGAGCTTTAAACTTCAATAAACTCTTTTTATTTCTCCTCAGATCTATTTCATTACATGTAAGACTTGAAATCCAATGCCATTTTCACAGTATAAAGAAATTATTTTATTCAATCCATTTGATTTTAAACCTTTATTTAGGACATTCTTTCAAGTTCTATCAAAATAATTTTTGGTGATTTTTCCTCCATTTGAAGTGGAATTGTTTCTTAAGATGAGAGTTTGTCCTATTCTAAGGACATGGAAGAATTGCACATGTGACAGGGCTGTTCGTGCTAGTTTTGTGCCTCAAGCTCTCATGATGGAGTCATTTACAATTTTACTTCTTCATTGATAAGCCATTATCTCTAGACTGTTTTTATAACTGCAGGGTTTTGCACTTTGCCACAGAAGAGTAGGACTAAGTTCACAGCAATCTATTTCCCTAATTTCTCCATAATGCACCGTGACCTTTCCCAGGATGGTGTTTCTTTGTAGCAAGATGAAAAGGAAGAAAAATAAGAGTTGCCCTTTCCAACTAATTGACCAATGTTTTGTTTTAAAGGTAGTGTTACCTTTTTAAGGCAGTTGTTAAAGACATAATTTCTTTATTCCTTTGTTCTATTAACTCCTCCAATACTCTGAAATATACCATAACTGCAGTCTAAAGCTTATTATGTAGGAATTACAAGTAGAGTTCTCTTCAGTCTATTATTCAGTCACAATGCTTGCAAGTAATACCCTTGGTAATGTTTGTTACAATATGGTGATAACAATTGAAGTAATTGTTTACTAATTTGTTCTCATAAGTGTGTTTTAGCATTTTAATCTTTAAAGGATGTCTTATGGGAGGAGTAGTTTTTCGAGCTCTGTATTATGAAAGAATGGAAAAATATTTTATTTGTAGGTAATTCATTTGAAGAATAAAAGTTAAATAACATTCTATGAATAGAAATGTAATAGGCTATAAGAAAACTTCGGGGTTCTTGTGTTTTCATGAGGAAAACTTATTTTTGTAAAATGCTCTCAGGAAGATGTGTGATCTGGATTGCACAAGCAGCTATAAAGTGAGACTCAATGAGGAAATAAAGGCACTTTGCATTTACTGATTCCGCTCCCAAGCCATATGTTTTAACATGCATGGGGTTTGTTTTGCTGTTTCAGGGCGGAGAAGCAGTAAAAGCAAATATTCACATGTACATGCACAGCAGACTCTAAATTCAGCTCTTTCTGAACATAAATTTGCTGTCTTCCAAGCAGGAATGGAAGGTTCCCTGTGATGTGCAGAAGCTGCAGTGCATAAGGAAGGGTCGTACACTGGATAGAGAGACATTCTCGATGCATCAGACTTCTCTGTGCTCAATTGGAAAAGCTATTAAGCAGTGACTGCAGGGCAGTGTTTTTACTTTTTCTATGTCTTGGCTTGTTTATGTTAAATCAGACCACAGGAGGTCTGTTGCGTTTCTCTGGCAGTTATTGCAAGGCTTGCTGTGGCAAATTCTATTTATGACACTTGCTGTATCCTAGGTGCAGTGAATCTTGGCAGACAATCTGGAAAATTTCCCATCTTTGTACTTGCAGAATATAATCTCAGTAATGGTGTGACTGTGGTGATTCACTGTGAAGGTCCTAAGTTCAGCTACCACAGTAGCCAAAAAATCTAGACACATTTTAATTGCTGGCATGACATTTGAAGTATTTGCTTCACCATTGGATGTAAAATATTAAATTGAAACTCCTCCTGTTTTGGCTAGAGTATATTCAAATTGAAGAGAAGATCCAAGAGCAGCATTTCTGAGGTGTAGGTTAATGGCTTCTGGCCAGCATTTTTTTGCCAATGTGATGGTCATGTCTGTTAAGAGCAAATAATCTTACTTGTGTGTGTTTTGGCACTGCAGCTATTCTCACTGATGCATTCACTGTCAATCATGTGATTGTCCTACATAAATAACATATTGATGATTACAGAGATCTGGGATTCTGTTATGGTTCTGCAGGAGTATAAACAAGTTGTCAAAAATCATTTATCCATATACTAAATGCCATTGGTTATTCCATTGTAAAGTCTCACTTTAAAATTACCAACCAACTTTTCTTAAGGCAAAAGTGAACCTTGTAAAAACAGAGACCATTGCAACCTTTTGGTGAAATATTTCATATTAACTTAGGGAATGTAAAAATACAAGCAGTTTATTTACAAGAGAATAAAACAACTTGACAGTGAATGGTTGAGCTATGATCAATGACTTTCTTCTGGGGCTTTTAGAGTCTTCTGCTGCTTTTAAAACCTGCATCTCATAGTCAGACAGGGGGAAATTAACCTTCTATTTATAAAACAAACCAAGTAATGGCCTCAGGACCCCATTCTCTGGAGTGAGAATGATGATTATATAGATGGCCATCAAAGGGCCCATGCTTGTGCGACCGCTGGGTGAATAATAAGGCTTCTGTGGGGTCTTTGGTGTCTTGTCTTTGTGTTGGGCTGCCTATGCAGTTTGATAAATGTGTAGAGCTGGAGGATCCATGGGATAATTGGCACAACTGCCACAGATCTCTGGGAGGTTGCCTGGAGCATCTGCCCTGAAGCTGAGAACCCCAGCTCTGGCGATGCCACAGATCTATTTGCCACCTTGCCATTATTTCCGTGTAGTGACAGAGCACATGGGTCCACTCAGTTGCTTGTGGAGGCTGCATCAGCATGGAAGTGTGGACTAACCTTTTCCTGGCATCTCTTTTTTTTTGTGCCGTATCGGATTTCCAAATTCTCATGCAGTTTCACGTCTGTCATTGGCATGGAAGTGTTGACAGCTGCTACATGATGGCAAAGCAAATGCATCCTTGCCTTCTTGCAGTCTTCCCACTTCTGACTCACATGGGGTTTTTTTAAGGGAGAGTATAAAGACTTTAAGGACAAAGGATTTATTTCAGCCTTTTGGGAAGCTTTTTCTTTCTTGTGCTTTCTTGTGCCATTACAGTAAGAAATTTTGCAGTGGGGGATGTACCTGCTTTATAAGACCAACACCTGTGGACTGCCATAATTAATGTGTGAATCTAAAAGTGGTGTGGTAAGAGAAGACAAAAGAAGGGAAGAGAGCTCAGTCTTGTGCTTCCCAGCTGCTGATGCCGGTGACTTCAGGAGCAAATGCCGAGCATGCCAGAAATGCAAACAGCATGTGGACGGGTTTGTTTCCATTGTAAAGAGATAGGACACCTAATTAATTTCATGAGGCCTCTGGGCTGCTGTTGACAAAAAGTGCTTACACCACAAAGTTAGGTTGAGGGTTAAGGATAGGGTTAGGGAAGGTTTGAAGTGCTGATCTCTAGACTCAAATTACCTTTAACATTTTCTTTAATGATACAGATACACTAGTTTTGCTTAATTACACTTTGCTGTCTTGAGCAATCTTTCCCTTGAATCACTGAAAGTTTTATTACAACAATTTAATCTGATTATGAAAATTAATATACTCATACCATCTTTAATTTGCACAAGTGAAATCTCCTTTTTTTCACATTTCAACCAGATTAGAAGTATATAGTAGAGACTTGTGAGATTCAAAGTCCAAAATCTTCCAGTGCAATGTATTATAAAGGCAATATAATAAAAAGCAATGTGTTACTGACCTGATGGAAATCAGTACAAAATTATTTTTAAAATATTTAGGAGTTGAAATCATGTAAGTCAAACTTAAAAATGCATACCTTGAATCACCCAAGAACTTTGATGAAATACAGAAAAGCACATGTATAAGAAAGAAGAGTGGGAGGAATTCTGAACAATGATCACAAGAGCCTGAAAACACATTTTCTTTCCTAGAACTTGTGTGTTTGGGTTTAGTTGAAGCAGAATGCATAAAGTATCTTCCCTTTTACTGTTATCTTGAGGCAGCCTTGCTCCTAGGCTATTGGGCTGTGTCCACAGTAACCCTGGGGTATGCCTCTGGTCAAGTGCCCTGCAGAGGTCTGAGCCTGCCCCAGGGGTGTCACCCTCGCCCCAGGAATGGGGTCCCTGGAGGATGTGCCCAGCACACTCTTCTGCTGCCCTCACTTGAGCTGAGTTGAAGCCCTTCAAGGGTGAGTTATCCCTGATACTGTTCTGTGAGCTGCTGACACCAGGGATATGGTGAAAGCTGATAAAAGTGTCACTGAGGCTGACAGTAGGATGTTTAGCAAATCTAACCCATGATTCTTTCCAGAGACTGCTTTTGCACTGCAGAATTTCCTAATGTGCTGCCTTGGAAAGCTCAGCTGTAGGATAGCATCTGCTCCATGGTTTTATCTTCCTTTGCCTTTTCTCCAGTTCCTGATTTTACTTGTGTCTTGCAGAGGCATGGAGGTGTAATGGGACACAGGTTGAATGTGATGGAGAAATAAACTGAAAGAGTTAAACTGTGTGCAATGTCTAAGGAACGAGAGGACATTGGCCATCTTAATTCTGGGAGCAGATATGGTTTAGTACCAGCTGATTAGGGGTGCAGCTGGCAGCCAGAAGGGCTGTGGCTGCATATGAAAATGGTATCTTTATAAGACTAAGAAATATCCTGAATGTAGATGTGAAATTACCAAGAATTTATTTAAACACATTTTAACATCATCTAAGAGATAATCCACAGACAGCACAGGACTTAAAAACACTTAAATTTGTAAATGCATGTTACAACCTTTTTTCATTAGGGAATCTGTACTTTTACCCTCCTGAACCTGGCAAAGATTGGGGCTTAGAAAATAGATAGAATAGAAGTTCAGAGAACACCCAAAATATATGAGAATGGTAATTCTCCTTGCTAAGAAATTTAGTTCTCTTAGCGGGGAAAAAAGGTTGCATTTTGCATTTCTCTCCATCAAAAATGTTGCTGGATTATTTTCTGAAACCTACTAGGTGAAAAAAAGTCACTAGTTCTGAGAAGGGCCATTTGATATTTATGAAGATATTAAAAGCAATGTCATAAGTAAAATAAAATAAGCATTCAACATGTTTTTTACAGAAATAATATTTTTATTTAAAGTCAAAATGATGGATTTCCTTACTACCCTTTTTCAGCTTTTTGTATGTAAATGAATGCAAATAAGCAGTCCTCACTACTAAATTGCTTAGAAGTATAAAAATGCATAAAATTAAGGTGTTCAGACAGAGCTGTGCACCTCATTTATGTAAAAAATGTTTAAAATTAAATATTTCAGCTTAAAGTATTATTGTTTCAGGTAATACAATGGTTTTTTGTGCATCACAGAGGAAGTGCACAGAAATTTTTTTACCTTCTTAAGACCTATTAGTGTTTATGGGAATAAGTCCTGTGTCAGCCAACCAACCAACCAAGCAACCAAACAAAGAACTAGGAAATAATTAAGAGGTCAGCACTGTGATTTTGAATGTTTTCTACTCAAGTGTGGACTAAGTTCCACCAGCTTTCATGACCTGTTTTTGTCTGTCTTTCTAGTTAACACTTCTGCAGTAGATAAAGCTGAAACTTAGAGGAAAAGATACCTTGAAAATCAGAACCACAGAAAATTTTCATTCAAACCTGCTTAAAACTTGATGCTACAGCCAGCAGACTCCCCACCCACCTCTAATGGGGCTATGCAGCATGAGAGAGGAAAATTTTGCTTGATTTTCAATAAGATACCAGGCTTGAGTAATGCCTGTGGTGCTGTAAAGGATTAACGATCTCCATGCTATTTATAACAAGGCAAACTAAATTGCAATTTTTAGGGAATTATTGGAGTTTTATTGTGCTGCCCAGCTAAATTCAGTGAGTAGGACTCATTAGTGTGTAAAACAGAGTTAATTTATGCTGAGTATCCCCCATCTTTGAATGGGAGCTCTATGTAAATCATCTTTTCTGGTCATTAATTTAGGCTGTTTGCATTTTCTTTGCTGTGGGAGCATAAGTATTAAATATTAACTAAACTTCTCTGGTGAAAGTGCCCCCTCATGCCTCATACTTGATTTGGAAAATGTTTGCTCTTCTTGCAGAACTCCCCTGCAACTGAAGGGTGAGAGCTGTATTATGCAGCTGAAACACCCAGTGATAATTGCATTTAAAACAAATTTCCGTAGCTCTAGAAGCAGGAAACCAAGGTATCTCTAGAAAGTCATTCAATGAACACTTCCGAAATATTGGGAAGAGTGTAGTGAATCTTTCAATGATTGATTCCATCATGATTGATCTTTGAGTTTTTTGAAGTAATTGATGGTATTTCTTTAGTTCAGTCCGTTAGTGCAAATAATTATTAATCAATATGCACTCAGCCCTTACTTTAGAAGATAATTTTAACACATGATTTATTCTGAACATTTCAATTGAACTACCTTTACAAGGAGAAAATCAATTGGCTAGTAGTCTAAAGCACTTTAATTATCTGAAGAGCTATATTCCATTTTAGGCCTTTTTTTTTTAGATTGTTTAATTGTTTTTTGGTTTTTGCATTTTTTTAATACATTGTCCCATTGCAATATAATGCTTCTGCTGGGCTGTACTTTGCTATCCTCAGAAATGCACTAATTCTCTATTTCAGGTTATTTAGTCTTAGAAATTTTCAGCTCAATACTGAAAACACACTAGGATTAAACCCTAACATTGGAAATTAAATAATGTGCAAAACAAAATAAAAATGTAGCTTTTTCCATGTGAGAAAACAGTTGGTTGAGTTTGTTGGTTTGGTTGGGTTTTTTTGTGAATGTGTCAGCACATTTGTAATTTCTTTAGTTGTTTTCTCATTCATAGCAAGCATAGCAGTGGAAAATTACAGGTAATTTGAAATGATAGTGTGATGCCAGAACTTAGACAGAGGTTTGAAACATTATAGGACAAAAGGTGAAATCATTAATTCATTTGAAGTGAATATTAAATTCCTAAAATATGCATAACTCTCTCATTATATTTATATTTATGTGTTTTAATATGCCTGTAAATATTATTGTGAGTCTGAAGGAGCATTTGTGCCGTGTCCATGAGCATGTCAATACAGCCTTTGAAAGTAATTTGCACTTGGGCTGAGGCATAAGGTTATGGAGCCATCTGTTGTCATGAGAAATCATTAGAATAAAGAGTGTGGTACAATTCCACTCATGTTCATGATATGCTGCATTTCAACAGCACCAGTACAAGCACTTCTCTCAAATGCCCTTCATAGGCCTGACAGGCAAACTTGAAAAGGGTCTTGTGAACAAATTGATCAAATGCCAGTGGATTCTCACCAGCCTAAGACTGCAGCCTGCAGACAGTCTTGTGGGGGCTCTTTGGGATCTGGGGTGGGCTACCCTGAAACTTCCAAGGGGAGAGTTTCTGCCTCTAGCAATAAAAGGAGTTGATGTTCTTGAAATGGCCTGAAGTTAATGTTTGATTATATATCCATTCTTGATTATATTTCTCCCAAATTGGACAGTGAACATCTGAACGTCCAGTTTGCTATTCAGTGAGATTATAGTCATTGCTTCTCAGTTCTCATGGCTTTCCATAAAGCTGCAAGATATGAATCTTTTGTTCCTTTGGAATAGTACAGGATTTTTTTTTCTTGGTACACCAGAAAAGCTATCTGTCTTCAAAGTAGGAAAGTTCAGATCTTAGGGTTGTATTTTGCTGGAAACATTCCTTAAGAAGATTCCTTGGAGGATGTTAGTAATGTGCGTGTAAGATTTTTAAAGAAGCCAATAATAAAGAGAAAGCACTACAGTCTGAGGACCCAATTACTGGAACACTTGTACATATGTTTACTTTTAAGTCATTAAGTGCTGTGCATATGGAAAACATCATGTCCTTGATTTCTGAGCCTTGATCTTCAAATGTAAGTGTTGTAGAAGCAGGGTTTTTGAATTTGATCCTGTTAGGTGCTGAGTACCTTATTTACTGTCTGCTCTAGTGGGAGATCTGCCTGCTCGATAGCTTGTAGCAGGTAACTTTGTTATCCAGGCCGTCAAAAATGAAGGACTGAGTTTGCTTTAGGGTGTAAAAATATATTTTACTTGATGTTAATTCCTACAGCTGACGGCATGGCTGGCTCTGAATGACCTCCCAGAGGATGTCCTGGAAGGAATGCTTTGGTAGTGTGTATTTTCCTGCTAAGAGCCTGTGACAGATGATCATACTTTAAATTATATTTTGGATGAGACAGACAGAAGCAATAACAATGTGAATATTAGAATAAACCTTTGCTCATTTCAAGTGGTTAATTAATGTTGTCAGTGGCTTGATCTGAGATCAAGATTTCTATAGGAGTGAGAGAAGGGTCAGACTTCAGACATATTTGCTGCTCTTGATGGTGTCTGAGAGTCTGTGTGCTATCTCCCCTTCTGCAGAAATAGCAGCTCTTTTGTTTTCCTCTGTAGCAATGCCTGTAATCTGAACTGCTGCATTACTATATGTAGCTAAAGTTATTAATGAAAATTCTGACCTGGTTCAAATCAACCAGATTTTTTTCCTTTCAGTTTAGTTAATGGCCGTTCTATTTTTTTGCTCAATAGCCATTTCAAAAGCTGTTTGAAGAACAGCTGGGGTTTAAAAACCTGGGGTTGCAAGCAGTGCTATATCATCTGCCTTATGAGAAAACATTTGAGGAAGATGTGTACATGTAGCCAAATCAATAGTTTTTTTAACGTGGCTGTTTTACCTATATATTTTTCGAAGGTGATTATCTCCAACAACAGATAGTCTGTCTTCTAGGTATAGTAAAGGTGATCTCTTTTAGGTTATTTAGCTCCGTTTCCAACAGAAGCGAACTATTCAGGAAGTGCATTTAGAAAAGTCTATTTTCCGTGAGTTCTGAGGCTGGAACAAAGGACAGGAGATCAGGCTGGTGTGCTGCAGGGCTGCCACACGCAGAAGTTCAATAGCGAGCACCTCTGACTGCGGAGAACTGCCGAAGCACTGCAAAATCAACTTGCTGTGTGAGAAAGATCAAGCAGGTTAACTCCTGGGATTTTTTTCTATCAAGATGCTTTCTTCCTTCCATTCTGTTGCCTGCTGTCTTCAGAGCACAGTGGTATTGAGACTCTGCAGATTTAAAACATCTGTCTTTCCACCTCTAGTGTACTACAGAAAGATAGCTCTCAATTTAGTCCTAAAAAATTTAGCTGTATGTTAGGGTGCCTTTGCTTTTAGGAATTTTTATCCTTCTTGAGGCTGGGGGCTAGGCAGCTATTTTCTGTGGTGTTTTCTATATCATGACCTTACTGTTATTTAATTTTAAAGAGTATTTTTAGTCATTAATACACAATTCAGATCTATTTAATTAAATCCAGATTAGGAACCTAAATTATTTTGTATTGCCCAACTGAATGTTTTCTTATGTGTCTGAATTCAGGTTTTGAGATGCATGAAAACAATGGCAGGCTCAGTATTGCTGTAAGGAAAGAATCCATAGTGTTATTTTAAAACAAATTTGGAAATAGGTAAATTTTATTAATTTTAAATAATGAATAATGCACTCATATAAAACATTGGAATTTTCATATTGCGATGAATTTGATTAATTTGGCTTATTGGGTACAAACAAGTCTGAACTAAAAATGCAAATATATTCAACATCATTTGAAGAAGTGGGCATTAAAACCAGGTCTTGAGGTGATAAAGTTTACATTTTCAGGTTATATGATGCAAATACAATTATAATGTCTTCATAGGTACACACCACAGGCTTAAACTTTCAGGTTTGAACTCACATAAAACTGTCTTAATTTATGAGCTATGTCATGTTAGTGTTGGATAACTAGCTAGAGGATAAATCTGTACTTAATACAAATCTGTCTGAGTTGATGATGTTGAATATAATTTATATAGAAAGTATAGGTTTTTTGTGAGAAACAGAGCAGTTTTATTTGACAGCTTTACTTATGGGCATGTTATTATCCTCTATCATTGCATATATTCTCAGGAACATTTTTTGCCTTTTACACTTTATTTTGCATTTGAGCATTTTTTACTTTCATTTTCAGCTAGCTATTGTTGTGCTGCAGTTTGGAGGTTTATATTGTTCATAGCCATTTTTCTAATCATAAAATCATAGAATTGTGTTGGGAGGGACCTGTTAAAGGTTATCTAATCCACCCTGCTTGCAGTGAGCAGTGAAATCTTCAAGGAGATCATGCTGAGATCTTTGTTTAGATCTCAAATGTCTGCTGCTGTTGGAAAAGGAGGGAGGAGCCCACTATGTCTGGTGATCATGTAGTATAAGGGCAGCCAGAGATGACTCCTTCATGTTGCATTTTGGGAGGGCAGGACCAGAGGTTCATGGCTTATTTCAGAAGTCCTTCATGAACTGGATATAGCATGAACCACTCTCATAACTGATTAGCATGGTATGCTATTCATAAAGAATATGCAATTAGCAGATGTTAATAATGAGCAATATTCAGCTGAAATGTCAACATGCAAGCAGCTTAGACAACATCTGTTTGAGCAAGACATGCAGTACCCATTCTACCCCTGTTTTACAGAACAGCACTTAACCAAAATTCTTGGTTAACCAAAGTTTGCTTATCTCTCCCAGGGCTGTACAGCACACAGACATTAGTCAGCTTTGCCGAGCATAGCCCCTGTAAAACTGGCATTTAAGCCAGCTGGCATATTTCTGCTGTATTCTGGGACTGAGAACATGAACACAGTTTGTTTGGAAGGAAAGGAATCCAGTGAGCCTTGGAAAAGCTGAGAAAATCTCTTCCTAGCAGATAAAATAAATGAAATCTTAGCTGGAGGTTTTGATGGTCCCTCAAGACATTTGACTAGGCACAAAGATGGAGGTGTAGAAATGTGTCACTGTGGCATGTCTGCAACTCTCTCTATATGATGTATGTATATATTCCCATATAAATACTGATATGTGGGTGAAAATCACATGAGAAATTATGAATACATTTCTAAATATAATATTCTGCCAGGATATTAAGTTCCTTTTTCAAGAACACCATAAGCTTCTTTGCACTAATAATTTGTTTGAGAAATTTAATAACTCTGCTCCATGTTTATGGTCAAGTGCAAATCACCTATGTTTTGTAGGGCCTGATTTCAAAGTTTTGTTTCTGATTTAAGACCTTCTTTTTCTGTATTGGTCAGTGTCCAAAGTAGTATTTATTTTATTTTATTGCTCAGGCCGTGGTTCCATGGACTGGTAGCTCTTTTGCAGTCAGTAAAACAATTCCTTTTGTTACTAAGCCTATTTTTCCCACTATTACCTTGACTTGAAGAATGGATCTGCTTCATTGTATTAGAGAGAATATTTTCTGACAGCTTTTGAGTACAGATCATTAAAAAATTACCAGTTTGAAATGCTGACTTTTGTCTTTTTTTTTTTTTTTTTTTTTTTTTTCTCTCAAAAATAGCTTATTACATCGTTCAACTTTCTAAATAAATTTCTAAATAATTAAACCTCCTTGAAAACTCATGTGAATTCTGTGTTGGATAGTACAGGTTGTAATTAAACAGAGTTATTAACAATTCTGCTCTTGCACATGCCAGTTGACTTTATAGGTTTGATCTTTCTGCACAGACTGAAAGACTGATGTGCTCTGTGTACTGTTGACAGTTTTACACTGTTGTAAAACTAGAGCAACAGAATACAAAACTGTGCCAAAATCATGTGGTAGCTATATGAATAGTAGAAGATTTATGGTATCTTTAATTGCCCATTTCTTTACATTTAGTGGTTCCTGTTCTGTAAATGATGAGCTTGACAAGTGTTTTGTTGACTCTTGACAATTGACACCTGATTCAAGAAATTAATTATATTTACTCTTTTTGAATAAAACAGGATTTTGTGTACTCTGGAGTTTGTCCATGTCCAGGTCATGCTAAAAACAAAGAGTTCTGTTTAGGAGCTGTCTCTGTTGAGCAAAGAATGTGTTGTGATGTTTAATCATAACCATAAGTATCAGAGAAGAGCATCACCATTTCTTAGCCATGTAGGAACATCGTAAGCTCTTCATAATGGATTTCCAAAAAACCTCAGTGCATATTATTGTTTTGAAGTTTATCCATCAGCTGCATTAGAGCCCTAGATATTTACATTTTTAGTTATTTATTTTTGTTCTCCTTCTTCCATGCCTGTCTTTTGTTCACTTGATTTGTGTGTATGATGTTCTTCCTGGTCCATAGTTGAAATTACTGAGTAGTGTTTTCCTGTGACTGTTTAAGTGATAATATTTTGTAAAAAATCACAGCTGCTAATTTTAGTGCAGGGATGTCCCTCAGTTATATCTCAGTTTTAAGAGGAAGTAACTGTACCCAAATCACTTCACTAGAGCTTTGCATGTTACTTTATTCAAGCCTAAAATGATGCTCCTGTAAAAGATGTAAGAAACTGCAAAAGTTGCAGCCCCTCATATTTATATTTTTACACCTTGTATTTCTGACAGAGTCAAACCAGGCTACAAAACAGGACATTTTGTATTTTTGAAAGGGGAGCCTTTATGCAGCAGAAATGTGAGCTGTGCACTGAAGTGTGTGCTTACCATGCTGATTAGAAAGGTAATCAGAGCCTCATTGTAACACATGGGGCAATTCTTCATCCTTGACTTTCAGTGTTGAATTCTACACAGAAGCTAGTCTTCCTCAGCTGTTTACTCAGTAGAGAAAGAGCTTTGCTTCCCTAAAAGCCTGTTCTCCTCCACTGAGACCAGCCTGCTGAGGAACTGGAATGGCCATTTTCGTGCTTCTGCATCACGTTCTCCTTCTCCTGAGGCAGTAAAAAAAGGGTTAGCTCAGGGCAGGAGTGTAAATACTCTGAATGTGTCAATGTGAGGGCAGAGAGGGGCTACCAAAGTACCTCTGGTGTTCCATTGAGCACACTGACTTCTTGCCATTTTAGAGGGACCTTGTTGTTTGTGACATGCTATTGAATAGGTAATAGCTAGATTGCAGGTTAATGCAGGGGGCACTTTATTTGCCCACTGGATTAAAGCTTGCAGGAAATAGATGAACAGAAGAGGAAAGATCAGAATTAGTGGAGGAGAAGAAGTGACTTTGGGAGCTTTTAATCACTTTGCCTGAATTAAAAACCATCTGGTATTTTTAATTTTTTAAAAAATACATTAGCAAAAAAAGAGCCTGTTTCTATCATGGATTTATTTTTCTGCTTCAGCAACCAATAGGCTTGTACTCAATTATTTATAATGACGTATCAGTAACTGTGAAGGCTTCAGATTTTATATGGTAATGGCAGTATTATATCAGCATGCAAACTTTAAAATTAGGTGGAATGAAACATTTTAAAGTAATGCTTTAGTCTCTTCTTTCTATTAACCCCTCAATAGTTTCAGCTCTTCTATGCAGATGTGAGTTTTTCTAAGGAACAGTTGAATATGAGTCTGTGAAGATTCATTCTTTCCACAGATGCCCTGTAAGGTTCTCAGGCACAGATTCATGAAAATTACAAAATAATTCTATCAAAATGTTGTGTGTAAGTAATGCAAGTCCATGTCCCTTCTGTTCTGAGCAGTAAAGCAGGTATCTTTCTGTTTCCCAACGTGTTTCACAATGAATCAAGGCATAGTAAATAGGGGCAATTCATACCCCATTCTCAATTCCTTGTTTATATTCTCTATGGGGAAATTCCCCTTCTGCATTTCTCTGAGCATGGCATCTGAGATATGTTCCACTTTTAAATAAGGATTTGGCACTGTCATCTTTTTGATGTAACTTCTTACATCCTGCTGTTGATACTTGCCATTCCAAGATCATGAGGGTGCTTAAAGAAGCCTTGAGATTAAAATTTTTCTGTTCTTTAGATGCATGTTATTGATTTTTGAGCCTTTGGAGATTTAGTGGCTTGTGTTTGCAGGCTTTTCTGCATCAGTCATGTGAGTAGGTCTTACTTTAAAGTAGAAAAAAAAATTTTTTTTTGAGAAGCAGAACTGAAAGTCTTATGTCCTAGAGATTTTTGTCCTGTGTTTTCTAAACTCTTTGTTTCCAGAAAGGTACCAGCTCCCTCCCTATTGCACTCCCACCTGAATAAAAAGGCACCAGTTGTACAAAGTTCAGCAAGCCTAAAGCTACAGATGTGCTGAGTAGCCAGGAGAGGAATGTTGGTCAACCAACTGGCAGCTCCTCAGCACTGTCTTAGGGCTGAGTTATGACCACAGTCCCAGTGGAGGGGCCAGCAATTTCTGTTTCTGTCCTTGATCCAGACAGTGATTTGTACAAAACTTTAAGGAACTTAATTATTTTTGATACCTTTATTCCTAATTCTATCTTAAATCAGGCTGTAGTTGGAAAGATATTCATAGTTTTAAATGCAGACCAGCATGATCATAAAAGCTTCCTTTTCTTAGGCAACTGGATTAAAAATGCAAGGGATGTGTAACTTCCATCACTTGGCACTTTGGGAAAATACATAAATGTCATAAGAGTAAGGATTAAATTGTGAGACTTGGATAACAGAACTGTTATATTCTGCTCATAAACTGATCTAATTTCTCAGATATAAAATGTGTGATAAGGCTGTGCAGTTTTGAGAACATTTTTTCCTATTTACCATGGCAGACTATTGGCAGGAAGAAGCAAAACTGCCTATTACATAGGCATGATAAAGCTGCAGCAACTAAATGGAAGTTGAGGTGGAAACCCCAGACAAAGGACTTTCATTAGGAGAGTAACAGCTTCTACTCTTCCCCACCATTGCTATTCACTTCATATTGGTGATTTTATAACCACAGAAAGCTCAGTGAGTTAATTGCTGGAAGTTCCCTTTTATTTCTTTTACCAACATCTAAAATTCATGCTCAGGGGCATCAGTCACTCAGGAAACAAATCTTGCTCTGAGTTAGCCTTTGCAGGTGGTTTAAAGAAAATTTAATTCCTTCCCACTTGGCCATGCCAAAACCTTTATCCTGTTGATGAGTTCAAAGTGGAAGTCTCCTCTGAGCTCAGTGCCAGTGCTGCTGCAGCTGATTGGCAAGCCTGGGGTGCTAAACATTGTGCAGGTGGCAAGCTTTGCACATCACCTCTGTGCCTATTATTTTGCCTGAAAATATGTAACTGCACCTTTCCCAGAAGTGGCAGCAATGAAAAATTGTGCCACTTTCTGCATCAGCAATTTTAAATGCTAATTGTACATGCTGGTGGATAAACACAGGGGCTCCTCTAACAAAAACATAATTTATCTTTTTATCCCTTCATCATCATGTCCACAGTGTTCTAATTAATAGGTTTACTGAAGTCTGTTGTGTGATAACTTTGTGGTATTTCTACTGTTTGGTGTATTTTCTACAGTAATGTGCAACTTTGTAATGTCTTCCTCGATTTTCTGCTTCTTTCCTCTAAACATATGTTATGCCATTTGTCAAGTGATTTAATAGCACCCCTTGACCTTAAAAATAAAATAAAGCTAGATCAGTGTATAAAACCATGGAAAAACTTTAAAAGCAACCTCTGCTGCACCTTCTCTCACTCAATCCAAGAGTCATGAGACAGAATCATTTATTACTTGCTGTTCCTGCAGTAGGTGAAATGACATGGCATGTCTCCTTATTTATCATAATGTTTAGTTTATATAATGGAAGGTTTAATTTTTGGTAAGGAGAACTTATTTAAAAAAGGTACAAAGAGATAGATCTGTTCCAGGAATTAATTATTTATAATATAGTGAGTGTTAGCCATAAACTCTGGCTACTTAGCCCATTGCAACACCTAGACCAATATCTTATTCTTTATTACTGTACTAACAGATATAATATTTACATTAGTGCTTAAATTCAATGGGAAAAAAACAATGTGGCATGAATTTGACATATGTACCATAAGAACTTAAACACCTGTTTTCTGTTTAGTAATTTAAGAGCTTTGGAAAGCACAAACCCAATGCAGACCTAGGGCATGTGTGACAAATATAATTTCTCTTTAAGATTCTTAGTCATCACATAAAAGAGTAGCTTTTTTAAAAATGTTTAGGATTTGAGGTTTTGGGGTTTTTTTTGTGCTATATTTCAACTTTAATTTTCTGCTATTGTGAAACTGATAGTTGTTAGTAATGTCTTAAGATTTGAGCAATTCCTCTATCATGTTGCATGAAATACTGCAGTTCATGAATACTCAACTTTCCCAGCTCAGTAATTTGCAGAGAGGGGCTGCTCTATCTGCTCTTCAAAGGGGAAATTCTTTAGACCTATTTGCAAGTGTGAATCCGGAGTGGTGTCTCAGAGGTCAATGCATTGCCATATGGAAGCATATTTCTGTCTGCCTTTCATCCTTTCTGCTTGTGCTGGCTTGGTCTGTATATGAGAAAGGAAAGCAGAAAGGGGGAGATAACATACTGCCATATCACTGAAATCACAAAAGATGGAAATGTATTGTGCCTCATTTTAAGAAAGGCTACACTGCTCTATTTGCTGAGGGAGCTTTTGCTGGGCATCTGAGGGACCTTTCTCTAATTCTTTGTGTTCTTCAATTACAATGCCACCTTCATGTGCAAGACACAATTTTTTAGCAAAGTCATGGAGAAGGTTCTGTGGTCAAGTTCATGAAGTTGTTTCTATCTATCTGTGGGTCATCTTTTCATTTTTCTAAGATTGCAGTCGGTAAAAAAAACAAGCAAGACCAGCTTGGGACCAGCTGTAATCCTGTGTCCCTGACACAGCCAAGACCATGGGATGCTCTCTCCCTCCTTTCCTCTCCCCAGCATTCTCACCTGAAGAGGGAAGTTCAAGGGGACTGACAGCCTAAGCAGTTTGGCTTGCTGAGGAGTCTGCCACACTAGAAAATTTCAATTTACTGCTGTCCAGTGCAAAATGGAATAGAGCTAGAGATCTGCCTCATGTCATCTAGAGAGTTCTGATTCTAAAGGGAGCTCTGCAGTGCTGCTGCTGTTGCACAGACCTAACTGTGTGTGTACAAATATGCAACCAAACACATACATGCTGAGGAAAGCAATTACAAGGAATAGTGAAAAAAACATTTTAATTTATTTTTTTTTTTTAAATCTTCCTTTCTGGGGTTCATTTGTTAATCTAAAATAATACATATATTACTTTTTTGTAATGAGTGGGTATTATCATGCAAATTCCACAACTATTAGCAAATCTTTCAGCAAAAAGAATTAACTGTTACCTTACTAGTGCTCTTGGTTGATTCATAGGTGAAGTAAATAAAGTGGATACTTGCATAGTCAAGTGTCTCTGGCTCCAGAAATTCTATGTTAGCATTTACCTGTTGTAACTGGGAACTCTGGGACTGGTCTGAACCAGGTGATTTTCTGAAAGTGCAGGGTACATATTGCATTACTCACTGTTACACAGAGCTGATCCATGCTTGTACCTATTGTTACAACCTTATTTACAATGTGGGTTTCAGTCTCTCACTGAGACTGCAGGCTGCATTGGTCCCTGGTAATGTGGTGGTATGGTGGTTTGAACCATAGTTTGAAATATTCTCATTTAAAACACAATAAAACTAATGAATAATATTGAAATGCAGGACATAGAATCAGTAAACAAGGGAGAACATGTGTTAATTCTCTTATTTTTTGCATTGAAATAATTTTACAAAGAGCATTAAAATTTATTTCAGCCCCACACTTCCTGTGAACTACAAAAGCATTATTGACATTGAAAGGATATTTTCCTCTGTGCAAAAATGTGTTCCCTGTGCAAAAAAAGGCTTGCTGATCTGAATTTTTTTAATCAGTTCCTCTTTTCCTTGTTCAATGTGGTAGTTCTAATCCGTGTAATTTCAATTTAGGGTTTCAGATGAGAGAAAAAATAGCTGCATATACAGTAAATTATTACAAAGATTTGTCACCCTTACGGTATATTCTGTTCTTTAATAGACATTCAGTTAAAAGTGTGGTGACAGAAATTGCAAATTGCTTTCTTTAATGTTTTCAATGTCACATGCAGATAAATGTGGCTTTTCTGTTCCTACATTGCACATCCAGGTACAAGAATCCTGTGAATACACAAGCTCTCAGAGCCACTGTGTAAGAATCCATTTTCTGTTGGTTATGTATTAGGACTAAGATATTTTTAGTTATCACTTGTGCTCAGAATTTTGTTCTGAAATATGTAGGTTTCCATATATATCTTGAGTTTGCTGTTCAGTCCTGGTGGCTCTTCATAGCACACATCTTTACAATGTCACCAGTGATATTCCCATTAGCTGTTGGTTCCTTTTTTACAAATTGTTTTTCAGATTCTCAGTGTTCTTTAACATGTTTAATATGTAAGCCATGTTTGTTTTTGTGCCTGCTACTTTTTCATCAGAGAGATAATAAGGAGAGATATTTATACAGAAATTAAAGCAAGTATTTTCAAAAGTTATCTTTATCTACTGAATTTGTAATATCATCACAAAATGGTAAGAAATTTCCCAAGAAGACCTGTTTTCTATTAAACAGTGTTGATTGGTATTAATCACGCTACCACTCAATCCAGCTGATTGCCTCTTTTAACATTATTTTCACAATTTTTCCTTACAATGAAGTAATGTTGAGATGATCCCATGTATTTCCTTGAAATGTTGACACATTGTGGTTTTTATAGATTTTAAAATTTCTGCTTTATTACAGTAGATATTACAGTTCAAAATACTTATCCAGAGAAAATCCTTAGACTTTCCCTTAGAAATTGTAAACCACAAGTAATCTCCTCTTGCAAATTTGAAAAAAAGTCTTGTAGATGTTTGCTCTTCAATAATCTCCTTATTTGCTATTCAGTTGACAGCATTCTTTCTCCACAAATATATTAAAAAAATATTTATTTTCCATTATTGTTAATAATTTCTGTGTAGTAAGGGACATGAAGCTAATTTTCGTTTCTTACATGGTCTGTAATTTTTTTCATTACAAAGATGTCCCTTTTACATCATGCAACAATACAAAACTGATCCAAATAGTTTAAATTCACATCCTAAAGAAAACTATGAACATGAAGAAGTGGTTCAAATGTGTTTTTAAATTATGTTGCTCAAAGTTTGGTAACAGTAGCATCTTATATATTTCAAAATGCATGTGTCTTGGGTATGGTTGGGTCTATTTTGTTTTAAAATCCATTTGAGTCTACAGTTCTGCTTTTCTGGTTTCTTACATTTTCTTTAAAATTTTGTTTTGACATTGACAAACTGAATGTACAAATGCTGAGAGAATTCACGTGCTGTGTTGAGAAGACTTTTAGTAGCCCAGGCAACTGCTTGCCAAGAGTTTGAAATGCTGGAGACTCTTTTTTCCCATTGAAGAGAACATTTTCACACTCTGAAACATTAGAGCATAATTATTTTTTAGTTTTAAATAAAAAATCCCACAAAGTTTGCATCATAAAGTCTATTTCCTTTCTGTAGCAAAATGACCATGAACTTTTCTTCTTGCCTAGGTTAGAAGAGAATAAGTTCTGTCATTCTTTTTGCTTTGAGGAGCTATCTGGATTTTGAAAAGGCAACACTGGCAGATTGCCTGATTTGAAAAAAGGGTTATAATGCTCTTGTAGTGTTGAAAAAATAATCAAGAGACTACTAATACTTTTATTGTTCTGAGCTTGTTCCTTAAAGGAGACTCATGCCCATACTTTGCAACATTTTGCCAGTTTCCTTAAGGCTTTTTGCAGCTGCATTGATTGTTGCTGCTAATTGGAAAAGTAATTGGAACATGCCTGCCTCTTGCATTTTACAGCCATGCCCTGTCATTAGCAAAAGTGATGCCCCCTGACCCTGACCGCTCTCAGAGGTCAAAATATATCATTATATTGGAGTGCAGTATTTCATAACAAAGGCCATAGCAGTAGCATAGCTTAAACATTTGGGTGGTTTTTTAGTGAAAAGAATAGCTTATCAAGGGAAAGAATGACCTGCTAACTATATTTATCTTACACTTTGAGTAACTGCTGGCAAAATACAGAGTCCTGAGACGTGCTGTGTAAATATTTTATGAAGGAAGCTTCTCCAGCAGAGATGTTAATAATTTAAAATATGATGTACTACATACTGAGTTTTAGGCATAGACATTTAGTAATAAATTTGTATTTTGTATGAAAGACTAGTAAATGACTCCCTTGCCACGTATTTTGTGTTACAATTGTGTTTGCATGTCTTCCTTCATAAATTATGCCTACGTGTATATATGTCACAATAAACTTGGATTTTTCAACCAGACGTGATTCCAAGGTCCATTTAGAAAGGATTATGAGTCACTCCTAAAAATTATGTAGCCTCCAAGTCAATAGTGTCTGCCTCCAAGAATATTTTGTTGGAGTTGTACATTTATTTTGATTTTCCTTCTGAAACTTCCTATGCAGTTCAAGGGAGAGCAATCCCCCAAACATGCAACTATTGTTTTTAAGTCAGGTTTTATTCTGTTAAACATGGCTGCAGCAAGGGTAAGGTTCCTCTGCCTTGGCAGTCAGTGAGTTGGAAAAGTTGGCCAGGAAACTGAAGACCTACTTTGTAGATACTTTTCTGTCCTCATCCAATTTAGGCACCTAACTCCTCTGGATTGACTTTTAAATGCACTTTGTTTAGAAAACTAATTTATGGTATTTGCATACTACTTGAGTGCTTTGGGTTGTTTCAGAATAATGTTGTGGCAATAAATATTCACATTATATTTCCAATTTTCACAGTATTCATGCTGAGCAAACAAAGTAGATAGACCACACAACAATAAATCAGTGTAAGGACAGGCTTATAAATGTGTCAGTCAAAATATCTTTTAATTCTTCGGGTTTAAAATTTTATTTGCCAGTTCTGCTGTTTGTATTGTACTCTTATCTTTTTGTCCTTAGTTGCACTTGCTATTTTATTACCTCATGGTTTTTTAATAAGAAATTAAATCTCTGTTCTATGTAGAATTAACCAGAGAGAGCATCCACAGCATGCAGTTTTTTTCCAGTTTGTCAGAATAGGTTTAGTATTTCATACATGTATGGTATTTATGACTGCAATATAATAAAATATTTAAAGTTCAGATTATAACTCTTCTGTGCTCAAAGCCAGAACATCTTCTGTCAGGTATTACATCTCAGCCTTAACTCTGTCTCTCTGCATCAGATAATGCTCTCTTATTTGTATTTGTTAATAAGTGCAGACATTCATACTTTAGTACCTGATGGGGATGTAAGAGACAGAATATAGATTTTTTCCTCCTAAATTAGAAAATTATCTGAACGGATGGTTGATTAATAATCATTCTAAATTGAAGTGCTTTCATAAGCTACCATACAGAACCTCACTTTTAAAAAATCAATCTTTCAAAGCTGTCACTTTTGTCATTTGTTAAGCATTTGTTGAGGAGGAAAGAGAATATTTGTCCTAATTCTGAATTCCCTAAGCTGTGCCAAGAAAAAGAAAAAAAAAAAATTAGCCATCCCCCTAATGCACTGTATTGCAACAGAGATTAAATTGATCAGTCTGCTTAGGCATTTCCAGGGTGTCCCTTGCTGTAATACCTGGGCTCTGTATTGATGTGCTCCACAGTGCACTAATAGGTAATAGAAAATACTTCAATAGCTAGCAATATATCTAATTCCACAAATGACTTTTACCATGGTGGATTATTGGAATCATAAGCCTGGTGTTTGAAAGGGCTGAGACTTTGGTGAAATGCTAAGAAGAAAGGACGAGCGTATTTCTCAACTTGTGGCAGCCTGTGCTGAGTACAAGATGGAAACTTTCCCACGTAGGTTTATTGCAGGGCTGGGACTCAGAGTGAGGGTGAGAGACAGTCATTTATAAGAACTGATCCTGGATCTGTCATCTACTCTTTGAGTGGTTTTAACACTGAATTCTGCTGCAATTTCCTCTTCTTAATGAGCCAGTGAGGATGAATCACTTAATGTTTGAACATATCTTTTAAAATGTTACAGGCTGTTCTTTGTCGACTTTCATTAAGCTTTTATTTTAATCTATGAAGACCAGTCAAACACAAAAGACATGCAAAGTACTTCATATTTTGGCAAAGCCTGTTTAGAATACTGTACATGGATAAAAAGAAAGAGAGAAAAAGAGAAAACTGGATCAAAGTTCATTTAAGTGCATTCTCTGAGCTCATGTCTCCTGGTATGACTGACCTGAAAAATACCTAATGCTGAAGCTTCTTGTAGACAAACTGATCCTGGGTCTTGAACAACGTGCAGCACAGACTGGCTAGGAATTTGTAGTTTTGCTGCAGGTGAACTTCCTGTCATAATGGATGTGTTCAATAAGCTCTAGTTATTGAATTTAAACAGAGTCTTGGTTCTTAGAGCAATTCAAGGAGTTTTGAACACTGAGACCCAGCAAATGCCATTTTTGACCTCTTAATAAATTATAGATACGTGACTCAGGGGCTCAGAGCATGGATGCATTGCATTTTCTCTGTCTTGAAAACAGGGAAGCATACTCAGGGAAGGGGCACTCAGCTGGGGAGAATTGTTCTTTGTTACTTTTCTTCCTCTGTAGGTTCTTTTATTGCCTTTAGACATGCTGTAAACAAACACCAATCTCTCTCATCTGTCACATTAACTCGCAGGCTGCTCAGCAGTCCTCAAAGTCTCACAAAGGTCGTAACATTTCTTTAATCATATCTAGTTTACTTTTCCTGTGACTGCCCAGTTTCCATGCTGTTGTTTTGAAAATAAAGTATGTGATATTAACCTTTGGGTATTTGATTTGTTGGTATTGCCAAGAGGAAGTTGAAAGCAGACAAGATCACAGTTTGTTGTTTGTATCTGTTGTTCTGAATTTATGGTGTATTTAATTAATCCCATGCTTCATGTCATCCATTAGTCACCTGAAAAGGCCAGAATTACTTTGACTTTTCAAGGCAGGTGGTTTGGGCTTTTGTCTGAAGTTTTGGAGCTTAATCACATCATGGGAAATGCTGACACTCCTCATTGCACTGACAAACACTGCTCAGGTGCTTCCAGTGAAACTCAGGGATGGCCTGGGCACCCCTTTTGAAGTCAAGACACCTTTTCCTAATGTCTTATTGTTGGAGACCTCTATATGAAAGGGAAAGGTTTGTTTTCTTTGTAATATGAAGAATAGTTCTCAAAGAACCCACTTAGGCATTTTATGTAGCCTGTCATGCTGATGCCTGTAGTCTCTGTCTGTGGCACAGTGAGTTTCATATACTTTTACTGTCTTTTGCATGGAGAGTTTGAATGTTTTTCTCAGAGCATTTTGTAGCTTTACACTGTCCCCAGCTAGGAGGTGGAAAAGGAGGATTTTTCTGGAGTACAGTCTCACTAAGCCTGAGGCTACAGGGTTCAAGGGTTGGTGGATTTTCCTGAACTTCCAGTGCTACGCTGTTAGATGTTCATGTTCTGAAAAGGAAAAACTGCTTTTATGTACATGCTGTTTTCAGACTAAAACCAAAGGAACACTGTATTTCCAAGTATAAAGGCTGTGATCTTGGAGGTCAAACTTTCTTTATTTCACTGCATAGTCAAAAGTTGAATGAAACCAACTTTCTATTAGATCTCTGCTTCTTTCCTCCATTAACTTTTCTGTCTCTGCACACTTGTGTGATTTGTCCAGTGGTTTGTCTGTTCTCTACTTCTGCCTTCACTTGCCTGAGTCTCGTTCTCACTCAGTTAAAACATTTGTCATCTCCTTCTTAGTCTCATTCCCATAGACTTGGGAGTCTTTTCTGAAGTTTTGGACCAAAGTCTTCTTATATTAAGTAGAAAGAAACCTGTCTGGGTGTCATGTCCTCTGGGATCCTTAGGTATCTAAGGTACATTTTATACCCATCATTCATAGTGTCTGTGTACTGATTTTTCTCCCTAGAGTAAAAACTGACAAGCTTTGACTGAGACATTTATCTTTAGATGTCTGAAATTTAGGTGATATGATTCTCACACTATTATTTATAGCTTCTTTATAGAATCGCTAAAACCCATTCTTTTTCCCATGTTTTCCCAGTACCTTCTCCAGTAATATTGTCACATTTTATTATGCTATTCTTTATCTCCCCTTCAGATTTATGCATAAGTACTTCATCAACCTTTAAATCTCCTGGTATCTCCATAAGCATATGTTTGTTCCCCTTCTTCCCTCCTTGAAGTTCCCTTGGCTCTCCTCTATTTTAAATTTGCTTCTCAAAAAATTATTCTCTCCCATATGAGTTCTCCACAATCTTTTTCACTTCATTTCTTTAATAGCTGATCTGCAGAAGAAAATAAGAGCTGAGAGGCAGAGGTGTCTTGGATAATTTCTTTCTTGCTTTTGTACCAGCTGAAACAGGATTGAGGAGCGCTCAGCCGGTTTTCACTGCTGTGCTCTCCTCACTTTTTCCCCTCCCCAGCATCCTCACAGCCCGGTTCCATTGACTTTCTTCCTGCAGAAGGCAGGTGGTTGGATGCCCTGAAAGGAAAAATCATGGAGCTAAACTCTTGAAGAGCAGATGTGTGTACTGACCTGCAGTAATAGCCTAAAACCTCTAGAAATCCTTTCCCTTTACTCAGAAACAACTCTTTCACACAATGATCATTAATATTTGCTTCCTGCAGTGGCCTTTATTGTTTAAAGTCTCTGACACATAAACCAAAGTCTTAGAGAGATAGTAGGTAGGGGAGAAGTATACATTCTATTCAGCAAATTTGGTCTACTCCATATGTTTTCACTCAGCAGCTTCTTTTCCTGGCTTTAAAGCCTTGGTTGCAGCAGCAGCACCTGCCTCTCCCACAGTTCCCATGAACATTCCTAATGATCTCTGCCTCACCCCCTCCATCTCAGACACCCTTTGCTTGCTAGTGGAGAATGAAGCAGGAGGTGAAGTGTTCCTGTCTTGTTTCTCATCTCTCTTACATGTATTATACTTGTACAAAACTCTCACGTTGTTTGAACAGAGGAGGGAAAGGTCCTTGTGAAGGGGATCAGATCTTAAACAAGTTTCTTTCTAAATTCTTACCAGCCACCAGCTTCATGGTGCTCCATGTGCCATCTGAGATGAAGGTTGTAGTTCTTTAATCATAGCACACTTCTTGTATCAATTCGGTCAATAAATGAATTGCATGAAGGGTCAAGGTTTACACACTACTGAACTCTGTACTTGTATACTATTGTTCTCTTCCTTGCTTTTGCCATTGAAAAGTAATTGCTTTGAGCACCAGGAGTGATTACAGAAGATGACACCTTTATAACCAGCCTCAGGATCTCGTTCTGGGGAAAAACTCAGCCTGTAAAATGCTGTATGCCTCACCCAGCAATTATGCTGTTGTAGCTAATTTCAGAAAGCATAAATTGCCCATTATTTCTGAAGAGGACTGGTGTTTTTCCAGTGGATTTTTATATGGCTTCCACAGAGTTGTACAAATAAGAAATAAGCTGCTTCTTTTTATTTCTCATAATTTTTTTCTTTAATTTAATACTAAGTTATTTTATGATAAAATTTGTTGATGAGCAAACTTTAGTAAACCCTTGGAACCTCCTACAATATAGGTTTTAATTTTTCTATGTTAAAAATATTTCATTATGAAGGTGTAATTGTAACATATTATAATTGCAGATCAGGCAATTCAATCCACAATAAAACATTTTAATATGTTAAACAATTTTTTTTAATTTCAATACCACCATGTAGCATGGATATGGTTTTCTGTGGCAACTTATTACTGAACATTGTCTCTCAGAAGGCAATATATTCTTTCTTCTGCTTGAATTTTTGTGATGTACATCATGAAATACCTCATTTTGCTGAAAAATCCAGTATTGGAGAATAACTGCATAAACCACTTCAATTGCAGTCCATGAGAGCCTGCAGCAATTTGGGAACAGCACAGGTGTTTCTTGAAGTGATCCCAAATGGAACATGTACGGTTCAGGTGAATTGAAATGAATGTTATGATTTAAGGAATAATGAAGTATTTCATTTTGGTAGATAATTTTAAAGCAATGTTTTCCACCATTTCTGCATCCTAGCTTCTTCCAAAACTGCTTCTTTCATGGAAGAATTTAGTATTTGACTTTTCACCCGAGTCTGGATTTTGTACTTCATAGAAATTCCAATTCTTAACTGGTTTTTGAAATCAGTAACCTCCGGTGCATATTTCAGAGGCAGGAAATATACTAAAAGCACTGTCTCTAGGAAAATGGTATGTTTAACCCTTAATATGCTCTATTGTTAACACAATGTAATTTTAAGAAATTTGATTAGATTCTGCAAAAGAAGTTTCCTTAAATTATTAAAACCAACATAATAGATGTTGGATGAAGAAACTGTGAGAGAGTACTGAAATACATAGTATTTTGCCCTCTTCCATGCCCATGTGAGGACATAAAGAAGAAAGAATTTCTTTTACTCTCTTGCACATGCAGCTCCTATTTGTGCAGCTCTAGGGTGGCAGCGACCCTCTCACAGAGACTGACTGTGTTCCACAGGGAAACGGGCCAGATTCAGGATGTCCTGGTGTATCTTCCACCACAGGCACTAAGAAACCACAAAGCAGGCTGATTCCATTCATCACTGTTTGCTTCTTGGACCCTGGCTGAGGAGGTCTGACCTCAGAGCTCGTGGCAAAGCAGGAATTTGAGAGCGGGGTAGATGATTTGCTAGATATGCTTATTTAGATAAGAGGCACCATTGAGTCTTTCTAGATGAAACTAGAATAGTTGTGATGACATTTGTTTTACTGTGCAAAGTGGTCAGTCTGTCTTTCATGGAATATTAAAGGGAGAAGGCAATGTCAATTTTCAAAGCAGGTCTATTTGGACAGCAGTCAGATCCAAACTACTAGGAGAACAAGAAAACTAAATTGCAGCTAACTGTAAGGGACCATTGTGTTAACACTGGAAAAAAAAGCAGTGTCTGAAATGAAATTGTGAATAGAAAATTCTTGGATGACTGAATATCTGAACAGTTGAGCACAATGTGAGCAAATAACTTTGTGTTCCACATGCCAAAGCCTGATTTTATTGTAAAACAGAGTGCAGTGGTTGTTCAAGACTTTCAGCTGTCTTCATGTGACAGGCCAGGTGTGCATATGCTCATTCATGTATGGCATTGTGCATCTCCTACATAATTGTTGAGATCATCCCATTTGTTGGATCTGTAATCCCATACTCCAACATAATAAAAGGGGAGTCTCTGGGGGGTGGGGGAGCTAAAAGAAGTGTGTTCTTCTCTTCATAAACATAAACCTACCTAAGCTCAGTAGGGTTTCCTTAACAAGCATTATTAGGAACTGACTGATCAGCAATACTACTCACTTACATCTGGCACTGAATTTCCCAAAGATGTAGCTTTTTCATTATCTTAGGGAAAACAAAAAAAAATCCCTTTATGCTTATAGGGCAAATCCTGCTCCTTTAGTGCACTGTTCAGTTGTCCAATATATAATCTTTTCTGTCAGCTCTCTACACTGCAGCATCGGATGCTATGGATGTAAAAAGTAAATGACTGAACCAGAACAGCAGAGAAGTGGAACTGATACTTTAAAATGTAGCCAGTGCCTTACAGAATAATTCAGTTTTCAATTAATACACAGCAGCGAAGTACAGATGGAAGAAAATAACTAGAATTGCATGCACTTCAATCACCATGAAATCCAGAAGAGTGCTGGCTGACAGCAGATGAAATCTGATTTCTGAAGTAGGGTGTATTAAACAGTTGCTTCCAGAAGTTGGGGGGACAATGACTCCTGATTATAGAAAGAAGCAACAAAATGCCTGATGCTTTCCTCCCAGTTCCCTTATGGAAAAGAGAAGAATCAGGCAGAACCTGTGAAAAGTGACAGCTCGTGTAAAGTCTAATCCTGCTGGTTTACCACTGAGGATAGTTTTAATTTCCAACTGCCAATGGCATTTGCTGTTCTGTATATAAAATTGCCCTTAGCTGGTATTTTTTGACTGCTGATGAGCTTTATTCAATTATTTTCTGGGTACTCCCAGCTCCTGTTGACTGCTGGGGGCACTGGGGACACTGCAGCTGTTAGAAAGGGCTCCTCAAAACATGTAAATGAAGGGATGTGAGTACTGGTTCCTCTGCACTACTTGAAGTCAACTTCTAGCTAGGTTGGTTACCTGGGAAACAGCTGTCAGCACAGTGGAAAGGAATCTATTTAGTGTGGTGGATAGGTGATGGTTTTCCAAAAAAAAAAAAAAAAAAAAGAAACAGCAAAAAATTCCACCACTGCTCCATAATTTAGGTTTTTAAGTGTATAGTACAAGAAATAGGATATAAGCTGTTCTTTTAAAGTTTGTTAGGAATAAATTATTCCCTGAACTAAATAGTCTGCAACTGCAGAAATGTTTAATTACTGAGAAGAGTTTTTTGGTTTTTTTTTTATAAGGGATTTAAATTTCAATAGTAGCTCAAATTTTATTTGTAACAACAATGCTAAAAATAACATTTTTTTATTTGTCAATTACCTTCCATTAGTGCAAGGAACCAAAATGGAGAATAGTTGGTTAGGTTGTTGACATTTTTTTATCTTCAGGAATCTTTCAGAAGCACTAGTCTTTAGATCAGTCCTCCACTGAAGTTAAATATTTTTGAATTTTTCAGATAGTATTTCCTGCACCTGCAGCAGAGACAGGTTAGGAATAGCTTTTCCAAAGTGCTGAGAGTTAAGAATTCCTGGCTTATGTGCTGTGCCCAGATTCACTGACCCATGACATATCTCAAAGACAAAAGCAGAAAAGACAGTGAAATGAAAATGCTGGGTGTCTTGGCACCACTTACACATTTCTGATGGCCTAATGATAGCAGCAGCATCAAAGCTCAAGTTGTCACCTGTATTGTTGTGCAGTTTCCTTCTTTTTAGAGAGGGCTTCATGCTGCTGTTTTGGCAGAGGATAACCACATCCCTTTGAACTATAAAATACATGCCTGTCTATCTTCTTGGTTCATAAATTTTTGCTTTAGCTGTTAATGTTTCAATTTGAGCAGCACTCTGAGCGTCTCACTGCTGATTTGTCTTGCCATGTGACCAAGGGGATTTCCAGACTCTCATTGCACAGGTACTTTCTTAAGTTCCTCTTCTACCTTGCCCTGGTTTCCTGAAGGCTGCCTGAGGATCTAAATATATCTTGTGTTGATACACAGTGAGTGCAGGGCACCCTAGGGACCAATTTCCATTGGAAAAGCCACACTCCTGCCTTTTCCCCTGAAATCAAGTCCATTTGATGAAAAGAATAGAAAAGAAAGAGGAAATAACATGATTTTCATTCAGCTCTTTGGTTTGGATAACTCATTTCATGAGTGCTTTGTGGCTCAAAGTTTGGGACAGGAACATTCTGCTCAGAGAGCAGAACTTCAACATCACTTCAAAGAAAGAGTGAAACACGCTGCAGTTGTCTTAGACAGTTTTGAGAATCTTAGCCTAAAAAATCATGTGATTATTTTATAGTAATTATCTCCCTGCCACTTAATTTAATCCTGTAGAAACCAACATGTCTGTACCCCTACACATAGTGAAACACTGATTTTTTTTCACGACTGCCTTTTGAAAAACTCCATTTAGTCTAACCACTTAGCCCATCAGCTGGAAGATTATAATCTCAATTACCCATGCATCCTTGTCTGAGATCTAATATTTGTCAAGCTTCCAATATGCTACAAAAATGTATCAAATACCATTAGTTGGGAATGCCACTGTTCCATAATGCTCAGTTTCCACTGCTAGTCTTGCTAATCAATATCCTTAAAACCACAATTCTTAGCTTAAGTTAAATATAATTGTCCTATAGGAAAGACAGAAAGGAAGGAAAAATATCCTGGAAGCTGTTTGAAGGCAACTACAGCTAGCTGGGAGCAGATGATGAGAGGAAATGATACTAGATGAACACAGCTTGTTCCTTTCATACTTTATGGTTCCAGAAATAGAAGTACTTATCCCAAACACCATGTATATGGTTTTACTTTTGGATCTTTTTTTAAGTAATCTCATGACAGCATAGTTCCTCAAGACAATTAAACCCACCTGAAGGAACCAGGCCTAGGCTGAGCATTATTCCTGCAGGAGGAGAAGCCAAATTAAGCACAAGGGATATCTATGAATAAAATGACATGGCATGAAAAGGTTCCTCCTCAGAAAAGGAAAATCTCACATGGTTACAAGCATACGTTTATGTTAATTAAGGACACATCTAGGGTTGGAAGGCTTGAGAAATTGATATTACTGTACAGAATATGTATGATCACTCTTAACCATGTTGTGCCTGTAGCTGCCTATTACTATATGCTCCACACTATACTTAGCAAGTCTGTCTGTCAGAAAGCTCTAATTGCTTTATGTGTGAGAACATTAAGCTGCAATAAATTTATATACACAGCTGTTCCATTACTGCAGAACAAGTTTTATCCTCTAATAAATTGATGTTTCTTTTTAGTGTCAACTCAACCCAAAATTTACACCCAAGAAGGTGAACCTTAACATCACATAATTAGTTCAGTGACACCAGTGGTAATAGAGGGTATACACTGTACATCTCTTAAACATATTGATGGAAAAAAGTTTTGACTTCTGTTAATTGTTTCTTGAAGGCTTAATTGTGATTAAGAGCAGCTTTAATTGGAAAAGGAAAAAGAATCATGACCTTTAAACATGCACTGCAAATAACATGTCTGCATTTACAAGGAGTTGTACCATAACAGGAAAAAAACTAAAAGCCTTCTTTAAGATAGAGCAGGGGAAAAAAAGGCATTGTGGTTCTGTGTGGAGTCACATTTAGGTTAATGGAACAGAAGCTTAGACTGCCCTGGACTTTTGATTAATATTTAATTAATCTTCTGTAGAAGACTCTGATTTGAATTAAACTGGGTACTAATAAAGGAACCAATTCACCAAAGAGTTCACATAAATTTGACCTGCCATTATGAGAATTTAAATTAAAATGGCCAAAGTTTTGTTTTCTGCTCATTTTATGCCTGGTCTACATCAAGTGCAAGTAATTTAGTAGGAGTGATGTAACTGAAAAAATGCAGCCGGAATTGGTCACTAGCAATAGAGCCATAGCTACAATATGACAAGCCATTTGGTTTGTTTTAAATAAGTACCATGAGCTAAAGAGTTGTATTGTTCTCTCAATACCAGCTTTTACAGCTGGAAAAGAAGCATTTAGCTGTACACAACAAAAGGAATTATCATTTGATTTAAAAAATGCCCAAAATGGTTTCTGGGAGTTGCTTATACTTCCACATTGTCTCTTAATCAGAGTGCCAGTAAAAATGATGCAAATGAAGTCAATTCCCCAGGTGCTGTGACTTTCTTGACCTCCCTTTCCATGTGTGTAGGGGTAACTGGAGTAAATATTGCCTGCTGTGAAGACAGGGAGGGGCTGAACTCATGAAGGATTCTTGTTTTTAACAATCATGATGGCCTGTAAAAAGCATCTACTCAACTTCAACATAGGAAAAATTAGTTTTTACTTACCTCACTTGGTTTTTTCTGCCAGCTCTTTTTACAGTCAGGGTAGATACCATCACCATCTTGTGTGCTGGTCAGCTCCTGACCTAGTGAGCAACTTTGACATGACCCTTTCCATTAGTTTGGATGACACCCAAATCCCACAGAATTTCTTCAACTATCATTACTGAGTTCTCATTCAGGTAGTCTGACTTTAGCAGCCTGCTCTAATATCTAATTCATCTGGTTTTAGGTGTCTCCAGGGTGGTCCTGGATAGCTTGGCTCCTTTTGCAGTCAGTCAGTCACTGAGCTGAGCCCTCACTGCATGCATTTGTTCTGGGGAAAAGGAACATTTCACAAATGTGTGTGTGCCTCCATTGTGCAAGGGCAGATCTGCTCTTGTGGAATCTTTGGCTAAGGACTGGCTATAGGCAGTCTGTGCAGTGTCTGCTGCAGATAGGATCCTGCTATTTGAGTAATGCTTAATGATGCAGAAATCTGGCAAAAATAATAAAAAGTAAATAACAGAAGTGCAGCAAAATCAGATCTTTGTGGGTCCTGCTTGCTAAGGATATTCATCATTCTTTCCTTATGTAGCCTCTAATTCCTGGTTTTGGATTTCCTGGAAAGCAAATTACTGCGTAGCTCAAATGGGAAAATTCGTGGGAACTGAACTTAATCTGAGGTAGCAGCATAGCAACATAAACTGATCTCTGGAAGCCATGTCTTGCCTTAGTTCTTTTTGAAATTTCCAGTAGATACTCAGAGAGCTTCTCTTACCATTTGTGTGGAAGAAGTAATTTGTAAGGGAGGCTGGTGCTTACACAAGTGATGGGCAATGTCTGGTACTGCTTCTCTCTTTACAGGATCATGGCAGTCACACTTGGAAAAAAAAAATGTGTGACCTGTTACAATATAACCCTTGAATTACAAAGTCAGTACTACATTATGGGCTTATTTCAGAAATTAATATTAAATACCAGTGCAGTTTTGTGCTGATGTTTCATTAGTCTGTCACTTACCAGCTCATTGCATTAATAAGCCTCATTGTATTGAAAAGGATTTTTAAGAAATTAATTGCAATTCTTATTTTTAAGATAATTGAAGAAGCTGCATTGAGTTTTAAAATTGAGGTAGAAAAGATGTGGTAGAAAAAATAGTTTTAATACCTTTTAAAAATAAATATATTTGTTTAAATTGCCATAGTCTTATATATGTGCCTCAAACATTTCAGCCTGCTAGAATTTTGCCTAGTGAGGAATGGTCGAAGCTAGTAGGAACAAGTCTATAATTTGCATTAAATGGAACTGGCTTTGCAGTATTGCTTATGGTAATAGCTGCAGTTACTTGCTTGTAATATTTCATCTTGTCTTCTGAGAGCATGAAAGAGCATTTTGTAGGTATGTAAGAAATTCTTCAGGTCAGTTGGGTTCATAGTTATGTAGGCTCATAGTTCTGTAGCTTAATTTTCTTCTGCTGGCAGAAGTTCTCCTTTGCTGGAAATACCCAAAGGGAAAGGAAACTCTTAAAAAAGATGCAGAGAGTGTTGGAATGTCAGGGTACAACTTAGCCTTCTGTCACTTCTTTAATAATTATACATTTTCTGGAGTTTTAACAATTCTATTGGAAGGTGGTTGTATATGAACTATAGGTGGCCTGATGAGCTGTTTTCCTGGAATAGAAATTATTGCCATCGGTTGTTTGAAAATTCTGTTTTTATCTTAAATGCAAGTCTGTCATCCCATCAGAGTCTGCCTTCAGAGTCTTAATACTGAAATAAGAGAGGAAGGAAGGAAAATATCTTAAATAATGAGTTGCAATGGCAATTTTTTTTTGTTTTGAGGGGTTGCTTTTCATAGATATTTGTTTACTGTATAGATCAAATGCCGAGTGTGTCCTTTGACAAGTGCAGTCCATTAAATGCTTTATTCATGAACTGGGATCAAGGGATTGTCTCAGTTCTAGCCTGCTCTCTGAAATAAGATAATACAAGCAATTTCTGTTAAGCATTATGGGTTAGAAGAGTGTAGGGGAAAAAAAAAGTTCTTTAATCTCTTTGATCAGATTTGAATGGCAGAAAAATCTTATGCATTAATGCTTAAAATTAGAGATTTTATCAACAATCATTTTAGTAAGTAGAGCTTGAGCTGCTGTGCTGAATAAATATACTGCTCAGTACATGTAATGTGTTGATTTCCCTGGAGTTGCTCTATAATTCTTTGTAGAGAAAGAATGAAGAAATAGTAAATAACAAAAAGAAGCTGAGTGATATAGCTGTAAGTGGACATGTTCCAGTTGGTGTGATGTGCATCTTTCTGGCAGCCAGGGACAGCTTACCAGATAATTTCCATAGCAAATTGTTTGAGAATTAATCCCTGAATTTCACACTGGTAACAAGAAGCTTAGAGATGAATATTATTCATTATTTCTTCCACCAAAACCTTGGTCAGATCTCCATGTGTCTATACATTCTGAAAGCTCTGTTGGATTCAGTGGGTCTGGACAGGTTTGAACTAGTTAAAGCTCAAGCCCAGAGATGCATTTTAGAGTTCTGCACAGGAACTGGCATTGCTGTGCTTTAGTTAGAATCACATATGTAGCAATTTCCATTGCAGCAAAGCTCAGGAATTAGCAATCTCACATTTTTAATAGGGTTCAGGAAATATTTCTGGTTTCCACGCAGGGCCGGGCGGCGAGCGCGCGTCAGGCGCTCGAAGGCAGCAGAAGGTTCTGGTTTGCAGCAGCGTTTCTGCTGCTGGGCCTCCTGCCTCAAGTGTCTGAAATAGAATTACAGTGCCATTTATTGCATTTATTATCATGCTGTAGAAGAAAAGACGTTTTCATGTTTTATGATCTGAGGCCCTGTACCGTGTGACTAATCCGTGATATTTTGGGATACCTGGCCACTGCAAGTTTGAGCAGCAGTAGTGTGTGCTACACAGTCATGTTTGATTTCTGCAAAACTTTTTTGTAACACTTGCCACTTGGACTGAAATCTTTCTGATTAAAGATGTCAGAAAAAAGCAGTGTCTTAGAAATCCAACTAGGTAATGATGACAAAATAAAGTGATATCAGTTTGGATATATTTTAACATGATGTCAAAACACATTCTCATCAAAATCCCCAGAGACACCATTATGGTGTCAAAATGAAACGTTATCAACCTAAGACTACAAGAATAACAACGAGAAATAATACTGTTGTAACTTTCTAATGTGCTGCCAATATCATGCAAAATAAATTTGATGTGCTAAGTGGAATTATTTATTAAGTATGTTTCATTTCTTCTGTTTACTAAAAAGCATATGGCAATTATGTTACCCAAGAAAACCTTATAGCATTTGCATAGCATTTACTGAAGTAATGTAAAAGTTGAGGTACAAATTAGTCATACTAATGAGACCCTGACCACCAAAACTGTTTTGCTGCAGTCCTTGGCTTATCTCAGGCATGCCTATACACTTCTATATCCTTTAGAAACAAAGAAATTTAGGGCTTTTTTTATGAAAGAGAGTTGCAAACAGCAGCTTAGTGTACTCTGTATAGAATCCTTAAAATTATACTAAAGTAAATGAGATGTGCTTAGGGTATGAATTTTATACAGGGCTTTAAAAAAGGCTCTTCCCCATTTGTGGTTATGTGAATGCAAACACAGACAGGCTGAGTGACTTAGCTTTGGTCTAATGAGTTTTTGTTCCAATAGACTAAAGTGTTGGGTTATAAATTGACCATCACCTCCTACCAGGATTTCTTAGGATGATTTGTTTTCCACCTCCCTTGAGCACAATTTAGCCATCTAGAGTGGATTCATCTGCCCTATTATAATTGTCCAAAACTATCCTTGTCCCTCTACTCCTCTTTGTCAAAGGAAAATAACAATGAGCTCTTGAGAGTCATAATTGCATCCAAAAACAAGTACTGTGACTGCTCTGGAATAACTCATTTCTCTGTATTTCCCATAGAAAGGCTCCAGGTGAGTAGTCTGAGCTACATACTTGCCTTTTAAATGATTGCAGTTGATTGCAAAAAATCACATCTTACCTTCTCCTGATAAATAAATTTGCTTTTCTATGGCCTTTATCAGGCTAATTGTCTTGGCAAAATATTGATTATTGATATTGATTATTGATATAGTAGTGGCATTACAAATAAATGTTGCATTTTGTCTGCTGTAAGAGAGATACATACTTTTGGGTTTCTGAAATCCGCACTTGGGTTGAGACTAAACAGCCCAATGGCAGGAAATACTAGAATTGAGGATTTTTAATCCAATGTCTCAAAGCATAGCAAGAACCTCAGCAATTACTGGGCATCCTGCACAATACATCTGAAAAAGAATTCCTGAGGAAAAGACATATTTAGCATTTCCAAGGGGAAAAATAAGTGAAATAACTTGAAACTTCATCTTAAGTAGTAAAAGTTGAGTTCCACCTAACTCACTAAATAACCAAGTGAATTTTTGACTAAAAGGTAATTGCTGTCTTTTTCTGTCCTTTTCTGGAATTGATTTTTTTTTTAAATACAGCTGTAATTTCACAGCAATTTATAGTTTTAAAGTCAATCAAGACAGTGTGGTGGTTAACCATGATTAAAACATCTATTTACTAAAATCTTCATTTTTAAATTACAATGCTGAAAGGATTTATCCAGAAATCATTTGTTTTGCAAGGTATAATACTGAGATTTGTTTCTACTCTCCATATGCATATAATATTTAATTTAAAAATCTTAATTAGTTTTTATGCTAATCAGTGTAAATCTTAGTGATAAACTTCATAAGAAGGCAACAGTCAGGCAAATTTAAGCATCAATTCAAGTAATCAATCTTAGCTTTGAATCTGTTTTTTTCTTAGTTGATTCATATTGTGTGCACAGGCACTTAATGATGAAATGCTTAACAGTAAGTTCAGATTTAAAGTTTAATTTAGAGATTGCAAGTTATCTAGTTTGAAAAATAAAACAATGATCCCACGATTTTCTGTGCTTTATATAGTTTCTAATCTACTCCTATCAAAGGGTGTCTCCTCAGCTTTCACTTAGATTTGGCATCCTTAGGCCAAGTCAGTTTTGTTTGTTTGTTTTTAATGGAAAAATTCTCATTTTGCAGTTTGAAATTAGCCTACAGTTGAAGTAAGATATAATGTAAAATCAATCAAAATATTATTTGAAGATTTATAATGCAATAGCCCCTCTGTCAAAGTACAGAAATAATTATACTATAATTATGTTAGAGGCTGGTAAGGACAGGGGAAGACATGTGAACGTGGTGTAATGTATTATCTTTTTTAATGTTCAGGCATTTTAAAGAGATGTCTTAGTCCATAGATCAGTGTTTGTCTAGCAATGTATTGCTTAATACTGTAGTTTAATGAATGCTTTAAAACAAGATGTCATTTTTATTAAGGGCAAGTGTTCACAAGAGTCAAAACCATTCTGTTTTGCTTTGTTAGTTGCAACACCCTGGTACCTGTTTACTAAGTGTTTTCTGTAATTAAAGAGAAATAAGCAACATAAAATATTTTTTTGGGTTTTCAGTATAACATGTCAATGCAGTAAGCTAGATCCACATATTTTTAAAGTGAGGTCTTATACTGAAACAGAGTTAAATTTCACCATTTACACTATATTTTTAATGGTGCGTTATTTAAATAAACCTTTTTTTTCCAAATCTGTTTTCAAATTTGGAAATTTGAAAACTTTGAATAATATGAATATCACTCCTAGTTTGTCCTTCAAATGGTGCAATCAGGATCTTTCTTTTTCCCATTTTTTGATGTTGCTAGAGCCCTCCCATGAAAAGACACACATGTTTTTTCTGCACTCCAGTGTTGGCCAGGGTTGGGCTGTGAAGCAGATTTTATAGGGTAGAGCACAGTGTCAGCACAGAGCAGAGCTGAGTGGTGTGAGATGTGCTGGAGGGAGCTGGGCTGTGCCTGCATCACAACATTCACACCTCACAGGTGCTGCTGGCCATGGACAGATGTTCCTTTTTGCAAATCCTGCTGTGCTTTGAGAAGTGTCTGCTCCCTATCTGCCCCTGCTGCCCCTCTGCTGAGGGTTCCTGCCCCCACAGCTCCTCCTGAGAGAGCACAGGGAGTTCTCCCCAGCTTCCAGCAAAGCAGCTGGATTAGCTGAAATGGAAACAAAGGCTGGCATGGCCTGAAGCCTACTAGGGATCTTCTGGATGATCCCTTCTGCTGGCACAGGAATGGCCAGCCAGGTCCAGGAGGGGATTTCTTCTCTGTGGTCTTTGTTAAATGTCTCTTATTGCTGTGCCAGGCAGCTCTCACACTGACAGAATAGCCTGTGATGCCTAATTGTGGATGTTCATCAGACCTAACTGCAATGGAGCCATCACTGTCTCTTCCAGTTAGAACAGGAAGATTCTTAGCTCAGAGCCCATTCCTCATCACCTGACTTTGAAGTAATTTTGTATTTCATTTGGAATCAAAACTGTAAATTTCTTCCTTATTTGATCACTAGTATATTTTTAATTTTCTTTTTTTCATGATTTATTAAAATTTTCCCTTTGTATTTCTTCTATTTCTTGAACATTCTCATAAGAAATTCACAGTGAGATGTTTTGTATTTTCTTTTAGGCTTTGTGGCATTCTCTTTTTTCTTTTCCTTTTGTTTTTTTTTTTTTTTTTCCTAACTCAGAAAATGCAATACCCTATGACAACAGCTGTAACAAGTTGTGTGTGGCTGAAAATTGGCTTGGCTTATATCTGCAAAATCTAACAGCTCTAAAGTAAGGCTTAGACTGTGTGATAACCCAGTAGCTGAGTATCTGCTTTCAGATGTTTATAGCAAGCTCCTAAAATCTCTGCTTTTCCTTTTAGTAGAAGAATTCCACTGAAAAGTAAGACTGGATTTCAGTCTCCGGTGTGCAGGCTCTGACAGGCTAATAAGGAAGAGTGATGGTGGCAATAAAAAGGGTCTTGGGTGCATTTTTCGTATTTCACTGGTTGTAAAATGATGGCCCTGCTACAGAAGGGCCACAGAGGGACTCAGAGTGAAATCCAGTCTGCAAAGTTTGAAGAGACTGCTGTGGTGGAGTGACCTCCTCATCAGCCCCACCTCTCCACATTGTTTATGGCCATCACATCAGAAGCAAGTGGTGAATTTAGAGCATTTGAAGTTTTTAATCTGGAGAAGAGACATGTATCTTTTTAATTTTGAATTATTTCCTCTGTTGAAATTGTGTAAAATTATAATCTAAACACACTGTCAAAATTTGGAAATTAATTTTATTCACTGAAGAGGAAAGTGAGTTGGTCTGGAGACTTAGGAACTTCAAGGTATTGCAGTTGATGAACTTCCACTGTGAAGGTAAACTGGAATGAGACTAAAATTCCCAATGAGCTGATTTCACATGCATATATATTGACATAAATCCTAAAGTTTAAATCCTGTTTTGATGGAATTACTATGCTGAAGTGTGTAGGTATGTGTACAGGTAACATGCTATGTCTTGCCTGTCACATCAAGCCAATCCCTGAATTTAACTGCCTTTAAAATATGCAGACTTTAAAGGATATATAATGCTCTGTGTTCATTTAGCACATATGAAATGGCAGGAGAGGATGAGTTTTATAACTGTGTGAACTGTAGAAATAAACCAAAATTGAAAGAGATCTGTGGGGGGAAAAGTCTGGTAGAATGTTTACCCTTCAGCATGCAAGAAGCTGCCCTTGTTAGAAAGTAACTTTGCATGCATAATTAATTTGAGCTGCACATTTTGTTTCTTACAACTAGAAGAGAAATTGAATTCAGGTGTTTGGTGAACATATGGGGGATTTACTGTGAATTTATGACCTGTGGTTTGAGTGTAAAAACCCAAGATACTAGCTGATAAAACTTAATGAAGCTTGTGCAGAGAAACTATTTTTATTTGCAGTTTTGTAATTCATACATTTCTTGGGTTTTAACACCTCTCCCCTACCTTTTTATGCCTTATTCCCAATAAATTCTTTGACACTTAAGAAAAACAAAAGTAGTGTGGAATAAGGCTTTTTATGCCTCTTTCCAGGTTACAGCCATAGTACAAGTATATTTGTAGTCTAACAAATCTGATCTCTTGCTCAGCTAATTTTTTTCTCAGACTGACTGTAGGAATTCTGTAATCCTGTGACAGCTATTTTATCCAACACTGTCCATGGTTGCTCCTGTTTGTGTACCATGTCTGTGTGTGTTAATATCCACGTGTTCATGAAAAATCTATTCCCTGATGTCTCAGAAAAGGACCATATGTAGAGCACGATGGAAGGAGAGGCCAAACCAGTTACACTAACTTACGCCTGAGGAGTGGCATTTAGATGTTAAAAAATAAACCACAGTACAGAATAGTAGGAAAAGACCAACCTGCTCTGGCAAGCTGGTGGCAGGAAGGATTTGCACAAACTGTGCTGCTGCTCAGCCCTCTCTGCCCTGCTCTGTGTGGGCACAGTCATCTGTGCCACTGGTGATTAACAAATCTGCTTAAAGTGAGCAAACCAGCAGGCTGTGCACTGGGATGTGGTGGTAACTCTAAGGCTGGTAAAGGGCACACTTTCATTTTATTTTATGTCCATGACTTTTTGAAATAACTTGACAGTTTCTGCTTATTCACCCTCAAGGGCCATCTGAAGCAGACAAATCCATCTGCTTGGGGTTAAGCACTGTGGTGAGAGGATGCTGGAGTTCCAGTAAATGTAGCAGAAGTTTTTATATTCAATTATCACCACTCTGCTTTCTGTTGGGCTGCTTCATCCTGCTCAAGTGATGAAGAAAGGGGCCAATTTTGTAGACATTAGTCCTGTACTTTGGTAAGGATGTGTGCCACCAACCATGGCATGGCCACATTATCAGTCCTCAATGTGATGGACATAAATTTGTTTCCTGCTCCTTTCTGTGTGTAAACAGAGGTAGATACAAATTCAGACCTTAATTTCTAATATGACACAAGTAATCTGTTCAAATGGAAAGGAATTTATATCATACAAATGGGTGATAGTTTTTTGCCAGCTTGAAGCAAATAAGAACCCATCTGTGTTTTATTACTGTTATCCAGAGATCTAAGCAGCCAGTCAGGCCAGCGAGGCCCCAGCAGCTCAAATGAGTGATAGAAGATTTCAAGGTGTAAAGAACACTGTTTGTTTACTAACCTTTTGGTTATTCTAGTCGAGTTGCAACTGCCTGGTGGTGTTGTTAAGACCCTTTTCCATGCTTTTTCAGGCCAATAAATTTTTTTCCCAAAGCTTCAGTCATGCCTGTTCAGTGGTGTGTTTGTATCCTGTATCACACTGAGAATCTGACTGTTTTGAAAGGAATACAGCTCTGCACATCAGTGCATGACATCACACTGAGACATTGCTTAATGATCTGAGACCCTGATGGCCATTGCTGCAACTGCTGGTTTCTGGAAATATGTGACAGCCCTGGCCTATCTAAGCCTTGCTTACCATTGCATTTTTAGTCTGTGCTGCTGGTGGTGTGCTTTGAAGCAGCACTCACAAGACAACTGATTGTGAAATGTGCCATCTGCAGATGGAAGGCAATGGGGTGCCAAGTAGAGCTGTGATACAAGAAATCACAGATGCTTTGCAACACAAGTAAACTTTGCCCCTAAAAGCCTTTCCTTGAATTTTATTTATTTGAAGAACCTTTAATATTAGGAGCACTTTGATAGAAGAACATCACTGGTATCTGATGCTAGGAGGTGCTAATTGTCTTCTGTAAATTCACAGCCATCCTGTTATTAAGTAGGCATTAGGGAAGGCTGTCTGGGCAAGCTGTGGTTACTGTAGAAACTTGTAATTCCAGTTTTGCTAAAAATTTTAAAGCTAGCTTAAGTCAAATCTTCAATAAACTTTGGATGGATTTCAAGATAAACTCCCTCCTTCCTGCTAGTAGTCCTGAAGTTTTAGGGGTGGATCTGCCTTCAGGTTTTAAATGCATTTGAATGAAGGACTCAAACAAAACATGGCACATTTAATTGAACTTTTGAGAACTTACCCCATACACCCACAATGGGGAATTTAAGCATCAAGAACACCTGCAGCCTTCTTGGTAGTCTGTTGATATGACCCTATCTTTTTTGGGTCAGTTCATCCAATAAGTCAAAATTCATTTTGCTTTAGACTGGCTAAGGACACTTCACACGGGATATAATTTGTTTAGCTGTGCCCCAAGGGATAATGATGTGACTTACATAAATATTTGTAGATAGAGCAGAACATCTCAGGACCTGAAAAGGAATGAAGTTAGATTTGTGCTGTTGACTCCAAAATTCTATTGGTGACATTTTTCTCTTTTGAATATGATTTTTGCACTTCCACCCTTCTAGAAGTACTAAATGGGAGTTGAATGAGACACCAAGTGGGTGTACAAAGTGTTCCCTGAGTGCAGAGGAAGTGCAGTGGGAGACATAAAAACCAGCAAGAAAAGCAAAAAAGCACTGATGATAAAAGTAACTGGATGAAAACAGGTGCAAAAAGAAAGAGGTGACAGTGTGGCAGGCCAGGACAGACATGTGCAAGCCCTGTGTGTGGTGAGAAAGTTAAGGCAGCTCTAGTTTAACCTAAAGGATCAGAACAAGGTAGAAATGAAAATGGAAACCAAAGGAGGCAAATCTAAGATATAGTCTAAGCCCTCAAATAATCTTTAAAGAAATATATCTTAGTGCCTCCTTTGTTGTCTGCCTTTTCTAAATAAAAATATTAAATTGTTTTATTAATTCACTGACTTGATCTCACTTTCTGTTTCTTAAGAGACTTTTTGAGCTCAAAGAAATTTGAGTAGATACAGAAATGCCTTTTTCTAATTTTGCTCTTTCTTTTCTGTAAAATAGTCCTTTTTATAATTCACTTCTTTTGCAATTTTCTAAATCTGAGTCATGCCCTTGCTTTTCAGATAAAATAGAAATGCTGTTAAAAGATTTATCTTCTCTGCCATTATCAAACCTTTAATAAGTTTGAATAACTTTTCTTAAATCAGCTTGACTTCTTTTTTCTTTTCATTTTCTTTTTTTTTTTTCTTTTTTTTTTTTTCTTTTTTTTTGCATTTAAATAATGTCTTATGACTGGAGACAAGTTGATCATAAATCCCAGGATCCTCCTTGTCCTTTGTTACTTCACTTTATAGTGCAGAGAGTGTCAAGTTCATGCATTTGCAGTTTGGGAAAAGACACATTTTGGCTTCATGGCGTGGACACTATGCATTGTCTTGCTATTCCTCTGATAATGTAATTGTTTTACTGAATAACTATAACAAGTTAGCTCTTAGATCTATAATAGCCCTTCCAGTAGCCCATTTGGGGGCTGGTGCAGTGCATCCTGTATAATGCACATGGTTTAGGGCAGTACTTTTGGGTTTACCTTCTGTTTGCCATTGGATAAACTGCTTCAGTGTCACTTTTGGATGGCATTTTTCTAGTAATTCTTGCACAGAAGTTCATTGACTTTTTTCTTTCAAACATATATTCTTATACCTGAAATATTAATATTTCTATTTTTGCTTTTTAAAGTGCAATTTATCGTGCAGAAAACACTTGTCTGCGTAAAAAGCAGTGGATTACTTGTTTGTTGGATTGACAGTATCAGTTTTAAAAATCAGCAGATCTTTTAGAAGTGTTTTGTATGTCTTGTCTTGGATTGTGATGAATCCCTTTAAAATGTAAAAGTGTATAGCAATGCATAGGAAAAAAACAAGTGGTTGTATAGTAATGCTGGCCAATGGCCAACTGACAATAAGGAATAAATTTACTTAAAATAAAACTGTAAATAGAGATTAGTATTTCACAAAATGAAGTCGAATTAAGGAAATAAAATTAGCAACATACCTACCGTGAAGTGGAAATTTTGAAAACACCAGTGTTTCATTTCCACCTGGTCTAAATTAAGCTTTCTTTTAATTGTACTTTTCAAAAGAGTAATTTGCACGTAGAAATTGGCTTACCCTACAAATAAAGCATTTCCTAAAGCTCCAATGTGGGTTTAAAAAAAGCATGAAAGAAAACACTTCTCTAAATTCCTTCCTTTTCTTTGCTTTTTGTTTCAAATAAGTAAAAAAAATAAAATCAACCCAAACCACTTCAAAAATTAGCCTTTGCCAGAACCATACTAATTTTTCTGTCTGGCCAACCAAGCACTGATAAACTCTGTTTATTGGCACTGAAAAGAGTGGGAGGTAATGTCTCAAACATCTAAACCCTCCAATCCCCTGCACCCACCAGTCCCAAAAGACGTGGAAAACAGTCACAAATGGACTCTGGAATTGTCTTTTTTCATATGGAAGAAACACAGGATATAAATTGACTGTGTTTTTTTGTACCCTGTGTCCCAGAAAAGAAATCTATGGAATTGCTTTCTATTGTCTCTCTGCAGATTTCTCTTTTGAAACAAAGTAATAGCTGTCCGTTCCTCATCAGCTCTTTTGAAATAAACAATGAAATGCAGGGCACAAGAAGCCCACAAGAATAGATTAAAATGCTTCTGGTTAGTCTTGATAGAACGTATTTGTTTGTCAGGCTTTCTGTGATTCCCACATTAACATGTTTGTGAAAGAGTGGGGTTGTAGGGTCAGGTAGGAACTGCACAGCTGGAAAAATGTCAACAAGATTAATAAATACCCACTTTCCCTCTTCCCCATGAAATAAGCCATTCCTGTGCATATTTCATTATGGTTTCACCTGCACTGTGGAGCGTGGGTAACGGGGCATTGTGGAAAAATCAATGGTTTTAAAGGATTGAAAGTTCTGGGTGTGCTGCTTTGTATTGGCACCTGAGGGACTGAGCCGTCCCCAGCCCCTGGTGTCTGTGGGGCCAAGTGAAGCCAGCCCAGTCTGCTGCCCAGATCCATTCCTGCCTATGGCCCTGTCAAATGGATGAATTTTTACTGGCCCCCAAACCTTTTAATGCTTTCAGACTGATCAATTTGAAAGACTTGTTAAAAACAGAACTAAGGGATGACAGGCTCTTATTGATTGGGGAAAATAACCAAATTTTATATAGGTAGAGCCTCCAGACATTGTAATTAATTTGATGTGAATAAAGATCGGACAGTACTACAGTTCATTGATTGGGGGAAAGTATCCTTTTTGTTTATTCAGCAGCAGAGATCATTAGGACTTTTAATTTCCCTTTATGTTAAGTCTGACACTACTATATCTATTTCTCTTAATTCTCTGAGTGACATATACTGAAAATATGGCAACAACTTGTGTTAAGTTTTAGAAATATTCTTATTTGTCTTGTCCTTGCGACATCTGAAATTTCTTTGCAAGACAAAGAGCAATAATAATCTTTAAGAAAACCACAGATCTTTGTAGTAAATGCTTGTAAATCATTTTTCAGGTCCTTAGCCCTGCAGTGCAGTGGCAGTCCCAGTGCCAGTCTCGGGTGGCACGTCCCAGGTAGATTGATCATTTCCCCCCTTCCTCTTTCAGCGCCAGATCGACGCCCAACAACCACGACCGGATCCAGCGGCTGCGGCAGGAGTTCCAGCAGGCCAAGCAGGACGAGGACGGGGAGGACAGGAGGCGCACCTACAGCTTCGAGCAGCCCTGGGTGAGTGCTGGCTCCGCAGCTTGGCTCGCTCTGCTGCTCTGGGTGGGCTGGGAGCAGACCAAAGGGGTGGCAGGGTGCTCTGCCTCCAAACCTCTGCCCTTGCTGTCATCCCCAGTTTTGGTTCTTTACTTCATCTCTAAACTTCTCCAGCCATCTGTCATGTGTGCAGATAGCATTATTTGCTCTGTGGTTAGACCCTTGACTCTGTGAGTTACTGCTTGGAGCAGTATCAAAGACAGTATCTATTGATCTGAAATTTTCAAGGAAAACCAGAATAAAATACATGCTAGCAATAAAAAATGGAAGATGTAACCTTGTAAATGGTATTTTCTCTGAAGCAATATCACTGTGTTTAGTTATTTTCATAAAGGCAGAACTGTCTTTTCACTGTAAAAGAGAATGTGCCTGCTTTATAATAGTACCTCTCTGACACATTAGCTGAGATAGTTCTCTATTGAGATATATGCCCTAATTGATCTTTTAAATCCTGTTCAAATTGATCTAGTAATGTGATACAATTGCTTAAATACATGTGCTTATCTTGATTAACATAATTAAATTAATTAGTGCTGCTTTTTAATCAATTACGTATCCTGAATTAGAATCCTTTAAATATGGGACAAAAACTGTAATTTTTTTGAAAATTCCATTATAAAGACAGTGAACAACTTGTTTGTGTTCCCAAAAAAAGTGGGAACCGTGTGATGACAACAGCAGAATCTCTCACAGGTTCCTCTGAAGCAGGTGAGTTGTTGCTCAGCATTGCCATGCACAGGAGGCCAGGGTGAGAATAGCCCAAGAGCCACGTGTCTGTGTGTGAAGTCACTGAGAACAACAGTGTCAGGATATAGACTTCTCTTTTCCTGTATTAGAAAACATCTAACTTCCTCTGAAACTGAATAAATAATATAAACTTTTTTTTTATGACCAGACGCTTCCAGTTTGAGGTGGGGAAGACAATGTGATGTCTGTCACAGGGATAGTTGAGTGTTTGGGGTGGATTTGTGCTGGGTGTAGCTGATACCTTCTGTTACCCATATCAGCTACTCTTTGGTTTCCAAACTAGAGATTTGAGCAACATGCTTGGGAAAAGTGTGTATGAGAAAAGCTTGCACTCTTGAAAACTTGGGAACTTAACTACTGAAGGTCATGGGGCAAATTGTTGTATATCTAAATGCCATAGCAACTTTAGATGGTCTACTTGGCTTTTTATTATAGTTTCTTGTAATGAGCGAGAAGGGAATTATTTGGATGACAGACTGATTACCTTAGGAATGGAATAATTTCCTAAATTCTGGGTCAGAACATTGACCTTTCTATTTTCTCTTATTCAAACAAATGGTATCTCTCTGTTTACTCTCCTTCTACAGATCATGCAAATGAGCTCCAAGTGACTAATTCAGCTTAATGTATTAATATTAATTCTGAAGCTTATTGTTGCTTTTGTAAGAGCTGCTCTGTTGTTAAATACATAAGTGACCAAATGTTTTATTTTAGATAAGTACTTTTAAAAAAAAAAGTTGCCCAAAGTCTATTTGACTTATAATTGTATTTTTCCACCATGTACTCCAGCCTTTCAAGATCACAATGCTTGGAAAGGATAAAGCCATGATCTCATGCATTTCAGCAGTTCAGAGTAATTTCAGTTTTAAAGAGCCATAACCCTCTTTTTTAAGGAGTGTGCTGTACTACTTCAGCATGTTAGTCTAAAATTATGGACTTTGTTAAGACAACCCCTCAAAACAGATCCAGATGTATTATTAAATACCATTGACACACAAAAAAAATGCAGGACTGGTTTATAATACACATGTAGGAAAATACTTAGATACATTCATCAGTGTCTTTTCCGTCTTCTCCATCTGTGAGCTGTTGGTTCCAAACCACAGCAGTGCAAAGTGCAACTGTACAGGGGACATTATTGAAAAGAGTCTTTTCACCTGAGGGAGATGGGTTGTGCAGCCTGCATAAACTAAAGGCTTTGCATACAGAGAAGCCTCTGAGCCATAAAACAGCAGCCAACTCTGACCTGGTTTGGATAGAGAGAGAGGAAAAACCCATCCTTGGAGAAGTGTGTGCTATGAGGTGATAAGTAGTTTGAGTTTCCCATTACCAAGCTGATGGGATGGTTGAGGATAGGGAACAAAGTGCTGATGTGATGTGGGACTGTTGGTTACTTAAGGAAGTATAAATGAACACGGAGTTTGTAGTGGAAGTAATGGATGCTGATGGAAATCTGGCAGCTCTGAGGATATCCAAAGGAGCTCAATGCCACTAATATATCACAAAAATGGTCTTGTAAACCTCACCAGCTCCAATTCCTCCCAGATTATTAACAGCCTGTGACACAGGGCTCCAGTTACCTGTGACAGATGCCTTCAGTCTGCTGTGTGGGTGGGAGGCAGGTCTCATTCCGTGGAGCACACCCTCAGGCTGGCTCTGTGTACCTGTGGGTGCCTGGCCCATCCCTTCTCCTGGGGCCCATCAGGTGAAGGTCATTTCTCTGCACTTGAGCAATGCAACAGCACTGGACTTTTTGCCCCACTGTGTTTGTCCTGCCAGTAAACAAAGTACTTGACTGCCTGTGAGTGCTCAACAGCACAAAAAAGAACAGACACAAAAAGTGATAGTGCTGGAATGAGATGACACTGTCTATTAAGCACCATAACATTTCTGCTCAAGGCCATTTGAATGACACACTGTTAGGGTTTAAATAACTGCCTAAATGTTGCAACATCGAGCTGTTTCTAAAATTCACTCGTTCTGCAAGCTGAGTCAAAGCTGTATGGGAGAGATTTTGGCATTTGTTTATTTTAGGATGACTTTCTCAGGCTTCATAGCTGGTTTTTTTGGTTGTTTTTTTTTTCTTTTATGTGTGTGTATTTCAAAAAATGAGGTACAAGAGGCTTTCAAGGGCAATACTATAGGCCTGATGTTGCATGGAAAAAAAAAAAAGATAAAAATAACATTAAATTTGATTAATCCATTTTAATCCTGCTG